>NC_064922.1:396550555-397750555 GCF_023897955.1 Schistocerca gregaria
GGAACCGCGCGACCACTACGGTCGCAGTTTAGAATCCTGCCTCGGGCATGGATGTGTGTGATTTCCTTAGGTTAGTTAGGTTTAAGTAGTTCTAAGTTCTAGAGGACTGATAAACTTAGATGTTAAGTATCATAGTGCTCAGATGCATTTGAACCATTTCGAATCTCGGGATAACTCTTCCTGTAGGAGAAAACAATTATTTGCACAAAGTCAATCAATTAAACTATACAAGGTTAATTTGTGATCACTTCTTCAAGAAGTCGAGCCTAGTCCCGGCATCTTAACAATATACACACCTGGAAATTGAAATAAGAACACCGTGAATTCATTGTCCCAGGAAAGGGAAACTCTATTGACACATTCCTGGGGTCAGATACATCACATGATCACACTGACAGAACCACAGGCACATAGACACAGCCAACAGAGCATGCACAATGTCGGCACTAGTACAGTGTATATCCACCTTTCGCAGCAAATGCAGGCTGCTATTCTTCCATGGAGACGATCGTAGAGATACTGGATGTAGTCCTGTGGAACGGCTTGCCATGCCATTTCCACCTGGCGCCTCAGTTGGACCAGCGTTCGTGCTGGACGTGCAGACCGCGTGAGACGACGCTTCATCCAGTCCCAAACATGCTCAATGGGGGACAGATCCGGAGATCTTGCTGGCCAGGGTAGTTGACTTACACCTTCTAGAGCACGTTGGGTGGCACGGGATACATGCGGACGTACATTGTCCTGTTGGAACAGCAAGTTCCCTTGCCGGTATAGGAATGGTAGAACGATGGGTTCGATGACGGTTTGGATGTAACGTGCACTATTCAGTGTCCCCTCGACGATCACCAGAGGTGTACGGCCAGTGTAGGAGATCGCTCCCCACACCATGATGCCGGGTGTTGGCCCTGTGTGCCTCGGTCGTATGCAGTCCTGATTGTGGCGCTCACCTGCACGGCGCCAAACACGCATACGACCATCATTGGCACCAAGGCAGAAGCGACTCTCATCGCTGAAGACGACGCGTCTCCATTCGTCCCTCCATTCACGCCTGTCGCAACACCACTGGAGGCGGGCTGCACGATGTTGGGACGTGAGCGGAAGACGGCCTAACGGTGTGCGGGACCGTAGCCCAGCTTCATGGAGACGGTTGCGAATGGTCCTCGCCGATACCCCAGGAGCAAGAGTGTCCTTAATTTGCTGGGAAGTGGCGGTGCGGTCCCCTACGGCACTGCGTAGGATCCTACGGTCTTGGCGTGCATCCGTGCGTCGCTGCGGTCCGGTCCCAGGTCGACGGGCACGTGCACCTTCCGCCGACCACTGGCGACAACATCGATGTACTGTGGAGACCTCACGCCCCACGTGTTGAGCAATTCGGCGGTACGTCCACCCGGCCTCTCGCATGCTCACTATACGCCCTCGCTCAAAGTCCGTCAACTGCACATACGGTTCACGTCCACGCTGTCGCGGCATGCTACCAGTGTTAAAGACTGCGCTGGAGCTCCGTATGCCACCGCAAACTGGCTGACACTGACGGCGGCGGTGCACAAATGCTGCGCAGCTAGCGCCGTTCGACGGCCAACACCGCGGTTCCTGGTGTGTCCGCTGTGCCGTGCGTGTGATCATTGCTTGTACAGCCCTCTCGCAGTGTCTGGAGCAAGTATGGTGGGTCTGACACACTGGTGTCAATGTGTTCTTTTTTCCATTTCCAGGAGTGTATATCTTTAGTAATGTAATTAGTCGTATGTATCCATCGGGTATTGAAACGAATAGTAAACAATTTCAAGACAAGGTATAAAGAAATGACCTTCATTAGTCATTACTTTTAGTTTTCATTACTTAAGGAAATAATTCAAATAGACCGAAAAAATCGTTTATCACTGAAAAATTTTATTCATTAACTAAATAGATTCATTCAGCGCCAAATTTGGAATTTCACTCTTTTTAGACTCGCAGGCATATGGAAAAAATCAGTGCTAATCACAGCAATGTTTTTCTTAACAGTGGAATACTCAAATACTTCGTTGCATTGGCAAACTGCCAAAGCCCTTACATTTATCGCAGTCGTTTACTGCACCTCTGACGGCTTCGTAATGTCATTTTAAAACAACACATTTTCGACCCGCGTAGACCTGCCCCAATGAGTTACCATTGGTTCGGGAGGAAAAGGCACATTTGGTAGTTTTTCTTTGTAGGTAATGATGCGAGCACGTGCCTTAAGAAACACTTTCTTTTTAGATGAAATCAGTTCTTCCCAAACTTGAATCGTTCTTCTTCAGCAAGGCGATGTAAACCGTGAGCGAAGCAGATCACATACATGAAATTGGAATAAAATATTTGGATGGTTTTTCCTGCTTTGACCATATAAGGAGCAGCATCTCAGAGAAACAAAAATGCCCTTTCATCTGCAGAAGATTCTGGATACGTTTTTGTATAATCCTCCTTTACAAATGTAGCAATCTTATACTGATTTGTCTTTTCAAGTTCTTTGAAGTCCACTAAATAGGAAGGATAAGGCTCTTGTTTTAACGCAACAATAATAAAATTTGCAATGTAACGACAACAAAAATGCAAATAATGTTGCCCTTGACTTCATTGCGTATTTCTTCCAGAACACGTAGTTGAATTGTCAGTAAGTAATTTTTACGCAATGTTGATTCATCTGGTGTATTTTGATTTATGTAATATTTGTACAGGAAAGCTCTGAAGATAGGGTTCGCAAGTTTGTCAAGAGGAATATTACTTGTAATAAATGCTTCACATAGATCCATGTTAAAGCGATATTTTTGGCTACATTTGGCTGTTAAATCCCTGCTACTGCAAGTTGCAGTTGTGAAGAGTTGTTGCAGAGAGCCTTTCTTTTGCATTCCTACAGCATGAAGACTTGTCTTGATGTGTTGGTTAATTTGAAACTTTTTAAGCGCATAACGTTAGTCTCGCAAACTCGACAGTATAAAACATTTCCATCAAATGTAAATGTCCCAGAGCTGTCAGTTATCCATGATATGACTTTTCGATGGTAGGTACTGAAAACCTCATAATTCGATTTGTTTGTGAAAACATCCTGATTTCAGTAGACAGTAACTCCGTTAACGAAGACATATTTGAAAGTGCATGGATTTCTCTAATGTGTCAATAACTAGGATTTTTCTACACTATTACGCGTATAGCAACTTTATCTGTACCACTGAATAATTTTTAAATCGTTATTGCTTCTCTTGTAAAATTTTAAAAGGATTTACGAGGTTTAAATTGTCTACCACCAATTTCTTTTTTCAGGGTGAATGGTGCACAACATAGTAAACACTGAATGTAAACACGTTAAACTTCGTACAAATGAAAAGAAAACTTAATTGAAGCAATGGATGTGTGACTAACAACTAGCATAATTTAAATTAATTATTACAGATACCTGCAGTATGACAAGGGATGAAACGTCCCCTTAGAAAAATAATTGAATTACTGTGCTGATAAATCTCTTACATTATTTGATTCTCAAACAGCTGAGCAAAGCTGAACCTATCTCAGACATTTCTTTCTTTACTTATTCATATCAACACTAAATTGACACACAATTTTTTGGCGCAATGCAATCTGACTTTCATAAATCCCTACAAAATAATGGCCCTGACTAACATTAACCTACATCTTTCACAAATCACTTACCTCACAAAAATCTTCGTTACTCGAACTACTGCAGTACAGCGATCGCCACTACTGCCAGCTAAATACAAGATTCAAACTACTGAAGGCACTAACTACTGATAGGCATAGTTAGCAAATGAAAAATTTTGATAGAGAACAAACAATGTATTTACCTTAATAGTGTTCAAAAGTCATAATATATATATATATATACATCAGTTCATGACATCCAGTCTTACAAGTTTACTGGTGGTCTAGGGGTTGCCGGCACGGTTGCTCAGCGTGTTCGGTCAGAGGGTTAGCTGCCCTCTGTAATAAAAAAAGAAACTGAGTGAATGGATCAATAACGAACTTCAACGGGCGTCAGGTTACGTCCGCCACGAAAAATTGAAACGAACAATAACGAACAAAATGATCTTACAATTTAAAAAAAAGAGGTAGCGTCTTTGATTCATTATCAAAACATCTTCGGTCCCGGGTTCGATCCACTGCCTAAATTTTGATAAATAATCAGCATTGGCGGCCGAAGACTTTCGGCGTAAGAAGTCAGCCTCATTCTGCCAACGGCCTTGTCAAAGAGGGCGGAGGAGCGGATAGAGGTTCAGGGCACTCTCTTGTCCTAGGGGTGGGAAATTGCTCCTAAAGGCGGAAGAATCAGCAAGGATCAACGACATGAGGATGCAGAAGGCAATGGAAACCACTTCATTAAAGACACGTAACGTGTATCCACAGGACATGTGGCCTGTAGTTGAAGAAGTGTCATGATGATCTCTCCATTGGCAAAAGATTCCGGAATAGTCCCCCATTCGGATCTCCGGGAGGGGACTGCTAAGGGGGAGGTTACCATGAGAAAAAGATTGAATAATCAACGAAAGCCAGAATGAGATTTTCACTCTGCAGCGGAGTGTGCGCTGATATGAAAACATACCCCAGGCTGTGGCTAAGCCATGTCTCCGCATTATCCTTTCTTTCAGGAGTGCTAGTTCTGCATGTCTCGCAGGAGAGCTTCTGTAAAGTTTGGAAGGTAGGAGACGAGGTACTGGCAGAAGTAAAGCTGTGAGTACCGGGCGTGAGTCGTGCTTCGGTAGCTCAGTGGTAGAGCACTTGCCCGCGAAAGGCAAAGGTCCCGAGTTCGAGTCTCGGTCGGGCACACAGTTTTTAATCTGCCAGGAAGTTTCAATCAACGAAAGGATAATGTCCTACGAGTCGGGGAGTGGGTTGTCAGAAGCTTGAACGTGGTAGGGAAACTAGAAAATCTGAAAAGGGAAATGCAAAGGCTCAATCTAGATATAGTAGAGGTCAGTGAAGTGAAGTGGAAGGAAGACAAGGATTTCTTGTCAGATGAGTATCGGGTAATACCAACAGCAGCAGAAAATGGTACAACAGGTGTAGGATTCGTTATGAATAGGAAGGTAGGGCAGAGGGTGTGTTACTGTGAACAGTTCAGTGACCGGGTTGTTCTACTCAGAATCGACAGCAGACCAACACCGACAACGATAGTTCAGGTATACATGCCGACGTCGCAAGCTGAAGATGAACAGGTAGAGAAAGTGTTTGAGGATATTGAAAGGGTAATGCAATATGTAAACGGGGACGAAAATCTAATAGTCATGGGCGACTGGAATGCAGTTGTAGGGGAAGGAGTAGAAGAAAAGGTTACAGGACAATATGGGCTTGGGCCAAGGAATGAAAGAGGAGAAAGACTAATTGAGTTCTGTAACAAGTTTCAGTTAGTAATAGCGAATACCCTGTTCAAGAATCACAAGAGGAGGAGGTATACTTGGAAAAGGCCGGGAGATACGGGAAGATTAAATTAGTTACCATGGCCAAGAGAAGTATACTAATAACAAATACCGGCTTTAATTTGAGGAAGAAATTTCTGAGTATGTACGTCTGGAGTACAGCATTGCATGGTAGTGAAACATGGACTGTGGGAATACCGGAACCGAAGAGAATCGACGCATTTGAGAAGTTGTGCTATAGACGAATGTTGAAAATTAGGTGGACTGATAAGGTAAGGAATGAGGAGGTTCTAAGCAGAATCGGAATATGTGGAAAACACTGATAAGGAGAAGGGACAGGATGATAGGACATCTGCTAAGACATGAGGGAATGACTTCCATGGTACTAGAGGGAACTGTAGAGGGCAAAAACTGTAGAGGAAAACAGAGATTGGAATACGTCAAGCAAATAAATGAGGACGTAGGTTGCAAGTGCTACTCTGAGATGGAGAGGTTAGCACAGGAAAGGAATTCGTGGCGGGCCGCATCAAACCAGTCAGTAGACTGATGGGGAAAAAAAAAAAAAATCCGGCATCTCTCTCCCCACATCCACCACTGCTGGCGGCTCACCTCCAACTGCGCAACGCTACGCGCGCAGTAGCCAACATCAATGCAAACCAGCCACAGACTGCACGCAGCACAGCCAGTGATTTTCATACAGAGCGCTACGTGGCGTTACCAATAAAAAAAAAACTATACAGCCTACTTACAGGGATAAGTGAAGCACGCTTGCAGGAGGCAAGCGCACTGACTCTGCCTGCCTATTCCTTTCAGCCCCTGGCCACTTGGTTAGCGATCGCAAGCAGTTGTAGGTCGCGGCAACTCAGTCAGATATCAAAACGAGATCGAAATGGAGCCTGTCCATCTGGATTTTCAAATTATTGTAAACGTAGAACGAATATCACTAGTTCTTATTTAAAAATGCAGTAAGCAGTGGAAAGGAGCCAGTTATGCAAACACATATGAAACACGCAAATTCATATAGGCTGGTCTCTAAATATTAAACCTGAGAGAGGACGAGTCACTGTCTCATTTTTGTCAATTTTCAAGTGTATAATTTAATGTTGATTCTTTTTCACCCAAAACATCGTCTATGTGAGATGACAGGAAGTTACCAGCATGAGCAGGCATTGATGGAAGCCTGTACATTTTAAGTGCATGTGGGGTCTTTATGGTGGTTCTTCTTCGAATAGTGTATGTCTGTAATTGAGAACATGCAGGCAGTTTCGACATTTAACGGTAAATTTGCTTGAAAGCCACACGCAGCTGCTAGTCAAAGGAACATCTCAAGCACTTATTGTGGACGGAATGCTGGGCCCAAGACTTTTTCTCACAGTATGCAGACAATGCTTTCTGTCAAAGAGGAGGAAAAGTTGCCTATCTGAACCTACCAGTTATGTACCTCTTGCCACAGCAGGGGTAGGAGATGTACAAAAAATCTAGGTCATCGAGATAATGTACTACGACAGTATCATAAAAACCCTTTGTGGACAGGGATGGTGGCTATAAAAATTCGTGAATTTACACATTCACTGTGCACCGGACACTATTGAGGGAACCATCTCGTTCTGTCATCTCTCAGCTTGCAGAGTGAATTAGAGGTATTGGGCCTCCAAAACAATTTTATAAGGAGCGCAACATTTATGGCGGCTCTGAAAAGATCTGTTTTGTGACACGAAAGCACTTCTCTTAGTTTTATCAGGGCCCTTGATCGGGCACATAGTACGTTCAGGCTGCCCAGATAATGATCTCCACGATAAGTGTGTAGTTCACTTTAGAGTTACACTGAAGATCAAACTAAAACGCTGCCTAAAGCGGCCGTGGAAAGAAACAAGTCAAGGTCAAAACGTGTCCTCCTCTATGCACGGAAATTTGTGAGTCAGGGATTGGCCACCTCCTGAAAAGAGAAGAATATTGTCAACTTTGATTAGGATTGGCTGATGGGTAGAACAGACGAGTTAGAGGGGAGACAGAGCTCGTGGGGTCTTGCGATTGACATGACAGTTGCGGGAGTACTTTCTTGGCGCTTCCTGAAGTTTGAGGGGAAGTAAGGGGAGGACAAACTTGGTCTTCTAATTCAGACCAGGAATGGTCTTCGGATTCAGATTCTGGACTAGAGAGCATTCTGGCCGTGACTTTTCTTATGAATGGTTAGCAGTAGGGACACTTGTCCTGCGCGTGACTTTGCACTAGCACTGGTCTTGACTAGGCAGCCTGTGACGGGGACTTAGCAGTACCAACAGTTGAGACCACAGTCATCTCAGACAACTCGCTGTGCCAAGGACAATCGTATTCGTGGTAGGAGTTTCTGCTCTGACGTTTTGACCTCCTTGTGCACACTGCCGTATAAATGTGTGAAATTGGTCCATGGTATGATTGACGAATGGAATGTCGCACACTGGAATCAGGCACGCTTTCAGGGCTCCGGTAGAGAGTAATTGCGATCCGTCTAACAAATGGCCAGCCGCGACTTTGTATATTTCATGCCCGCGACAGGGAATTGCAGCGCTGGATGCCACTGCTCTGCAGAGACGTGAACCACGACCGTCATCTAAGTCAGTGTCGCGTATCGAGAAAAGGGGAAGTGTATTGCTAATCCAGCTTGTAGGGGGAAAATGATCACAATTTCGCCACTTGTTGTCAGCTGAACCAACGTAGTATAACATCTGTGTAGAATAAATCGATCGAGGTCTACTCATTGTTAGATAATTTCAGATTGCGTTATTCATATTTTGAGCCAGAGTAAATAGTTTGATGACACAAACGTTAGTCATTGGAAACTAGCCACCACACAGGATTGTTAACTAGTCTGTTCCTCTCTGTGTTGCCATCTGATGATGATTTACTTTTGTGATCACGCTTAACATATATTTTTGTCAAATTCTTAATCAATAAACTTATGCCACACGTTTTATAAAAGATCAAGCCCGTGTTGATATATGTATCACCAATCAGTAATTGACAATTAAAATGGCAGGGCCACCATTTCATTAATACTGTTTCAGCATCCAGGTTCGCTTGGATTCTGATAACAGTGTTAACGCCTAATGCAGGCCATGAACAACAAACTTAGTTAAAGGGCAAGATCAACTTAGTAGACGAATGGGGCAGGTAGTCATGTATAAGGTTTAGTAGTTAAAGTGTTTGCTATCCGTGTGGTAACTCAGAGTAGCCTGTCGTCTCTGTCGTCTTCCAAAACATACCGTAAGTCCAGTGTAGTCTTGCAATTTGATGACCACTGCGAGGATCCTGAACTGATGGTTCATTCTGTGAGTGTTGGATGCGATTCCCGTTACTAGACTTCTGTTTTCAGATACGTTAATAAGTTTCGCGTAACCATAAGAATTGTTGGCGCTAAGTATCTTGATAATTTGTAAATTTTGTGTGTGTTGTTGGTTTTTATTTTTCGTTCCTTTGTTGTTTTGATTTCCGTGTCAGTTGTTGACTGTTCCTGATGGTGAACGGCGTTGTTTAATGTGTGGCGGTATGTTATCTGTGGCTATTTTATTTTTTGTAGGTTAGGGTTCTTTTTATTTGATACGCGTTGTTAGGGATTTAGAATTAGTGGATCACCAGAGTAAATGTCAGGATATAATTATGTGGCATTGCGACGAGGAGAAATTGAAATCTTTCCGGAGTAGAAACCTGAATGTATGCTCATTAGGAAAGCACTTTGCTCGAAGTAGTGAGAATATTCGAATCTCGTCACAAATGGGAATTTTTCAGGACGTTAGAATTGATGAGGAGAAAGTTGCGCTCGGGCATGGATGTGTGTGATGTCTTTACGTTAGTTAGGTGTACGTAGTTATAAGTCCAGGTGACTGATGACCTCAGATGTTAAGTCCCACAGTGCTTAGAGCCATTTGAACCATTTTGAGAAACTTGAGGATAATTCTCGGTCGCGTGTACTAGCCGACCTTACGGAAATACCGAACGCAGAATTTTCTGATTATGACGACGTACTTCAGTCAGACAACGAGTGCGAACGTGAAACCGCAGCAGAGCGTCAGGTATAATCTGTTGGCAAAGCACGACGCACCGGTAGTGAGAGTTACAAATCAGATTCAGGAACAATATGTCACAGATCCATGGAATCGCGTTTGTCAGGTCTTAGAGATATTATGAGTAGGATCTCAATTTGAGGTCCTTAAGCAATTCTAGCAGAAAGCGTAGAAACAGAGGTAGGACAGAGAGGGGATAGCCACGAAGGAGATGAGGAAATTAGTCACTAACGAGACAAAGGAGATATCGATGGTAGCTAAACAGCTTGTTTAAAGTAAAGAGCAGGTTAAAAAGGAAGTCGCGAATGTTAAAGAAGAGCTAGAAAGCGTCAAGAAAACATTGACATCAACGCAAGAGGTCGCAAGCGAGTCTTAACGCGATGCTAGGGCGGCAAGATCAGTAGCCCAAGGTGCGCGCAAGGACTCTTTGTCAGCTAATGAACCAGTGAAACAGGGCAAAACCGACACGAGCAATCAAAGAAGGTTCTCGCCACGCACGAAAAACGAGGAGGAACGGAAACGGAAACGCAAGAAAAAATTAGCGAGGAAAAGAAGCGCTTCGAGCATCGAGCACAAACAGGCAGAAATATCAGAGGTTAAAGAAGAGCAGACTCGGATCACCGCACAGCAAAACGAGTTAGCACAAGACGCCAGCAAGCACGTCAGCAGGGTGTGCAATTCTAATGACGGTGTCTATGGGAGTACTCTCACACTATCATGGAAGGAGAGAAGAGCATGTTTTACGGCATTTAGATGAACAACATGAAGCTACTTCACCGGCGCAAAGGTGAAGCTTGGGATAAATTTCATATATCTCCAAATCGCTTGAGGAATTTCTCTTTTATAGCACTAAGTACGGAAACATATTCATTGCAATTCTGTTCTCGTACAGTAGACAGAGTAGTGAAAGGCAATGCGTTCCCTGACGAGAGATGTCGTTCCCACAGCTCAGGCTTACTAGTGAAAGCTGGCACCTTTTCAGCCATTTCACAAATTAGCTGATTTTCTCCTTGCAAACTTGTGTTCAATGCATTCATGTGCTCAGTAATGTCCACTAAAAATGCAAGGTCGGTAACCCACTCTGGATCTTGTAACTTGGGGTCGTACCTTCATTTGTCCTTTAAAAACTGATTTGTTGCTACTCTCAGCTCAGTAAATCTTTTGAGGTCATTAGCGCGGCTAAGCTAGGGGACTTCATTGTGGTATGGTATGTCACCGTACTCTTCCCCAGTTTCAGCTAAACATGTGTGAAACTATCTATGTGTAAGCCGGTGGGATCTCAAATAATTAACTGCCAGAATAATCACTTGCATGACGTCTCCTAGTTTTGCTGCTTTTGAACAGCGTACTTCTTGGTGCAAAATGCAGTGGAGGCTGTACAATGACTCTTCTGTACGCTGTAGCTTTTTTCTTAGTAATCCAACAAATCCCATTTATTCCCCTTTCATTGCAGGTGCTCCGTCTGTTGTCACTGACACCAAACGCTCCCAGTTTAAGCCAGCTGAATCGACAGCTTCTTCAACGGCTTTTAGGATGGCCGCCCCGGTGGTCATGCTTTTTAAAGATATTATATTGAAAGATGTCTACACTGAGTCACAGCGCCAGAGACTGCTCCAAAGATTATTATTCCGCAGCCTCCAATGGTGCAGTAGCAGTTGAGAGGATGTCGAGGGCAGTTTTTGTTCTGTTGGGCGAGAGAGTAGATGCTGTTCGGTTGGTGAAATGTATAGATGGAAGATGTTGCAATTGCCACAGTGTATTTGAGAAAGGAGATGGGCTTTTGGTTTATGATGCTGGTGTAACGGAAAAGTTTTCGTCAATATATAATGAGGTAAAAAGATATACAGTTTTCTTTAATGACAATGCCTCTTGCTCACAGGTACAGTCAACAAAGCATGTGGCTCGTGTTCATTTATTAGAATTGTAATTCAGGTTTCTAGGTGCAACTATAGTATTTCTGGTTTTTCAATTACTTTTTTGTAAATGGTGTTTAAATTATTTTGTCGTATTGAGAAATAACAGATATGTACGTTGAGTCACACTACCACACACAGAACAGTTACACTTGTTCTTTGTTGTTTCGTAGCTTTTGTAGTTGCACGGGACTTAATTAATCAATTTATTTTTATTTTATGCAGTCAGATTGCGTGCTAATACTAGTCAGAGCCAACCGGTTGCGAGACTTCATAACCGGTCACACAGCTACTAACATTATTGCTTTTATAGGCTTTCCCTTTTAATTAAGCCCCCATGCAATATCTAAAAATCCTCTGTAATGTGCAGAGCAGTTTCCACGCTGCGGACACAAATCACTAATCGCGCAGTGTCTGAAATATCTATGGACTCATCAAGTGCGATGGAAAATGCAATAAACTCCTGCACTGTACTCCTTAATTGGCGGTAAACACCTGCCATGGCACTTATACGACGACATACAGTCCGCCGAGGAAGAGTGATAGCAAGAAACTCATCTGCATGCAGTGTGCAGAGTAAATCAGCAGCGTATCTGATGCTCTCCTTTATAAACTCACCTTCAGCAAATCGTTTTCCAGCTCTCGCTATATTAAGTGCAATCTAATAACTTGGTCGTACCGCTGGGCTATCATTGTTGTGGTCATGAAAAACTGAAAACGTTGCTCCATAAAATGTTAAATCAGTTAGATGAGAGACATGACGAAAGAAAGTTGCAGTCTCTCGTGGCAACAGGAACTTACGTAAGATTCCTCTAGTATCGTCAGACCGCTCTTCTTAAGCTCAGTCAATTTCCCCATCCGTTCAGAACCCGACAGTAAACTGTACTCGTCCTTGTGAAATTTATTATAATGGCGTTCAATACTAAACTTACGATGACCAGAGAGAATACTGCCATGTATTAAACATTTCGAATTTTCACGTTTTTGCGCAAAGAAAAAATGATTCTCCCATTCCTTTTTAACAGATAGCAGATCTCCACTTCTCCGTTTCCTTTATTTCTCTCTGCATTTTCGGGTTCTTGGAATACAACGTTCACCACGAAGTGGTCGCTTCGCATCAACGTCCGCTACTTAAGCCTGGTACTACACTGCTGCAACCTGTCGGCTGTCGCCACTGCCCGGTCGACGATTGCACGCGAGCAGCACACGTGCGGCGCTGTGCGCCCATGAGCCGCGTGCAGCGTTCGCCCGCCCCTGCCGCAGGAGAACACACCAGCCGCCATCTGGCGCTCGGCACAGAGCGCGCCGTCGGAGACGCAAAGTATGTCAGAAAGCGAGGCAGAACACGATTGTGTACATCGTCGGCGAACCGAAACATTACTCTGTGAATCTGATGACACAAGGTGGCATTAACAGTGCACAAGTATTGTTTCGACACCGATTTGTGGCGACGCCTGCTGCTGAAACGAGGAAAAATTCGTTCGCAGGGAATGTCAGACGCAAAGTATGTCAGAAAGCGAGGCAGAACACGATTGTGTACATCGTCGGTGAACCGAAACATTACTCTGTGAATCTGACGACACAAGGTGGCATTAACTGTGCACAACGATTGTTTCGACACCGATTTGTGGCGACGCCTGCTGCTGAAACGAGGAAAAATTCGTTCGCAGGGAATGTCATATCATGAACCCACAAACATTTCTTATCTATTCCAGATCCCAAGTGTACAAACAGAATAACAATGCACTACATGCAAAAAGTTACTACCGGAATCGTGGACACAGAAATAGAAACTGGAATTTAATCGCGGATTTTTAGAGGGATCGATTGCAGAACATATGCGCAGTAATGCTGAGAGCTGTCGCTCATTTAAAGCGTTCAGGAACGCGTTCCTCAACACATATTGGCCGCAAGACACTCAGAAAAGAATGAAGCAGGAGATTATCCTGGACAAAGACTAGAAGCGTCAGGATTCCGTAGCTCGGAGAAGTTATTTTAGTTGCTAATTAACAAGAATCGGTTTTTGTACCAGCCATACAGTCCCAAGGAAATTATGAGGCACTGCTACGTCAAATTATCGCTCCACTACCAAGAAATCCTCCCCAGAAGGTGCAACGATTCCCCTGAATCCTTCAAGAGTAGGCTACGTAAGAAAGTGAAAATCACTGGCGCTCTGAAAGGAAGGTACACAGAGGTGCAGATACAAACCTGGTTGACGTTTTGCTGTCAAAGGCACAACTTTTAAGCGAACTTTCTTGTCGTCCTTTCGCTGGCAATGGAAATAATATTATGCGTGGATTTTCGATTGATAACATGTTAGGGAACTTAGAAAAAGTTGCAATGCATGACAAGGGTACCTGGAAGAAATCTTACTTCAAAACGCGCATGTATTTCTGCCATAAACGGGAGCTATCTGTAACTTTCAACATGCATTCTGAGTGCACGAACACACAGAATTCTTTGTACCACCTTACCATATGCCACTGGTCTACTGTCACAAAGTTTTCATAGGCATCAAGAAGATGTTTGACGATGACATCATTGAACCAGGAATCAGCAACCTTGTATGGTAGTGGAAAAGTGCGACAGCTCAATCTGTTTGGTGCTGGATCACGCCAAATAGACCGTCATAGAACTGGGAACAGATTATTCTGAGCAGATGGAGGAATTACAGAAAACTTTCAAGATTATAACAGTGTTCTCGTCAGTCGACTTACGATAGTTTCTGGCAAATTACAGTCCACCCAGATTGCAAGAAATAAGCCGTATTCCTCGCTTACGGTAGATGTTACCAGTTCAGATGGATATCATTCGAATTAACATGTTCTCAGCTGCTTTATTTAGGGGACTTGATGGCATCTTAAGGTATTTTGTGGAATAAAGGATCACCATAGACGATATCTGAATTGCAGAACAGATGTGGAAGGTACACAATGTCATCTTAAGGGAAATACTACAGACCTTCAAGGAATACGATGAAGTCATGCTCTGGGACCTCAAGAGCAATATATTCCTCAGTCATATCATCATCGCGGAAGGAATCTCACCAGATCCAGACTAGATCGAGGCGATAGCAAAATTTACAACGCCAACAATAGAGAAACAAGTCTGTGGCTTTCTCGGCGTCACAAATTTCTGCAAGAGATTCATTCACGTGAAGAAACTAGCAACACCACGATGATGCCAGCTCACTAGAGAGAAGGAGCCTCGTGACTGGGGTGAGGTGGCGGAAGATGAATTGCAGATCCTCAAAACCGCGCTGGTTAATGCACTAATTTTGTCGCACCCCCACCTGGCGGAGGAATTTTGCGTGGCAACGGTCAGCTCATTCTCTGTTCTGGACATAGTAATCTTTCAAAGATATCAGCAAGGGTGGAACATGGTGCATAAGACCATTGCTTTTGGAATCCGTGTCCTTAGAAATTGTGAAAGAAACTACTCGGTACCTAAGTTGAAAAATTCCGTCTGTCCAACAGGCAGAAACAGTTGCTCTACAAATTTTACATAGTCTACAATTGACCTGCCTGAATCCGCAGAATCGCTCATATTAACACACTGGAACTCAAAACTTTGAAATTAATGAAATCTCTACGTATTCTCCATATCTGTCATGGGAAACCATTTACAGAATAGGTGTATATAGTAGTTCAGGAACGCACCCCTGGTTAAGGGGTAGCGTCACTGATTAATAATCAAAACGTTTTCGATCCTAGGTTTGAAACCGGCCGCTGCTTGAATTTAGATTAATAATCAGCATTGGCGGCTGAACACTTCTGGCATAATAAGGCTGCCAAGGGCCTTGTCAAGGTGGTGGAGGAGCGGACAGAGGTTCAGAGCAAACTCTTGTCCTAGGGGTGGAAAACTGCCCCTAAAGGCGGAAGAATCAGCAATGATCAACGGCATGAGGATGCAGAAGGCAATGGAAACCACTGCATTGAAGACACATGACATGTATCCACAGGACATGTGGCCTGTAATTGAAGAAGTGTCATGATGATCACTCCGTTCGCAACAGATTCCACAATAGACCTCCATTTGGATCTCCAGGAGGGTACAGCCAAGGGGAAGCGACCATGAGTAAAAGACAGAATAATAAACGAAAGGATAACTTTCGGCGAGTTAGGGTGTGGAGTGTCAGAAGCTTGAACGTGGTAGGGAATCTAGAAAATCTGAAGAGGATAATGCAAAGGCTCGATCTAGATATAGGAGGGGTCAGTGAAATGAAATGGAAAGAAGACAAGGGTTTCTGCTCCGATGAGTATAGGGTAATATCAACAGCAGCAGAAAATGGTGTAACAGGAGTAGAATTCATTATGAACAGGAAGGTATGGCACGGAGTGTGTTATATGAACAGTTGAGTGATAAGGTTGTTCTTATCAGGATTGACAGCGTACCAACACCGACAACGATAGTTCAGCTATACATGTCGACGTCCAATCTGAAGATGAAAAAATAGAGAAAATATATGAGAATATTGAAAGGGTAACACAGTACTTAAAGGGAGATAAAAATATATTAGTTGTGGGGGCCTGGAATGCATTGTAAGGAAGGGAGTAGAAGAAAATGTTACAGTAGAATATGGACTTGGGACAAGGAATGAGAGAGGAGAAAGACTGAGTTTTATGACAAATTTCAGCCAGTAATAGCGAATACTCTGTTCAAGAACACAAGATGAGGAAGTATATTTGGAAAAGACCGGGTGATACGGGAAGATTTCAGTTAGATTACTTCGGGTCAGACAGAGATTCCGAAATCAGATACAGGGTTGTCATGCGTACCCAGACCATAATATAGTAGAGTAGGCTGAAGTTTAAGGCATTGTTTTGTCTTGTATTTAACTGGGGACTTGGAAACGACGGAGGGGCTTCGTTCCACTGTAGCCCTCAGTGGTTCACAGCCCCACAGCCAGCCACAGTAGTCCACCCACACCGAACCCATGGTTTTCGTGCGGTTACGGCCCACAGTGGACTGCCCCGTGAACGTCTGATACCAGGCGAGTGTAACCCCAAATGTTTGCGTGATAGAATAATTATGGTGTATGCGTACGTGGAAACGGTGTTTCCGCAGCAGTCCTCGACACAGTGTAACTGAGGCGGAATAGGGGGAATCAGTCCACACTCGCCGAGGCAGATGGAAAACCACCTTAAAAACCATTCAGAGGGTGGCCGGCACATCCGACCTCGACACTAATCCGCCGGGCGGATTTGTGCCGGAGACTGGCACGCCGTTCCGCTCAGGAAAGTTGCAAAGGAGGTAACTGCGAAGAAACCATGTGTAACAGAAGAAATACCTCAGTTGACTGATGAAAGGTGGGAGTACAAAAATATTCCGGGAACTCAGGAATGCAGAAATACAAGGCGTTGAGGAATGACATAAATAGGAAGTGCAGAGAAGCAAAAGCGAAATGGATGCAGGAAAAATATGAAGAAATGGAGAAACAAATGAGTGTCGGAAGGACAGACTCAGCATACAGAAATGTCAAAACAGCTTTTGGCGAAATTAAATGCAAAGATGGTGACATCAAGAGTACAACGGGAATTCCACTGTTAAACGCATAGGAGAGAGCGGATAGATGGCAAGAATACATTGAAAGCCTCTATGAGGGGGAAGATTTGTCTGACATGATAGAAGAAGAAACAGGACTCACTTTATAAGAGATAGGAGATACACTATTAGAATGAGAATTTAGAAGAGCTGTGGAGGACTTAACATCAAATAATGTAGAGGATGGCTACAGTTCCCCCACAATCTAAAATCATTGGGAGAAGTGGCAACAAAACGATTATTCACGTTGTTGTGTAGGATGTATAATTCTAGCGACATAGCATCTGACTTTGGGAAAGATATCATCCACACAATTCTGAAGACTGCGAGGGCTGACCAGTGCGAGAATTTTGACACAATGAGCTTAACAGATCATGCATCCAAGTTGCAGACAAGACTAATGTACAGAAGAATAGAAAACAACAACAGAGGATGTGCTAGATGACGATCAGTTTGGCTTTAAAAAAGTAACGGCACGAGAGAAGCAATTCTGATGAAATAAAAGAAAGATTTAGAAGTGGAATTAAAATTCAAGGTGAAACGATATCAATGATACGATTCGCTGGTGATGTTGGTATCCGGAGTGAAAGTGAAGAATAATTACAAGATCTGCTGAATGAAATGACCAGTGTAATGAGTACAGAATATGGATTGAGAGTAAATCGAAGAAAGACGAAAGTAATGAGAAGTATCGGAAATGAGAATAGCGAAAAACTTAACATCACGATTGATGGTCACGAAGTAGAGAAGTTAAGGAATTCTGCTGCCTACCTGGGGTACAAATGCTTCTGAAATACTTCAACAGAGGAAATACCACTGGACTTGACCAGATACCAATTCGATTGCACACAGAGTGTGCGAAAGAGCTTTCCCCTCTTGTAGCAGCAGCGTACCGTAGGTCTCTAGAGGAGCGAAGCGTACCTATGATTTTACAAAAAGAAAGTCCTGGTCATTCAAATTTTCAAGAAGGTTTGTGGAAATTGTTATGTTGTAGAATTTTGGAAAATGTTTACGCCTGCTTATTACGACATATCTGGAAATAGGAAATTTTCTTTTTGGGAATAAGGATGAGTTCCGAAAGCAACCATCGTGTGTAACCGAACTCGCTCTGTTCGTCCATCAGATCCAGAAGGTAAGAGATACAGACACCGAGGTTGATACCGTGATCCTTGACTTTCGAAAGGAATTCCATACAGTTCGACACAACAGCCTAACGAAAAAAATATGAGCGCACGGAATATCAGACAAACTGAGTGCCTGCGCTGAAGTGTTTCTAGCAAACAAAACACAGCATATCATTCTGGGTGGAGAGAAGTTTTGAGGCGTAAGAGTGACTTTTCGTGTACCCTAAAGGAGTTTAGAGGACCATTACTTTTCACAACAAGTACTAAATTACATAGCAGACAACATCGAAAGTTTCATAAGGCTTTTGACGGATGATACTGCTGTATTTAGAGAAGTTCCAACGCTAGGAAATTGTAGCAAACTGCGGGGTGCAGAAGAGCGACGCTCGGTAAAAGAAGTGGTAACCGACCCTCAACATAAAAAAATGTGGCGTATTATGTATACATAGACAGAAAGACCCATAACTGTATAATTACTCGATTGCACAACATTTAGTGGAAGCACTTACTTCCATAAAATGTCTTGGACTATGCGTACGGAGCAATTAGAAGTGGAACAACAACATAAAATTAATCATGGGTAGGGAAGATTCCGGACAGATTCATTGGAAAAATCCTCAGGGAATGTAGTCCATCAAGAGAGGAAATAACTTACAAAACATTCGTTCGACAAGTACTTGAATATTGCTCGTCGGTATGCGTGCCCTACCAGATAGACTGATATAGGGAATCGATGAGACCCATAGAAGAGGAGCATGTATCATTACAGGTTCATATGGTAAGCGCGAAAGCGTCACGAAAATCAGTCAACTACAGTGCAGAATATGGTTTACTACGAATATTAAAGTTCCCAAAGGTCACGCAGCAATCGTTCTTCCCGCGAACCATACGCGACTGTCTATTGCAACAATGTCAGTGTCAGGGAATTTTATTAAATGTTCGGTCTCACACAGTGCGTGTAGCGTCATGGCCGATTTCCTCACCTACCCCAACCTGCAATACCGTTGATGTTCTGTATATACAACTGCTAAGTAGAGGACTTAAGGTTTGTTTAAGATTTCACAACTTACATTTACTTTCAAGTTCGTTAGAAGCCAAAAATAGACGTGAGCCGATCAGAACGCTATATAAGATAATAACTTCATGATAAGATTAACCATAAAAAGAAACGACGCAACTACTTGCTGCAAACATACGAAATTGTTCTGGCTGATCGCTTTCAGCGTGAACAGCCGTCTGAAGATGTACATACCTGTTCGAAACCAGTAACCGTACTATTCGTATAAAGAAACAGCATCATTAAAAGCGGGTGGTCGCTGTTTGCTCCTCTACAAAAGTGAACCCGAATTTTGTACAGAGTCACGGCCTCAAAACGTCAGTTTTCCACAAAATAGCGGAAAGAAAGATTTTGTTGCAAGTGCCATTAGTGCTGAGGCACTACGTTTTAAATGTGACAATAGAAATACAATAACACATCAGCTTTTCACTAGTAGAACTTAATCAACTAGGACCACTTCCCTTATCTTTTAAATTTTGGAACTTCAGGAGGAAACATTGTTTTTTCACAACGACCACGCGTCATCAACTAAAGCATGTTTGAAAGACCTCTTCCATGGTTTAGCACCTGGATCAAGTCTAGGGACGTGCAACAGTATGCTGAGAACATAATACACTCCTGGAAATTGAAATAAGAACACCGTGAATTCATTGTCCCAGGAAGGGGAAACTCTATTGACACATTCCTGGGATCAGATACATCACATGATCACACTGACAGAACCACAGGCACATAGACACAGGCAACAGAGCATGCACAATGTCGGCACTAGTACAGTGTATATCCACCTTTCGCAGCAAATGCAGGCTGCTATTCTCCCATGGAGACGATCGTAGAGATGCTGGATGTAGTCCTGTGGAACGGCTTGCCATGCCATTTAGACCTGGCGCCTCAGTTGGACCAGCGTTCGTGCTGGACGTGCAGACCGCGTGAGACGACGCTTCATCCAGTCCCAAACATGCTCAATGGGGGACAGATCCGGAGATATTGCTGGCCAGGGTAGTTGACTTACACCTTCTAGAGCACGTTGGGTGGCACGGGATACATGCGGACGTGCATTGTCCTGTTGGAACAGCAAGTTCCCTTGCCGGTCTACGAATGGTAGAACGATGGGTTCGATGACGGTTTGGATGTACTGTGCACTATTCAGTGTCCCCTCGACGATCACCAGAGGTGTACGGCCAGTGTAGGAGATCGCTCCCCACACCATGATGCCGGGTGTTGGCCCAGTGTGCCTCGGTCGTATGCAGTCCTGATTGTGGCGCTCACCTGCACGGCGCCAAACACGCATACGACCATCATTGGCACCAAGGCAGAAGCGACTCTCATCGCTGAAGACGACACGTCTCCATTCGTCGATCCATTCACGCCTGTCACGACACTACTGGAGGCGGGCTGCACGATGTTGGGGCGTGAGCGAAAGACGGCCTAACGGTGTGCGGGACCGTAGCCCAGCTTCATGGAGACGGCTGCGAATCGTCCTCGCCGATACCCCAGGAGCAACAGTGTCCCTAATTTGCTGAGAAGTGGCGGTGCGGTCCCCTACGGCACTGCGTAGGATCCTACGGTCTTGGCGTGCATCCGTGCGTCGCTGCGGTCCGGTCCCAGGTCGACGGGCACGTGCACCTTCCGCCGACCACTGGCGACATCATCGATGTACTGTGGAGACCTCACGCCCCACGTGTTGAGCAATTCGGTGGTACGTCCACCCGGTCTCCCGCATGCCCACTATACGCCCTCGCTCAAAGTCCGTCAACTGCACATACGGTTCACGTCTACGCTGTCGCGGCATGCTACCAGTGTTAAAGACTGCGATGGAGCTCCGTATGCCATGGCAAACTGGCTGACACTGACGGCGGCGGTGCACAAATGCTGCGCAGCTAGCGCCATTCGACGGCCAACGCCGCAGTTCCTGGTGTGTCCGCTGTGCCGTTCGTGTGATCATTGCTTGTACAGCTCTCTCGCAGTGTCCGGAGCAAGTATGGTGGGTCTGACACACCGGTGTCAATGTGTTCTTTTTTCCATTTCCAGGAGTGTAGCATTGAAAACGCGTGTTGTGAGAAAATGGTTCTTAGTACGTTTACCATTTCCTCTTTTGATATAATGATAACGGTTTGTTGTGCTTATGTAAAGAATAGATTAAGTACAACACAGCTTTTGTAGACCTGTTTCCTGTTTGCTTCTGTTTTATAATCTTTGGCCAACTGTTGTGAACCGTATCATCTTTATCTTCATCTTTGCTCTGCTGCGATTGGTCCGTTTCCTTTTAAATTTCGGAGGGCGCTACGTTCTGGGAGAGATCTGCTGACGACGAGAGTATCGAGTGCTGCTGCCGGAGTGAGACGGGGAGTTTAGTTCCCGGTTGTGTGCCAGCGCAATGTTGTGGGAAAGGCGGTATAACTTCCTGTGGACGCACGTTATTGCTACGAGCATGTGTGCTCGGGACGGCGGCAGTCGTTATGGACGGGCTGTAAGATAAGGAAGCTTGGCGTGGCAACTGTTGACGAAGCGTGTCCACGTTGCTATGGCGGAACTGGGGCGATTGACATAACTCGAGTTGGTGCTGGTTGCAACCTGGCCCCGAATGCTTGTCTGCCTTCTGGACTAACGGTGAGAATTTATTGACGTGATATGTCTCACTCAATTTCTGCCCGTGTCGTCGGGTGTGTTGTGCTCTAAGGTTGTATTCCATGGTGTTGCGCAATTTTAGTAGGCTCAGGCGTGCCTGAAATCCCGATTCAATGATCTGCTGTTGTATTGTCAAGTGTAACTATCACCAGAAAAAAGTGTTGACTCACTGTACCTCAATAACTGAACCTAAAATATTATCTGTGGTTGAAATTTTATTCTGACCCAAGTGCAATATCAATCTTGTATTTTACAATTTGTTGAGTGGTATTATTATTTAGTACTGGCCGTCACATTTACTAAGTCGAAGATTTACGAAGGTGAGTGGGCGTCAGTAACATCTCCTGCCTAGATATGCGTTATATTTTGAACCATGTGTTTCAATGTTTAGTAATTTTTATTTTATATGTTACAGAGAGTTGCTGTTATGCCCTATGTGGACGATTCACCACGTTGGTGAAGTTTCTAGTTGTTCTGGTGGTCTGTGCCATATTGCTAAAGCAGGCGGTCCTAGCACAGCTGATTGTAAATTTTTCCTAGTGGTGAGGAGCACGGGCTGGTTTTAAGTGCTAACTCACTAACTTCAACCATTCTCAAATATTTATTACTACTGATATTGAGGCCCTTCAGACCGAGTGGCGACGTCACTACCACTTTTTGGTTATTAGTTTTACCTGGTTAGCTTGTGTCTTTTTTAAAAAGAAGACCTTTGGCATATGAATTTGTCATTTGGTCTTTACTACTCCTCTGGACGAAGTAAATTAACTGTTAGTTTTGCATTCTTGTAGCATTATCAAAACAGCACTTGTGGTTATATTTGATTGGCCCTTCTGGCCGAATGATTAAAGTCATTCCTTTCAGTAATTTATTGTGTTGGTCAATAATTAATCAAAGAGGTTGGGTAATTCAGACCGCGATTATCTCCTTATGTTGAATCTTAAGGTTGTCATTCTGACATTACAGTTGTGAATGTTTAAAATTTTTTAGTGAACAAGTGCTTTTTAATATTTAATAAAATTGAATTGTATTTGAAACTGTAACCTCATTTCGGTCTACGCTTTCACTCCCTGCCGCCTTTGAGCTCTGCTTACCTTACGTTTTGGTTATGTTTTCCCATACCACGACGTATCGTGTTGTTTAGGCCAGCATGAATGGCTGTCATTGTCAAAGATTCACCATTCATTGCTTGTGGTGGACAGGAATTGATCCGATTCTTGAAGTTTTCCCGGCGTACTGAGTATTCGATGAGATTTCGGGATTGCAGCCGGATCACGTTGACTTCTTGCCACGATATTTCGGCTGGCAATCGTCCACCCATCTTCAGGTGAGTGTGCGTCACTGGAGACTGCAAGTTCCGGGAGTCAGCTTTATAGCAAAAATTGGCGCGAAAACGCATGCGCATTGGCCACCGTCACAGGAGCGTCCTCTGTCGAAGTCCGCGCCCTCTGGAGCTACTGTTCTATCTTTGGAGCGCAGGCACATGCGTAAAGGTGAAAACTACATGTCCGCCCTCTGTCGGAATGCGCGCCCGCGTCGCTAAAAACAGACGTCAGATGTCGCTAGACGTGTCATTTAGAATAAACCGTCTTCTCTCAGAGGAAATTAGAGAGATCACCGGGTCCCAAGCCTTGTCCAGTTGAAAACCGCCGTCACGATTTATAAGATTTTGCGCTAGGCGTATCTCCACAGATTCTTTAATAACGGAATCCCAAAAAGTTTTCGCTGGGGCCAAGATTTTCGTGTCCGAAAATTCCATAGCGTGTCCTGTGGTAATACAATGCTCAGCTACGGCCGACTTACTGGGCTGCAAAAGGCGAGTGTGGCGTTCGTGTTCAACGCACCTTTCATGTACTGTGCGCGTCGTCTGACCGATGTAAGCTTTGCCACACTGGCAAGGAATTTTATAGATTCCGGCCTTCCGCAGACCCAGATCGTCCTTTACCGAACCGAGAAGGGCACTAATCTTCGCCGGTGGCCGGAAGATTACTTTTACTTGATGTTTCCTTAGGATCCTGCCTATTTTAGATGAAAGGTTGCCGGCGTATGGAAGGAACGCCCTGGACCTGAAAAGCTCCTTATCTTCTTGATGTGAGTGGTCACGTTTCTTCCTTCTTAGCGCTGCTCTAATCTGATGTGGAGAGTAACCATTACCTCTGAACACCGACTCTAAATGTTCCAGCTCCTTTGTAAGGCTGTCTCCATCAGAAACAACATGAGCCCGGTGCACCAACGTTCTAAGGACACCAGTAGTTTGTGAAGGATGATGACAACTCGACGCTTGCAGGTAGAGGTCCGTATGTGTGGGCTTACGGTAGACAGAATGCCCTAATGACCCGTCCACTCTCTTGGTAACCAAGACGTCCAAAAACGGCAAGCAACCATCCTTCTCTATTTCCATCGTGAACTGGATGTTATTGTGGATTGCATTCAGATGCTGCAAGAACCGTGACAGTTCTTCTTCACCATGGGGCCACACTACAAAAGTGTCATCTACGTACCGCCAGAATACACTCGGTTTAAGTTCTGCCGAATCTAGTGCCCTTTCCTCAAAGTCTTCCATAAAAAAGTTTGCTACCAAAGGCGAGAGAGGACTTCCCATGGCAACACCGTCAGTCTGCTCAAAATACTCGTTATTAAATAAAAAGTAGGTTGAGGAAAGGACGTGATGGAAAAGTGCTGTTATGTCGGCCGTGAACTTATTGCTGATGAGAGACAAAGAGTCCATAAGAGGAACCTTAGTGAAAAGTGAGATGACGTCGAAGCTGACTAGTAAGTCAGTTTCACTGAGCCGAAGTGACTTTAGTCTACTAATAAAGTCAGCCGAATTGCGAACATGATGCGCACACTTCCCCACAAAAGGTCTCAGTAGAGAGGCGAGATGTGTCGCCAAATCATACGTGGGGGCGTCGATATTACTGACGATCGGCCGTAAAGGAACCTCTTTCTTATGGATCTTCGGAAGACCGTATAACCTGGGTGGCACAGAACTGTGAGGTCTTAGTCTTTTCGCCACTTCTTGCGGAATAGAAGAAGAATTCAGCAGTGCTGATGTTTTCCTTTCCACTTTCGCTGTGGGGTCTTTGCCAATCTTCCGATACATTGGTTCATTCAGCAAGTTGTAAATCTTCTGATTATAGACCTCACGTGGCAAAAGCACTGTAGCGTTTCCCTTATCCGCTGGTAAGATCACTGTATGAGGATCTTCTCGTAGCTTTCGTAATGCGGCCCTTTCCATGGCAGAAATGTTGCTCTTCTGACGTGGAGCTTTCGTGAGTGCACGGCAGGTTTCACGTCTAATTTCTTCTGCAGCATCACTAGGAAGAGGTCTTACAGCTTCCTCAACAGCACTAATAAAATCAGTTAAAGGCAGGGTCCTCGGCGTAGGAGCGAAGTTCAGGCCTTTCTCAAGCATGTGCCTGCGCTCCAAAGATAGAACAGTAGCTCCAGAGGGCGCGGACTTCGACAGAGGACGCTCCTGTGACGGTGGCCAATGCGCATGCGTTTTCGCGCCAATTTTTTGCTATAAAGCTGACTCCCGGAACTTGCAGTCTCCAGTGACGCACACTCACCTGAAGATGGCTGGACGATTGCCAGCCGAAATATCGTGGCAAGAAGTCAACGTGATCCGGCTGCAATCCCGAAATCTCATCGAATACTCAGTACGCCGGGAAAACTTCAAGAATCACATCAGATACCTCTTCGGGGAGGCGATGGCATTACAAATCCAGAGGTTGGACAAGCTACGCAATAAGCGAGCGAGACTGTTAAGTTCTCTGTGTTTTTTACTGAAGTGTCGGGACAATGGCCTTATACCGAAGTTTGCCAGAGTGAGGCATTTTATCCAGACCGCCGCTGCAAAATTCATTACACGAAAGGCGAGCTTGGCATTAGTGAAGGAGAGGATCCGGTTTACTCGGCGTGAACTGGACGCCATATCGAAACAGCTGTTTCATCTGCATATGGAGATTGCATCCAGCCTGCCATCACTTTCCTGTGCATGGGTCGATGGCGTGACCTGGGCTAAATCGGACTGGGTTCATAAAGAATCTACATCAAGACAGGTTTCGAAGTTCACCCGGCTGTCAGCAACGTTACCGCAAGAAGATACTTTACGACGCTCCGTGGTCAATTTAACGGATAAAGTTTTGGACAACGTAACACTGTCTGTGCTTGAGAAAGGCCTGAACTTCGCTCCTACGCCGAGGACCCTGCCTTTAACTGATTTTATTAGTGCTGTTGAGGAAGCTGTAAGACCTCTTCCTAGTGATGCTGCAGAAGAAATTAGACGTGAAACCTGCCGTGCACTCACGAAAGCTCCACGTCAGAAGAGCAACATTTCTGCCATGGAAAGGGCCGCATTACGAAAGCTACGAGAAGATCCTCATACAGTGATCTTACCAGCGGATAAGGGAAACGCTACAGTGCTTTTGCCACGTGAGGTCTATAATCAGAAGATTTACAACTTGCTGAATGAACCAATGTATCGGAAGATTGGCAAAGACCCCACAGCGAAAGTGGAAAGGAAAACATCAGCACTGCTGAATTCTTCTTCTATTCCGCAAGAAGTGGCGAAAAGACTAAGACCTCACAGTTCTGTGCCACCCAGGTTATACGGTCTTCCGAAGATCCATAAGAAAGAGGTTCCTTTACGGCCGATCGTCAGTAATATCGACGCCCCCACGTATGATTTGGCGACACATCTCGCCTCTCTACTGAGACCTTTTGTGGGGAAGTGTGCGCATCATGTTCGCAATTCGGCTGACTTTATTAGTAGACTAAAGTCACTTCGGCTCAGTGAAACTGACTTACTAGTCAGCTTCGACGTCATCTCACTTTTCACTAAGGTTCCTCTTATGGACTCTTTGTCTCTCATCAGCAATAAGTTCACGGCCGACATAACAGCACTTTTCCATCACGTCCTTTCCTCAACCTACTTTTTATTTAATAACGAGTATTTTGAGCAGACTGACGGTGTTGCCATGGGAAGTCCTCTCTCGCCTTTGGTAGCAAACTTTTTTATGGAAGACTTTGAGGAAAGGGCACTAGATTCGGCAGAACTTAAACCGAGTGTATTCTGGCGGTACGTAGATGACACTTTTGTAGTGTGGCCCCATGGTGAAGAAGAACTGTCACGGTTCTTGCAGCATCTGAATGCAATCCACAATAACATCCAGTTCACGATGGAAATAGAGAAGGATGGTTGCTTGCCGTTTTTGGACGTCTTGGTTACCAAGAGAGTGGACGGGTCATTAGGGCATTCTGTCTACCGTAAGCCCACACATACGGACCTCTACCTGCAAGCGTCGAGTTGTCATCATCCTTCACAAACTACTGGTGTCCTTAGAACGTTGGTGCACCGGGCTCATGTTGTTTCTGATGGAGACAGCCTTACAAAGGAGCTGGAACATTTAGAGTCGGTGTTCAGAGGTAATGGTTACTCTCCACATCAGATTAGAGCAGCGCTAAGAAGGAAGAAACGTGACCACTCACATCAAGAAGATAAGGAGCTTTTCAGGTCCAGGGCGTTCCTTCCATACGCCGGCAACCTTTCATCTAAAATAGGCAGGATCCTAAGGAAACATCAAGTAAAAGTAATCTTCCGGCCACCGGCGAAGATTAGTGCCCTTCTCGGTTCGGTAAAGGACGATCTGGGTCTGCGGAAGGCCGGAATCTATAAAATTCCTTGCCAGTGTGGCAAAGCTTACATCGGTCAGACGACGCGCACAGTACATGAAAGGTGCGTTGAACACGAACGCCACACTCGCCTTTTGCAGCCCAGTAAGTCGGCCGTAGCTGAGCATTGTATTACCACAGGACACGCTATGGAATTTTCGGCCACGAAAATCTTGGCCCCAGCGAAAACTTTTTGGGATTCCGTTATTAAAGAATCTGTGGAGATACGCCTAGCGCAAAATCTTGTAAATCGTGACGGCGGTTTTCAACTGGACAAGGCTTGGGACCCGGTGATCTCTCTAATTTCCTCTGAGAGAAGACGGTTTATTCTAAATGACACGTCTAGCGACATCTGACGTCTGTTTTTAGCGACGCGGGCGCGCATTCCGACAGAGGGCGGACATGTAGTTTTCACCTTTACGCATGTGCCTGCGCTCCAAAGATAGAACAGTAGCTCCAGAGGGCGCGGACTTCGACAGAGGACGCTCCTGTGACGGTGGCCAATGCGCATGCGTTTTCGCGCCAATTTTTTGCTATAAAGCTGACTCCCGGAACTTGCAGTCTCCAGTGACGCACACTCACCTGAAGATGGCTGGACGATTGCCAGCCGAAATATCGTGGCAAGAAGTCAACGTGATCCGGCTGCAATCCCGAAATCTCATCGAATAGGAATTGATCCTTTGGCCAGAAAATATGGTTACATCTGAATGCCAACCGCTCCACCATATGAAGACTTTTCACTGGTCATTACTACTGTGATTATCCAATTGGTGTCTTCAACAGTCGTTCGCTGCAGCACGGGAATCCAGGATCCATTCACCTTAAAGCTTTTGTCTTTATTGTTGAAACTGTTGTCATGTTTATGAATTTCTAATTCTTTTTTGAACAATTGGGCGTGATATGTCTTGTCTATAGCGAGAACCTGAGTGTCAGCGAATTTAATTACCTGGTCGGTCTCACAAAGTGCGTGTTGCGTCAAGGCCATTTGCCTCACCTGCCCTAACATGCAATACCTTTAATGTTCTGTACATACAGTATCCGCCTGCAGGCTTAACTACTCCAGTCAACGCTACGATCTTACGAAGGCCTCAGTGCTGAACAGCCCCGCCCCCCCCCCCCCCCCAAAAGCAAAGTCTTTCCAACCTAGAGGAGTTTCAACTGGAACGCACTTCTAGGAACGTTTCGTTTATGGCTAAATATCACATTTCTAGTAACATACGTCACTGTTTTACTAAAATCTACTGTTTTACTAAAATCTACATGACAGCTACGCAGGGCCGATCAACATAATCTTAAAAATGATAAGCTAACATTAGTGGGGGACTAGCCTAAAATAGTTTCATTTTAAAACTTTCATGTTTGTAAACGCTGAACATTACATACTGTAATGATTTGTGGTAGACATTTATGGACTATTAGTTAGTTATATTAACTATATTGCTCTCTGACCAGTCACATTTCGCTACTATTCATTCCCGAGTCGAATTAATCATAAAGAGGGTTATTACTCTTATACAGCCAACTAACAAAATCCTAAATAAAGGCCATTCTCTAATCACTTGGTGACAAGACGAAAACATTTGCTATCTCTGCCTTCCTTGTCGTTATGTCTGCTGAACCACTAATCCAGCACATGCTAATCATAACGTCTCGTACAATTTCTAAAGACAGCTCAGTTGACGTAATAATAATTCACACATATTCCTCTAAACCTATAAGAAAACAATCTCTTTCAACAAGTTACATGAAACGCGCCAAACGACATGGTGATACGTTCTTCTTCCACACAAGGTTTCACATTCGCGGCAAGTAAACAACTAAAACTGAACAGGAAATAGTAACTCGTTGAAGCAAAAATTCTCAGGCACGCGTATAACCAAACAACAATTTGGCGTTTCGTGTTCTGTAACTCCTGTGAATACAACGACAACACAGTGAAACTTTCATGGAAAATCAAAATTGCGCATCCATATGTACTGAATAATTATACAAAGTTTATCTGGAGGTATGGGCCCGCTTAATGCACTTTATTCAGTTCTAATGTCATGTTACAGATGTTAACCTGTCCGCCCCGATAGTTCTGTGGTCAGCGTGACGGATTGCCGTCCTGCGGGCCCGAGCTTGATTCGCGGCTGCGTCGGGGATTTTCTCCGCTCATGGACTGGGTGGTGTGTTCTCTTCATCATCATTTCATCCCCATCCTGCGCGCAGGTCGCTCAATGTGGCGTCGAATGTAATAAGACCTGCACGAAGGCGGCCGAACCTGCCCTGCAAGGGGCCTCCCCACCAATGACGCCAAACGCTCATTTCCATTTCCATATTTTAAGCTATATTATTTACGATGGTAATAGCAATACAATACCACAAAAACAGCAATCAGTAAGTACGAAGCTATGAATACGTTTAAGGTGTCAGAAATATAATGTCAGAAATACAATGAGACTGACAACACTGCCAGCGATCTAGTGACGCTGTGTTGTTCTTCTTGTTTAGATCGGTGTGTTCATTCCTTCAGGATGCTCAATTCCAGTTTCAGCTTCGTAACGCCATCACCTGATTTTTGAAAGTATCGTAAGTGAAGTTGTTTAGATCGGTGTGTTCATTCCTTCAGGATGCTCAATTCGAGTTTCAGCTTCGTAACGCCATCACGTGATTTTTGAAAGTATCGTAAGTGAAGTTGCGTTTTGGTAATGTGTTACGAAAATGCAGCTGCGGAATTTAGAGCAACGTTATGCCATCAAGTTTTCAATTAAACTTGGGGAATCCACGAGTGTGGCCTTTGAAAAGTTGATACAGGCCTACGGGGAACATTAGTACAAGGTTTCTGCGGTTACAAATCAGTTTTGGAAGCCTGAGAACATGTTGAAGATGAAGCTCGCTGAGGAGACCTTCAACTTCAAAAACAGACGATAACGCCTAACGTATGCATACTCTTGTAGGATCAGACAATAAGGATGATGGATGATCTATCAAATTTAATCACTCCCACTGTACATTAAATTTGGATTAAAGCTTTGCACATGCGAAATGTTTGTGCCAAAATGATGTCAAAAATCCTCTTGACAGGATTGCCAATGACCTGTCTTGAGATGACAGGTGCTGAATCCTAAATTTTTGAGTGCAATCCTGAGAAGAAACGGCAAAGTGAGGAATGGTACACTGAGACAGCTCCTCGATCGAAGAAAGCTTGAATTAGCAAATCAAAGATCAAAACAAGGCTTATTTGATTTTTTTGACCGTAGGAGCACCACGCATGAAGAATTTATTCCTTCAGAAGAATCTGACAAGTGAGAGTTTTACAAAGGTGTCCTTGAAACGCCCACGAAAAGGAGTGAATCGAGAGATACCTGACATTGTAGACTGGCTGCTTCTTCACGACAAAGTTCCATGTCACAGAATACAAACAGAATTTTTTACCTCAGAAGGCATGCCTGTAGTTCCATAGCCCTCCCCCCCTCCCCCCACGTGATCTGAGGCCTATATGTTAAAGGCCCTTCCAGTTGGAACGACATTGACGTTGCCAAAACTACCGAAGGGAACTACTTTGAATGGATAATATTATTATTTGATAACAACAAAGACTTTGGCGATAAAAAATTAGTATCATTACTTTTCTCACACACCTCTTATAACCATACCTTTGTGGTTTTTATGATAGTTAAGTTTTCCCTTCAGGCAGGCCGTTTGATAATAGTTGTTTTTCCTTTGGAAATGAAAAAAATTAAAAAATATACCTTCGTCCCTGTCGGATAATTTCTTCTACAACCAGTCACACAATCCACTAACACAAATTTGAACTGTGCATCGTATAAATAACATTAAGAACACTGTGCAAAAATCATGTATTCGCAAGTTCAGCACAATGCTACCTAACACATTGGAATTTAATGTTGATATGACTATCCTTAGTATACTAATCAAGCTGTTCGCAGCAGCGCACACGGCATTCCAGTCTGCCACAAGTAATGGATGGCGCACCTTTGACAATGACATCAACTCGTGCTGGCAAAAGGTTAGGAAAATCATTAAACAAACGTCGGCCGAGTATCTCCAAACAGAAACCAAAAGCCAATGTGATAGTAAATAACCTCTACTTTATTAAATAGTTGACTCATATTTTGTTTTCATGTGTTGGATTAAGAAATAATTGGACGAAGGAGCCCATTAATTACTGCCCATAAATTTACTTTCAGTTGTTTATCAAATCACATTATACATCAGTTAAGCGGCATGCAGGAATTCCAGTTAATGTTACTGAATGCCAATCAGATTCAGGAACTGGCAACGTAATTATAATCTATGACTTTCCAGGATTCCCGGTGTATCCGTTACAAACATCATTCTCAGGTTTGCTGCGAGGTAACACCGTATAACTGTCACTACATTATTTTCCTTAAATATTTTGCATAATGTACGCGGTGCCAGAAACGCAGAAGCCAAAGAAACGGCACCGAATTAACCGTAATTACTATTATATATTTGCGGTAATCACTCAAAACGTAAAACTGTAGTCCAGTCGAGGATTCGAAGCGTGGTCTTCCCAGATATGAGTTAACTGCTGTCACTACAATCCCTCAAACCAAAGCACGGTCTTCGTGGATAAGACGTTTCATGCTACCAATACCCACAGAACGTTTGTTGTTTATCCAATCGTTCAAGATGCTTTCAATCTGCCCTAAAGTGAAGGATTTAACCATTGCAATTTAATAAACTATTAGGAAATTACTCAACCGTATGTTTTAGAATCTGGAGAAACTTTGTTGCAGAGTCGAAACGTCATTTCATTTCTCCTATTTCCACCACGTAGAAGCTTTGATAGTCACACGTAACTAAAGGAAGAATAGCACTATTTCAACACCTCTCGTGCTGTATTCGTCATAATTACTCCAGAATGTGTACTGAACATAAAAGTATACAGCCACTCAGATTAGAATATCAGCAAAGAGTAACATTTTACATTTTTTTAAAAGCCGTTACATAGCATCTTTCTTCCATGTACTTACTTGCAACCACGGCCGTGCGAGCATTTGGTTACAGTAACCCTCATTAAAAAGCAATGTATTCTGTAGATCCTACATTAATTAAATCTTATGCAAAGTAAATTTAATTAAAGGAGGAAAATGTAATTTTGTCAAGGTTAAAGCTACATAATGAATAAATGAAAGGTTTCAGACTAATTAGTCTCTGAAATAACTCTTGCTAAGCTCGACGACAAGTGACGTTCCATAAAAAAAGAAAAAAGAGAGAAAAAGCAGAAGAGAAGAGGATAACAGAATGGAGAGGATGGGAGAGTGATGAAAAAGAGCTGGTAACCGCTTAAAAGTACGTAGGACGCCAGTACGCGCCATGGTTGTTCTCCGTAACAACAAACAATATTTTTTTCGAAATTACAATTGCGGCAGCGAGACCTTAACTCTGCCACTCTACAAAAACTGGTCAGTGGTTTTATTTACTCGCGGCAAAGACTACGAGAGCGAGGCTTTCAGATTTATTGCCTCGCTAGACTCGCTAAAAGTATCCAGTGGATTCGTAACGGATGGACGTAGGAGAAGTTATAGGACCACTCTTGCATTACTCACCAGAATGAACTCTTCGCTATAACCTTCGAAAAATCTCTTTTCAGGGCAGCATTAAATTCCACGTGTAGTTAGGACAGAACTTTTTCACTGCTTTGAATGACTACCGAATTTTTACAATTTCAATCTCTTTGTGAGACTAACGTATCTTGTTTTGTTCTCGCAGAGGTAGGCAGAGGGGACACCACTGATAAGTGAAAGCATAGTTAGTATCTGGTAGAGTAAAATGAAGAAAGATATAGTGAAATCTCATAATATCACTGTCTTATCCAAATTAAACTTTATCTCTGTACGAAATTTTGGTTTTAGGCAAAAAAGTGTTTTCAGATATTGTGTATTCGACATAAGCTCAGCTTCTGCGATCCGTTCGCTAGACAAAAGGTATATCTGTGAATCTTATTTAGGAAAACACTTTCAGCATATCGCATATGCTATGGTCGTTGTCTGCCGGCTTAGCTGAGTGGCCAGCGTTAGATTCTAGGTCGGGCTGAAGATTTTCTCCCTGGATATTGTGTTGTACTGATAACCATCTCATCATCAGCGACACGCAAATCGCTCACTGTGGCGTCACCTAAAAAGGACTTTCACCCGGTTGCCGAACGTCGCCTAACGAGGCCTCCCGGCCAACAATGGCATACGATAATTTCATTTCGCTATTATACCCGTACTGTATGTGGCTCGATGCTCTAAGACTTTGTTAATGGCTGTCGATCACTGAGGTACTACTGGATCACAGATTCCTAAGCCGTGGTGTAGTACTACAGCAGCTTCCAAAATAGTTTCAATGGTAATTGTGAGGCTGCCCATTGTGACCAAGCGGTTCTGGGCGCTTCAGTCTAGAAACACGCTGCTGCTACGGTCGCAGGTTCGAATCCTGCCTCGCGCATGGATGTGTGTGATGTCCTTAGGTTAATTAGGTTCAAGTAGTTCTAAGTTCTAGGGAACTGATGACTTCGGATGTTAAGTCCCATAGTGCTTGGAGCCATTTGAACCCTTTGAATTTGATACATGTGATTTCATAACATGCTGTGTATTAACGTAAGCACTGTAAATTCACTAAGTCCAAAGAATATAGTTAAAAGTAGGTAACAGCATAGTTAAAAGAGCAAAGCCCCAAAATAATCAATATTGTAGCTTTTCGATTTATTTAAGGATACTGTTATAAATTTAGGATACTATGCATGCTGATGTATCCATGCATAACTGACATTCGAATGTTGGGGGGGGGGGGGGGGGCGGTCTGTCCTACAAACTTTTTTGAGGAGGTAAATTTGTATTTTAACGTATGTTAAAAAGTCAGTTTTCTCTCTATTTTCTACTTTGCTCGTAACAGTTATTTAGGTACTGGTTGTGATATTACAATGAGTTCATATTATCTCCTGCGTAGACTGCCAAATTCTTAGATCCGTGTTTCTGCTGCTTGGGGATTGACTTTCTGTTCTTGAAGCCTTTAACGAGAAATAAGTTGCGTCCTTCACTGTTTCCATATTCGAAATACGCAACTCGTCTACCAGGAAATGGCGACGGAAAGACTACATTTTTCTCCTAAAATATATTTTGTACAACATTGCAGTAACCCTCACGCTATTTTCGCTTGCCTATCGCCATTTTCACTTGCGCTGATGATTCTCCATTAAGAACAACGTACTGTGTTCATTCTGGGAGGATATATTCAGTTACACTCCGAATCAGACATTACGGATGGAATGGTTTGGTCAGTAGTTGACATCTCTAATTTGTATTTAAGAAGAATATGAATCATCATATTATATGTATTATCCTTACTGAAGTTGTCCTGTGACTGAGGCATAACCAGAGTTCTTTATTCTCTTCCCAGTAAGAAACGAGTACAGGACGAGGTGTAACAGTATGGAGATCTGTAACTTGTACCAAACGATACGTCGATAATCCAGATGAACCATGATCTGCCTTCATTGGTAACACGGGCGGAAAACATGGATCAAACAAAATTTAAAAAAGTCACAAGTAACCTTACTATCGCATTAGAAATTAATAAGTTCAGTTCGCCACAAAGAGCTGGCCTCCTTTTCAGTTAGATGGTATTCCATTACTATACCAGAAACAGTGAAAAACTAAGGTATAACTCTGGATGAGCACCTCATTTAAGAAGATAGTATTGTCAGAATGTACCGGAAGACTTCCGCTTACCTCTATGTCCTAAAAATGTTTCAGAACAAATTTCCACTGGATGTGGAACGTAAACTCGAGCAAACGTTCGTTCTACCGAACCTCCACTGTTGAGATGTAATTCAACATAACACGTAACATGCGTCGATACCGCCACGTCAGGGCTTCACATGTCCAATTAGCGGCCAACCAAGCCGCATCACTACCACCCGCTACATCTACGTCCGGGGTCCTCAGTATAACCACGCATCTCAGTATCTCGCGTCAGAAATCAAGTACCTTTCATGCCATCATAATCGAAACACATGGTACTACTTATCTAGTATACTATCTGTGCCCATTTCCAGAAGAAAGACATTCGTAAACTCATTCGCTGTCGCTGTTCTCTTATTCTGAAACAAGCTGCCCTGCGCTCTGCATACAATTAAATGTCTTGCCAATTTTTGAGAAGAGATTAATGTATTTCTTCCAGTTACCCTCTTAGCGCTTCCCCAAAAATTAATGTATAAAGCCAACTGTTCCTTTCTCGAACAGTAAACCTGATGTTCCACCTCCTCCCTCTTTTTCTTCCCCTATTACACGCACCACTTTCTCTTCCATTATGTTGTTTAAACGAGTATTATCACTTTCCTATTTTCCTTCTTCCTCCACCGCTTTGTCTCATGCCCATAGCTAATAGAATTCCAACCAACAACCTAACCGTCGTTTCAATTTATAAATAATTACAATATATAATCATGTACAATTACAAACTGCGTGCGTGTGTTGCTTTTTGTCTGTACTACTGTACATATTAATTCCTATATGTTGTATAATATTTTACTGAAATTCAAGTAATGTAAACATGCATAACACCTGGTCAGATGTAAGAGAGTGCTTGATGGTAGTAATCTTGCCACGCTAAATTAGTAAATAAATAAGTGATATTCTCAGAAAACTGCATAACGTGTTTAGAGATTCGAACAGCAATATAGTAGAGTGAAACTACAAGAAAGAGGATGGGGTAGGAAAAGAATCACATGGAAGGGTGGCTCCACAATTCTTGCATCATTTATCCTTTGAATGATCAGACTTACACGAAAGCAGAAATAGAATCGAATATTCACCTAATATCTCTGAACATAAGAGGTTATTAAATGAAAATAAGGCTTTTTAAATTTCAGCTGCAGACTGACGTGACTAAACTTTCAATTCTTACTCCCCCAAGGAATAAGTACCAGCAACAAATTAAAATAAATAAATAAATATATCATAATAAAACTTCTCCTAAACAACAGATAAGTAAAATATAACTTTTGCACAATCTTCTTAACCAATCACAGTTATTAAGATAAGAGATGGTACTTTAGAATGAACACCCAAGCATGACAAGATCGGACCAATTTTCTCACATCTATAGAACGGATGCAATGACAGATTAAGCTCAAGCAAAGAATAGTGAGTTTAAATTAGAAACAGAAATCAAACAATATGGTAGTTAGAACGGAAATCACATTAAAACTTTATTCAGCACACGAAGTATATAAGCAACTATTTGAACAGGCAATGGAACTACCTCAAAGTTTAAGTACAATATCGCTCATATATAGGTCTTTAGGCCGAATATTTAGAAGTTAAAGCAATTACATCAGAGCTTTAAAAAGGGAAGCCAAGGCCTTGAAGCTATGGTAACATCGGTCCCCGTCAGATCACCGAAGTTAAGCGCTGTCGGGCTGGGCTAGCACTCGGATGGGTGGAATCCGATCTGTCGAGCGCTGTTGGCAAGCGGAATGCGCTCAGGCCTTGTGAGGTAAACTGAGGAGTTACTTGATTGAGAAGTAGCGGCTCCGGTCTCGGAAACTGACAAACGGCCGGGGGAGCGGTTTGCTGACCACGTGCCCCTCCATATGCGTATCTGGTGACGCCTGTGGGCTGAGGATGACACGGCTGCCGGCCGGAACCGCAAGGTCCGCCAGAGCCTGTGGACGGAGTTTACGTTACAGTTTACGTTAAGAAGGGAAAGATGAAACTTAACTTAGACAAGATAAACCGTCGAGGTGAACAGTTCCACTATAGCAACAGCATTTAAAGACACATAACGTTGATCACAGGACATGTGGCCTGTAATTGAAAAAGTGTAATGATGATCCCTTCATTGGCAAAAGATACCGGAAAAGTCCCACATACGGATCTTTAGGAGGGGACTGTCAAAGTTGAGTGACCATGAGAAAAGGGTTGAATAATCAATGAAACGGAAAGGTTCTACGAGTCGCGGCGTAGACTGGCAGAAGCCTGAACGTGATAAGGAAGCTAAAAATCTGAAAAGGGAAATGCAAAGCCTCAATCTGAATATAATAGGGGTAAGAGAAATGACATGTAAAGAAGACAAGGATTTCTGGTCAGATGAGTATAGGGTAGTATCAACATCAACAGAAAATATTGTAACGGTAGAAGGATTCGTTATGAATGGGAAGGCAGGGCAGAGAGTGTGTTACTGTGAAAAGTTCGTTGACAAGGTTGTTCTTATCAGAATCGACAGCAAAAAAACACCGACAATGCCAGTTTAAGTATACATGCTGACTTCGCATGCTGAAGATGAAGAGATAGCGAAAGTATATGAGGATATAAAAAGAGTAATACAATACATAAGGGGAAACGAAAATCTAATAGTAATGGGAGACTGGAATGCAGTTGTGGGGGAAGGAGTAGCAGAATAGGTTATAGTAGAATGTGGGATTAGAATAAGGAATGAGGCCGGCCGATGTGACCAAGCGGTTCTAGGCGCTTCAGTTCAGAACCACGCTGCTACTACTGCCGCAGGTTCGAATCCTGACTCGGGCTTGGATGTGTGTGCTGTCCTTAGGTCAGTTAGGTTTAAGTAGTTCTAAGTCTAGGGGACTGATGACCTCAGATGTTAAGTCCCATAGCGCTTAGAGCCATTTGAACCATTTGTTTGAGGGGTAATGCTATTGTTTGTGGGAAAGTGGACGCTAGTAAGCTGCAGTGTGTTGCAGGAATATCTGCAGAGAGTCGATTCTTTGTACAGGGTCTATCAGTGAAAACACAAACTGAAAAAAAGTAACATGTTGTATGTAAATAGATAGAAGTCAGCGGTTCTCTGACTGATTTGATGCTACAACTTCCTCTCCTTTTCCAACCTCTTCCTAACAGAGCAGTGAGTTGTATACAGTGAGTAATAGAACGAAGAGGGAACAATAAGAGTGGAAGAACAAAAACGAAAAGCTCGGATTATGAAGTGTGTAAGACAGTGCTGAAAACTTTGCCTCTCCTACTGAATGTATAGCGAAGAAGCAATGACGGATATCACGACAGGTTCAAGTATGGTATTAAAATCCAGGGCTAATGGATATCAATGAAACGATTCGCTGATGACATTGTTAATTTCCTGAGAATGAAACAGAATTACAGTCCCCGCTGAATGGAATGAACAGTAAAAGATTACAGCATAGAGACTGAGAGTAAACTGAAGAAAACGCAGGAAATGATGAGTAGCAGTAACAAGATTGGCAATAAACTTAACTCCCACTTTCCAACTATAATTTTTCTCTTTGCAGTCTTAGATCATTAGAGTGTACCTTTACTTAAAAATTAGTCGACGGTACATTATGCCACACAAATCTTCGCATCTCTGAATATTTAGACAGTACTCTCCGTCATTGTACTTATGCGTCAGGGCCCATAGTTGCCATAAGATTGAAGAAAAAAAACTAGCGCTGTTAGAATAACTGCCCGTCACATTTTTTTAAAATTTCATATGCTCCATGTACCGTCACACTTAACATTCATTTCATGGCTGTGCAACGATTAAACATTGTACGGATAATAGAACATGTGTTGAGACATCATGGAATAACTTCAAAGGCCCATAATGAGATTTTCACTCTGCAGCGGAGTGTGCGCTAATATGAAATTTCCTGGAAGACTGAAACTCTGTGCCGGACCGAGGCTCGAATTCGGGACCTTTACCTTTCGCGGGCAAGTGCTCCACCGCTTGGCTACTCAAACACGACTCAAGACCTGTCCTCACAGCTTCAATTCTGCCAGTACCTCGTCTCCTACCGTCCAGACCTCAAAGGAGCTCTTCTGCGAACCTTGCAGAACTAGCATTCCTGGAAGAAAGGAAACTGTGGAGACATGACTTAGCCACAGCCTGTGGAATGTATCCAGAATGAGAAGGGCAAATGTCCCGAGTTCCAGTCTCAGTTGTAATAAGCCAGGAAGTTTCAATTTCTAAGATACTAGAGAGTGAAGCTGTTCCAGGCCAGGAGCGATCTGACGAGTGCTACCCAGCGCTCATGCCCAATGGGGCAGCACTGGATAGTGTGCAGGTAATAACTTAAGGGGATTGGTATACAGCCTATAAATATCAGACGATGGATGGAGCAAGTGCTACTATGTGATGGAAGGTGGAGAAAAAATGGCTCTGAGCACTATGGGACTTAACATGTGAGGTCATCAGTTCCCTAGAACTTAGAACTACTTAAACCTAACTAACCTAAGGACATCACACACATCCATGCGCGACGCAGGATTCGAACCTGCGACTGTAGCGGTCGCTCGATTCCAGACTGTAGCGCCTAGAACCGCTCGGTCACCCTGGCCGGCGAAGGTAGACACAAGGAGGTATAGAATTCATGATTTCGTCAACGATAAAGTCATTAGGGGTGGATCACAAGCTCTAACGGTGTGGATGGATATCTGCTGTGTGTTGTTGATAGGAACGAGCCCATGCAGTTATCTTAAATGCGAGGGGGCGTTGAAAAGTAAAGCCTCCGAATTTCTTGTGCGACAAACGTTAAAGGGTCTTAAATCAAACATACGTTATCAGCATTTTTCTTCTTTTCATATGTACCTATTTATTTGTCAAATTCGTGATCCTGGTGACGAACACATTTCTCCCAACGACGTACCAGTTTCTTGATTCCGCCAGAGTAGAATGTTTGACTCTGTGAAATCTAAACCTTCACGGCCGGAAACGTCACAGTTGATAAAGTGTTCTAGGCTGTTCTGCTGTGGTCGAATCGATTTCATCATAATACCGAAGGTGAAATCCATTCGACCACGGCATAATAGACCGGAACATTTTATTAACTATGTTTGATTTCGTTGACAAAGCCACAACCGCGCCTTCGCTTGCACCGCTTCATCACTATCAAAGAGATGCCCTCGAAGGTGTTCTTTCAAGTTTGAGGAACAGACGCAAATCGGATGGAGCCAAGTCGAGACTGCATGGAGAATGATCGATGAGAGCGAACTACAGGCGTCGGATTGTTGCCGATGTCGCGGCGTTCGTCTGCAGTCTGGCATTGTCATGCTGGAGTATAGGTTACGCTGAAATCGAAACTCGATTACAGCACGCTGTCTCTCACGCGAACACATAGTTACGTTGAACACGGCCATGCCACACGCTACAATTTGGAAACTCTAGCAGCAGAGGGCTGCAAATGTGCAGAAGTGAGGAATAAAGATCTAGACAGCTAATAACGTTTATTTTATTTAAAAGGCTTTAAAACATTTCACATTAAAATACGGAGTCATTACTTTTCAGCGCGCCCTCATAATTTATGGGATTAACTGTAATCTCACATTTGAATGGCTGGACGAGAATCTGAGCAGTCGTTTTCCCAGATTCGAGTCCAGTGGCCTTACCACTTTATCCAGTGGCACACACAGTAATGCTGATTTCCGAGTTCTTCTCTCACAGCTATTTTTCGTATGATTATAAGTCATTCTATGAGGGTGTAGGAGGAAAGATAAAGAATTTAGATTTTGTGATATGACGATGGATAACAAAGAAACTCACGTTTGTTGACATAAAATTTGTCTCGGTTTGGTACCACGTCGTATTGTATAAAACTACTGCTGGAGGAAACCAACGTTTAGGCCACTATGCAACCGTGGCCTTAGTGTCGGCTACTCTGGTCGTGGAAGCCTACGCAGTTAAACGTACGTTGATTACATATACATGCACATATATATGCTACAAGCTAAATACAAAATTATCCTTACTAACGTCTGGAAATTAGCCTTTGATTCTTTAAGCCTTTCCGACTTTAATCTCATTTCACTCAATGTGATTACATTTTCCTTCACATTTCATATCGACAAGTCTTTAACACCACAGCAACATCACTCAGATTGAAATCAACATTGATTATCAAAATAAATCGTACGGTAACAAGAACTACCTTGAGTAATACGATAAAACCACAAAACACACAGACCAGTGACAATAAAAATACTCGAAACGGGTTGTGGATGAGTGGCTACTATAGTCTTCTTTGTCATGCCCACTGTTCCCTTAACCTGAAAATAAGAGTGATTAGAAATGCCTCACACAATACCTCAAGTGAATGACTCCCTTCACGGAAGTTATTGACAACAAGTACCACATAAATATGGGGCATGGACAGCTGCTATACGAAATTGACACGCTAGATTTGAGGGACTTCTCAGTGATCTCGGGTTTTTCTTTGTGGTATAAATCCTCTTTGGTAAGTTAATATGATACTGTGTTCTTTGCCGTGAATGTCATCAGTTGGGTATGACTGCCTGATAACGAATCCCACATATAAAATTTGATCGTCCGTGCTTGTTCATTAGCTGTGCCGTTGAATTTCAGGAGGTTGGAATTTTCCAATTTAAGTTTCATACTACAACTCACTGCAGTAATTGAAAGTCATTTATTTCTAGCAATATCTTTGACACATTACAAGTTTCAAAACCACTTGATACGATTTTCCCTGAAAAATATCGTGACCAATTACTCTGTGTGGTCGTCAATGTTTTCAATTTTCGTAGTTGGGTTTCTTGCACACTAGTGTCTTTGCGGATGCAACACAGTTGCGATCTAATATTTCGAAAACTTGTCAGCAAAAGCAAATATTTTGTTGAATAAAACCCAGTAAAGACTAACAATAATTATTTCAGTAATCGTATTCGGCACAAGAATGTCAATGCGCATTGAATATTCGAAATATGAAATTTAAGTACCCGAGTGGTCGTAACATTTTCTGCCGGATATTCCAGTGCCTCGGCAGTTGTTCCGTGTATCTGGCTAGCGACAGGGCTGTTTACGTGTCACATTTCGTTGAAAAGAGTTTCTAAAGGACGCTTTATGTAACTTGCTTTATTCTTTCAGCCGTCTCGCTTAAGAATTCAGGCGGGTTCACTGATACCGAGAACACCATTTTAGCTTTAATACAAAATTCCATCTGGCGCTTCTCGTATTACTGCCAACGGCGCTCATCGCTTTCTGAATGCGGAATCTGTGGCACGCACCGCCGGCCGCTAGCTGGTTATTACCCTAAAGGAAACGGCCGACGCTGTGCCCTTTAGTCTCCAGTCAGCGCTTCACAAGAAACCCGAAATAGCGGATACAGTTACATACAGCAGAAACCTAACGCTTTATAACTGACCAAAGGAAATAATGTTCTGGAGGGAGGCAGCTTTAGCTCCACAGCTAATTAGCCCTTTTGGTTGTAACGGAACTCGATACATTCTCTTTCTTATTCACAACTCTGTTCACGCTGGTATTTAGCTTCCTGATTTTTGGCTAAATACGAGGTACCATATTTTTGTAGCTGAGCGTAGATAATAAACTCTTGTAGAAGGCACACATTAACGACCTTCTGCACTACTACCTGTAAATTCGAATGAAGTCCACAGTCAGTAAGAGTTATGAGACTGGAAAGTGACTATTTGGCCTACTTTTATTCCTTTGTGTCATATACGAAGAAATTTTTGAGCTACTTAGTTCGACTGAACACTCGGGTGGTAAGAAACTCGTGTAGCTCGCGATTTGTCGAACTGAGGAATTCTTAGGTTTTATCAGTTTTATCAGTTTTATGGCTGAGTGTGAGCAGAAATTGTCTGAAAAGTAGTGTAAAATCTGCTCCCTGAATACAAGGCCGCGGAGCTGTCGTGATGTTGACAGCAGCTCCTGATGCTATCAGAAACAATAAGAAAACATTCCCAATAAATTACGGTAAGTATTGAATGTAGCTAGGGGAAATAGTAATTTCAAATTTCAGACAAAAATGTAAAGATCTTTCAGTGATGAGCTGTAGTCTGTAAAGGAGTGCTCTGGAGGCAGGTTATTTGAGTTATGGTACTGTAACACATTAGAGTCCATGGATTAATACACGAATCTGTTAACGAATGGCTATTTCTTGTCTAATGATGTCATTGCAAATACAAGTCACAAAATAAATCAAAACGTCAGAAACAAATGTTCATACCAAAATAGGATCGTTAAACTCATGAAGACGTTTCGATTTAGTTTTTCCAGTATTTGTCCAACTCGTTTTAGTAGAATGCGTCAATGTATTCTTCCTATTATCTTGTAAATCTTTCAAGAATCCTATATTTCAATTTTGTATTATTATGATTTTTCTCTCAATAATTCCTGGATTTACGGAAACAATTGGTCACAGGCAGCGTAACAAACAACCATTAAAATCACTTACTAAATTAGGAACAAAAATATATTATATATACGCAATAGAGAATGCGCTAATCACGGTAAATGAAAAGGTGATTAAATAAAACAACAGCTCGTTCTGTAAACCTATCTTCAGCTCATAACTCCAAAGTGCCTTATGAACACAAGAAAGCAACAGAAAATTAAAAACTATATATGCACTTTCACCAGATGGCAGAGGCACAATAAATCAGTAAAAAAAAACACACGCACACACACACACTCTCACAGAAGAGAATCCAAGACCAATTGCCAGGCTGATTGATTCTCAATGACTTGACTCCTTGAGCTAAACTCCCAAGTGAAGGGAGCGTAGGATACAAAAATTAATGTAGGTGATAAATCACAACGACGTATTTCTAAATAGCTGGACAGTGTAAATGCGCTGCCAAGAATTACGATACCAAAATATGTTCAATTAAATAATTTTTATTGAATTATGGACCGCTGATGAAAAAAATGTCAAACGTGTGTGAAATCTAATGGGACTTAACTGCTAAGGTCATCAGTTCCTAAGCTTACACACTACTTAACCTAAATTATCCTAAGGACAAACACACACACACACACCCATTCCCGAGGGAGGACTCGAACCTCCGCTGGGACCAGCCGCACAGACCGCTGATGAACCTAAGCGAAACTTGTTTGTTTATAAACGAAATAAACATCCAATTCCAAGTGGCGTAATTTTTCCGGGACTGCGGACACATATACACCTACAAACTCACATAATTTAGTTGAACCAATTTATCAGTGCAGACGTTTCTGTACTGTCCACCTCACCAATAAACTACGAGTAAAAATTCTCCCATCTCATAATTCTCTAACATGCACTGTATAGCGACTTGCAGAGTATAGGGGAAATGCTAACTGATAGGCCTATTTTACCAACACTCGGCCGATTCTTCTGTCGGAGATGTAGCTCAAACCAAGCATCTCCGCCGAATCAGGTAGTTACACAATTTCTACCTTTCTACTGGTTCGTTTCGTGGGTTCAAAAGCATCCGCGGTGTCTTTACCATTGTTCTAGAGCGACCCAGATAGAGCAACTGTGCCTTCACCTTTGTCGTAGAGCGACGCAGAGGAACGTATTCGAAAGTAATAGAAACTGAATTTCACACTTTCTGGGAACTGAAACAATGGACTGAATCATCAGGTAACCAAAACCAATGGGTGAAAAACCGTAACAAACAAATCATGATGGAAACTGTAACTCAATGTGGCTGCATTGTTGATGCACATATTCGTCCTAATTTAAATCCGAAGATTTTAAGTACATCAGATGCTAATAATGAAAGATAAGCAGAGCTTTTATTTTGTCGAAAAAATAATGTCAAATCAGTTATTTGTTGAACCTGGAAGTGTTATTAATATCAGCTTCCTTCTCACTCTTTTCACAATACGAGCATGTTTTCAGTACATCAACACTCCATGAAACAAAACTTTCTGTAAAAGGCGTTTACACTGGTTGCTCAATTATGTATTACACCCCTAGAACGAAGCCAACATACACCACACTTGTAATAAGAATGAAGAAGGCAGATAAAGTAATCCTTGTCACACAGCCTTTTGTTCCCATCCTTTCCTAAGTTATTCCATGGAGCCCGTCAAGACAAACTCTCTCTAACAGCGGCCAGAGACTTAAAATCAGTCGAAATCTCACAAAAGGACTGCTTAGGTTAGTGATTCAATCACACATTTAATGCGTTTCCTGACAGATAGATACCGCAGGATTCAGATAAACTAAATACAATTCCTGCTCTACTAGATAAAAAAATAAATGATTCACTCCTACTACATATTTGAATCGAAATCTAACACCTGAACTATATGTTCACAGAAAACAGTGGAACAAAGTGGAGCAAATGCCAATATTAGACACACCCATTCGGTTGTTAGGAGCGCATCGTGCTTTGGAGCGTTGTGGAAAAAAGTACGCGGCTTTAGCGCGGAATAGACTGAGTTTGATGCTGTTTTTAAAGTCAACTGTCACACTGAGATATAATGATAACAGTAAAGTAGCGCCTGCGCAATGGACGCGTTTTTTAAAACATGCTTCTACATGTACAGTACGAAAAGCTATCACAAGATTCTTCTGATGCAGCAGGTACTGATGGAGTCGTCGTAGGTACTACTGAAAACATCACCCGCCTACATTGTTTGAATCACAAAAGCACGCACATGCCGTGAGAGTTCTCTCTGAATTTACCAGTCAGAATCCTGGTGGAGGAAGAAATTTTCACCACCTGCATTTTTACAGCTGGAGAACGAGGTATGCGGATGTACACTTGCTATAATGTTTTGAAATAAATTTCAAAACTCTTTGCAGAGTCTCTTGGAGTGAGGTTGAAGGGGGTCGGGATAGCTTGTATGTTTGTTTCAGGTCACTATAACGATGCAGGATGTTATGTAGGGCAGCAGTGCATAGAACCAGTTGTACAACTACAGAAAAATCATAGAAATATTGATAAAACAATACCTAGCTTATCCATCACAATCAGTGCAGAAGTCGAAACGACGCCTTGCTGCAGAGGCGCAGGATGGTCCTGGACGGTGGTTTGTGTCTAGCTCCGCATGCGGAATCACCAGGCGGTCGGCTCACTGAATCGCCAGGAAGAGCCTGCAGCAGCACTGACAAAATGATGTCAGCACCTCAGCGACTTTAGGATTGCATGAGCCCAGACAGTGGCAGACACACAGTGACAGCAAGTTCCATAGTAAGTAAGTCCGGCTCTTTGACACAGGTGTATGACCAGCTGAAAGCCAGAGCCTGGCCCAATTCCGGCAGGATCTAGGTACAGCGAACCAGTGACCCCAGCAGAGGATACAGCGCCAGCAGGCAACGCAAACACATCTGCTATATTAGCGTGCATGCACACATTGCAAGAAGTGGCTCGGAAGATGGTCAGGTGCCGCTGCGAGCCATGGGCCTGCCGGTAGGTGCCCTGATGTTGGTAGGTCAGCTAGCAGTTGGGCTCCAGCTGGAAGACACCCGTTCAGCTGCCTGCAGCATCAGGACTGATGCCTTGTCCCGCAGCTAGCAGTATGCTAGAAGAACCGTATCCAGTTGACGATTGTCGTGGAGTAGTATCATTTGGGGCTGGTTGTGGACAGTGACAAGTACTGTATAGCTGGGGAACTCAGTGTTCATGGCCCCCTCACTGTTATGACACAAGACCATTGCTAATCATGTAGGCCCAGCAAGTGGTGAAGTGCCGTGCTCAGACGTAGTGTAAATTGTGTCACCACTGCCACAATCTGGCTCGGTGCAATGCCGTGTCACCAATGTTCCTTCAATGCCAGAAGCAATGGGGTTTAACAAGTTGCCCCTAGTGGAGTCTAACCTCACAGGCTTTTGCCTCAATGATTGTTTGCTTGTTTATGGATGACAATTACCAAACTGAAAGGTAGCGGCGGAGCATGCCTCTCCTATTTGGAAGATATTGCTTTTGAAAATTTCTGAAAAATGCATATTACATTGACATCTATGAACATTCTATTCCAGTTTCTCTTGTACTAACCGAGTGGGATCGTATACTTAATAAATATTTATTTATTGCATGTGACCCACTTGGTAGCTCCGTGGTGTACATGGAGTTCAGAAGGATGGACAGTTTTCTGTCATAAACAGATATATGCTGCACACAAGAGAGTCAAACCCAAGATTGTTGCTTCTTCTTATGACTTTGTGATGATGTTCGTTACAATACTGTTGCACGTGATGAAACATTTTCTCCACACTAAAAACATTCATTCAGTTAAGGAGGTCGGATTCTAAAGTACTGTTAGGCTAGGTCAGAAGTTTGGGGGAGGTAGGATACACAAAACTTTTGTAATGCTAGTGTATAGAGGATGTGATATGTATAAAATCATTGCTCCTGTTATGGTAACTGTAAGATGAAAATTTGGCCATAAAATATGAAAAGGTGTGCCATTTACCAGTATGCTGCTAACTTGCACCCCTATAGCCTTATGTAATCTTTGCTCATAGCAGAGAACAGCATCCACTACGATATTGTAAATTAAATATATCGTGTATGGGCCAGCTCTCTAAACATAGAATTGCGGTGTGAAGGTGTCCCTCACGCTTTCTCCACTTCTGTCGCTTGTAAAAACAGCTGTATCTCACAGGCTTCTGGGACAGCTGGCATCACTTGGATGGGCCTGTGGTGATATGTTCTAGCTACCAAAGACGAAGTCTGTCGAGTGACTTTAATGCTAATTTTTTTCCTATTCGCGATGCTAGAAGTACCTATTTTGTTCTAACATGCACGAATTTCTGCAGAACATCCTGACTCACCTAGTGTAGATGAATTGTGTAGCAGTCTTACTGAGTGCTGATGCTTGTCATTGGAACCTGCACTAGCACATGCAGCCATGCATGGTCAGTGTCGACCATAACTGTCAAAAAATGGTAAGATAATGATACAGCTTTCTCGTTCAGAGGAGAAATCAATCCTAATGTAGTCGCCATCTCTTTTTGCGCCATTAATTGGATGGCCAGAAACTGTTCTGGTGGCAGCAGGGTGGGGATTAACTGCCTACGCACTTCACAATGTATGGATTCCAGTAATTCTGCTATCTCAGCTCAGGTATGCCCTACACTATAGTCCAGAATTTGTAAAAGTCTTGTTACAGTCAATCTGGCACCAATTAGGTCTAATTTTGTCTATATTAGACCTAAGTTCTGGTTCGCTATAGCGGCACGCATAAGTGATATAATTCTACAAGTTGTGGACATAGCACATACTGTTCTACATCGTGTCAACGTGTACTCCACCAATAATTTTCGACTACTCTTCAGTCTGTAGTTTCATGTCCTCCATAACTGAATAACAAATGATAATGCAATTGCTTCACTACTTCTAGTGGCAATGTGGCTATGAGCATTCTGTGAATCGCAAGCCTTGTTATTATACATAAGACCCATTGTGAATAGCAAACTGTGCTTGCAATCCACATCAGCAGGTTGTGCTCTCCTCCAATCCGCAATGCTGCGGCCTACTGCCCACATTACACCAATTTATCTTCTAAGTCCTGCATTACTACATTTCTTGCGATGTTTCTAAACCGCTTCAAAATCAAAATGTCTTAATTCTAATAGTCAATGTGTAAGTCTACTTGATGGATCCTTTAATCTCATAAAGTACTTCTGTTGTTTTGGGGACTTGTGTCTACTCAGCCAGCAACAAACAAAACAGACGGGTTACACGGACATACGGACCTTGCAGGGGACAGCTCTTCAGACGACAGACAAGGGAAGGCCACGCTTTTCCCAGCCACTAGGCAGCAACCCAAGCGCCGCCAGAGGTCACTGCTGACATGAACCTTTTCTCCTCCATGGACACATGACCGAAAGTAGTACCCACAGTACACTGGCACCTAGGCAGTATTTAACCCGGCATCCAGACTATGCTCCAAAAGTTAGCTTTACGTGAGTTTCCTGGGCCAGGCACCAATAGTGAAAGCATTGACATAATCAGCCTCTGCTACAACGACACCACTATCCAAGGCGGGCCTCCAACAGTTGTCAGCTATGGCCCTACAGCAACCGTGGCCTATAAAACAAAGAGACTAGGCGCCTGACACCGTGACCAGCGATTGGACTTTGCATTTTTTGTGTTTGCGTGTCTTTTTTTTTTTTTTTCATTGGCGATTTACAGACTTAGACGTGTGCTTGCGCACTTAGTGTCTAGACATTGGATTTTGGAACTTTCAGCTTACTGTCACTTTTTCACGTCTTCACGCTTCAGATATTACTATTGTTTCTATATTCAAGAAGTTACATGTTTTCAGTTTTTGTGTTCCAAACTACTTCTCTTCGGAGAAGATTGTTTACGTATGTTTCTATTGATTTTATACTTGGGTATTTTTCCTTGATCAGACGCATAATTTGGCGATGATATATTTCTTTTCGTACTAGTGTCTCATGTGATCCAATTGACAGTGTTGTGGCATATGTCCTTCAACATTCAAGAACACTTCATCCAGTATGACAGAACTGTTACTTCTCCAGCAGATGCAGTACACCCACGAACTCCTGATCGAGTGGCTGGCAGTCATCTCCACATGTCGTCCCCACATCGGGTCTGGATCTTTCCAGATGCCGTTTCCGTATTGGCTACATGCTCATAGGCTTGAAGACGGCGCCTCTGCCATTCCAACAGTTCGACAGGAGTATCGACCCATGGGCAAAATATGTCACATGCATGGAACAGCACTTCTTAGTCCACAGTATCACAGGTGATACAGTGCAGCATGCCTTCTTTCTGGAAAACAATCACCCTGACATTTACCACCTCCTTCACCAAATTAACCTTTATTTGGACCCAATGATCTGCCCTTTGACAGGTTAAAATCCATTCTGTCGCAATATTTTGACTCGCAGTTGCATGCGGTGGGGGCCCATCACAAGTTTTTTAGTTGCCTGAAACATAAGGGACATCTCACTATGGATGGACTGTACACCTCCAGGTTTTATCTCACAACTACTCTCACTGATGTAATAATCCTCAGTGTAAGCAATCATATGCATCTTCCTTGGTTTGGGGCGTGAGTCTCATCCACGCTCCCAACGAAGGGCTGGTGCACGGATCTCCTTAAATTGAAGGACCCCTCCTTACAAACATGTTATTCCTTTTAGCAGAGCTATTGAGCAGTCTATCAGATTGTTGATCATCTTGCACGACCTATCACAAGTGATTGCCACCCGACCACTGCGCCGTCCTCAGCCCATTTACAGTGCCCACACAGGTTGAATTGACATAATGCTGGCACAGACTCAGTGGCCCTCAAGTCAATGGATCTCAACAGCTCACTTCCTCCAGCTTATTTCTTATTAGTCATCCGAGACACTAGTGTCACTGGTGAGGCGCTAAGTCCATCTCTACTGGAAAATTCGGACATAGGGCTGAAGTGCACCAAACAGTACTCAGAATGATTGTCAAATGTGCACTTATTGACCTCTTAGATGGGGTGGTGGATGGCAGGGCAGACTTGTTTCCAGATGTATGCTACATCTAGTCTGTGATTCCTCAAACAGAGGAATCTCTGTTGATCATAGCAGCCATCAACAGTGGGCCCATCAAACTGCAGATAGATACTGAATCCTCTGCAGACATAATAAATTGTTCCACTCCCCTTCAACCATTTGAGACACTGCTGGGTAGTGTCGCGTCCAGCGAGCGGTCTAGACACCTAATGACACAAGGAAGGAGAGGATGGTCCGTCCTGTTAGCTACATGCAGAAGGCTAAGAGGATATTTTGAAGGACTTATGGATCTCGGTCGAAATAGACAAACAAACAGACAAGACTTGGATAACTGCAATCTTTTATTGCTCGTTGGAGCAAAACTGAATAAACGACACACAATTCCTATATTTGCAGCTACACGCATGGAGAGAAGTACGAGGCTAATTCAGTGACACGAACAGAGCCAGAGCAAAAGTATGCAAGTCCAAGCCCCAGGCCTGACTTGCACGGAGGTACTTCCTGGACCGCTATCAGGATTGAAATCTCTCTCTCCGGGCGTCCCCGCTACCGCCTTTATAGGCAGCGCAACCCTTCCACGCTGGCGTGTGGGCACCGCCCTCGCGGCCCTCGTATGTTACCACATAAGGTTACCGACAACGCTTGAGTAGCGCCTCGCGCTTCAATATGTGATCTCACGTTATACCTCGTGATTCTACATTTCCGGCCAACGCTCACCCTGCGGCGTCGCCTTTGTATTCTCAAAAGAGCTTACTCGTTCTGGCTTCTGTTCTACCGCCTGCAAGACGTTGCATATATTTAATATGAGACAGTAGCTACAGAAATGGGATCACTAAATACAACAGCGAATTTACAGCTATGTTCAATGCTGATGGACCGACCTCACAGCCAGGATTATGGTCGTCGACGCACCTGTAGCTATCATTCTCTTGGGCCTTGAACTATTCAACGATGTTGGTTTAGAAATTTGTGACGTCACCCTCACTGTCAAGTTTCTGGGCACCAACCCCTACATGTTTTTTTGAGTCACCAATCTTCTGACTGGTCTAACGTGGCCCACAACGAATTACTCTCTTGTGCCAGCCTCTTCATCTCAGAGTAGCACTTGGAACCTACATCCTCAATCATTTGCTCGATGTATTCCAATCCCTGTCTTCCACTACAGTTTTTGCCCTCTACAGCTCCCTCTAGTACCATAGAAGTTATTTGCTGATGTCCTAACAATTGCCCTGTCCCTTCTTCTTCTTTTCCACGTATTCCTTTCCTCGCCGATTCTCTGGAGAACCTCCACGTTCCTTACCTTATAAGTGTACCAATTTTTTTACGTTTTCTGTAACACGGAATCTCAAATGCTACGATTCTCATTTTTTCTGGTTTTCCCACAGTCCATGTTTCAGTGTCATACAGTGCTGAGCTCCACACGTACGTTCTCATAAACTTCTTCCTAAAATTAAGATTTACGTTTGATATTAGTAGACCTCTCTTGGCCAGGAGTGCCACGTTTGCCATTGCTTCTTACGTCGTCCTTGCTCCAACCATGATGGATTATTTTGCTGCCTAGGTTGCAGGGATGGCTAGAGGACAGATGTAAGGATGTAGAAGCTTGTCTCACTAGGGGTAAGAGATACTGCCTACAGGAAAATTAAAGAGACCTTTGGAGAGAAGAGAACCACTTGTATGAATATAAAGAGCTCAGGAGGAAACCCAGTTCTAAGCAAAGAAGGGAAGGCAGAAAGGTGGAAGGAGTATATAGAGGGTTTATACAAGGGCGATGTACTTGAGGACTATATTATGGAAATGAAGACGAAATGGGAGATAAGATACTGCGTGAAGAGTTCGACAGAGCACTGAAAGACCTTAGTCGAAACAAGGCCCCGGGAGTAGACAACCTTCCATTAGAACTACTGACGGCCTTGGGAGAGAGAGACATGAAAAAATTCTACCAGCTGGTGAGAAAGATGTATGAGACAGGCGAAATACCCTCAGACTTCAAGAAGAATATAATAATTCAAATCCCAAAGAAAGCAGGTGTTGACAGATGTGAAAATTACCGAACTATCAGTTTAGTAAGTCACAGCTGCAAAATACTAACGCGAATTCTTTACAGACGAATGGAAAAACTGGTAGATGCGGACCTCGGGGAAGATCAGTTTGGATTCCGTAGAAATGTTGGAACACGTGAGGCAATATTGACCTTACGACTTATCTTAGAAGAAAGATTAAGAAAAGACATACCTACGTTTCTAGCATTTGTAGACTTGGAGAAAGCTTTTGACAATGTTGACTGGAATACTCTTTTTCAAATTCTGAAGGTGGCAGGGGTAAAATACAGGGAGCGAAAGGCTATTTACAATTTGTACAGAAACCAGGTGGCAGTCATAAGAGTCTAGGGGCATGAAAGGGAAGCAGTGGTTGGGAAAGGAGTGAGACAGGGCTGTAGCCTCTCCCCGATGTTATTCAATCTGTATATTGAGCAAGCAGTAAAGGAAACAAAAGAAAAATTCGGAGTAGGTATTAAAATTCATGGAGAAGAAGTAAAAACTTTGAGGTTCGCCGATGACATTGTAACAACAACAGCAAAACGAGGATAATGGAATGTTGTCAAATTAAATCGGGTGATGCTCAGGGAATTAGATTAGGAAATGAGACACTTAAAGTAGTAAAGGAGTTTTGCTATTTAGAAAGTAAAATAACTGATGATGGTGAAGTAGAGAGGATATAAAATGTAGACTGGCAATGGCAAGGAAAGCGTTTCTGAAGAAGAGAAATTTGTTAACATCGAGTATAGATTTAAGTGTCAGGAGGTCGTTTCTGATAGTATTTGTATGGAGTGTAGCCATGTATAGAAGTGAAACATGGACGATAACTAGTTTGGACAAGAAGAGAATAGAAGCTTTTGAAATGTGGTGCTACAGAAGAATGCTGAAGATTAGATTGGTAGATCACATAACTAATGAGGAGGTAATGAAGAGAATTGGTTAGAAGAGGAGTTTGTGGCACAGCTTGACAAGAAGAAGAGACCGGTTGGTAGGACATGTTCTGAGGCATCAGGGGATCACAAATTTACCATTGGAGGGCAGGGTCAGAAGTGCCTCTCAGGTTCATGTAACTTTCGTAAAGCCAGACTGATCGTCATCTAATACCTCCTTCTGCATAATATTTTTATCAGCTATTTGGACGCATGAGCTATCAAGCTGATTGTGCTATAGCTTTCGCTATTATTCTGCTCTTGTAATCTTATGAGTTATATGGATGATTTTTTCGGAAAGTCGGATGGTATATCGGCTCTCATACATTCTATACACCAATAACGTGAATAATCGTTTTGTTAACCACCCCCTACACCTAATTGGTTTAGAAATTCTGGTGGAATTTTATTTATCCCTTTTGCCTTTGTCTTCCAAAACTCTTTTAAATTCTGATTCTCTTAGTGGGTCCCTATCTCTTCTGTATCAACTCCTGTTTTTTCTTCTATCACAGCATGAGACGGGTCTTCCCCCCATAGTTGCTTTCCGTGTACTCTTTCCACCTACCGGCTCTCTCCTCTGTGTTTAAAACTGGAATTCCCAGTGCACTCTCAATGTTACTACCCTTGCGTTTATTTTCATCGAATGTTATCACTTTTCTGTATGCTGAGTCAGTCCTTTCGACAATCATTTCTTTTTCGATTTCTTCACATTTTTCCTGCAACCATTTTGCCTTAATTTTCCTGTGTTTTCTGCTTATTTCGTTCCTAAGTGACTTGTATTTCTGTGTTCCTGAATTTCCATGAACATTTTTGTACTTACATCTTTTGTCGATCAGCTCAAGTTTTTCTTTTGTTACCTGTTGTTACTTCGTAGTTCCCTTTTTTGTATCCACATTTTCTGTCTAACTTCTGTGATTGCCCTTTTTTGAGAAATCCATTCCTGTTCAACTCACCTGCCCAATGAGCTATTTTTTATCGCCGTACCTATAGCCTCAGAGAACTTCAAGTGTACCTCTTCATTCCTTAGTAATTCCGTATTCCACTTCTTTTCAGCCTATTCTTCATCATTACTAAATTGTGAACTGATTATGTATCTGATCCTGGGTACGCTTTAGAATCCACTTTCGACTTTTGGAATCTCTTTCTGACCATGATGTAATTAAATTGAAATCTTGCCTATCTCATCGCCTTTTCCCCGGTATACTTCCGCGTCTTGAACAGATTATTTCAGAAGTCTATAAGTCTCTCTCCTCCCGCATGCCCACTGCCAAGCCCATGCTCCCCCGAACCCTTACTTCTACTTCTTCACCTGCAACTGGTTTCCAGTCTCCCATGCCTATTAGATTTGCATCTTCCTTTACGTTGTGAATTACTAGTTCAGTGACCTCTTATACGTTCTCTGTCACCTTCCATAATGACTAGATCACCTCGAGGATGTCACTAAAATATTCCCCAGACCATAATTTCCTCTCCTCCTACCTGGATTCATTCTGCTATTGTTACAGGCTTTTGCTTTCAGACGTTTCACACCGTACGTGCTAACGACCGTGTGTCTGACTGAGCATAAAACGTGATACATCAAAAAGCGCCACGTGTAGCCAATCTGTGAACGTTCAGCCGTCATTTTGGGTACACGAACTACAGGGGATCATACGCAGCAATTTGCACTGAAGGGTCGTTGAGGAGACACTGTTAGCAGCCCCTTGGTTTATCGGCGATGTTAGGTGCTCTCAACAGTTGCATGTCTGTTAGCCCGTACACATCACTGCTACCGTCGTTCACATCTGTCATCTATGACCTGTGGTGCATCTCATTGCCTCGGTGCCAGTTTTGGATAACGACATTTTGCCATGCATGGTATAGTTTAACCACAGTGGCATACGAGCACTTAACAAACTTAACTATTTCGGAATTGCATCCACCATTGGTCAAAAAGCCAATGGTTGTGCCATTTTGGAAATAAAATAAATCGCTCCAATGCTGCTTATGTTAACGACTGCATTGGTTTCAGTGTCCCCCCACCCCTCCCCCGACATGCTCTATAAACCCTCTACTTTTGCGGCTGCCTTATGTCATCTGTGAGTGGTTACTGCTTGTTGACGTCGACTATAGGCGGTGATGACAGTAATGTGACTGGATGATAACATTAATGTGACTTTACCTTGTATTAGTCTTCCCTTCCTATCATGAGCCAGCTTCGTTTAGCTAACTGTGTAATATAATGCCGCATGTACTGCATACGAAGAATTTCTCTAGATATGATTCCACAAAAGAAACACTGTAAAGTAATAAATTAAAGTAATTAATTATGGTGTGCACCTTCTGAAGTCATGGTGGCATAGTCTTACCTTATATGTATCCTAAACTGATTCAAATCCATGCGTAAGTTGGTTCATATGACAGTTTAGATGACCTTCTACCTTACCTCCAGGAAAGACATAGACGGAAACATAGTGCCTTCAATCATCCTTCCGTGCTGATGGCGCTGTACATCGTGGGTCAAAGTTGCACAAAATCACTGGTCACAACTGAAGGACATTCGGCGAAGCATCAGGAACAATGAGCGAGGTGGTAAAAATTGATAGAAGCAGTGAGAAAACAATAGCCAATATATTTAATGCAATCAGTATAGCAGCCGAAACGTCTTATGGTTGCGGTCACCAGGGTAGCACTCGTTAGGTGCAGGAGGTTCCTAGCTGCCGGAGACAGATAGCTCACGGAGTCGCCACGGTGTGCAGGCATAAGCAGCTGTCAGCACTTCGGCCAGTGTAGGGCTGTTTCAGCCCAGGAAGGCATTAGACACGCATCAACAGCAAGCTCTATAGTAAGTTGGTCATGATGTCCCATTCTGGTCAGCTGAGAGCGTGGGATAGGCCTAGTACTACCAATGTCAGTGATCCGAGGACGCAAGTCAGCGATTGCAGAGTGCACGCATGCAGGGCAGGCAGTGTTTTGGAATGTAACTGGGTACTGGTACGAGCCATGGGCCCGAAAGGTAGGTGCTCTGAAGCTGGTAGGATAGACAGCAGATGGCACTGAGCCAGAAGGCACCGGTTCAGCTCCCAGTAGCGTCAGGACTTCGTACAGCTACGAGCCCTATAACTGGCAGAGGCGGTGTCCAGTTGCAGTAGGCTAGATGACGTATCAGGTTGGCTACTGTCGTGGAGCACCTCTCGGAGCTGCCTGTGGGTGATGTCCGACACTGCATAGTCATGGTGGGCGTTACTTGTGACCACTCAACTGTTTCCTGTTTTAAAAATCCCCTGAAGTACCACAGTGCCAGGCTAGTCTCAGACAGGGAGTAATCCGGTGACAGCTGGGCCACGTTTTATACTGTCGTAACGAAGTTCCAGCCCCATCAGCACCAACGGTGCAGGACGTGTTGTATCTAGATCCACTCGAGGTCCAGGATGGCCGCTCTACATCTTCTCGTCACCGTGACAGCTTTTTGGTTGCTTGAGTACGGGTTGCAGCATCACGTTGAAAGGTAGTGGCACCACAGTAGACAACTGGCATTCTTGATTTGTTGATGGCGATTCGTTTCTTGGATGGGAACGTTAAGTCTGATGTTTTACCTGGTGCTTTTCGAGAAGAGTAGGCTATGTACCGTCACTGTGTTCCGTCTCCTTTTCTCTGTCATCACCATTCGAACTAAACATGACCGCAACATTGAGTTACTCATTACATTCATCTATCTTCAATATTTAACTTAAGCGATAACTCTTATACAAGGCTTGGAAATTTGCTATCGCGTGCTGATTAATACCTCCTCCTGGTTTCTCACCAACAGTGGCATATGACGTTCCTTTTTATTAAAAACGGACCAAACGTATTAATCTAGTCCTTAAGAATATCTTCAATTTTTCTCTCGCAAATGGTATATACTCTGTAGAGAGGAGACAAAAAAATAATTTGGCCAATGCCCAAAACTGATTACCTTAAATCGCCATGATACGTTTGGCATATTACTCGAAGTATGTAAATAATTGGTGGATTTTTTTTTATTATCAACTGAACTTCAAACCTTACAATGTGCACAATACAATGTTACTGAACAGGCGTTAATACAGAAACTGTGCAAATCAAAGTGACTTACGACACCATACGAGCCATTAATAGACCTGAAGAAACCATTAAGGTTATTTTCGAATCTCCATGGGTTTTTTTACTGTAAAATATCACAAACAGTGCTAAAGTATCAGATATCAAAATGTCGTATTTTATCAGAAATATTGTAATAGGAACACGTTTTCTCAAGGGACTTATATGGTTCAGTCCTTGGTTCTTTGATTTTCTCGTGGTACAATAATGAAATTTCATCTTGCGTTGCTACAAGATCGCTTATATGCTGATTACATTCAGCTGTGTACAATGTCCTACCAGTCCACTCCACCAATCCATAGTGTAACTTCACATCAATTACGTATGGTCAGCTGTGTTCAGTATAAGATGGGTCCGAAGCATGGGTCTTAGGCTAAACCTCAAGTCTAGAGTGATTACACACGGTCCAGGCACATTAACGCGATCACCGCCAAAGTTCGACGTCAACGTGCAATAACGGCTCACAGACGGTAGGTGGCAGCAGTTGTAGTGGAGGTTACATAAAGCGTGTTGGCTGGAGAATGTTATAATGCGAAACGGAGTGAGTTACCTGACGTTCAAAACGTCATGACCCGAAAGGCTGAGTTTGTGAAGTGTTCGTGATTAAAGTATGCCGTGCGCGGCATTACGGTGACACAAAAGAAAACCGTCACCGCAGCAGCTTTGGTACACCACAGTCCATAGATGACGAGTATGAATGAAGGCTGCGGAGATGTCTACGAGCGATTATACGTGCAACAGCTGCGCAATTGACCGCTCAGATGAACCAAGGGGCTACAAAGAGTGTCTTCTACATCTACATCTACATTTATACTCCGCATGCCACCCAACGGTGTGTGGCGGAGGGCACTTCACGTCCCACTGTCATTACCCCCCCTTTTCTGTTCCAGTCGTGTATGGTTCGCGGGAAGAACGACTGTCAGAAAGCCTCCGTGCGCGCTCGAATCTCTCTAATTTTACATTCGTCATCTCCTCGGGAGGTATAAGTAGGGGGAAGCAATATATTCGATACATCCAGAAACGCACCCTCTCGAAATCTGGCGAGCAAGCTACACCGTGATGCAGAGCGCCTCTCTTGCAGAGTCTGCCACTTGCATTTACTAAACATCTCCGTAACGCTATCACGGTTACCAAATAACCCTGTGACGAAACGCGCCGCTCTTCTTTGGATCTTCTCTATCTCCTCCGTCAACCCGATCTAGTATGGATCCCACACTGATGAGCAATACTCAAGTATAGGTCTCCCAATGAATCTCAACCTGGTACCCGCCTTACCAACAATTTTATATGATCATTCCACTTCAGATCGTTCCGCACGCATACTCCGATATTTTACAGAAGTAACTGCTACCAGTGTTTGTTCCGCTATCATATAATCATACAATGTAGGATCCTTCTTTCTATGTATTCCCAATACATTACATTTGTCTATGTTAAGGGTCAGTTGCCACTCCCTGCACCAAGTGCCTATCCGCTGCAGATATTCCTGCATTTCGCTACAATTTTCTAATGCTGCAACTTCTCTCTATACTACAGCATCATCCGCGAAAAGCCGCATGGAACTTCCGACACTATCTACTAGGTCATTTATATATATATTATGAAAAGCAATGGTCCCATAACACTCCCCTGTGGCACGCCAGAGGTTACTTTAACGTCTGTAGACGTCTCTCCATTGATAACAACATCCTGTGTTCTGTTTGCTAAAAACTCTTCTTCTCAAAGAACGGTCAGTGTGGGCCTCCGCAGAAAGCGCCTGCTTTATGTTTACTACTGTTCATCCGCGACGCAGACTGGAATTTGCAAGCCAATACCTCAAACGGAAGTCCACTGAGTGGAAGATTGCGTATTCAGACGAATCAAGTTTTAGGCTCCATTGCGGACATGAGCGTTGCACTTTACGGCGTGAAACGTCTGAAAGCAAATGCCTACTACAATCGAGGGAACGGTATGATTAGGGTAACGTTTGCGTGGCATTTTCTGGGTGATCGCACCGTTCTGGAGAGCGCTATGGATCAACACAAGCGGCGGTCGTGTCCATCTGTAAATACAGTTCGTTTTTCCTCGGCCAATGGCCATTGGCATCTACCAGCAGGACAATGCAACGAGCCACACAGCGCATAGTGTACGTGCGTAGTTGGAAGAGCACTAGGGCGAGTTAACCGTAAACCTCTGTCCACCAAACGCCCCGGACTGAAACCCAGTCGGGAATCTGAGGGACCATCTCAAACCTTCTGTTCACGCCAAGGATCCTTAAACGAGAAATCTAGCGCAGCTGGCTACGGCATGTCACCCAGCGTTCCATGCTGCAAAAGGTGGTTTCCCAAGCTTTGGACAGGTGTGCTCATTAATGTGACTAGACTGTATATGTTGCACCGAAATGAGATCAGCATGCATTTTTGTAACAGTAGTTCTCATACTCCTTGATTGCATCCAGATATCCTAGCAGGAGACTGTGAAAGACCTCGGAATAGCTTGGCTGAGAGTTCAAGCGATTGAAAACTGTCTTAGCGTGCAGGACAACTCTTGCTTTTGTGCTGAATGTACTTCAAAACTTTTGAAAAATAACTTCAGCAAAAATGAAACAATAAATAATCCGGTTACTACTATGAATAAAATCATTTTGAGTGTTACGTAGCATCGCTACGAATCTCGAAAATTCGAGATTTTGATTGTTTTCAGTGATTCGTAATACTAAGGCTTAGTTTATTAAATAGACAATTATTCTTCATGCTTTCCCGGCGATCTGTTGGCATCTTGGATATTCGGGAATCCAGCCGGATGTTCGCGTCGTTCTCGCACGATATTTCAACAGCGTGCCTCGCTGTCTTCTTCAGGTGCTACCTGAGACTGGTCCTTGGTCGATCGAGTCCAGTATTTATGCCTGGGAGGAGCTGGGCGTTCCCTAATCGGTCCGCGCCGAGTCGAGTGTTCCATCTGTGGTCCGCGCCCGCCAGACTCGGCTTCAACGGACCCCTCCAGTCGCGGATGTTCCGACTGCCGTCGGCGCCGGTTTTGGCCGTCCTCAACGGTTGTGGTTGTCATTTGAAGTGTGTCAGACCCGATCTGAGATGTTACATACTCTATCTCATGACTGTTCCTACGGTTTCCACTTCTGTTGCGTGCTGGGCGCTCCCTAATCGGTCCGCGCCGCGTCGTGTGTTCCATCTGAGGTCCGCGCCCGCCAGACGCGGCTACATTGTCCCTCTCTGGTGGCCGATGTTCCCTCCGCCGTCCGCGCCCGGCCTGGCCGTCTTCTGAAGTCGAGTTCATGACCTGGGGTGTGTCAGATCTGGTCTCTAATGTCCAACACCTTGTCTCACGGCTGTTCCCTCGGTCTCCACTTACATTTCTTGCTGAATCCTGGAGTGTCCTGCGTTGAGTTTTCATAAGCTCAAGCGCAGAATTCCAGGCAGTGCTGATTTGGTATCCCGAGTCACGGTTGATTAGATTGTCTGTGACCTTAATCTCAATTGCTTCTTTAATGACACTGTCCCAATATCTTGAGGTCTGTGTCACAATCTTGGTGTCATTGTAATCCATTGAATGACCAAGTTCCAGACAATGCTCTGCTATGGCTGATTTAGTTGCCTGCCTGAGTCTGGTATGTCTCTGGTGTTCTTTACACCTGATGTCCACAGTTCTGGTGGTCTGGCCAATGTATGACATCCCACACTGGCATGGTATGTTGTAAATACCTGGCTTGCGTAGCCCCAGGTCATCTTTTACAGTCCCCAGCATAGTGCCAATTTTTGTGGGTGGGCAAAATATGCTCCTGATGTCATATTTCTGGAGAATCCTGCTTATCTTGGTAGAGATAGGTCCGGCATATGGCAAGTATGCCATCTTCTTTGCCTCTTCTGGTTCTTCTTCTGGGTCCTTTGGCCGGTTGGCAGGTTGAAGTGCCTTCTGGATATCTCTAGAGGAGTACCCATTCCTGCTGAACACTGATTGTAAGTGTTCTATTTCTGTGGCCAGACTATCAGGATCTGACAGAGTTTGTGCTCTGTGGACCAATGTCTTGAGCACTCCATTCTTCTGTGCCGGATGGTGGCAACTGCTGGCTTGAAGGTATAAGTCAGTGTGCGTAGGTTTGCGGTACACACTGTGTCCAAATGTGCCATCTCCCTTTCTCTTCACCAGAACATCCAAGAATGGAAGTATTCCATCCTTCTCCATTTCCATTGTGAACTTAATGTTCGGATGGCAAGAGTTCAGATGTAGCAGGAACTCATCTAACTTCCTTCTACCATGGGGCCAGATGACAAAGGTATCATCCACATACCTAAAAAAGCACTTGGGTTGATATCTGGCTGAGGAGAGTGCTTCCTCTTCAAACCTTTCCATAAATAAGTTGGCCACCACTGGTGATAGAGGGCTACCCATCGCCACCCCTTCTGTTTGTTCATAAAATTGACCCCCATATAGGAAGTATGTCGATGTCAGTACATGCCTGAACAGGTCAAGGAGAGCCCCATCGAACTTCTCTCCAATAAGCTCAAGTGACTCCTTCAGTGGTACACGTGTAAAGAGAGACACCACATCGAAACTAACCATGATGTCTGTGTCTGTGATGTGTTGCTGGCCCAGTCGATGTAGGAAATCCTCTGAGTTCCGGATGCGATGTGCACATTTACCCACATGTGGTGTCAACATCTTCTTCAGGTATTTCGCAGTAGGGTAAGTTGCTGCACCAATATTGCTGACAATAGGTCGCAGTGGAACCCCATCCTTGTGAATCTTGGGGAGTCCATAAAGTCTAGGGGGTGTTGGCGCTTTGGGATGCAGCTTCTTGATGACTTGTTCAGGCAGGCCTGTCTCCTTCAACAGAGCCCTGGCCTTTTTGTCCACTTTCTCTGTAGGGTCGCTGGCTATTGACCTGTATGCAGGATCCTCCAGAAGTTGTTGCACCTTTCTGTCATATTCTGTTTTTTGTAGGATGACTGTGGAGTTCCCCTTGTCTGCGGGCAACACCACAATGCTGTCATCCTCCCGGAGTCGCCTCAGTGCCACCCTTTCATCACCTGAAATGTTGGATTTGGGTGGCTTGGTCTTGGTGAGCGCCCTGCAGGTTTCTCTTCGGATCTCTTCGGCCACACTAGAAGGAAGCGTGATGGCCACTTGCTCAACTGCACTGACAAAGGCTGTGACAGGGACGTTTCTAGGGGTCACTGCGAAATTGAGGCCCTTGCTAAGTACTTTTAAGGTGGTCTCATCGAGCTTCTTGTCAGTTAGATTGACCACTGTGCGTGTACCGTGTACCGCAAACCTACGCACACTGACTTATACCTTCATGCCAGCAGTTGCCACCATCCGGCACAGAAGAATGGAGTGCTCAAAACACTGGTCCACAGAGCACAAACTCTGTCAGATCCTGATAGTCTGGCCACAGAAATAGAACACTTACAATCAGTGTTCAGCAGGAATGGGTACTCCTCTAGAGATATCCAGAAGGCACTTCAACCTGTCAACCGGCCAAAGGACCCAGAAGAAGAACCAGAAGAGGCAAAGAAGATGGCATACTTGCCATATGCCGGACCTATCTCTACCAAGATCAGCAGGATTCTCCAGAAATATGACATCAGGAGCATATTTTGCCCACCCACAAAAATTGGCGCTATGCTGGGGACTGTAAAAGATGACCTGGGGCTACGCAAGCCAGGTATTTACAACATACCATGCCAGTGTGGGATGTCATACATTGGCCAGACCACCAGAACTGTGGACATCAGGTGTAAAGAACACCAGAGACATACCAGACTCAGGCAGGCAACTAAATCAGCCATAGCAGAGCATTGTCTGGAACTTGGTCATTCAATGGATTACAATGACACCAAGATTGTGACACAGACCTCAAGATATTGGGACAGTGTCATTAAAGAAGCAATTGAGATTAAGGTCACAGACAATCTAATCAACCGTGACTCGGGATACCAAATCAGCACTGCCTGGAATTCTGCGCTTGAGCTTGTGAAAACTCAACGCAGGACACTCCAGGATTCAGCAAGAAATGTAAGTGGAGACCGAGGGAACAGCCGTGAGACAAGGTGTTGGACATTAGAGACCAGATCTGACACACCCCAGGTCATGAACTCGACTTCAGAAGACGGCCAGGCCGGGCGCGGACGGCGGAGGGAACATCGGCCACCAGAGAGGGACAATGTAGCCGCGTCTGGCGGGCGCGGACCTCAGATGGAACACACGACGCGGCGCGGACCGATTAGGGAGCGCCCAGCACGCAACAGAAGTGGAAACCGTAGGAACAGTCATGAGATAGAGTATGTAACATCTCAGATCGGGTCTGACACACTTCAAATGACAACCACAACCGTTGAGGACGGCCAAAACCGGCGCCGACGGCAGTCGGAACATCCGCGACTGGAGGGGTCCGTTGAAGCCGAGTCTGGCGGGCGCGGACCACAGATGGAACACTCGACTCGGCGCGGACCGATTAGGGAACGCCCAGCTCCTCCCAGGCATAAATACTGGACTCGATCGACCAAGGACCAGTCTCAGGTAGCACCTGAAGAAGACAGCGAGGCACGCTGTTGAAATATCGTGCGAGAACGACGCGAACATCCGGCTGGATTCCCGAATATCCAAGATGTAGACAATTATTGTCGAATTCTATAAATTCAAGTTCAGTTATTACTTTCGTCTAATTTGTTTTTCTGATTATAACTGTTGCTTACTTAATGAGCTGACATTCAGTTATTTGTTCACCCCTCCTATGCTTGGTTAACATCAGGTAGCTTGCACGATGTTCACTCTATTATCTTCACCGGTTTATGGTCACAGGTGTTAGCAAACTTCTGATAACATTTACCAGGTACAATACAAGACCTGCAGGCGCCATTACTGTCGCTGAATCTCAGAATAGCACTGAATTACTGAATATTTCTCTATCCCTTTCTCCGTTTGAGCCCTACACCTTTGGAACAATGTACTTTGTAAGCTTCGCCTAACAGAAAACCACGCTGCACTAGAGACGACAAATGCTTGACCTGTTGTAATGAGCATAGCTTCGCTCGCAGTATATCCTCGATATTTTGTTTCTGCCCAACAACAAGCCAGTACAACACTGTCTTAGGCTTCCTCATCCATAAGAATTTTTGTTCCTATTCACCTGAAAATTCACGCAACTTTTTCTAGATCTTCTACCAACCAAACTGATGTGCTCTTCGCACTTGATTTGTACCGTGCTGCTGCTGCGCTTTTCTGCCAGTATGTCACTACTCTCATTCAACAGCACCGTTACGCCGTGACAGAATTGTTTAACACGACTTTAATAAGCCAGTCACTGATGTAATACGATGTATTTATTATTATAATTGCTGTCATTATATGAAGCTCACTTATCGTACGCATTATAATGTAAACTCTCTAAAGATGAATAATAAAATGTAGGAGAACGGGCCTGACGGTGCTAACATGGTGAGATAAAATAAATAAGTGGGCTGAGTACGTGCCAATAGTAGAACAAGCATCAGAAAGGGAGACCACTCACATGTTTATGTTATGTACCTAGTGGGACGTTTAGTCATGTTCCGGCAAAGGGTGATCCATAATTGTCTCACTTTTATAACAATAAAGAACGAAATCTAGATATAAATGGTATGAAACGCAATTGGAAATGTTCCTCACCATTCACGTGCAGTGAGGAACGTTTCTTTTTGAGAATTGAACCTTCACCATGTATAGCAAGACAGAAAGTATATTTCTTCAAGATGCAAATTGATAAACGAATATCTCGATGTACTGGTCTTCTTAAGGCCAAACAAAGAACGAAGGACAAAATAAACATAGTACCAAATGGACGAAGTGACAGTCCATCATAAGAGTTTAAAGCCTGTGGGCGTAGTTGGTTGCCAGACAAAAAAATGAAATATTCGCCTGTCGCGGCACAAAAATAATCGTTATCGAAGCACTTTGTCGAATACGTTTTTCTGTACATAACAAAATAATCGTCTTCTAAATCGAAAACTCCTGACAGAAATATTGAATACAAAATATCTGACATTCTCGCTGACACCTGAAGTAAATGTTGAGCTCCAGAGGTTACATCCTGCTTTGAAATAAAACGTACCTTAAATAAATGAAATACAAGTTTCTTCCAGCTGTCCCACAGGTCCAGTTTTAGGCAGTGTCATTCAGCAGATAAACTGCCCATCCCCAATACTCAAGGAGAATTCTGTTGCCATGTACACCACACCAAGCGAGTCCAGAACGCTATTGAGAAAAGAGGCCTACGTCTGTTTTTTTCTGTTAGTGCTCTTGTAATAAAGTGCTACATAAAAAAAGAAAAAATCCTAGCTTATGGAGGATAGAAAAGTAACTGATGACTTATGACAGCAAAGCAAATCACAAAATCACATGAAATAAAGAAAAAAAGAGAAGACAAAACAAATAAATTATAGTTCCATATCACCTTATGCTTTTTGCAATGATATTTTCAGGAAATTTGCAAAGGTATCGCTATATTTCTTTCGTGATTGTTCCTTACCGTGTTCATTCCAAGAATATTATAGGTAATCCAATTTCCTAGTTTTCTGGAGAAGATTGTGTGTATTGTGTGTCCATAACTGATCACTCTTCATATAAAGGACGAGTACAGCCGCAGATTGTCGTACGTTAAGTATAATCATTATGATCATCATCACTATTCATTTGACATTCAATGCTGTTAATAGTAATGTGTACCCATTCTAATTGACGATTCAGTTTCTCTTTCGACGCGTTGCCCCGTACGGGTAGAACACGGAAAGTACCATAACCCGATTAAACTTCTGTCAGTGGAAGAGAAGCCAAAATAAGCAGCAACGTGTTTCGGATTAACCATAGACATTGGACCGTTTCTGAGAAAATGCCGAAGTTTTGGAATGAATTTAAGTGTCTTTTAGGCCAGATACACTCATCCCAACTGGTAGCAAAAATGGCTGGCGCCGCGGCCACCTGACTTTCACGTCCCGTGTCCAAATCCCGATTATTGTTTTTATTTATTGTATTTTATTCATAGAAGGATACTACAGGAATGTTTCTTACTAATTTCGTGATACAAGAGCATTACAGTAATTATAAAACAACAACTGGATTTCGCTATATGACTCATACATTTGTTTATATATTATATATGTGTATAGTGTTGTCAGGGGTTACAAGCTTTTTAAATTCTCATATTCTTATTTTTCATTCTTAATTCTTATATTTTATTCTTATGTTCATTCTTCAGGAAGATTTGGTGTACTCCCTTGGATGATAACTAAGCGCAGAAATATTCGAAACACAGAAATTCCAAACACACGAAGGAAGGTCTGCCACGGCGGCATTTGTTCGTATGAATCTCACTCAGGAAAGGAAAGTCGTTAACATGGCTGAAGATATCACGCATTGGCAATAATTTCGCTGCGAACAACGCATAATGTATCACTTTTTCGGTAAATAGTGCTTGCAGTTGATTATGAATCAAAATACACTACAGAAATTTTATCGAAAACTATTTCAAATAATTTTTCCATTCATTCATTTTCTTTGTTTAATTCAGTCACCAAACATACAGTTAGGAGGCGTATAAGGATAACTTTATTTCAATATACATTGCGAAAGAGTCTTGCAGTAACCTTCTGCTGCCATGAGCAGACACATGAAAAACAAAAAACAAAAAAGTAATAAACGAGTTTCGAACACGCGGCATGAAAGTGAGAAGCCGCGACGCTAAACATTCCGCCAGTGCTTTGATAAGACTGCTCGTTTGCTAAAAGCCGCAGAAAGTACCTCGCAAATTTTGGCCATTGTTTTCTCAGAAACCGTCGTATATCTGTGAATAAGCAGAGACTTGTGTTCCTCTATTTTGAGCCCTCTTCCAAAGAGTGACGTTTCTGGGAAAACGTGTTATGGCCCTTGCTGTGTTTTCCTTGTTAGTCTCTGTCATCATCTATGAAACGCAAACAGAATACTTTACCAGTCAGAATAAAGTTTGCACGATTCGCAGACAGATGGAGCCTCCTCTACGTTACCTTAACGGCTTTGACATTAGGAAGGGCACTCCCCCCCTCTAAGTTATATAATAACATTTAAAACTTAACTCCTCCCGAACAGGGCATGAAGACCCAACGGTACCGACCTGCTGCCGTGTCATCCTCAGTCCACAGGCGTCACCTGATACGGACATTGAGGGACATGTGGTCAGCACACCGCTCTCCGGGCCGTATGTCAGTTTACTAGACCGATATACGAGTAATTTGCCAAATTCTTCAAAGCAGACCCTGTACTAGTCCTTATAATCGTTAAAGAAAACAAGACTTCTCTGGAAGTAATGGTCACTGGACCCCTCCACGAAGCACAACGCCTCTCTTTCATGAGCATCTCCGTAATCGGTTGCATTTACTAAACGAATATGTGAGGCAACATAGTGACCTTTTAATTTCAATTTCCACTGCCATCTTTATGTCGTGAACATTACATGCCGGCAATAAATCCGTTTTCAATAATAGCAGAAGTGTTTTCAGTTAACGTAACGTTCCTGAACTGATGTTTAGAAAACTCAGTATTAAACCGAACGGTATCGAGTTCATCCTTTCTGTTTGGATCCGAATACCATGCCATGTGCCACTGAATTTGATTTATGTTGTTCTATTTTCCGCCATTTATCAAATAATATGGCAGTGATGCCATGTAAGTAAACCCACCATGAGCCCATAGGACTACAAAGTAATATTTTCAGGTATTCAAATCGAAAAAGTTTAGAACCGATTAATAAAAAGCAGAACAGTTAAGATCGTGGTGTTCTATATATTCTACAACCCTCCTCTTCCACCCTCACTTGAGTACAGAGCTCAGAACGTTTGCACAACCACGAGAAACCGTCAGACAAGTCCCTCTTGGGACTATTGTTGAATTCGCGCTCACATAGCCTTGAATGACGCTTATGTCGCCAAAGCGTTGACCCTTCACGTGAATTTCTGCAGAATGTAGTTTTGTGGTACATTCTTATCGACAACAATCCTTGTCACCAGTGATGAATTTCTTCCAGAAATGATCTGCGTTTTACATTTTAATCATGTCGGAACAGGTGTCCAAGTGTTGTTGTTATTTTTGTTTCGGTAATCAAGGCCTGAGGGACAAACTTTGCACACAGTTTTCTCTTCTTCAGAAATTTAATTTGGATATTTTGTTCCGTTGCGATTTGTCACCCAACAGCGATGACACACTACGGCCGCATGTCCACTACTTAACATTGCCTGTTCGTAACAGATTGGCCGAATGCACATCTGGTCTTTACAGTTGCTAGTTGAGGCTACAACCGTAGTTAATTGTGATGACGTTGCTTATACACCTGGAATATAATCAGTACCTTCTTTAGATTATCAAAATGTTGATTCAACGAATGTGATGTTCATTTAAGTTCTTAGCGATCTTCATTTGTTCATTATATTGTTATTTTTTTCGTCGTGAAAGAGTACTAGAATCTCCTGGCGTACACTGTGAAAATACCAGCCTTCAGGGGGTCTACCAAGCCAATGGCGTGCAGTTTCTCTTCCTATCTCCAACCTTACCCCCACATATGTAGCTACTATAACAAGGAAGACATTTGCTCTTTAGGGGACTGATGACCTCAGAAGTTAAGTCCCAAAGTGCTCAGAGCCATTTGAACCATTTTTGAACATTTGCTCTTAACCACGAGATCACGCGTGAAAGGAGGGCAGTAGCATGCGGCAAGCAAAACTTGGTACTCTAGTTTCGAGATTTCTGGGTCACCCACAGTAAGCCCAGTAGACGTTGCGCGATCCTAAGGTGCACGTTTTACGGCAACTGAGGCGAGAAGACGATGCATTATTCAAGAACGCGCAGTGCAGTCTAGACCGATAAAGCTTTTCGCCCGTACGCTGCCGACATTCATTACGAAAGAGAATCGTGTTCGGCAAAGGAACCGTTCGCATTTCAAGCCAAAGAGCAGTCAAACCACGCTACGATACTAAAACATTATTCTAGGAGAAGAATGAGACACTGCACTTACGGATGACATTTAGTGGCAGTAGTATATCGTCATCCAAATTAAGTTCTACACTTCTTGTCGATTCGTCTAAAGAAGTAAGACAGTGGTTTCATCCTCTGCGGAAAACAGAGAAGTTTATTTTCTCTGAACAAAAATTTGGAAGAAAAAATGACGTTCATGATTTAAAACCACTTGGATTACACAGTTTTAATCTAAAAATTTCAATGTTAGCTGTGTTTTCTGTAAAATACTCTTATAACAATTATTTAAATTAACTTTTTCTTTTCTATACTTCTGCAGCCTGTTCCAGTAACTCTGAATGAAATCATTACCAAACTTTGCGAGTGGCATACATTTCTGATCTACCAACTTTGGAGAATATCCTGACAGAAGGAAAACGTTTGTACTTGTACTTAAGTGGTAAGTTTGACTTTATTGATATATTCTAGATAGAATGCGAAGATGAACCACATGAATGATTCTTGTGAATCGTTAAACTGGAGTAAGGAAGTATAAAGCACTTACCAGATTCCTACACAGAAACGGTCTGACTATCCTGAGAGTATTCTTAATAATATAAATAGAAAATATAGCGCAGCAGACAACACTTGGTCAATTTAGGGATTTTTAATTACATAATCCGATGTTCACCTTTCTTTTTCAGAAAATATTACATATTCTATACTTAAAAGTAGAATTCCGCTGAATTTTTCACAATAAGTTACCAACGATACGTAAGTTAATTGTCTTTTAACCACAAAGACACTGTAAAATATTTCTTAGTGATGCGTGAGATGCTAAACTAACACTGTCTTCGGAATGCATGAAAATGAGATTGTATCATCTACTTCTGGAAAGTCGTTATGCACCAGAAGTACTACAGAGTAACTCAAAGAAGCTATTGCCCACCATGAGACAGAGTTTGGAGTCCGACTTTGATGAAGACAGGTATCTGAATTTGTACGAAGGGTTAATCTTGCACGTGCAGATCCATGGCGGCATTACTGTAACTTGTGTGGAAACGAGTATTGTGGTAATTAACAACCGAAGTAAAAGGACACCGTTTTCACCGGTCAAAATTTTTGCAAACTCACGAACAAGACTGACATTAACTAGGTTCAAAATTTATACCTATACAAACATACTTCCGGAAGACGATGCAGACGTACTAAGGTGATAAATAAAATATAAGTAAATTATTTTTAAAGCTGTATTTCAGATAGGGTCCACATTTATGCAAAATGTTGCTTAAGGAATTTGAAGGCATGTTTATGTCTAATTATAAACAAGAAGCCAGACAGCATGAATACGTGTACGATAATCGCACAAAGATACCGCGTGCACTGAAGCAAATGCACAAGCCTTAGTCAGCTATGTAAAGGAGGCGGAGGACCAGTTAAGATTCAAAGATCCTGTGAATTGTAAAAACAATTGTGAGTTGATAAAGTGATTTATGGAGAAAGAACTAGATAGATAAACTGAATGTCTGTAAGTTGTGAAAGCCTGCCTTCCTACTTATACTCTAACCCCGGAGCTCTTAAGAGGTGGTGACCGCATTCTTATACGCAAAATACACACCCCTTTATATTAAACTGCCCCATAATGAATACACACAATCTGTAAGGATTTATTTTAGGATCGGAGTGCCAAGTAAAACTATCCTAGCTTTTTTACACTGACTGACTACGATTACGCACGTTCAAGACTGTTTCATGAAAATTTGAAGGGACGGTCATTCACCCACTTGTTCTATAATGATTTCCACAGTGTCCAGCAAGCCACAGACGTATCCATTTAATCAAACTCGCAAGAAGACTATTTCTATCATGAACTAATATGTCTCTGATAAAATCAGATAGACAGCATCTACCTCAAAGAAAGATTGCCTCAGACTCCAGATACGAAAGCAAGCACACTTTAATCACATACAAAACAAATGAATACGAGTGATACGCATAAACGTATAAAACATTGACAAATATTATTTAGCAAGAGCTTCTGTAACAATAAATAACTATAGTTTATTGCTTCCTACGGAAGATGGGCAGTTGTACATAAACATCTTTCACAAAACTGGTAAATTTGATTCGCATTGGCTTATTATTGTTCACAGTTTCTATGTATTAGAATTCGGGATGTTCTTAGTGGGAAGCTTTAGGAGAGCAAGCGACAAGAAAGTAAATGAACCTTCGACGAAATAACGTTAATGTCAGCACCAGGAATGAGTGATGACATAACTTCAAATAATGTGTCTGTAAACAGTCGACTTCAAGTTTTTGTTAAATGATTGTAAATACTCCGGGTACTACCTTTAACAGTATGGACCCGCAGTATCAATACAGCCGACTGATTTCATCTGAATCCCGAGGGTCTTCAAAGTATTTTTAGTTGACCTATGGCTTTGGAATTACCACTAACATTACGGGAAACTGCTGTCCACAGTATAAACCGTTATTGTTGTGAGACATTTATGTAAGGTTCTAGTATAACCAACAGCCTTTTACAGCACAGAATAAAATTTTAGTTTCAAATTTTACTGGAGGAAAATTGTTGGAAGGTAAATGAAAAACTGACATGAACCTACATATTATACTTCAAAAATTTTCATCGGTTGGAGTTCGTGTTGACACACCGCAACAATGGAGTGACAGTTGACAGTCAACAGTGTGATTGCAGAGTGGTGCGTTAGGCAGCTTCCTACCATAGATGACTGCTGTAGGACCTCTGGTGGCAACGCTCTGTTGTCTCGGTGTCCGTGGGTCTGCAAAATACACCATAATAAACTTTACCTTTTTTGTAGATGGAAGGAAAATGGCTAGTCAGATTAATTTAACATTAAGAACATAAATTTTCAGAATCAGCTGTGGAGGCCCGGTGACATAACAACCTGTCGCGTCCCAAGCGTGGGTTTTGCGAGGGATTGAGCGACACGGTTCGTAAACGGGAATTAGCCGGTTGACCTAATTGAGAGGGAGACTTTTGATCTGGCTAAGATGTTAACTTCCCTGGTGTGAAGGTACAAGGCTAGGATGTTGGTAGAAGTAAACTCGTATGGACGTTATAAAAGTTCTAATTTATTCATAAAGAATACAGATCACCCTAACTGCGTAGTGATTGTACCTACAGAATAGCCAAGCCCATTACAGAGACGGTGACTGACTTCCACCGTTCTGGCTGCCTGATAGAACTTTCCAGCACTTTGCTGCCCACACTAGCACCCTACGTCAGAGTCCCGCGGTCGCTGCCTAAACGCTCATCGGCGACTATCTCCAACTGTCTGCCTGCAGCCCGCCCTCAGCCCAAGTCGGCTGCTACTCACGCTGACTACCGTCGCTGCCTAAACCCGAGAGAGAGAGAGATCGATCCCCGGAGCGGCGTGCCTCCAAGTTTTGTTAGCTCTTCCCCTTCGACCCCGCCAGCGCTTGGCATGACGTAGCGTCGAGTGCAACTTTTCCTTATTAGGGATTGTTTTAGTATTAACTTCAGTACTTTTCTTCAGAAGCTGGGTGGAGGGGTAGAGGGGCCTCTCCCTATATGGTCACGCACTGCGTCCTGAGCCCTTCATTGGCTCCTCATGACGTAGTGCGGTCCCCACCTAGGGCCCTCTTTCTTTCTCTCTCCGCTCCCAGACTTCTCCCTCTAGCCAAGAGTGTTGATACTGCAAGTTATTGTTTATTAAGGGACCTGCCCAGAGCGCCCTGTTTATCTTAATAGCTGAGTCTGCTTCCTTGCTTATCACGCGCAGCTGCCTGGCCGCTTGGACAGCCGCCTCAGCTATCTGGCTGCGTCGTTATCTTTTGTGACCCCTCTGACACGCCTGGCGTCCCCTGTTAACTCTATCTCCCCGTATGATTTCTGGTGTATCGTCTGAGAACAACTGCATTTAGACTTGGCTTTCCTGCGGTTACAACACCTCCCCCGCCAGGGAAATTGGCGTTACTCCTCAGAGTAGCGTCAATTGTGACTCTTTTTTTCCATTACATGCTTTACAGATTTGTTTATTACATTAGCATCTGATATGTTATATTTTTCATTTTCATTTAGTAAAGTCAAATTCATTAAACACACAATAATACAATTACATTACACATGCCTAACATTCAGTTATGTCAAAAGCATTTGCATTAAAATCAAAAGACATTTTCATTGATACATACATTCACATTTCAATTAGAATTACATTTCAAATACAGTTACACTTCAATTACACATTTCAAATACAGTTACATTTCAATTACATATTTCAAATACAGTTACATTTCAATTACACATTTCAAATACAGTTATTTAACGTCTGTTTCTGAAAGCGACCGTATCACCTTGGTCTTTTCCACATCTTTCATAAATTACTATCTCTTCAGTTTCTTTATTACTGTGTCTTCTAGCTGAACTAGTCTCTGGGTATTGGTTCACTATGGTATTTCTTATACATACTTTTCCACAACAATCACTGTCTTCAAAATATTTCCATATACTTTTAAAACAGTCTTTACAACATTTACAGTTTTTACAACGGCATGTTATTATGATTAGAATAACTATTGATATGGCTACATACGTAGTTATGGAGTAATGTGTGAAGTACCTGGAGTACTTCATTTCCTCCTCTTGTCTCTCTACCATCTTCTGGACATCATCCAGTCTTTTTCCTGCGACTTTCAAGTCGTCTAACTGTGTTATTACCTGGTCCAATGGCAAATCTAATGCTAACGTCGAGACATTCCTTTTTTCCTTGTTTACCACGCAACAATCGACTTCTAGATTGATCTGCGGAACTATGTCTTTCTTCGTCACATTACTCTGGATCACTCTGTCTGTTTGTATGAACACTCTAGTGCCATACCCCTTACATTTACTGTAAAAACTAATTTTTCCTACCCCTTTTATTACTAGGTCCTTTGGTGGTTCCCTTCCACACAATACTGTTAAGCCTTCTTCCTTCGGTGCTACATATAGCCATTCGTTACTGTTTAAATGAGTCCAAAGGCTCTGATTCAGTGCGACTATTTTTCGCACACAATCTTCCGGAATTTCTCTTACCGGTTGCAACAATTTGGCTTCGCACTCTTCGTGGTCGAATGTTGACAGCAAGGCGAATGCTTGTTTGCACAGTCTCCTATTTTTACTTAGCTCCTTGCATTTTAGTTCCTCCGCAGAGAGTTTCGCGTACTGTCTTTTGGATTCATCTATTAGTAAGAATTCTTTCTCTGGCTGTATGTACACATATTTACCTTTCATGTTTGGAATTTCTTTTGGTAGTGGGAGTACTCTATACAAATTGAAATTGTTATTATTTATTAATGGAATATTAATTACATATCCTAGTATGCTACCCGAGATGAAAACATCTAAATCAATTATTCTTAACAATAGATAACCAGAGGACTCCGTAAGAGGAACAGGAAACTCTACATCTTTTAGTTCTTCCCGTATTAAACTTAGGTATTTTACAATTTGGACTGGATTAATTATATGAGGCTGTAGTATTCCCTTCTGAGCATTTACAATGGCATTTATCATTTGTTCGTATTCCTCTTCGATCTGACCAAACACTGCCGATAGTTGTAATACTTGCTCTGTTACTGTGGCGAAGGACGCTACACGTTTAAACCCTATATCGGTTTCCTTCACGTATTCCTTCATGAATCGTTCTAGTCTTTGCATACCTGTCTTCAGAACGTGCTCATTTGACTCTAGTGTATATACCGTCCTGTTTACTCCCGCCAATGTGGCTCTTACCACTGCCACCTGTTCCTTTGTTAGCCTCAACAACCCTTCTGAGTTTTTCTCCATAGCGTCTATTCTTTCCTTATAGTATGCTGCATCTGCTTCGTGCAACGTCCCGAACAGTATTTTACTTACCTGCCCGACGAAGTTGAATACTCCTCTCTTCCTTCTGGTCTCGTGTTTCGTTAGCTGCTGTACTAAAAGTTGCAATCCTGTGATTTTTTCCACATGATGGGTTACTTGTTGGTCTAGTACCCTGCATTCTATTAATCCTACATTTAATTGTGTTAGTGTTTCTCGGCACCTTTGTACCGCTGCCCTACCATACCTCTCTGCATTCTGAAACCTTTCTGTTATTATATCTAGATTTACGTATGTGACTATTCTCCATGTGGTACTGTATATTTCTACCTGTCCTCTATTATCGTAATATAGTCCTGATGAACTCGGAAATGGCGTCACTTGGTACTCATTTGTTGCATGCTCTGATGCAGTGATGTAGTATGCTGTTATCACTATGACGAATTTCACGACCTGCCACTTGAGTGCCATACCTGAATTTTAAAAGAATTGTTTCAGCCTGTTGGCATGTACTTTTGTTTCCTTATTTCTTTTAACTTTTATTACTACGTTAGGACCTTCCACTTTTACTACTTCAAATGGACCTCTCCATTGTGAATCTAATTTCCGAGATCTACCCCGTCTCACCGACTCATCGTGCAGTAATACTTTATCTCCTACCTTGAAGTTTTTTGGATTTTGTTTCATGTCATACTGTTCCTTACTGATTTTCTTACTTCTTATAATCGAGTCTCTGGCCACTCTGTGGGCTTCCTGCATTCTCGCTCTTAGTTTATTTACATACATTTCATAATTGTAACTTACCTGCTGTGTTTCTTGCTGCAGTACTCCTGGTATGTTAACCTTTCTTCCGTATAGTAATTCAAATGGTGTGTATCCTGTGCTGCTGTGTGGTGTAGTGTTGAACACAAAAATTGCATACGGTACCCATTTGTCCCAAGAACTTTGATCTCCTGTTACAAAGTGTCTGAGATACTCTACAATAGTTCTATGACTTCTTTCTAGTGCTCCATTTGATTCAGGGTGGTACGCTGTAGTATTTATACGCTTTACCTTCAACAATTTACATACACTTTTAAATACATCACTCGGAGAGGTAGACCCTTGATCTGTTAATAATACTGATGGAATTCCATACCTTAATACTACGTTTTCCACAAATGCCTCAGCTACTGTTTCGGCATCTTGTTTGTCAATTGGGATTGCTAAGGTAAATTTACTCAGATCGTCTTGGAATGTTAACATGTACCTTTTTCCTGTATTAGATACATCTAGTGGACCCACTATATCCATCGCACACTTTCCGAATACTGTTTCTGCTGTGTCTGTAATTTCTAAGGGCATCCTAGTTTTCATTTGCGTGTTTTTATTCTTTTGACACGATGGGCATTTCCTAATGTAATTTTCAATATCACGCTTCATTCCGCGCCACTGCTTGTATGCTTTAATTCTTTCGAGTGTCCTGTGCATTCCTTGGTGACCTCCCAAGGGATTGTCATGCATTTCCTTTAGTATATTTTCTTTTTCTTCGGGACTAATTTCCTCACCACTATCCGTTTCCTGTTCTATTTCACTCGACACTTGTGCTTGCCGCACGTTTACGGAACTTTCTTCCCCATTTGCTTTTGCTGCCGAGATCTCTGTCTCCACCTTCTGCTTCGCATCTATCTCTTCCTTCCCTTCATGCCTTATTCTACTCAGCGCATCCGCATTACTATTTAACTTTCCTGGCTTGTATATTACTTCATAATCATACTCCTCGAGTTTCAGTCTCCACTTCAGGAGTCTCGAACTCGGATCTTTGACACTAAATATCCACGTTAGTGGCTTATGGTCTGTCACTACAGTGAACTTTCTGCCATATACATATGGTCTGAACTGTTTTACTGCGTAAACTATAGCCAACAACTCTTTTTCCGTTGTGCTATAATTTAGTTCGGCTTTGTTCAATGCTCTGGATGCATATGCGATGGGCAAGTCTTCGCCAATCTTCTTACCTTGCGATAACACTGCACCCAAGGCTGCGTTACTCGCATCCGTTGTAATGATGAACGGTTTCGTAAAGTCAGGGTACTGAAGTAACGGAGGGTTTATTAATTTCTCTTTTAGTTCTTCGAACGCATTGTTCTGACGTTCGCTCCATCGGTACTCCACTCCCTTTTTTAAGAGCTCATGGAGAGGTTTCGCAATCTTGCTGAAGTTAGCAATGAAACGGCGGTAGTAACCTATCAATCCGAGAAACCCTTTTAGTTCCTTAGTTGTCTTTGGCTGTGGGAAGAACTTCACCTTCTCCACCTTCGCCATATCTGGTGATATTCCTTTGTCAGTGATGCAATGACCTAGGAAGATTACTTCCTTCCTCAGGAATTCACACTTGTCTGGTTGCAGCTTCAAATTGTGCTCTCGCAACCTGTCAAATATTTCCCGGAGCTTTTCGTTATGCTCCTGCAGGTTTTTCCCATAGCATACTATGTCGTCTAGATATACAAAGCATTTCACTCCTTGTAAACCTGCCAAGACTGTATTCATCAGTCTCTGAAAACATCCTGGGGCTCCCTTCAGTCCCATCGGCATTCGTTTGTATTCGTAATGCTGATAGTTTGAGCTAAATGCCGTTTTCTCTCTGTCCTTCTCGTCCGTCAATATTTGATGGTACCCGCTTGCGAGGTCAAGCGTCGAGAAGTACTTAGCTTGCCCTAACTGATCCAGTATCTCGGAGATATTCGGTAGTGGAAATGCATCGCCTACAGTGATATCATTTAATTGTCTGTAGTCCACTACGATTCTCCATTTCTGTTTGCCACTAGCGTCTAGCTTCTTTGGAACTAACAGTAACGGTGCGTTCCAAGCGCTCTTACTCTCGACAATTATGTCATCTCTTAGCATCTGCTCTATTTGCTCCCTTAGCACTTCCTTTTGCGCTTCCGGGATCCTGTACGGTCTAGCGTTTACTACCTTTCCCGCGTGTTCCGGTGCAATCGGTATTCTGTGCTTCACTGCGGAAGTATAGGACAGGTTGTCCCCTGGTAGATGAAATACATCTCCGTATTCCGCGCAAACCTCTGCTAGAGCGCATTTCTCTTCAGCGTTCAAATGATCCATTCTTAATTGCCTTCGCAACACACTAGTACGACTTTCTGTCTTTCCTATGACATTAGTACAACATTTTACTTCACGTATTTTCCCTACTTTTTCTAATTCTTCCGTCATTAACCTGACGTTTCCTAACTGCACTCTGTCTTCTGACAAGTTTAATGCACTTACTATGCATTTCCCATTTCGCACTTTTACTAACGCTTCAGGTACATGTACCCCTTGTGCAATCTCCTGCCTAGGAATAATCATTTCCTTTTCGATTCCCCTTTTTACATTTCCTTCCACCTTTAATAACATTATTTTTTCCTCTCGGGGCCCTATTTCCCCGCCTACTTCTGAATCTTGTTCGTTCTCGTGTCCCTTTGGCTCTTCCTCTACTACTAAGGGTATATCTCGCCCTTTTAGTCTCACTATTTTACCTGCATAGTCTAACTTAACTCTATGCTCTGTCAAGAAATTTCTGCCTATCAGTCCGTCGTACGGAATATCTAATCCTCTCCCGTACACGTGAAATTTTTGCCCTACTTGCTCAGAACCGTCCACACTTAAGTGTACCTGTACCGTACCTATTGTGCTGACGGCCTCACTGGTTACACCTTTTAGCCGAAGCCTTTCCGCTTCATTAATTGCAAGTGTACTATTTATCGGAATACTCGTTCTCTTGAGCAGACACAACTGTGCTCCAGTGTCTATTAGCAACTTCAAATATCTTTTTAATTCTATGCAGTATAAAACCAAAACGTCATTTTCTGTTGCACAGTCGATTACCCTAACTGAGGGTTTACCTATCGCAACAAGGCCCGACTGTGCGGCCTTGCCGCCTCTTAGTTTCCCTGCACCACTTTACCGGTTTTGCTCGATACTGGCACCCTGCCTTTTCTCCATGCGTGTCAGGGCCCTGCGTGACAATCTTTCGCGTAATGTCCCGGCCGCTTACACTTGAAACAAGCAACGTCTTTTACCCTCGTACACGGAACTCCACAGTTCCCTGGTAGATTACATTGTGGGCACCTCCACTCTCGTAACCCTCCATCAGCTTCCCTATGATTTCCTCTAAAGTCTCTTGTATCTATCGGCTGAATTTTTCTTAATCTTACCCGGCATTCCGCGTTTGTATGTCCTGGCTTGTCGCACCCGTAACAAAAATTCGTAAACTCTTTGCCCGTCATTATCCGTACTCTTCCCTCTGGCCTATTCTTTCTACACTTGCTTGCCATGTGCCCTCTCAATCCACAATTGAAACATTTCAAATCTCTAATATCTCTGGTATTCTTCACCGTTTCCTTTCCCCGGTTGAAAGTTACTCTTGGGGCTAGTCCCCGCTCTTTCATTGACAGTATTGCACTTTCTTCTTGCAATGCTAGTTCCACGGCCGCTGCTAGCGTGATTTCATCGCCTCTACTTCTTACTGTCGTCTGTATTCTATCATTGCTTAACCCTTGTATAAAGCATGCTCTTCCTAGTGAATCAACCAGTTCTATTGCGCCCTTTAAGTTCTCCCTAGCCGTAACTCTGCTTACTGCTTCCCTGAAATCCCTTTGCATTTCATCTATTCGGCTTGCCCATGTCGCAATTGGCTCTTCTTGTCCCTGTCTCGATTGAAATATCTTGCACGCGTAGTAGTCAATGGTACGCTTACTCGCATAATTTTCCTCTAGAACATGTTTTACTTCCTGCCATGTCCCCGTGCGTTCCCTTACTTGCAGCCTCGATCTGGCCTCTCCGGTTATTTTGGCTTTAACAAACTTCAGTAACGTTTCGTGTTCCTCCGGTTTCACAAGTTCAAATGCAGCGTCTACATTTTCAATAAACTCCATAAGATCTCTCTTATTTCCTTCGAACACTTTTGGAACTATACACAAGGCTTCTTTCACTGATATCTTACCGCTACTGGAGGATGACGGAGTATCGTTAGTTTGGGCCATCTTACCAACTTAACTATGTTAGCACTTTACAATACAAGATACAAAATTCTTAATATAATTTTATATGTACCGCTTCTCTTGTGGTGCGCCGTCTGTTCCGCTGATCCGCGTTGTCCCGCTGCTACGGCTGCTGCCGCTGCTCGGCCCGGACCCCCGGTCTCGAACGCTGGCTGCTTAGGCACCTCTGTGCCTCGTCGCTCCGCGTCGTGCTGCCGCTATCCTGCGTTGCCCTGCACCCGCGAGGACTACTTCTCTGGACTCTGTCGTAGTGGGGCTACTAATGCTGAAAGTTGCGAGTCGCCACAACTTCCTTCTAATTGCCACAGTCGCTGTAGCAAAATCTACTGGCTCCTATCTCCTTTTTGCCTATATGCCTTTGTGGTACCCCACACCTGGCACCAAAACTTTTATTTATGTCGCGTCCCAAGCGTGGGTTTTGCGAGGGATTGAGCGACACGGTTCGTAAACGGGAATTAGCCGGTTGACCTAATTGAGAGGGAGACTTTTGATCTGGCTAAGATGTTAACTTCCCTGGTGTGAAGGTACAAGGCTAGGATGTTGGTAGAAGTAAACTCGTATGGACGTTATAAAAGTTCTAATTTATTCATAAAGAATACAGATCACCCTAACTGCGTAGTGATTGTACCTACAGAATAGCCAAGCCCATTACAGAGACGGTGACTGACTTCCACCGTTCTGGCTGCCTGATAGAACTTTCCAGCACTTTGCTGCCCACACTAGCACCCTACGTCAGAGTCCCGCGGTCGCTGCCTAAACGCTCATCGGCGACTATCTCCAACTGTCTGCCTGCAGCCCGCCCTCAGCCCAAGTCGGCTGCTACTCACGCTGACTACCGTCGCTGCCTAAACCCGAGAGAGAGAGAGATCGATCCCCGGAGCGGCGTGCCTCCGAGTTTTGTTAGCTCTTCCCCTTCGACCCCGCCAGCGCTTGGCATGACGTAGCGTCGAGTGCAACTTTTCCTTATTAGGGATTGTTTTAGTATTAACTTCAGTACTTTTCTTCAGAAGCTGGGTGGAGGGGTAGAGGGGCCTCTCCCTATATGGTCACGCACTGCGTCCTGAGCCCTTCATTGGCTCCTCATGACGTAGTGCGGTCCCCACCTAGGGCCCTCTTTCTTTCTCTCTCCGCTCCCAGACTTCTCCCTCTAGCCAAGAGTGTTGATACTGCAAGTTATTGTTTATTAAGGGACCTGCCCAGAGCGCTCTGTTTATCTTAATAGCTGAGTCTGCTTCCTTGCTTATCACGCGCAGCTGCCTGGCCGCTTGGACCGCCGCCTCAGCTATCTGGCTGCGTCGTTATCTTTTGTGACCCCTCTGACACGCCTGGCGTCCCCTGTTAACTCTATCTCCCCGTATGATTTCTGGTGTATCGTCTGAGAACAACTGCATTTAGACTTGGCTTTCCTGCGGTTACAACAAACCGTGACGTGCAGTCTGCCTGTTCGTTTGTACATATCTAAATTAAACCGTTCAAAAATTGTTCACATGGCTCTAAGCACTACGGGACTTACATCTGAGGTCATCAGTCCCCTAGACTTAGAACTACGTAAACCTAGCTAAAGGACATCACACACATCCATGCCCGAGGCAGGATTCGAACCTGCGACGGTAGCAGTCGCGTGGTTCCGCACTGAAGCGCCTAGAACCGCTCGGCCACTCCGGCCGGCAATTAAACGGTTCAGAAGCCTGGACCTCCCATATATTCCGACAGTTCTGAGCATTCCCAACCAGACAACACATAGTGTGCTGCCACTAATCACCACAGTCCGTTTTGCTCATGAGATTCAACTGGAATCACTATTGCCACCTCACATAGCTCGCCATAGCTCCTCAGCTGTTTCTCCCTATATTCAAAAATATTAATTTTTTTAACGCGCCAAAGCTCCTAATATTACAACTAAATTATGTACGGTTATACAAGGACTTCCACAAAGTTCAACGATATAATGAAAATGTGAAGAACGAGTACTGTGATAACTAACGGCCTCAGTAAAAAATGACTATTTTGTGAAGGTCAGATTTTTCATATATCCAACACACAATATTTAATTTTACTGACTTTCACAGTTCATACGTATACAAAGATACTCCTGGAAGACGGCGTGGACGTCCTGAGCAGAAAAATGAAAGAAAAGAGTTAACCAAGAGAAAACTGAAGAGAGCTCTCAGTAGACCTCATACGGTTACCAGCTATGCAAGTAATGGTACTGAATGTTATATATACAATTCGTTCAATGCAAATGTTCTCCCAATCTCTGCCCTACATGACTTAGTGACAATCTGAAAACTTTGAGCTAGTGTGGTAGTGAAATTATCTCTGCCTTTGCTGGCTGTGTCACGAAGTTCGACAAGAACTGCCCACCAAGCTGAAAACTTCATATAATAAAACTGCAATCTCTTTTTGCTGTATATTTTGTCAGCAGTATAAAATTTGTAAATAATTTCTTGTAATAATAAGCCATTGTGTATTAGGATGTATGTAAAAAAAGTAGTCTCAGATGAAAGTATAGTTTCAGGTACGGCGTTGCATGTAAACCCTAGAAGGGCAGATATGTGGAGAATGGAGGACCGTTATGGTTGCTACAATGCAAAGGTGCCATAATCAGAAACCAGAGGAATGTATGTGATGACTATACAGTTTTGTGTGTGCTAGGGTTGGATAAAATACCATTATTAAATGGTTGGACACAAATCGCAGTGCCCTTAAAAAAAGGCGAAAAATTGTAACTTAAAACGACTTTCATGAAACATGAATTTAAAAATTTTGAAATACACTCCTGGAAATTGAAATAAGAACACCGTGAATTCATTGTCCCAGGTAGGGGAAACTTTATTGACACATTCCTGGGGTCAGATACATCACATGATCACACTGACAGAACCACAGGCACATAGACACAGGCAACAGAGCATGCACAATGTCGGCACTAGTACAGTGTATATCCACCTTTCGCAGCAATACAGGCTGCTATTCTCCCATGGAGACGATCGTAGAGATGCTGGATGTAGTCCTGTGGAACGGCTTGCCATGCCATTGCCACCTGGCGCCTCAGTTGGAGCAGTGTTCGTGCTGGACGTGCAGACCGCGTGAGACGACGCTTCATCCAGTCCCAAACATGCTCAATGGGGGACAGATCCGGAGATCTTGCTGGCCAGGGTAGTTGACTTACACCTTCTAGAGCACGTTGGGTGGCACAGGATACATGTGGACATGCATTGTCCTGTTGGAACAGCAAGTTCCCTTTCCGGTCTAGGAATGGTAGAACGATGACGGTTTGGATGTACCGTGCACTATTCAGTGTCCCCTCGACGATCACCAGAGGTGTACGGCCAGTGTAGGAGATCGCTCCCCACACCATGATGCCGGGTGTTGGCCCTTGTGTGCCTCGGTCGTATGCAGTCCTGATTGTGGCGCTCACCTGCACGGCGCCAAACACGCATACGACCATCATTGGCACCAAGGCAGAAGCGACTCTCATCGCTGAAGACGACACGTCTACATTCGTCCCTCCATTCACGCCTGTCACGACACCCCTGGAGGCGGGCTGCACGATGTTGGGGCGTGAGCGGAAGACGGCCTAACGGTGTGCGGGACCGTAGCCCAGCTTCATGGAGACGGTTGCGAATGGTCCTCGCCTATACCCCAGGAGCAACAGTGTCCCTAATTTGCTGGGAAGTGGCGGTGCGGTCCCCTACGGCACTGCGTAGGATCCTACGGTCTTGGCGTGCATCCGTGCGTCGCTGAGGTCCGGTCCCAGGTCGACGGGCACGTCCACCATCCGCCGACCACTGGCGACAACATCGATGTACTGTGGAGACCTCACGCCCCACGTGTTGAGCAATTCGGCTGTACGTCCACCCGGCCTCCCGCATGCCCACTATACGCCCTCGCTCAAAGTCCGTCAACTGCACATACGGTTCACGTCCACGCTGTCGCGGCATGCTACCAGTGTTAAAGACTGCGATGGAGCTCCGTATGCCACGGCAAACTGGCTGACACTGACGGCGGCGGTGCACAAATGCTGCGCAGCTAGCGCCATTCGACGGCCAACACCGCGGTTCCTGGTGTGTCCGCTGTGCCGTGCGTGTGATCATTGCTTGTACAGCCCTCTCGCAGTGTCCGGAGCAAGTATGGTGGATCTGACACACCGATGTCAATGTGTTCTTTTTTCCATTTCCAGGAGTGTAGTTATTAAAATGTTGAAAATTTGGATCAATTTCGTCAAGTAAGAAGCTAGGACCTCCGACAGATTCCGACACAGTTCTGACCATACCCAACCAGACACTACATAGAATGAAATTTTCACTCTGCAGCGGAGGTCGCGCTGATACGAACTTCCTGGCAGATTAAAACTTGGGTCGGAGCGAGTCAACAGAGTGAAATTTTCATTCTGGAAACATCCCCAGGCTGTGGCTAAGCCATGTTTCCGTAATATACTTTCTTCCAGGAGTGCTAGTTTTACAAGGTTCGCAGGGGAGCTTCTTCGTAATTTGGAAGGTAGGAGACAAGATACTGGCTGAAGTGAAGCTCAAATGACAGAGCACTTGCCCGCGAAAGGCAAAGGTCCAGAGTCTCGGTCCGGCACACAGTTTTAATTTGTCAAACAACACATAGTTTGTTGCCGCTAATGACCACAGTCCGTTTTGCTCATAAGGAAATTAAAATATTAGGCTAGGTTAGTTGTAGACTGTCAAGTCCCGAGGAACAAATTTGTAATTTTAGTTTATAAGAATGATAAATTTTTAAAAGATTTAAAATTTGAAGCTAGGATCGATAATTCTAAAATTTTTGGAAGAAACTTCATAATCATAGGGGGTGTGAGGCGTGGCGCCTTATATCGTTCCTGTCTAGAGCCTGTGTATCGGGAGAAAGACTCAGGCGTACACAGTGATAGATGGTCTGAAGTGGGTTCAGCCGAGTACGTAGTTCTAATTTTCATGCACCAGAGCAGAGCACAGTAGCGGTCAGACACATTCAAGAAACAAGACAAGAGAATTTTTTCCCGACTAATTCTGTTTACTTCTGGAAGGCTTTTTTGTTTAGCTTTCTACAGTTTTGTATATGCTTTTAGTACAGTGAATGTGGCGTCAATGTGGTCTAAAGTATGTATGTAGATCATTGTTCTGCTGATAAACGCTGTACAGACTGTCGTGAGAAATTTTTGAGACAGTGTGAATGCAAACAAAGGGGACTTTTATATCATAATATGTTAAGTTTATGTTAAACGGAAAGCTAATTCCAGTTGAAATGGAAATAGTTAATAACTTCAGGTATAAACAAATTATCAGAATGTTATGTCTTTATTTTGGGAGAAAGCCGGCCAGGGTGAGCGATCGGTTCTAGGCGCTACAGTCTGGAACCGCGAGACCGCTACGGTCGCAGGTTCGAATCCTACCTAGTTCTAAGTTCTAGGGGACTGATGACCTCAGAAGTTAAGTCCCATAGTGCTCAGAGCCATTTGAAGCAGGGCAAGACGGACCATGTTTTCTCTCTAACGAAAGCGGTCATCTTAGATCTGATTGTCCGCTACTGTTCTGACGTCGTCTTATCAGAAAGCCTTCCTTTAACGTTGACAGACATAGTATCATCGCAGTCAGCTGTCAGTCAATGTCTAGCTTTAAGCGATGAAGGGGCTACGTTAACCCCTACTCCTCGCCAATTTCCACTGTTAGCGGCGCGTCCCGGTGCGGCCTCTGCCCATGAGGAGACGACGGCTCCTGCAGCGCAAGCTAAACGTCGGCGGACTAAGGTCGGTACAAATTTCGAGGACGCCCAACTCCAATTTTCTTCTTCTTCTGATACGGTGTTGACAGATAGAGCACCTTCTGGTGGTAATGCGTTGTCTACTGACGTTAATTGTGATTTCAGTATTATCAGAGATGATGTAGCTGCTTCTGTTGACGTTGAAATGTGTGTTGAATCTGCGTCCCCCACTTCACCCTTAGACTGGCGGTTCCCATGAGTTCAGATGTTCCCGCAGAGACGTTGCCTGGCGGCCAGTGTTTACAGTGTTCCAGTAAAGTACCACACCTCCTCCACGCTGAGAGGATGGAGCAGCAAGATTCTACGGATGATCAGGAGATGCCGTCCCACACCGGCACTGCATTACCTGTCTCTTCTGTATCTGATGTTGCTTTTGGTCGTTCTGAGTTGTGCTCCCAGATTTCTTATGAGTGCAGTGGCAATGGCTCCTCTATCAAATAGGAGCTTGACGTGCCCCCAACCCTTCCACATCAAGACTGTGTTTTCACAGAGTGGTTGAAACAGTGTTTTCAACCTGCACCGAGCGAGGTGGCGCAGTGGTTAGCACACTGGACTCGCATTCGGGAGAACGACGGTCCAATCCCGCGTCCGGCCGTCCTGATTTAGGTTTTCCGTGATTTCCCTAAATCGCTTCAATCAAATGCCGGGATGGTTCCCTAGAAAGGGAACGGCCGATTTTTTTCCTCATCCTTCCCTAATCCGAGCTTGCGCTCCGTCTCTAATGATCTCGTCGTCGATGGGACGTTAAACAGTAATCTCCTCCTCCTCCTTTTTCAACCTGCACTTGCAGCGGCACGTCGTAAAAGTCAGAACGAAAATTCCTCGGCTTCCAGTGGGGAGGATTAGAATTATACCTTCTTTCCCTTGCCTTCGGACGTTGAGGAGAGTCGGATGTGATGAGTGCTTTTTCCTTAGTGTTGTTTCGTTGACCTTACATGTGATAACGGATGCAGGCATATACCTTCCTAATCCTCAACGTTAATAGGATATGTTCCTAATTATGGCTTGCTACGTTAGGCCAGTTTATTTACGATTCTCTAGCTGATATCATGTGTTTACAAGAGGTATTTGTTGATGTGTTTTGTCTTCCCGTATACTCTGTTTTTCAATGTCGCGCCTGAGAATTCTACCGGTATTGCTTTACTTTATCGAGATGGAATCCCGCTGACGGACTTCGAAACGCTAGATGATGGTCGTGGTGTAGGCTGTAGATTTTATTACCTCAGCTTAATTTTTCTTTATGCTCCGTCTGGATCCGGTCTTCATCCGATCGCGCGAGGTTTTATATGGAAGAAGTTGTTTATTTACTCCGACGGAGCCCACGCAAGTTTTTTTTTTTTTGGAGGGGGGCGATTTTAACTGCGTCTTACGTCGTGTAGATCAGACCCCAATTATACATTTTGTTGTGAACTTAATGATATGGTGACGTCCTTGCATCTCAAAGATGCTTGGGTTTGCAGATATCCTACAATGGTGCGCTTTACCATTCTTACAGCTACTTCAAGTAGCCGACTGGACCGCTTTTATTTATCTACCCGCATATGTAGTCAGCTTCTACCGATTGATGTAATTTCTGCTGGTTTCACTGATCATTGTGCTGGTGCAATGACTTTTAACCACGTCCCACAGCGGGTCCATCTTCGCCCCCTTTATGGAAGCTTAACACTCTATATCTCACTGACCCTCTCTGGAAGGCATCATAGTCGACGTTTAGAGGCGGACAACCCAGTCCCAGGCGCGTTATTGATTACTTCTAGAATGGTGGGTTACCTTTGCTAAACCCCGGAAATGAGGCGAAATAGGGAATTTTAGTACGCCGTCCTTCGCGGTCTTTACGATAATGCTCGTGATGCCCCCCCCTTGATAGTCGTCAACGTCCACCGTTTGAAGGCGAAACTTCTACAACTCAAACGTAGGCAAATGGATGGTGTCTGCGTTCCCAGCCTCGTTCAATCGTACAGGATGAATTGACCTCTCTCTACCATCTTCTTCGGCGTCACAAGTGATCCCAAAGGACATATGTTTCTACCATTCGTTCTCTATATGGGCATGAGTGGTCCTCCTAATCTGATATCATGCGTGAACTTTAACAGTACTTTTCAGAACTTGCTACTGAAGTGGATTCAGACGGTCCACCGTCTGTTGATTCTACCTCCTTTCTTGACAGAGTTGTTACGCCAGCTCTCCAGGAAGAGTTTTCTCTGTATTCCATCGCGATGATATACTTGGTATCGTGGCTCGTTCTCCATTCCACAAATCGCCTGGCCTCGATGGCCTTCCCAAAGGATTTTGTATTCGATTTTGGCCCCTTATACGAGATACGATAACTTCCATGGTGAATGAAGTATTCCACGGAGGTCTTTTACCGTCCAGCTTTATGGTTGCTAAAATTGTTCTGATCCCCAAAAACCGGGAAGTTTGCGTGTGGATCAGGTCCGCCCGATGACCCTCTTCAACTGTGCCTATAAAAGATTGGTGGGAGCGGTAAATAGCCGACTATCGATGTTGTTGGCTACCATCATAGCGAGCCATCAAAGTTGTCTTCCGGGTCGTACTCTCCTGACTCCCGTTGCTGAATGTCGTGATTTAATTTCGATTGCTTCCACCATGTTCGTTCCAAGCGCTTTGCTTTTTCATTGATTTTCACCAAGCGTTCGACCGCGGTAATCATGATTTCCTTGTGCGAGTACTGACGACTGTTCGTTTTAACGATGCTGCGCGACGGATTTTTAGCTCTCTAATTACTGGTATTTTGGCATCCATTGACGTAAATTGCCATCTTAATTCCCCATCGTGGTGCGTCAAGGCGTCCTTCGAGGAAGTACATTATCTATGTCGCTCTACGTGTTATTTCTCGAACCCTTACTGCGATGCACAGCTGCTCGTTTGAGTGGCTGGTCGCTGTTGGGAGAGAGGTTACCGTTAGTCCTTATGCTGATGACGTTATGGTTCTTGTCCGGACCCATGGTGTTATACCACTGCTGAATGAAGTTTTGGATGCCTTTTGTCGTCTTACGTAAGCGCGGGTTAATGACCAGAAATGTTGGTAACTCGGTTTGCAAGGATTTGACGCTCTTGAAATTCCATGGGCTTTCAAGGTCACCCGATATCGATCGTTAGATGTTATAATTGGCAGTTGCCCGCTGAAGATGGCTACGATAAACTGGGAGTCTCTCACGGATAAGGTTCAGGGAGCAATGATTGAGCATGAACGTCGCTCCCTCAACCTTCTTCATAAGGTCGGGGCCATGGAAACGTATGTGTTAAGTAAGGGTTATTTTATTGCACAAATCTTTCTACCTCCTGCGAGGATGTACCGCAAGTTGTAAAGTTTAACTGGCAAGTTTGTCAGGCACAACTCAATATTTCGCGTGCGTTATGGGGTCATGGCGCGCCCCCGTCTGCCGGGAGGTTTTGGACTCCCTGACATTCTGGTTAAGGCTTCTGCCTTATTCATCCATCACATTGTTTTAACATGTCAACGCCCCTTCCCCCCGGTCACTTACAGCTTGTCTTCATCACTGTATCCGACCGGAGAGTTTAACACCTCCAGTAGATATTGGTAGGATTAGTTATAAACTACGAGTAGTTAAGGAATTTTTTCTTGAAGTCAGTTATTTAGTAGTAAATATCCTTTCCTAAGCGAATCTCTCCCTAAAAATGCTGTTAAGCCACTAGCCAATTCCTCATAGTATTCCCTCTGTGGATGCCCTGTCGCCAGAACCGAATTTGAAGATTGTTTGGTCTAACGTTAGCCTCCCTATTTCCCCGATGGAAGTGGCGTCCTCGTGGTACCCAGCTGTTCATGATGTTGTACCTACCAACGTGCGACTTTTTCGTATTGACCTCAGTGTAACTGATCGTTGCAGTTGTTGCCATGAAACTGATACATTATATCATCGTTTATCTCCGGCGGTCATGACCATTGGAGATGGCTTCGCTGATAACTGGCTTTCCTCCTCAGGACGTCGGAGGCGGCTATCTCGGGGGAGATTCTCGGCGTCCTGATTCAACCTTGGCCAGCCGGGTTTGCCGAGCGGTTCTAGGAGATACAGTCTGGAACAGCGAGACCGCTACGGTCGCAGGTTCGAATCCTGCCTCGGGCATGGATGTGTGTGGTGTCCTTAGGTTAGTTATGTTTAAGTAGTTCTAAGTTCTAGGGGACTGGTGACCGCAGATGTTAAGTCCCTTAGTGTTTAGAGCCATTTGAACCATTTGTTTCAACCTTCTTTCTCCTATCGAAGAACAATGTCATCATGTTGCTTGTTGGACATTATGTCTACTACATGATGTTAAGTGGATATGACGCATATCCGTGTGTCTTTTCGCAACATGTAGCCACAACCCATTGGACGTGGCTCAGGATACCCCGTTAACGTGAGCTTTTTTCTAATATTCTGTATCTTATTTTTCATTTACAAGGAGTTGGATGAGTTGACATCCCCACCCCCCTTTTTTTGTGGACACTCTGGTTTGTATTTATATGTTCCATCATGTACAGGTGACGGAGAAAAGAAGGTGTGGTCATGTTAAAAATTAACGCCATATTCCTTCACATACGTTTTCCTGACTTAACCCTTTACTTTTTTTCGAAATGACTTCTTTTGTTTCATTTTAAGTGATTGCCTTAAATGCTTTAGAGGAAAAAACAAACAAAGTTAACAGCGTTCGAGCTTTAAGACAAACGTCTATTAGGCGACGGTTCGATTACCGCTCAATCTTAATTATTAATCAGTTTTTTAACCACTGGATATATTGTTTAGTTTGTATGGCGTTTGAGGGGTAGTAAGGTGCAAAGGAAAGCACGGATATTCCAGTGGAGTTCCACTTTACGTTTTCCAAGTCCAAAAGGAAATAAAAGAAAAAATGGAAATCGGAGACCGCGTTCGAGTTCTGGTCTTGGCACAAATTTTGATTCATTTCTTCATCATCTGTCCTTATTATTTATTGCGTTTTGGTAGTTTTACTTCTGCAGATGAGTCAATTTCTCATTTATTCTGGGCTGTAGTCAGCAGTGGATAACGTGGTTGCTGTGATTTATTAATTATGCTGTGTTTTCTTGTTAATTATTTTGGTTTAGGCTGTCGACTTTTGGTGTAGTATATTTTGTAATTTTCTAGTCAAGGTTCAGGTTTGATTATTGTAGTTGTTCTTCTCATCCTCGGATTCTCTATTATTTATGGTATATACATTTGTGCCCTCTTACTGTAAAACTGAAAACACTTAGAGAACATGGATTTCATCGTGTTTTATATTGTACTGGATAGTACACTGCTATTTTGTAAACTGAGTCTGGATTATTTTCATATGATCATGTTGTGCGCGTGCTGTCATTTGTTGAGTTTGATTAATAAATGTATTCAAAACCTGTTAAGGTTTGCCATCAACACAGTCCACTGCCCAACTGTTTCCTGCGCCACGCAGTGTACGGTCAATTTCCCCCAATGCCTCAGGCTGCGATATTCCACAAGGCTAACTGTGTAATGAAGCAATTACTTACACACTGCCAGTGGGCACTTGGCTGAGCTCCATCTAATTACTGCAGAACTCGCGCAAGGCATACCCCATTGATGTGCTACCTGGCATTTTTTGTGTAGTGAGAGTTGTTCAATAGCAACAGCAAAACGTTCACTACTTAGTAATTACATGGAATGAGAGATTCACTAAAAGTCCAGCTGGCTGTGTTCCATTTGCCTCCACGTAAATAAACCCCGTGAAAGTGACCCTGACATTACGCGTAACGCAATGGGCGTATTATTGTTTCGGTTTTTAATTTATTATTTGTGATGGAAATACATTAAAGATGTGAGTATAAGGTTTATGAATGATAAAGAAAATAAATCTCACATTGCTACTAAAAAATAAAAAATGAAAAAGTTTGGCGTCAAGCTTCGTGGGACGGGCGCGTGTAGGGCGATATTTCGATTCCAGCTCAAATTTAATTTTTATCTACTTTTTTTTGTAAAAAAATGAGTCAGAGCGTCTGCCATGTAAGAAGGAGATCTCGGGTTAGAGCCCCGGTTTTTTGCTTCTGTAAGCACTACAGAAAATAAAAGAAAAATTGTACGATCACTGTAGTGTGAGCTACGAAGAAAGTTATAATTTGCCGGTTTCAGTTGCGCTACATGCTTCAAAAGTGCTTTAAAGTGAAGGAATATTTATTCCGGTGTTTTTTTAGAAAGTACGGATTTTTTAAGTAATTTTGTGCATGAGAAGAGACGGTAATTCCGCGTGGCATATTGAGCAGATCGGTGACTAAAAGCTTGAGTGCACTAGACACCGATAAAATTACTAGTGTGGCGAGCATGTTCATTTAAGAACAATCCGTGCTAAGTAGCAGTTCAGATTTTGGGGAATACGTTACCATAAACTTGCTAACGTGAATGAAAGAGTTTGTGCATGGTTGTGTTAGGATTAGCACGGGCTTGGCAGTGAGCGTGTAAATCTCGACTTCAGAATATACAAAAGTTTTGCCAGTATTTTCACCTTTCATTCAAAATTAATACCTTTTCCCGATTTTTAGAATAGTTACGTTGTATGCAGCCTGGTAGGAGTTGCAGTACGGTAGGTCTCTGCTGGGCTTTTCTACTGGCGATCTGCTGCAACGAGTTCACAGGTAGGTGCGGATAAAAGGACGGAAGGATTCGTACCGCTTCAACAAGTGTACGGAAGATTCACCAGAAATGGCGAAATTCAAGGCAGTCTGACATATGGATGCTTACACTTCTTAGAAATTCAATAGTAAATCACATTTACCTCAGATCTGAATTCATCTGCAATCTCAGAGAAACGAGGTACATTCAATGAAACAATAACATTTTAAATAATTTAAAAACTGCAAAATGATCCTTAGCATTAACAGTTTTTAAACGCTTCATGCGATTTCCACAAGGAATATCTCAGATGACTACATTGCACTGTAATTATCATCCCTGAAAGCTACCCATCTGTATCTATTTCATCCATTGATTAAATATATTTTATATCTTTGTCATTACGCAAGTTATTGCCAAAAAATCGTGTCCCCTACAATAACACAGCAACTGAATACAGCATGTGTACTTTGTATCCTGTCATACTTGCATAGTTATTTAAGGAAAACGTTTTTGTTTTTGATTGTACCTACATTTAAATACAATTGCAATATATATTAAAAATCATGTTAATTTAAAAGTTGTGTACCACATGTTACCTGACACCACGATTGTAAAACGTGCCAAAACATGACTATACGTAAGACGAAGGTAATTTTTTTATTTTGTGGTAAGAGCTTCTGGGATCAAACTGCTTAGCTCATCGGTCCGTAAGCTTACACACTACTTAATCTAACTTCAACTAAATTATGCTATGGACAACACACACGCATGCCCGAAGGAGGACTCGAATCCCCGACGGGGGAGCCGCGCAGGCCGTGGCAAGGTGCATCAGACGGGACGGCTACCCCGCGCTGCTAGTAATATTTAATAACATTGTATTGTCATTTCGTGAATGCACACGTGCGAGAATGCCGACTCAATTTATGACGAATAATGTTTTTTTATGTATTTACTGTAAATGATCTAAGTGTGACAGATTGTTTATAACATTTCTTCATTAAATATTGTTATAATGCATTAGTTTAGCATAGAAAAATTCAAGTTGTGTCAGATCATGTCTATAGAACATAAGAATGGTGTATTTTTGTGGGGATGGCATCCAGACAATGAGAGTTAGACAATGGCAGAACACTACTGGATACAAATGGAGAGTTTTTGAGGGGTGCACTCCAGGGAGCGATGCACTTTTACGTTCAGTGTGGAAGAAGGCAGGACTGCGTTACGTAACGTGTGAGATTCGGTCGTACAGGGTTAGCACCTGGTGTTATAGGGATAGCGCCGGTGGTCTAGGAGTAGCGCCTTGAATTAGTAATCAAAACCTCCTTGGACCCAGGTTCGAAATCCGCTACCATTTAAATTCTGGATTGGCAGCCGAAGACCTTCGGCATAAGAAGCCACCTTCGTTCTGCCAACGGCCTTGTCAAAGAGGGCGGGGAAGTGGATAGAGATTCAGGGCACTCTATGTCCTTGCGATGGGAAACTGCCTCTGAAGTCGGAAGAGTCAGCAATAGTCAATGACATAATGTTGCAGAAGACAATGGAAACCACTACATTCAAAATACATATCATGTATCCGCAGGATATGTGGCCTATGACGGAAAAAGTGTGATGACGATCTCTCCATTGTCAAAAGATTCCGGAATAGTTCCCCATTCGGATATCCAGGAAGGGCCTGGCAAGTGAGAGGTGACAGGTGACCATAAGAGAGACTGAATAACCAAAGAAAGGATAACGTTCGACGAGTCGGCACTTGGAAATGTCAGAAGTGCGAAAGTGGTATGGAACATAGAAAATCTGAAAAGGGAAATGCAAAGGCCCAGTCTAGATATAGTAGAAGTGAAATGGAAAGAAGACAAGGATTTCTGGTCAGATGAGTATAGGGTACTATCAACAGCAGCAAAATTTGGTATGTGAATACGAATGTAGGGGAGAGAGTGTATTACTGTGAACAGTTCAGTGATAGGTTTGTTCATATCCGAATCGACAGCAAACCAACATCCGACAGTGATAGTTCAGGTATCCATGCCAAAGTCGCAAGCTGAAGATTAAGAGATAAAGAAAGTGTATGAGAAAACAGAAAGGGCAACACATTAAGAGAGATGGAAATTTAATGGTTATGGGGGACTGGAATGCAGTTTTCGTGGAAGCAACAGAAGAAAATGTTACAGGAGAATATAAGCTTGGGACATGAAATGTGAGAGGAGAAAGAGGAATTGAGTTCTATAATAAATTTCAGCTGGTAACAGTGAATACTCTGTTCAAGAATGACAAGAGGTGGAGGTATACTTGGGAAAAGCCGGATGATACGGAAAGATTTCAGATTACGTCATGGTCAGAGATTCCGAAATCAGATACTGGATTGTAAGGCGTACCCAGGAGCAGATATAGACTCAGATCACAATATAGTACTGATGAAGAGTAGGCGGAAGTTTGAGATATTAGTCAGGAAGAATTAATACCCAGAGAAGTGTGATACAGAACTACTAAGGAATGACGAGATACGCTTGAAGTTTTCTAAGGCTGTAGCTTCAGAAATGAGAAATAGGCCAACGGCAGTTCAGTTGAAGGGGAATGGACATGTTTAAAAATGGCAATCATAGAAGTTGGAAACGAAAGCAGAGGTACAAAGGAGAAGGTTCTGCACAGAATCGGAGACCAAAGGAATATGTGGAAAATACTTACAATGGGAAGGGACAGGATGATAGGACATCTGTTAAGACATCAGGGACTGACTTCCTTGGTAAGGGCAAAAACTGTAGAAGAAGACAGACTGAAATACCTCCAGCAAATAATTGAGGACGCAGATTGCAAGTGCTACTCTGAGATGAAGAAGCTGGCACAGGACTTTAACTTTTGGAGCTATTTGCTTTCGATTTCTGGAAGAATGCAGACCTGTGTGAGGTAACGTGCAGTTTTCAGTTACGTGCGTGACAGATTTTGGACTGTGAACAGCCGCTAGAATACTTCAAATGTTGATGGGACTTCAACGTCTGCTTGGTCTGAATGTGTTCTACTGCATAACTTTAGCTTTTCCACTTGCATTACGGAACTGGGACAAGACAAAGTAGGAGTTCCTATCTGTTATCTCTTACGTTTTACCGTATAAATCGTCATGCTGAACTGTGAGCTATTTTGTGCTGACAAGTATTTTGTGTATTATATGGACTAAGTTTTTCTGAGTGTCTTCAGTGACTATTTAGCGTGTTGATTCTGCCACTATTCTTCCCAAGCACTTAATGCAACTTTTGGCATTTTTATAGGCTTATCTCCCTGGCTGTTTTATGTGCCGATAATTAGGGGGCTACTTTCCTTTTATTTGAAATGGCTTCCTTGAATAAACATTGTTCAGCATAATTCTCTAGTACCATCTACATCTGTTTCAGACTTTTTAACAGAACCTATTTTAATTATTCATTTATATTTTATTTAATATTTTTAATTATGTTATTGGCAATTCTAGCCAACGCAAAGACTGGTAGACTACAGGACCACAGCTACAGGTTATTTGCAGCGGGTTAGTCGCTGGGCATGAAAGAAAATGCGTGGGTCTCGTCCTTTCGACCTCATCGAGCCAGGCTTTTTAAACACAGCCGTGCATGACCCAACTACCTAAGGTACAGGTAACCACAGGAAAAGCAGCAAGACATGGAGCATGTGGAAGGTAAACTTGAAGAGAGAATAGGGAACGTGATAAAAAACGTAAGAATCCCAGCTATACCCAACTTAACATAATGACCGATGCGTGACTACAAGATGTTTCATGTGAAAATCCAATTCAGCGAACATGTGTCTTTAAGCTAGGACCGAATGTAAGAAACAACAGAAATCACTACGTATTGCTGTTCATGCCTAAAATATGTTATGACTGGAAGAAAAGTGAGACATGTCACTTGAAAGTCCGGATGACTGAATGTAAAGTGGATATTCATGAGCACGAAGTCCGAATGTTCCCCACGTGAAACGCGACTGCGAAATGTATTGCAGAAGGAAATGTAATGCTTCTTAACGTTTGCCGGCCGAAGTGGCCGTGCGGTTAAAGGCGCTGCAGTCTTGGACTGCAAGACCGCTACGGTCACAGGTTCGAATCCTGCCTCGGGCATGGATATTTTTTATGTCCTTAGGTTAGTTAGGTTTAACTATTTCTAAGTTCTAGGGGACTAATGACCTCAGAAGTTGAATCCCATAGTGCTCAGAGCCATTTGAACCATCTTAACGTTTAGAGCCGAGTAACTTGCAGTCACACAAATGAAGTGAAAATGTGCAGAGTTAGCTACTATTTCAGCATAAATCATTGCCCATTTCATTAGCACAAGACTAAGCAGATAAGGACTCTTGGCAGCAGGAAGAAGAGTGCATCTTTGCACTTTCCTGCCACTAGGCCTCGTGAAAACTAAACATAGCTTCCATATTAATTCTCTCGCATGACTCATCAACACAAAACGAACAGTTTACATCAGAGATGTACTACTCCAGTAGACAGATATGTGACTAAAGATCTCTGGGGCAGGCAAGTCCCTCTTACCGCGCGCACGAATGCGTGACATGAGAGTTTTTTTCGCGTAACTGCAGATGCCTATCAGTTGTGGATACTGACGCCAATATAAACAAACCATTACACCAGTGAAAGGGCGAAGAAAAGTATTACCGTCAGTGATCTGGTTGAATGTAGCTTCGTTTCCACCTCATCTCATTTAGATAGTTAGTAAAACCATAGAAGCCTGAGTCATAAATGAAAATGTAGTAAAAATTAAAATTTCCTACCGGAGATGATCTGGAGTTAGCATTTTCTATTCATCGGAAGCAGTCGTCTATACCACTACGCAGTCTGGGAGCGCCATCAGACCTAACTGAAACTTCCATTGTCATTTTTGTTTACATCTTTGATATCGAAAGACTGCTACGACAAGTTCTGCCATGGCCATGTGGGAATAGTACCGGATGGGCAACAAAGCTGTTGGGGCTACATGGCTCACCCTGTCGGAATAGGCATAGAGAAAATGATTTATATGCACTGAAATGAAAGGCATATACAGAAAAAAAAATCGTTGAAGATAGAATGACGTAAAAAGTATCACTGGAAAATTTTCAGATAAGCTCGATATATTCCCATGCAGCCCGACTGATTATCTCTGGTGGCAGTGGTCGTAAATCAATGGTGGAAATAACAGTAGCAATTGGACCCTAATGTTCAAAACAACTGATTGCCAAAGGCAGGAAGTCCGGCTCTATATCCCACCCTGGCAGAAATTTTCAATTGTCATTACATGTTCTTAATAGTGGAACTTCGGCACACCTAATGTGGTTGCACCTTATCATGTCACGAGATTTTAGTTTTCATTCAGATTGATGCAATTCAATGCATCTAACTCATTTCATAAATTGGAACTGTCCAGTGAATCACATATTCAGAGCATTGCTTCATCATCGAACCTTCGTTCCCGAGGAAGTCAAATTTGGACGAGGTGTCTATTCATGTTGTTGCCCACAAAGAGACTGGTTTCGGCCGGCCGGGGTGGTTGAACGGTTCTAGGCGCTACAGTCTGGAACCGCGCGACCGCTACGGTCGCAGGTTCGAATCCTGTCCCGGGCATGGATGTGTGTGCTGTCCTTAGGTTAGTTAGGTTTAAGTAGTTCCACGTTCTAGGGGACTGATGACCTCAGAAGTTAAGTCCCATAGTGCTCAGAGCCATTTGACTGGTTTCGAGGTTTTCATAAATAAGTTATGTGATATTACAACTACTATGAAATCATTTTTCCTTGAACCAATCTGCAATTCATGCTGTTCAGTTGCTGCTTTGCACTCATAATTGTAGAGAACGCTAGAAAAAAAAAATGAAAATTGGAATTTGGAGCTAGGACAAGGACGTGAGAGAGGAATGGAATGGTGTAGTGTTATTGGGTGATTCAGCAGCCTGATTCTGGAAAACCAGCCTGATCTTTTCCAACAAGGATTTTTAATGGTTACTCACCACCTGTACTCAACCATTATAAAATGGCTCTGAGCACTACGGGACTTAACATCTGAGGTCATCAGTCCCGTAGAACTACTTAAACCTAACTAACCTAAGGACATCACACACATACATGCCCGAGGCAGGATTCGAAACTGCGTCCATAGTGATTGCGTGGTTCCAGGCTGAAGCGCCTAAAACCGCTCGGCCACATTGGCCGGCCATTCATTATACCTAACGGTATTATCATATGATACCACAGACCATATCGGGAGATGGACATTGGTTCGCAAGCGTATTTTATCTGAATGTATGTTTAGAGAATAGAAGTGTTTGTATAAAAATCAGTCTACTCTTTGCAACTACTCCAAGGCAGTAACTAATATAACGCCCGGAATAGATATCTTTAAGGAAAACAAAATTTATATACAACGAAAGTCCTTGACAAACAAACTACGTATTCAACCTATGTCTGTACACAGAACAATGTATGCGTTAGTGATACACTTTTCACTGCACTTCATTTGGTGGTGCGGAGGGGAGGGGGATTCCAGAATTGAAAGGGTGCTAGGTCAAGCTGAATATTACCAAATATACTCCATAAGAAAATTTCCTTCTGTTGGGAAAACGAAGAAGTAACCATGTTCATGGAATATACGAGAACCACCTTTGAAAAATGATGACATCGTACCGTTTGCTTCTAGTGCACATAAACCTCAACAACTAATGCAAGAACGTAATTAAGCCACATTTCAAGAGGTGGAAAGAAAAATTAGTAAATAATATAGGGCAACTCACTGAAAAATATCTCTATGTTAAAAAAGACAACAAAAACCATTGAACTAATTGTCTTAATTGAATCAGCGGCAGACTGGATAGAGAGGAAAATATATGGAAGGAAGTTTCAATAAGGACTGGAATGCCTTTAGTCAATTAAATATAATTTTCAACTGCAAGCATTCAGTGCGACTGAAACGGAGAGTTATGATTTGTTGTTTATTTCTAATTTTGAATAATGACAGTGACACATGCCATCTGAACACAAAAACCATTAACAGAAAGTTTATGACCGAACGATGAAGCGATGCATGTTGGAAATTACTATAAGACATAGGGAAAGAAACAAACAACAAAAACACAAATGGGTCTGGAAAATGACTGGAGTGGAAGACGTTACTAGGCAGGAGATGTTATTGGGGGGACGGATGGTCTTGAACCTTGGAAATACACTACTGAATTGTAAAATATAAGAATAGAGACTATTGGAAGGCGAATAGACGACGCGTAAAACATTTGGGAGCAATGTGAATACTGTGATGAGCAAAATCGGGAAGACGTATACCTAACAATGGATTTCGAATATCTTCTTGGAGAAATATCAGCTGTCAAATGGGAGGATTATTTAAACCCCTTGGACGTCGTCTCTGCTTCTCTAGAGAGCTAACTGTACATTGATGGGGTTATACTAAATGACAACCATCATTTTCTGCATGTTTTAATTATTATGGAGGTAAAATTTTATATTTTATTGGTGCCTTTCAGCTATGTTTTCAAGTACTTCCTCCTCAACATGTTACCTAGATGAAACTATTTCTTTGAAGAAAAAAATTTTAAAACCGTTGAAACCATGGTCAAGGTGTTTAAATAAACCTTTCAATTTGCAATTATGGGCTGTTTACTAATTCCTTAAGAAGATATCATTCTACAGTTGCTGCTCCAGTCATGTCAAATTTTTTAAGATATCAAGTAACTAATGACAGTCATGTATCCCCACAATGGTAAAAACTGCATGATTTACTTTCGTGCTGTTAAATATTACTCAAGCCTAAACTAAATTCTACGTGAAAATCAGCGTAATGGGCGTGACTGAGGCGCGAGATGTGTATTTTATGGTAGTACAGTGGACACCGAGACTGTGTATAATTACGTGTGCTTTTGTGTACCATTTATGAGTGAAACTCATGCTTGTCAACACCTGAAAAGTGTAATCTACACACACGCACACACACACACACATACACACACACACAGAGAGAGAGAGAGAGAGAGAGAGAGAAACATTTCTGAACACCAGTTTCTATGCACGGAACAGGATAATAACTTTTGTCATTTACGTTTCTCACTGTCTGTGGTAGGAAGGTCAAGGATATGGAATAAATCCAATTTTACTTTGCGAAAAAAGATCAGTGCGATCATTGGGTGGTAATGCACAAGACAGGCAGTCATACAAATCACTACTGAATACATATAACTGCTAATCCTCTTGTGAATCACAATGCGACTGGATAGACCATGAGAAAATTTTACGAGACTATGAAAAAAATTGATCACACAATGAAAGGAAAGTCGGCTGCCAACATTACAAACTTATTCTCGTTTCAAGTGAAGATGGAAGAGTGATTTCACTACAATAAAATCGCGACTACGATGGAAGTCGATCAACCAAATTGAGAAGAAAGTAGATTACAGAAATATTCTATGATGAAGCTGGCCGTGCTACTGTTACCAATATCGTCTTCACATTGAGACAAATGCACAAAAAACTATGAATCAACATTCCCAGAAGTGATCTCTTTATTCTAGCCGCATCCATTTAAGGGCAAAAGAGATCCAGAAACACCACGAAATTAGAGAACAGAAAAATAAGATATGGAGAACGTGACTCGTTCATGGCAAAATATTACAAAATAGAAATGTTCCAGAAAAGACCGGAGAATATAACATATTCTACACGAAAGCTGACCATGAGCTGAATTACAATCATACCACGTAAATAATAAGTGCGTCTTCAAGTACCAGAAAAATTAATTTCGTCAGTAGTTGTAAATCGTTCCTATACACGCAAAGTTAATATTTTTGTATGGGTTATGTATTCAACAGGTAGCGTAATCATGACGTGCTTTAATATCAAACTTTGAAAAGTGCTGAATTTACTAAAGAAACTTTCTCTTTTGAAAGGAACTCAAAACTAGTTTAAACAACATACATATGTTCTCAGATGGCTTTGCTGGCAGCTGGAATGCAAGTATTATGTTCTTACGAAGAGCCCACCTTTCTTCCCTCAGTTTGTTATGATATCTTAAACTACTCTAATCGACAATAAATTTCAGATAGATTTGACAGTTATTGACGCACAAAACTCCAGTTTTAATCTGCAACGAGAATTCTTGGGTGGAGCTCACAGACTATCCCAAAGGAAGACAGTCAGGTAAATGCTACATGGGAAAGTCAGTGACCAGAAAGTGTTAAGTGGTGGACTGGAAGAAGAATTATTATAAGTTTGGTTTCTCGCGAGAGTGTTGAGGTATCATATGCAGTACACATTTCAATGAACCTTTGATTCTGGAACGGAGTTAACGCAGTCCTAAACTTCACTGGAAATTAAAACTTTAGGAAGGACAAACACGCGAAACCGATTCTTTGACTGTTGCCAACAGTACTCTCATTGAATAAGGTACCCAGACACAACTCACAACCCGTCCTCGCAGTTCCATAACTGTCAGTAGCTTGCCCTATTTGTCAAACTTCATAGTAGTTCTCCTGCATTTGTCTCGAGATTAGCATTCCTGGAAAAAAAGGCACAGCGGAGAGATAGTATAGGCACAAACTTGTTGGCCGTTATTTTAAGGATACAAAACTCACACCTGCAAGATATCAGCTGCAGCAATCTATCATGTTCGAAAATTTGGGTCATAATTCTGATACTAATGAGTTGTGAACTCCTGAAAGTACGACATTTAAGCTTTAGAGCGCACAAATTGTTTGTAACTCGCTACGCTCGATTGCAAACACCTAAGGGCAGAACGCGAAGTACTCTACAGCGGAGAGACAAATAGCAACTTCCTATTCGCAGGATTTTAAAGACGATGGAAGGTGGAAGGTGGACACATCCGCCCAACGTGACTTGAAATTTTATTTGAGAACACGCGTTACTCTACACCAAAATTAGTAAGTGATATGACTGTGCATTACGTCAATCTCACGCACTGTATACTGAATATTATTTTAACATTATTGTTGTATTTATATTTTACAAACATAAGTAAGGACTCAAAATTAAAATTAATTATCTGAAGCAACTTAACAATTATCAATTATTATAAACTAAAGGGTAATGATTTTCAATTTACAGTTCAATCATGCCAATCACAGTGAAGGACAGGGCATCTCCCCCAAATGCAGCTAACTTTAACAGTAGCAGATTTAAAAACCAATTAAAATTACACAGAACAGCGATCTTAACAACTAAATAACGCTACGCTACTTCTTTAATGACACAGTATTTGTTTCATTCATTTAGACCGCATTTCTGAATCACGATTAGAACTGTTGATATTTTAAAAATGTCGGTAATCTGATACATCGATGTATCAAAAGAAAATCATTACGATCCCTCGATATACCGGCAGAAAGGCATCGATAAATCTGAGGGGAAAAATATCGACGTATTGATCTATAAAAATATCGGCTGCACATTGTAGACCGCTACGGTCGCAGGTTCGAATCCTGCCTCGGGCATGGCTGTGTGTGATGTGCTTAGGTTAGTTAGGTTTAAGTAGTTCTAAGTTCTAGGGGACTGATGACCTCAGATGTTAAGTCCCATAATGCTCAGAGCCATTTGAACCATTTTTTTGCACATTGTAAGTATACAGCTGGTTTTGGACTTGTATATTTATGTACTGACTGATTATTAGAATATGTTAAGTACATCAACAAGGTAACAGCCTTCCTATCCCCCTTAGAGGAAGAACTGAAAAAAAAAACACATAATTCGGACGTCTGGAAGGTAATAACGGGACTTTGTGCAGATGAATAGTTTGTATTACAATAATTTTTTGCTTAACAGTTGTGTTGTTAGGTAACAGCTGAGTACATGGTGCGCTGTATGCAGTATTTCATTCCAGTTAATTCTCATATTTTTCTTTCTTAATTTGTCATTGACTACATTTCAAAATAAACATTTTTTCAGGATGCTGTAAGAAAATTGCCCGCCAAGGCTAAACGCTACAATTTCTTTTGGTAGCGATGAGCACCGATTACTTCAGCATTTTGCAAGCTTGGGTGGCCGAGTGGTTCTAGGCGCTACAATCTGGAACCGCGCGACCGCTATTGTCGTAGGTTCGAATTCTGCCTGGGGCATGGATGTGTGTGATGTCCTTAGGTTAGTTAGGTTTAAGTAGTTCTAAGTTCTAGGGGACTGATGACCATAGACGTTAAGTCCCATAGTGCTCAGAGCTATTTTTTGAACTTAAACATTTTCTCTGAAACGTCTCCACCCGCATCAAAGATCAATCTCGTCAATTAGAGTTTTGTTCATTATTTCCAGCAACTGTTTTAGAAGAATGCCGATATGAAGAAACAGCACACTAGTTACGTTAAAACTAGTTACTCAGCGCAACTAGTGTGCTATTTTTTCACATCTAAAATCTTATTACTCAATTCACTTCGCCACACCGCTGTGCAATCGGAAATTATCTTTTGTGTCATTTATACTTGCTTCACACAATCAAGGAGAAAGACGGGTCGTGATGAAAGCTCAAAAAGTAGTATGAATCCTTTGTGTAGTGAAAGTAGAATTATGTTCTAGTACAATTTCAAAGGAACGGTTTCAATATTTACCGAAAATTGCGAAAAAGATACATAATGTGAAATAGAAAAATCGGCACGCGATGTCGTCATGTTGATATGGATATACTGGAGTAGGAAATGTCTTCGGTATATGTCGATATTTCCTGGAGGATATATCGATTTACTGTAAGTCGGTGTTTTATCAACAGCCCTAATCAAAACATAAAAATATTTAAAGAAAAGAACTCTGTGGCATCAGCAACAAATTAGCAACCAAGCTCTTTGACACAGTGAACAAACCATGTTATCAAAGGGAAAACAGTATTTCACAGACCTAGTAGTTAGTCACTCCACAATACAGTACTTCGAGCTCGGGTGTTAGGTGACCGCAGTGGGGTGGAGCAAGTGATAAAGAACAGGTGCACGCAAAAGTTTGAAAGCTGTACTTTCAGAATGTCCCAATTGCGTGTTAGTAAAATAATGGCCCAGATTTGCTCACGGAATCGATTTTTTGGGCTGATATTTTGCAAGTATGCTTCTTTATTCTTAAAATACGAAGTGAGGTTTGCGACATTTCGTTTTCAGACATGGCAAAAGTAGAGTACATCTTTGAGTTGAATGGAGGTGAATTTTTGTGGAATAGCACAGAATCTCACGTAGCACACCATAATGTCTCACATCAGAAGATGTGAAATGCACAACCAACGAGGTTCGTGGGCTTTGGAGACACCAACACCGTGTTGTAAACGTCCGTAAGGAACATTGAATACAGGAAAGTATCTTGTAATGGTTGTATGTCGCAGGGGACTTCACGAGGCACCAGAGAAGCAGGTCTGACATTGCTCTTGAGTATGGAAACAACAAAGTAACAAAAATTAAAACAAATTAGTATAATTTATCAACCTAGAAAAGCATTCGACAGTGCAAAATGGTGCAAGATGCCCGAAATACTACAGGAAAAGTGTAAGCTGTAGAGCAAGACGGATAATATACAAAACTTATAAGAACCATAAGAACGATAATAATGAAGAGCAGAAATGAAATATACAAATAGATAAAGGTTTAAGGCAACTATGCAGTCTTTCTCCGCAACTCATCAATTATTTGATCGGAAAAGCATGGACAGAAATGAAATATATAGTGGTGAGTGGGATTGAAATTCAAGAAGGAATATCGATGATAATATTCAGTGATAACATTGCTACCTTCAGTGAAAGCGAGGAAGAATTGACATATCTAACTGAATGGTGTACTGATTACAGAATATCTACAGAATAGAGTAAGGGAAGTGATAAATTTCACTCAAAATTGAGGACTTCGATATAAACGAATTGAAGGAATTCTGATACCTTGGGAGCAAAGTAACTTATAACGCATGAAGCAAGAACGACATAAAAGGCAGATTGACTCTGAGAAAGATGGCATTCTTGGGCAGAAGAAGTGTACTAGTAGCAAACGTTGGACTTAATTTGTGGAAGAAAGTTCTAAGAACCTCTGAACCACAACGTTGTATGAGACGTAGGCATGGAGTATGGCAGAACTGGAAAAAGACATTGAAATATAGTGCCTTAGAATCATGTTGAAGGCTAGGTAGACTGATAAGAAATGAGAAGGTTCCCCGCAAATTCAGTGACCTAACACCAAATAATCAGAGGATAATTAATATTGTACCAAATGGAGCTGTATAGGGTAAAACCTGTAGAGAAAGACAGCGTTTGGTTTACGAACATGTCCAACAGGCTCTTGAATGAGTAAGTCTGCTCTGAGACTACGAGGTTGCCAGGTTGTGATGAGACACATTAAGACAGTCGGAGGACTGATGACCAAATAAAAATAACTTCTCATTTGTGGATAGTAAGACAGTTATAGTCATTAAAAGATGAAGTTGGCTGCTCATATGTACGATAATACTTTACCTAATATAAATAAAAGATCATTTACGATTGCGATTTAGAGGATGTTCCGTAAGTCGTTTCTGTTGACTCAAGATGTGGTGTCACCGCCAGACACCACAATTGCTAGGTGGTAGCCTTTAAATCGGCCGCGGTCCGATAGTATACGTCGGACCCGCGTGTCGCCACTATCGGTGATTGCAGACCGAGCGCCGCCACACGGCAGGTCTAGAGAGACTTCCTACCACTCGCCCAGTTGTACAACCGACTTTGCTAGCGATGGTTCACTGACTTCTACGCTCTCAATTGCCGAGACGATAGTTAGCATATCCTTCAGCTACGTCATTTGCTACGACCTAGCAAGGCGCCAGTATCCGTACTTTTGATATTGTGAATCATGTACCATAAAGAGCGACGTTCGTCATTAATAGATTAAAGTTAAGTATTCCACCAGCTACGTCCGTTTTCCTCAATTCTAATTCCCTTGCCATGTTCCAGACCTCACGCCAGCCTGCGTGAGCTAAAACGCGTGCATTTCGGCCTCCTTTAGTAACACGGTGTTGGCTCTCCTGGGAACCACAACACAAGAAACACTACATTGTGTTATTTGGACTCTCATTCATTCGCAGTTCAGTCTAAGTTATCAAATGTTCTTGGTGTACTTTAATCTAAACATTTATCATTATAACCATTTTAACTAACAAACGGATTACCAAAACAAAACAAAAATTGTGTCGAATAATTGAGGGTTTGTATGTAGGAGGTTGTTTCTCTGTCTGCTTAAACAGTAAGAATACATTGTTACGTTACTGATAGAGAGAGAAGCTATCCTGTTTGTGGCAGGTTTTAGTACTGGAGATTTCTTACGAAGGATCGATGGGCGTATCTTAAGAACACATGTGACAAACAAATGCCTCTATCTAGAACTAAAATTTTCGAGAAAGCATTATTCTAAGCGCTTCCTTTTACAACTACAGTCCAATATCAAAATGGAATATTACTAAGCTACTATCTCGGAACCCAGGATTCAGTACCAACAGAAGGTTGTCTAACTGCTGCCAGGGGCAACCAAAATTTTATTGTCATTATTATTAATTATTATCAACTGAATTTAGAAATTTAAACTGCTGCAATAACCTACTTAGTTTGGGTACAATCTTAAGTCAAAAGTTTACCTAGGTAAGCTCGGTAATACAGTTAAAAACTGTATGTTTTTCTTGAGTCATGCAAGTGACTCCTTGCATACACCAATCAGCCAAAACATTATGACCCCTGTTTAACAGCGTATTGTTAGACTTTTCAAATGCACTACAACAGAGATTCGGCTTGACACGGATTGTACAGGTCAATGACAAGATTCCAGAAGTATGCGGCACCAGACGTCTACGCAGAGGCCAAGCAGTTCCTGCAAATTACAGGATCGTAGTTTACGGGCACACAGGTGGTGCACGATCAGGCACGTCACTGGCCAAGACATCAATGTGAGTTCAGTGTACTGCCCATCAAACCACTGTAGCACGATTTTGGTCTTGCAGCACGGACAGTTATCCTCCTGGAAGGTCTTACTTACGTAGGGTGACTTAAGGCATGAAGCGATGCAGGTGGTCCTCAATAATATACACGTATTTCACTGGTACCTTGATGACTTCGATTACCATCGCAGATCCCAAGGAAGCACAACTCAGTGTACCTCACTGCATAATCCTGCCCTCAACGGCCTGCGCCTGTTGCGCGGTGCATGTTTCGTGCAGCCATTCGCCTGGATGACGGCGTGCTAGAACCCAACCATCGGCCTAGTATAACAAGAAATGCGAGTCATCGAACCATGGTGAAAACTCAGTGATGCTATGCCAACTGCAATCGCAACTAATGACATCACTGGGTCAACCCAGGGACACTTATGGGTCGTGTGATGTACAGCTCCATATGCAACAATGACCTTAGCGCGGAGTGCAGCGAAACACTTGTGCGTGCACCAGCATTGTGCTCTGTCGTCAGATCGGCTACAGATAGCTGCTTACCCTGGATTACACAGAGGAGAATCTTCTGTCCTCTACGTTTTGTGATGAGACGTTGTCGTCTAATACCATACGGCCTACTCGTTGTTTCACCATTCTGCAACCATTTTTCATAGGTGCTCACGACAGTATTACGTCAACAGGTGACCAGCTTCTCCGTTTCAGAGTTTATTTTTTCCAGCTGCAGCGCTACAGCAATGTACCCTTTATCAAAACCATTTATATCAGTGGATTTCTGCAGTTGAAGCCCGTATCTTTGCTATAATGACTGCCCATTCGTATCTCTTCTGCTTACATTTTTTCCTTGTGGCGTCACATGCACACAACACGATCAGGAGCATTCACTCTCGCGGGGGCGATGGTCATAATGTTTTGGTTCATTCGTTTACACCTGATTCTATTCATCCATTATTTGCGAATGATAGCACTTTGCCACTCCCAGCAAACTGTACATATTTGCCTTGCTGACAGATTCCACCCCCCCCCCCCTTCCCGACCGCATCTCGTGGTCGTGAGGTAGCGTTCTCGATTCTCATGCCCGGGTTCTATTCCCGGCGGGGTCAGGGATTTTCTCTGCCTCGTGATGGCTGGGTGTTGTGTGATGTCCTTAGGTTAGTTAGGTTTACGTAGTTCTAAGTTCTAGGGGACTGATGACCACCGATGTTAAGTCCCATAGTGCTCAGAGTCATTTGAACCATTTTTGAAGCCCCCCTCCTCCTCCTCTCCCCCTCCACACAAAATGATGAAAGAAAAAAAAAGTATGACTTACTGACATTTCTCTTTCCAAGCAATAAAACTTCAGCATCAGTCTAAAGAAAGGGAGCTGGCAGATACCTCCGAGGTCTCTCACAAAACCTCAACGAAATCTTCAATTTAATAGTGAATGTACCAGCGAAAAATTATATAATTGTACAATACGAGATATGACGTCATAGGCTTTTAAATGTGTGGAAAACTAGCTTCTACTTAAAATGACGCGCAGCAGATCTTCAGCATAAGGTATGGTGTTTCAACTTATTACTTCCTTACTATCCAGTTTATTAGGAACACAGTTTGAAGACTATACATCGCTGAATGGACCTGTAAAATGATGTCTTTACACGACACATACTTCAGGAGATATGACGTCATAAAGATTGAGACGCAAGATAAACTAGCTTTTGCTTAAAATGAAGCGCAGATTACCCAGAATCTATTTGTCCATTGTTTAATAACGGGAACAATTTGCGGCATCCGACAACGTTAAGCACTGTGTGTCGTGTGTGTATTGTATATTGAACCGGAAAACTAGAAACGACGGAGAGACTTCGTCCCACCGCAGCCCTCAGAGACTCGCAACCCCAAAACAGGCCACAGCAGTCCACCCACCCCGCCACCGCCCCACGCCGTACCCATTGTTATTGTGCTGTTCGGTCCCCCAGGAACGTCTCATACCAGACGAGTGTAACCCCAAATGTTTTCGTGGTAGAATAATTACGGTGTACTCGGACGCGGAGATAGTGTTTGCGCAGCAATTGCCGACATAGCGTACCTGAGGCGGAATAAGGGGAACCAGCCTGCATTTGCCGAGGCAGATGGAAAACTGCCTACAAACCATCCCGAGGCTGGCAGGCACACCGGACCTCGACACTAATCCGCTGGGTGGATACGTGCCGGGGAAGGAACGTTTCCCGCCCGAGGATCAGCGCCATAGACCGCGCGGCTAGCTGGGCGGGCACGTTAAGCATAATTTCTAGGGAGTTCCGTCTCTGAACGGCCTGCATTTTTAGCATTTTCTTTCCCGTCATATTATGACTGGTCTCTAAAGCAGAGGTCGCTCAACATCTGTACAAACAGTTACGGTTCTTAGTCAAAGCATTTCTCAGAAAATAGACATTTACTATATTGTGATGTTAATGACACTATTTAAGTGACGTACCATTTTCTTTGGCACCACTGTCTGCTTATCTCAGAAAACAGCCTGTCTACAGCAACATCCAGGAAAGTAAGTTATGCCTCCAATTTCGTCTTCTTATTCTGATCTGCGAAAAATACACAATATTTCTTTTATTATGAGGAATATATTTAAAAATCTAGTTCAACAGTCATCATTATATTTTTGCATTTTCTGCAAATACAAGACAAGGGAGGTGGAGACAGTCTAACGACAGGTGCCAAGTTTGGTGCCGGCCGCTGTGGCCCAGTGGTTCTAGGCTCTTCAGTTCGGAACCGCGCTGCTGCTATCGTCACAGGTTTGAATCCTGCCTCTGGGATGGATGTGTGTTATATCCGTAGGTCAGTTAGGTCTAAGTATCTGTAAGTATAGGGACTGATGACCTCAGATGTTAAGTCCTATAGTGCTTAGAGCCATTTGAACCACTGAACCAAGTTGGTGAATTTAGATTCAGTAATTTAGGAGAGAGGTGTACCTGACTGATATAAAATTCCGGTAAATGGCAAAAGAAATTTCGCGAACTTATTAGCTTACCACTATGCAGTTTCGGAACATTAGAATTACATTTTTCTGTTGGTCAACTGTTTCTTTATTCTCCATACTCTTTCTCTTTATTCTTTTATTTATCTCAGCCTCCTTGACAGCAATTTCTGCAACTCTCTACGGTTCTGTTACTTGCATCCGATCAAAAACAGTTAGAGCTGAAACCACATACCTTTCGGTCTTACATTAATCTTAGAAATTGCACCATCATTCAAAGTCAGTAATGCATCCGTTACACTTGTATTTAGCACTGTCAGCAGGACAAATACGGTTTTCGGTATCCGCTCTCCTATGCAGCTGTTGAAGATTTAGTTGAGATTTTGTGATAGACCTCGGAGATATCTCCTAACATGATTCTTATCTGCCAGCTCCCTTTCTTTAGGCTTAATTACCTCCATACCAGCAAGACACGCTTGTGGGTGTATATGTGTCGTTACACGCACTCGCAGTACAGTGACTATTCAACCTAATTATATTTATTATTCGACTTTGCTTTGAAGTTGTCGCCTCGAAAGCTCCGCTTATTTCCTTTCTATCGAAAGTTGAAACACAGAAAACACAGTCACTGAAATAGAACGACACAGCAGTAACTTCGAAACACACGTATTTAAAATTACGAAAGCAAGAAGTAAATAAATATACGTATAAGATCTTTGGTAACAGCTGCGACACAGCTTTCCAGATACTCCTGGACTTGTACTCTGGTAGACAAAGCCTTCTACACTACATACGTATTTACGATTCATATGTAAAAGCTGAAAAAAGTAGGGAAAAGAAGACTACACTACGACTAATCTGTCATTTGTCGGGAATGCTCGTAATGACTTACTAAATTAGTGGACAAATCGTTATCGTCGTTCCTGGTCAGTACCATCCGTCGGCGGACTGCAGTATTATTTGAAGAATTATTAAGGCTACCGTACACTGTCGGAGCTGATAGTTTAATCTGGAAAAGTAATACAGCAATGGCAGACTTCATTGTGAAAGTGGAAGGCAATTTAAATTAAAATTTAAGCGTGGTTGGATCTAGCCATTGTTAGGAACTTTTTTTACTTACGAACTCTGTATAAGGAAGTGTTATGTTCTGTTACGGAAAGCGGTAAATGTTAGATTTAAGAAACATGGACCAGTTCCATAGGATTCGTATTATCTCTCTTAACCATCCGTCATACATTTCAGATCGCAAATAATACTTTTTCAGTTAACAGTGTACTGAATGTAACTGGAGGGATGTTGCACGCTCCCGTTCATATAACCAATGATAAAGTGCGTTACGCAATTAGAAACGGTTCCAATTAATTTCCTCATCCAGAACGAATGGGTTCTTGAAGAGTTACAGGGCGCAGAGTTTAATGTAGTAAAGTTGTCACTGTAGCGCCAGCAACAGATGTTACCAATTCCTTAAGAATCTCCAAGGGGTTCCGCACCAAGTAACTTTGCTGGTTTCTTCCTTCCCTTTCCGCCGTAGCTGCGAAGGCGTTCTAGCGAGGACAGAATTTAACTACTTGTTTAATGGAATGGTTACTCGTAATTAGATGTGCGGCGCGCGCCAGGTTCCGCTTCGTGGGCCTAACAACGCAATTTAAGTTGCCGCGACCATACCGGTGTCGCTTGCAACTTCCCCACTTGCGCTCCGCCCGGCCTCTGGCCGTAAACGAGCTGACAACCGCCCACCGGGCTCCAATGGGTTCAATAGGCCCTTCCGCCACTGCAGTCTTCTCAATGGCCAGCATTCTGTTGCTTTTCCTATATTTGTTTCAACGATAAGGCTAACCGTGAGCACTTTTGCGCGTTCGAGTGCGGTTTACATTTACAAGTAAAATGAGGAAATCAAAAACAACGAATTGGGAAATTTTTATACAGGCAGTACTCCTGTAAGTTTTCTCTTTTTTCGCAAACGTTCTGCGACGATCGTTTGTTCTGGTACGAATATCCAATCACTACATCTGAAGCGAGGTAATAAATATAACAGTCCACCTACGAACTGTATATGGACACTTACGAAAGGCACAATCTGCAGTTCAATAAAAGATTGTACTAAATAAACTATTTGGGAATTACATTTGACGCTTATAGCCCCTATTGTAGATTTTTCCTCTAGAATTACGCGGGAAAGTGACATATTAATAGACAACAAGTTTGTTTGTGGACATTTAATCAGTGACATGTTTATCCGTTGCCGGCCGGGGTGGCCGAGCGGTTCTAGGCGCTGCAGCGTGGAACCGCGCGACCGCTACGATCGCACGTTCGAATCCTGCCTCGGGAATGGATGTGTGTGATGTACTAAGGTTAGTTAGGTTTAAGTACTTCTAAGTTCTACGGGACTGATGACCTCAGACGTTAAGCCCCATAGTGCTAAGAGCCATTTGAAACTTCTTTTTATTCGTTAGTGAATAGCCCCTCTGATTATATGCATACATAGCAAGTTAGTTAGATTTATATTCCGTCAATGATTTACAGCATTAGCTGGCACGTTGTCAATGTAGAAGTCTTCTTTTCCTAGTTCCCATCGACTACCTTTTACCTATTACTTGTACACTCCTGGAAATGGAAAAAAGAACACATTGACACCGGTGTGTCAGACCCACCATACTTGCTCCGGACACTGCGAGAGGGCTGTACAAGCAATGATCACACGCACGGCACAGCGGACACACCAGGAACCGCGGTGTTGGCCGTCGAATGGCGCTAGCTGCGAAGCATTTGTGCACCGCCGCCGTCAGTGTCAGCCAGTTTGCCGTGGCATACGGAGCTCCATCGCAGTCTTTAACACTGGTAGCATGCCGCGACAGCGTGGACGTGAACCGTATGTGCAGTTGACGGACTTTGAGTGAGGGCGTATAGTGGGCATGCGGGAGGCCGGGTGGACGTACAGCCAAATTGCTCAACACGTGGGGCGTGAGGTCTCCACAGTACATCGGTGTTGTCGCCAGTGGTCGGCGGAAGGTGCACGTGCCCGTCGACCTGGGACCGGATAGCAGCGACGCACGGATGCTCGCCAAGACAGTAGGATCCTACGCAGTGCCGTAGGGGATCGCACCGCCACTTCCCAGCAAATTAGGGACACTGTTGCTCCTGGGGTATCGGCGAGGACCATTCGCCACTGTCTCCATGAAGCTGGGCTACGGTCCCGCACACCGTTAGGCCGTCTTCCGCTCTCGCCCCAACATCGTGCAGCCCGCCTCCAGTGGTGTAGCGACAGGCGTGAATGGAGGGACGAATGGAGACGTGTCATCTTCAGCGATGAGAGTCGCTTCTGCCTTGGTGCCAATGATGGTCGTATGCGTGTTTGGCGCCGTGCAGGTGAGCGCCACAATCAGGACTGCATACGACCGAGGCACACAGGGCCAACACCCGGCATCATGGTGTGGGGAGCGATCTCCTACACTGGCCGTACACCTCTGGTGATCGTCGAGGGGACACTGAATAGTGCACGGTACATCCAAACCGTTATCGAACCCATCGTTCTACCATTCCTAGACCGGCAAGGGAACTTGCTGCTCCAACAGGACAATGCACGTCCGCATGTATCCCGTGCCACCCAACGTGCTCTAGAAGGTGTAAGTCAACTACCCTGGCCAGCAAGATCTCCGGATCTGTCCCCCATTGAGCATGATTGGGACTGGATGAAGCGTCGTCTCACGCGGTCTACACGTCCAGCACGAACGCTGGTCCAACTGAGGCGCCAGGTGGAAATGGCATGGCAAGCCGTTCCACAGGACTACATCCAGCATCTCTACGATCGTCTCCATGGGAGAATAGCAGCCTGCATTGCTGCGAAAGGTGGATATACACTGTACTAGTGCCGACATTGTGCATGCTCTGTTGCCTGTGTCTATGTGCCTGTGGTTCTGTCAGTGTGATCATGTGATGTATCTGACCCCAGGAATGTGTCAATAAAGTTCCCCCTTCCTGGGACAATGGATTCACGGTGTTCTTATTTCAATTTCCAAGAGTGTATATACGTTCTCCTATGGAACGAAAGGCTTTTAAGAAGCTTATATGAAAAACTAACTTACTAAATTAATAATTTACGTGATTTTACTATGAAGAGGTACCACAGATGACAGTGTAAGTAAAATGCCCCTTAGAAACTTCCAGCGCTGCTTTACGTAAGCTGAATGGAGGTGAGTATATAACGACATATGTCAGTTCTAAACATGATGTTTTAGCAGACGGACCTATCAATCTTTGATGATGTGGGTGCAAGAGACGATTGTCAAGAGCGACTGAAACTCATAAACATTGTGAAAATCGTTTCTGCGTTTGTTGCAGTTGATTTACAACAGTGCTCCATCCCCCTGTCGCATCTTGAGTGTAAAATCGAGACTTCAGCTTCACAACTAAGTTAGCGATAGGTGCTTATGGAGCACTGCAATCACCGTGTGTACATTTACCTGAAAGAGGTGATGTTTCAGAGTTAGTGACTTGTAATTTTCACATGTCGGATGCTGCTGCTAAGCGTCCATCTGATTCCTTGTAAGAGATATTCCTCATTACGAACGATCATTTTCTAAAGGGCTGATGCAGGCATAGTATAATTTCTGAAGCGCGATCGGATGTGAACAGTGGATGCTATACATCTCTGGAAAGCCATATTGTGCTCTTATCACACAGAGCCAATGTTTTAAGGAAGCAGTTTTTGTACTTACCTTGTCATACACAAAAGTAAAGAGCTATGCGTATATATGTCGTAGTTATTACGTTCATTACCGTGACCTTGAAGTACTGTTCTGTATCGTATTGTTGTGTTACGAAAAATACCTGTCTCATTGTAGCTATGACACCAAAACCATGACCAAAACGTGTTTCCAGAAGGACGCAGAAAAACTATGCAGACTGAAAGCAGATACAGCGCAGAAGCAATATTGAAAATTAAGTCACTCATAAATAGCATCTTAGTATAATCGTGAAGCTGTTAAGCAATCCAAATACTGTGTCAATTGTGACCTCCCAGAAGCACTTTAAATAAAAATGTCCCTCCAAATAAACCAAAACATAGCAGTAAAACCTAATTAGCAGTATGTGCTCCAAGAATGTGAGCATTATAGTCGTGACCTAACCATGCAACTAACGAGCAAAATGTACACATAATAAGACTGTGTCGTATATTCCCTATAAAAGTGAACTCGTAAAATTACTGTTTTAATAAGTTTCATAGGTTGTTGAGTAGATAGTTGACTTCAAAACATCGGTGCACGCTAAATGTGACGAAGCGTAACAGTTACTTCAAGTGGAAGATTTAATGGCATAAACTAAGTCAGAAAGCAAACTATTTCTTAATAAACGATTTTACACGAGAAATGTGATATAATCTTTTGCTAATTGTTTGCTCTAATGACCAATTAGGAGGAAAACAGTAACAAAATTGATAAAGCCAGGCCTGTGCATGTATATCATTATTGGAATTCTGGAATGTTTTAAATTTACGAGTAGTGGTGAAGAGCTTATGGTCAAAATCATCGTGTCGCCTAGTCGCAAACCGGTTATTCTTAAGTCGTGTCGGCGGTTCCATCTCAAGATTCGATGCACCCTGCCGATTCGTTTCAAAATCTCCGAAATACCATGTATTACTGCCGTGTGACTTTTGTGTCATAATCGTATCTAGTATTTATTACCTTAAGGTTTTCCGGATCTTTTACAAGGTGCGTGACCATATAGGAAGATGCAACTGAGTCAATTTTAGCCTTCCAAGTATCGTGATTTTCGTGAACAATGACCTGCAGTTCTTTTATAGCCGCCTCATGTCCCTGTAACGTGTTTTCATGTGGCGAAAAAATAGGCTGAAAATGCTCATAAATCTGTGCTTTTATATCTTTACGAATTTATTGACATTTCGATTCGATTTTAAGTAAATCAGCAGTTAAATCTTCACGTATTTGTTCAAGAATTTTCTCAGTTATGTATAACTTTTGAAGATGTTGCTGTGTTCGTTCCTAATTTTGTTCCATTGTGTCTAACTTTCGAAGTTTTCGCTGAGTTCGGTCCATTTGTTGCTGTGTTTGTTTCTGATTTTGTTCCATTGTATCTAACTTTTGAAGCTGTTGCTGATTTTGATCAATCTTATGAATTAATCGCAATAATAATGCATCAGTGACTGAGACATGTTGCACTGTGCTTTTAGGCAGTGCCTTTGAAAAGCGGGGAGTGTGTCTTGACTTAATTGAGAAAAGTGTGATGGCGAAAAACCTGAATCTAAGATATTTCCAGGATTTTGTTCTGTTTCGCATTCCTGAGGCAAAAAGTTGCCGACCGATCGAACGACGAAACTTCCGTGTCCTCTAATTGTTTCACTGTATACACCGTTATTTACTGCCTGGCCCACATCCCTATGCACTTCTACCAAATTCTGATGTTGAACATTTGCTAATTCATTCCTAGGTGGTGCTAACACACTACGGTTGTCTTCACTGTTATTTCTCAATTTGCTCTGCAGCCTAGTGTTGCGCTTTTCAAACGCCGTGATTATCACAATATTTCAAACGACATCACAAAAACACACAATTTGGAAAAAAACCACTAAATAGCACTGAAAATAATATCTAATTAGTTGCAAAAGGGACTGCGAGGTACTTGGTACAAATCGACATGCATACCACAACTGGATTGCTCATTAAAATACTGTGCAACAATAAGAAACTACAAGTACTAAGAAAATTTTCTCTACAATTACGCGCTAGCCGTAAACAATAACTAATTTCTAATCGTGCACTAATTATTCAAACTATAAGAAAATCAGAAGATTCCAGTGAGGTATCCTCGGCTAAGGGTCGACAGGTGAAAGTTCTAAGAATATAATTTTACTGAAACTGAAATAACTGACGTTGAAACTTCTAAATTTATTTAATTCTGAAACTGCTGAATGAGACTGAATTCAAGTGTCACATTGTTATTTGTTATCATTTCTTTTCCGACCTACAAAATTTTCCCTGACAAATACAGCTCAAACTTATTCTATTCATTAATGACCCACAATATTCAAGGATAACGCGATCTGACTGCTTTAAAATTAACTCAAAAGAATAGCCCTTCATTAGGAGAAATCATAACAATAGCCCATGCATTTCATAAGCCACTTACATCACTGAAAATCTTCTTCACACGAACTACAGCGATACAGGAAGCACCAATAGAGCCAGCTAAATTAAAGATTCTAACTACTGTAGGCTCTAACTACTAATAGTCAAGAGATTAGCAAAGGAAACATTTTGTTTCAGAGCAAACAATGTATTTAGCAGATTTTACCTTAATCATGTGACAACGAGTTCAAACATTATATAACCGTCCGTGACATCCAGTTTCAAAAATTATATAATCGTCAACAAAATTAAATCTCCATGACGGACACGTCCAGACCGTCCGCTCGGGCTGACACTCCAGAACTCTAACCTCCAACACTGCTAGATATTAACTTGCAACTGCCATCGCTGCTAGCTATTCACTTCCAACTGCCATCACTGCTGGCTATTAACTTCTAACTGTGAGTCCGACCAGACACAGAGTCTCTTACAGAGGGCAGACAGTGCTGTCATAGCGTTTAATATAGTCTATAGCACTAGCAGCATACAGCTGCTAACATACAAACACATAAACAGGCTACTCACAACCTTAACGTTTTCCTATGTATACTTAAGGAACCTGAAAATAAACTAACGGCATGTGCAGATTCTATGTGTGGAATTATTACAACCAATAAATGGGATATTAACTGAATCTTACTCTATTGAATTTGTGGGTAATTAATCCTTCCTCCCGATGTCATTGACCCTGCAAAGCCGGAACTAATTATTCATCTACAAGAATCTCTTCTTCTTTTAATCCAGTGTGCAATTTTGATATTTGAAATGAAGTATCGGAATGAGTGGAGAGCGCTTTGAATACTAGCGCCGGTCACTAAAGATGACAAGTTTTGTCAGCTCACACGTAGCGTCTTGCAGAGGATGCCTGCCCTTTCATGTCAATGAATTCAATCATCAGGCCACTGTCATATCTAAATGCCTCTAAAACCTGGATACTGCATGATTTGACCAGCCGGTTAAATGGACATCCCCTTCCAAACTTTGTCACGCGCTGGTAACGCTGTCTCACAAGAGTACGTGGCATCTTCGTTTCTTAAAACTGTAATTACTCAACGCCCGACGTTGATCAGGTCATTTACATGCTCTGCCGCAAAGAACATGCTCTGGACACAAAGAACACTAATGCTCTCTGGTGGTTGTTCTGCTTATCAGGAAGAATTACCACTCTATTCATTTACAAACCGGTCGATGGTGTGTTACACTGACATCCGACTACCTCTTCCAGGCGCTTCAGTTTCCTTCTGTAATTTAAGACCTCAGCGGACCTAAGTCAGGATAATCATACGGGTTTAAGAGCATCAATCATCCCGAGTATACATTCAGCCTATTAGAAAACAGTGCAAACTAATTACTTTTATGCTTAGTGTACTTACTTGGAAGGCTCAGCTGGTAAGAGCATTGTCATGCACTGCTAACAGTCCAGGACCCGTCCCTGATCAACAGTAAGTCGTACTCTGCCAGGTAGTCTCCGCCTAGCGCACACTCAGTTACACAGCTGAAGATTCGTTATGAGGTACACACGATCCAAAACGGGCATTCAGTCATGCCTCATACGAAAAGAACTTCTGGAGTTATTGTTACTGGCTCATGACAAGCGCCTTGTGCCTCTTCAAGCACATGAAACTAAGAATAAAATACTACAGAGTAGTGAAAAATCGTAGGCTGCTTATGTGTAGCTACAGCTGTTTGCGAGCGTAGCAGCACTCTGTGCGTTTAATTTATTCCCTTGCGTAAATGGCTCTCACTGAGATGAATATTGGAGACCTACGCGGTACAGAGTGCTGTTAAACCTTTACCGAGGAACTGTGCGTCAATTGCGTAATTATAAACGAAATTCCCACTGAAGCAATACTCCACAGGTCAGCCACGCCGTGAATTCAGCCCACTCTGCTCACGGAACAAAAACATTTCGGTTAATGGCCGCGGAAGAATAGCAGGGAAAGGCTTTTAGATGGTGGCTGCCAGTTTAACAAAAAACTGAATATACTGCATTCCCATTTTATGACGAATGAGAAAGCTGTATCAGACGCCTCCCACAGAGGTTAATTCAATTCATGGGGCAACATTGAAATTCATTCGGGAAACGTGTTATCTGTTTATTGTCCCAGACTTGACCTGTATAGCTGTTCTACGTTTTGGGGTTACTGTATTGTATCAGGGTATCAGGGTATCAGGATCACAATTAGTAACAACTCATACAAGATTTAATATCACAGTGCCAAAATTGTAGTTACGAGTCAATCTCAGTGAATGACACTGTTAACTACACCAACAAAAGTGAAATTTAAAATACCTGCGGTTACAAAATGGAGGTTAATCCATATGTATTATAAAATGGATGCACATATGTGTATATGAATATATGTATATGTGTATGTGTGTTTCTTCCACATATCCTCCTAATCCACTTCACCGACTTCAACCAAGTTTGGTACAAATATCAGTTACTGCCTGGAAACAATGGCTGTGGGAGTAAGAATAACCTGCCTATCAAAGAGGTGGGGGTGGGGGAAAAACGCAGTGGGCCCCATGACGCGCAAATACACACATTATATTAAATCAGTATTTGGGCAGGAGAGCACTTAGTGACTTGTAACAAACATTAAACATAATTTAAAACTTGTACAAAACTTTTTTTCCCTGACAATCCTCACAAAATGATGAAAGGAAGAAGTTTATCCCTTAATATGTTTTCGCTATTTATGCAGTAAAAGTGCACCTCGAAGCATGAAGTTTAATTTTATTAATACTTTGTTCTGCAGCATAATGCATGACGTTTTAATTTAGTATTTCTTTACTACCAATTCTATTCACAAGTTATTTCACAGACAGTAGACACATGTACCACTGGAGAAAAATTACATAATTGTACTAGTCATAGTTCAGGAGACACTTTGCAAACAGCGAGATGCATGAAAATGAAAGTGCAGGGTGATATTCGTTGTAGATACAGGTGAAACACGTGTACAAATGCACGTAAATTATCTTAAATATATGTGAAAAACATGTGGCATGTGCGTACACGGGTAAACCCACGGGTAAACAAACTGATTCTAAACCCCTGGGATGACTTGAGTCAAATTTGTAACAGCTATTAGCTACTCTTGGGGTAGAACCACCAGGCTCACATTGGGGTCTAGGTGATAAGATAGAGCGACAATGGATGGGGGGGGGGGGGGAGTGGAGGAGGAGAGGAATACTGGAAAATAGCAGATTGTCGTGGATATTGGGGAGAAGCAGGTGGTCAAAGAGAGGAGCAGTGGGAGATGGACAGAGAGAGAGAGGAGGAGATGGACGGGGAAAGGAAAGAGGAAGTGGGAGTGGAGGAGATGACAGAAACAGGGGGAAAGAGGAGATGAACTGATAGAAGATTCGAATAAAAACATAACAGGGCAACACTGGGTACTCAGCAGACATATAATATATTTCTGTAGGTGTTTTAGTTTCCAGTTCTCCTAAGCAGAATTAAAGCGTATATTGTGGAAAAGACATATTCATGGGATGATCAAAGCTCCTTGAAGTAGATAGCGTAAGAACTACGAGAAAAATAAGATTTGTCCTTGAGAGATAGTAACAGTGTCGCTTTAATAGGATCCCTAAAGTGATTTCTACTTAAGCAGGTATTTCTATCTGAAGTTAATCTATCATTCTGATGCGTTATGTACGCTGCATTGGAACTTATAAATTTTCAACAGTATGGTACGCTGGATTTAATCGACACCGCTATTCCAAGTGTACATACTGAGACGCGAAGAAAGAAGAATTCGTCTGTCAGTACATCTTGCCATAGTGGTTCCTTTAGTGCCTTCGTGGACTAACAGCCGTGAGAGACATTCGTGGAGGTACTCAAGAAACTCACCATACGACTGCGTAAGAACTCGTGACTTTGAAACAACCCCTTCATCCTAAACCTGGAAAATAGCTATGAGGCCTGTAGGTAGAAGCACAAAAATCCGAAGACACTCTTTAACAGTGAAAAATAAATACATATAGATAGTTCAAACTAAAAAACGTGCTCACTACACTAGATCGGGGAACCCGTCTAACACGGTAAATGTGACTGGCCCTGCCAGTTATACAATCAAAGCAGGCAATAACCAGTTGCCAAAGGCAACATAACAACACACGAACGACAAACAAACCACACGCGATAAAATACACTGAGCAAGTGATTTTAAACTCACAACCGACCACTCTGCTGACGACGTTTGCATGTTACAGGATGGAGGTCGCAGCGTCTGGTCCAGGAGACATCATCGCCGCTCAGCAACGATGATAACTTTCGTACGACTAACATTGCTTGCACCATGAATGAAGTGTTGCTATTGGTAGTACAGCTTCGTCGACAGTCCTACTATCCGCGCAAACTGACGCATCGTTTCTTCCCACGTCTGGTGGCACTTTTCGTTCTGCCCTAAACCCGTTTCCTTTAACAGCTTCTGTATTCAAAAAATGGTTCAAACGGCTCTGAGCACTATGGGACTTGACTTCTGAGGTCATCAGTCCCCTAGAACTTAGACCTGCTTAAACCTAACTAACCTAAGGACATCACACACATCCATGCCCGAGGCAGGATTCGAACCTGCGACCGTAGCGGTCGCGCGGTTCCAGACCGTAGCGCCTAGAACCGCTTGGCCACTCCGGAGCGACTTCTGTGTACAATATCCAAGATGTAGCCATATTAATGGGTGATCGCACCCGGACTGGTGAAAAACTTCACAGATTCGCATCCTGTTATTGCCCGATACAAATACTTCTTTCGCAGAGTAGATTATTTTGGTGAATTACAGACGGATAACACTTACGTCGATTTGCAGTAGGATTTTGGAACACGCTCTCTGTTCGAACATTATGATTTACCTCGAGAAAAACGAGCTGTTTACACGTAGTCAGCACGGATCCAGAAAATATCGTTTCTGTCAGACGCAATTACTTTTTATTTTTACGAAGTAATGTGTACTATTGACAGGGATATCAAATTGATTTCATATTTCTAGATTTCAGAAAGGTGTTTGATACCGTTCCTCACAAGCACCTTCTAATCAAATTGCCAGCCTATACAATATCGTCTCAGTCGCGCGACTGGAGTCGTGATTTCCTGTCGAAAAGATCACAGATTGTAGTAATTTACGAACTGTCATTGAATAAAACAAAAGTGATATCTGACGTTCACCAAGGTCGTGTTATTGCCCCTCTGCTGAATCTAATCTGTATAAACAATACAGGAGACAATCTGATAAGCCCTCTTCGACTGTTTGAAGATGCTACTGTCATTTACCGTCTAGTGAAGGCATCAGAAGACCTAAACCAATTGCAAAATAATTTAATCAAGCTCTCTGTATGGTGCGAAATGTGGCAATTGACCCTAAATGTCGTGCGGTGTAGCCGCGCGGTCATGGGCGTCTTCCCACGGTTTGCACGGCTCCCTCCTGCCGAGGTTCGAGTCCTCCCTCGGGCACTGGTGTGAGTATTGTCCTTAGCGTAAGTGAGATTAATTTACAATATATAGTGTGTAAGCCTAGGTACCTACGACCTCAGCAGGGTTGTAGCATAGGAACTTACCAAAAATTAAAAAAAACGTAGGTATTACAATCACGAACAAAAATGGTTCAAATGGCTCTGAGCGCTATGGGACATAACTTCTGAGGTCATCAGTCTCCTAGAACTTAGAACTAGTCAAACCTAACCAACCTAAGGACATCACACACATCCATACCCGAGAATTCGAACCTGCGACCGTAGCGGTCGTGTGGTTCCCGACTGCAGCGCCTATAACCGCTCAGCCACTCCGGCCGGCACAGTCACGAACAACTTAAATTATAACAGTCACATAGATAATATTCTGGGGATACCAAATGAAAGGCAGAGCTTTATTGACAAAACACCTAGAAGATGCAAGAAATCTACTAAAGGGATTGGTGTCCTCTGAGTCTTTCGTACTTCAATAAATTCTCCTTGGCTTAGAAGCTGCATCATTTCGAATCAAACATACAAACTTTCGATAGCTGTCTCCGTCATCGTCATGAGGAGTTGAAATCAATGACTGCCGGATCTGACATGCTGTTCTCCTTATCTAGACGTAATGGCAGCGTCTGGAACCTCCCAGATAGGGCCAGAGTGGTGCATGCGTGGAAGACGGGCAGCTCCTATCGGCTCCGTCCTGCCGCGGGTGCGAGTGGCTTTATATGGCACGAGCGTCCTGCACCAAGTTTGAAACTGCCACAACTGCTTTCCTTTTCACTGAAACCTACACCTTTGCTTTCGCTCAATGTCCAGAATCCGCCCCTATGCCCTACTAAGTGTGTACGCCTGATCTGTGTTAAAATTGTTCTTTTCTATTCTAATTTCCGCCGCTACTTTAATAACGGATTCCCAGTACGATGGTGTTCCAGCCAAAATTCTCGTTTTTTTTTGTATTTAATGCCCGTCTACAGGCAATGTTCAGTCACGGCCGACTTCTCAAGACCCCTTTGTTTGATACGACGTGAATACTCTGTATAGCGTTCAGCAACACTACGAATACTTTGACCTCAAAAAATTATGCAACATTCACAGAGGATGCCATACACACCAGGAATTCGAAAACTTATTTTTTTCTTTTGAGTCATCAGTTTCCTGACTGGCTTGATGCAGCCCATCACGAATTTCTCTCCTGTACCAACCTCTTCATCTCAGAGCAGCACTTGCAACCTATGTCCTCAATTATTTCCTGGGTGTATTCCGATCTCTGTCTTCCTCTACAGTTTTTGTCCTGGACTACCATGGAAGTTATTCCCTAGTGCCGTAATAGATGTCCTCTAGCGGAGCAGAGTGGCCGCGTGGTTTGAGACGCCATGAGACGGACTGCGCGGACCCTCCCTCCAAAGGTTTGTCCTTCCTCGGGAATGCGTGTGTGTGTTGTTCTTAGCATATTTTAAAGTTAGTTTAAGTAGTGTGTACCTCTGGGGACCGATGCACTCAGCACTTTGGTCTCATAGGGATCAAAAAATAGTGGTGTCCCATCACCCTGTCCCTTATCCTTGTCATGTTTTCCACATGTACCTTTCCTCTCCGATTCTGAGCAGAACCTTCTCATTCCTTACCTTAGCAGTCCAACTAGTTTTCAACGCTGGCCTGTAGCACCACATCTCAAATGCTTCTATTCTCTTCTGTTCTAGTTTTCCCACAGTCCATGTTTTACTATCATACAATGCTGTTATCCAGAAGTACATTCTAAGAAGTTTATTCCTCAAATAAAGGCCTATGTTTGACACAAGTAGACCTCTCTTGGCCAGGAACGGCCTTTTTGACAGTGCTAGTCTGATTTTAATGGTCTCTTTGCTTCGTCCGTCATTGGTTATTTTGCTACCTAGATAACAGAATTCCTGAACTTCATCTACTTCGTGGTCACCAATCCTGATCTTAAGTTGCTCTCTGTTATCATTTTGCTACTTCTCATTACTTTCGTCTTTCTTAGATTTACCCTCGATCCATATTCTGTACTCATTAGATTGTTCATTCCATTCTGCAGTTCATGTAGTTCTATTTCGCCTCACTCAGGATAACGATGTCGTCCGCAAATCGTATCATTGATATCCTTTCATCTTGAATCTTAATTTCACTCCTCAATCTTTATTTTATTTCCATCATTGCTTCTTCGATGTACAGATTGAGCAGTAGGGCAAAAAGACTACATCCCTGTCTTACATCCTTTTTATAACCAGCACTTAGTTCTTGGTAGTCTACTCTTATTATTTCCTCTTGGCTCTTGTATATAGAAATGGAAACACGATTTATTTACATTGACAAAATTATTTACACACAAACTTGAGGACAATTACCTCTAATTATTGTTAGTTAGCTACGGAAACCGAAAGATCTTAAATCGTTGCTCGCGGCAAACTGAAAGATCCTCGAATAATGTTCAGAGTAATCAATGTTCTGTGAGGAAGATGAGACGTGGATATTTTTCCTCATACGCAAACAGAAGTTTCTGAAGACGGGGACTACGCCAAGAACAACTGCAATTTTTCCACATTTGGCTGTTGGATTTATATATCACTGTACAGCTTACTGCGTCATTGTAGTTACATGATACATAATTTTCGATCGCAAAACTCTGTTGTGAGTGGAACCACGTAAAAGCTGAGATGAATAGCACCCACTTACTGATTACCGACTGCGATTTCGCTTTGCTTAAGCATGTGCTAGCCACAGCTAATCGTCGTCATTATTCAATTATGCCGACGGAAGCACGGAACGAAGTTTTTTCGGACTCGAAAGACGGAGATAATTGGAACGGAAGCACGCCATTGTGTTCGCCGGCGGCCGACTTCTCTCACTGAGCACGTCGTATTCAATAACCGAATAAGAGATATTTCTGTAACTTGTAAATCCATTTGAAATTCAAATGAGAACGTAACCGGTTCCCACGCTGCGAGAAAACCGCGTTTGAAATTCAAATGTCGGCTGGCCGGGCGAGGCATTACTGCAGGTGTGGCGCTAACTGCCGCAAGAAGTGCGAGGGCGTAAGATGCGGCCAGCGCACACAAGCGGCTTTGGCCGGTCGACTGGAGATCGCTGGAGGTCAACACTCCAGTTCAGCGTCGATGTGGAGGCCCTCATTACCACTGGGAAACCAAAAAAACATGTAATGAGGCATCGAAGACGTTCACCAGTTTGAAGAGTAAAGAATACTATCGCCCTGTTAATCTTCTGTTTTCTTCACTTTATTATTCGTCTTTACTTACAGTTAAACTAATATGCTTGATCCAGCTTCTGTCCACCTCTTTCTTGCTGTTCCATTCGTACACCTAAATTCAGACCAGTTGTGTAATGCTACCAGTCACTACTTGTTCTTTTTGACATTTTGTTTGTGCTTTATAGTAACTTCTTTTCACTCTGTGTTAGTTCTTACATCGTCTCATTTTTAAACGAAACACTAAATTAAACTTACTATATATTTACCTGCAAACTGAGCAGATCCTTGTTGATGTTTATGTATTTGTAATATTTTGTTATGTTTGTAAAATATTTAATGATTTGTATTTTTGTTTTGTATGTTTCATATTTGGAGAGAGCAGCGCAACTCGCGGAAACAGCATCTTCAAGGCCGGAACCATAAAGAAAATTCCTGGCCCCTAGACGTCACTGGTCAACGGCCAAAGAGCAACAAAAGATCCCGTGACCGGGTTGTTACGTCGAACCTCCAACATTCAAATAAATAAATAAAAAGTTGTAATTTTCCATTGTATTGATGTCACAGAATGTTTAGTTCATGTTGTATTTTGTTCAGTTCTGCTTTGTAGAGTCTGATGTTCACATTTGTATGTAGCATATACGAAGACAATAAAATAGTGTATGATCTAAAGCTTAAATACATGTTCGAGAATTATTTATGAAGAGTTATATTGAGGAAGAATAATTACTGAATTTTTCCAAGATATTAATTTTCAGAAGAGTTTTATTTCGATTTTTGAATCTTAAAGGTTTTATAGTCTGATTTTAATATGGGAAAAATAAGATAACTTGCAAGAATATAATTTCCAAGAAGAAACAAAAGTTAGCGCAAATCAACTGGATTTGCACAAACGACTCAACTGAAAGTGTTTTAATTACAGTTTCGTTCAAGAATCTTTTATAGAGAACTTTTTTTGGAGTGTTTGGTGAACGACGTAGGTGACGAAGTCTGGACATGGTCATATTTCAAACAAAAATCACACGCGTCGTTACACTACTAGAGACACAAATAGGATGACAGTGCTATAGGTGGCGGCTTTTTATCTGATTTACGACTTGACCCCCTGAGAAGTTAACAACTTAATAATTAGTCTCTAAATGGTGTCTTAGTGTACTCTCCTCTCATTCTCTTCCTCACCCGTGCTCTAGTGTTTTGAAGGATCAGTAGGGTTCAAGTGTCGCCGCATTTTCACCAAGTGAAGCTCCAGAGCTTCGCAACGGCATAGAGCAGCATTTTACACTACAGGCGCCACCTATGGTTTAGTACTTCGAGCGATCATCACAATGAAGCACATTCAGTAGCAGCGATCAACCAGGAAGAATAGGAAGGAGAGTGCATTTGAAAGTAAATGCTTGCTCATTATTGCTGTTGCTCCTCTTATTACTATGTGTGTCTACAAAAATACTAATGTTATTGTTTTATTATTGTTGCAGAGCTACGAGACACCACACAGCCAACAACAACGGCGGCAGTGGCAGAAGCTGCTGAACTCCCCGACCTGTTGGCGTTCGACCAGCAGCAATTACAGCGGTAACAGCCTACATTTGAGCTCACAGACCTGCCGGAGTTCGATTGACCCCAGATAGCAGCAGCAGCAACGAAACTGGCGTAGAGTGCTGTTATTAGTGAATGCTGCCACTAATCTTCTCTAGTACGTACAATTTATCAGCAAATGATTCAAATCGTGCGAATGTGGGATTGGTGCCTGACAGGGACTCTGAAGTTCCTATCGACATACAGAATGTACAGTGAAGTGGTATTAATGTGCGTTATACGTGGCTGCAATTAGAGAACTTGTGTGGTATGATCGAGTACATTGATAGAAGAATGATTGACAAGTATAGTTACCTAATTAACAAGTTAATGCCTAAATGTTGATAGGTGAAGCAGTATTAGTGGAATGGAAGGAGAGGCAATGCTCGTGTTAAGGGCTGATGGTGCAACAATATATATCAGACTCTCAAGTGTATTGCGTTTGCATTACCTGTACTCTGCATTAATGAATGTGTCATACAGACTGTGCCATTAGCAAAAATATGTTTTCGCAACATTCCATAAAATATTACATATTTGCACGCCAAGAAAGTGAAGTTCGACCAGCTAGATCAGTGTATTAATAGACATATTCAACGTGTTCCACAGAATATAAAAGTGAGTGTAGTCGCTGAATATACTGAGGGGATACCAAAGTATATAATTGCTCCTATAGGATTAAAGGCAATAGAAGCAGATTTCAGGGGATATAAACGTGAACTGTTTGGGCAGTACTGTAAACGATTATGTATGTATATATGTGAAACAATAAAAAATATTAGGTAAAAAAACACTTTTTCCTTTCGTAGCTCCTAACATTAATTTTAAAAAATTTACTGGCATAAAGAGAGGATATTTCATAAACGAAGAAGAATAACAGTTTTGTAATATGGAGTCACAGTTTCTATCATTCAGGTTTAGAATATGTGCACAACACTTTTATGTCATACATACAATATATATTTACAAAAAAAGCCTTTGGTAAATTTTTATTTACAATATATGTGCAGGGATATAAGAGAGGCCCTCCGCAAGTGATACAATATATTCTCTTTCTCGGCCAAATTCTGTTGAAAAAATCCGTAATTTGTTGTGGAACATCAAGGAATATTCCTGCTTCATCCCCTACAATTTCATGAAATTGTGATTAGTGACCACGCTATATGTAGGCTTCAAAATGGCGTCTGTAATAGAGGTGCGATCCAAGCTGAGAGCTCTGAATGAGTTTATTGTGATGGGAAACCAGAGCATCACACATATTCAAAACCCTTTCAAACTCTGTATGCAGACCTGGCATTGAATAAAAACACAATTAGTTATTGGATGTGGCTTCTGTTATCATTGTAGCAAGGTCACACAATCCTGTTTGATCTTCCATGTGCTGGCAGGCTGCACATAGGTTTGGCACCTGCAATGCTGCTACGTGCAGACACGCTCAGTCGAGCTGATCGATGGTTCCCACCCACACACCTCACTGCACAACTGAAAGTCTCTGTTGGTAGTGCTGGCACACTCTTCTACCAATTGGGGTACACAAAAAATTTGTACCCGCGTTCTCACTGCCTAACGGAAGATCTTAAAGAACTATGGAGGACCATCTGTGCGGAATGTCTTTCGCGTTACAAAGCTCATCGTGACAAACTTTTATCAAACGTCGTAACAGGCGATGAGACATCCGTTCATCACTTCGAATTGGAAATAAAACTGCAATCCATGGAGTGGCGCCACACCATCTCTCCACTGAAGAAAATAGTTCAAAGCCGGATCCTTAGCTAGCAAAGTCATAGTGACAGTCATCTGAGACTTCGAAGGGGTCATGTACGGCCATCACAATGAACAGAGGTCATGTTGAAAAATAGGGTTTTGTAGCGAAAGAAATGGAGAATAATATGGTGCAGTGGAATACTGAATAAAACAAATTAGTTTCATAAAAATGTGTTGAATTATTTATTGACAATCCCTCAAATATGAAAAACACTTATTCATAAAAGATAGAGAGAGGGAAAGTAGTAAATTTGTATTTACACCATCAGCAGGAAGATAACCACATACGAACACACCCAAATGGTTCAAATGGCTCTGAGCACTATGCGACTTAACTTCGGAGGTCATCAGTCGCCTAGAACTTAGAACTAATTAAACCTAACTAACCTAAGGACATCACACACACCCATGCCCGAGGCAGGATTCAAAACTGCGAGCGTAGCGGTCAGTCGGCTCCAGACTGTAGCGCACAGAACCGCACGGCCACTCCGGCCGGCTGAACACACCCACCTTCCCACCCACGCACCCATCTACCCACTCACTGACCCACACACACACAGCGTGCATAAAAAAGTAATTACACACACACACACCCGTTCATAAATACCTATGACAAACAATTCATAATACTAATATCCCGCACACACTTACGCAAACACTTCTATACCTATTTATAAATAATTAAATCATCTACATTAACAAACATTCCATCAATAGACATTCACAGTAGTGTGAGAACGGTATGGTTACAATTCCATCAGCACAGACGAATCGCTTGTCGTTATGACATGACGATCCGACTTTCAATTGCGATACAGTGTGTATCACACGAGACTTCTTTAAGCACCATATCCCGTGGCTTAACTGTTAAGTGGAGCACAACTAACATCAGCTAAGAGACAACGCCTGTAGTACTCGATTGTTAGATACATTGAGGACGCATGTGCATCCCCTCAGCCGTCTTTCGGTGGCATCTGCATCTGTACTGTATCTGTACGTCTTTGATCGGAGTCCTAGAAACTCCACAATATGCAAGCTGTTCCCTTGGTCTTTCATCTGACTGATAACCTTATTGTTCTGTTGTGTTACACCAATACGATTTTTCACTGTGAATCCAGACATGACAATTTCTTAATTACTTCATGGAAATCACTGCCAGGAGATAAGACTGTCTGTATACGTCTCACTAAACTTTGGATTAGCAGAATACTTCTTAGCGAACTCGTAATGAAGGCGATACGTGTGGAGTTTGGAGAGGTCAGGTACACACATACCGATGTAGATGGGCTTTGTAGACTACATCGAAACCGTAGCCATTTCCTTTGTTGAAGATCTTGCTGAGCTTAAAATTTGGCCTGTTCATATAATTCTGTACGCCGCAATGCCTTCCCCAACGGTAAAGTAAACGGATATCATTGTATTCTCTAACATTTTCCGTAATTTTCCCAAAAATTGTGTTGTTCATTAATTTAAAAGAACCTTTTTCGAAATCACACATTTTGAGAGAACTCTTGTCGGTATTTAAATCAATATAGTCGTTGAGTAACGGACTGTGGTTGAGGAGATGGTGCAGGTGTTTATAACAATTTTCACTCCCAAACTGAGGCACCCTGTCCCCGTGAACCATGGACCTTGCCGTTGGTGGGGAGGCTTCCGTGCCTCAGCGATACAGATAGCCGTACCGTAGGTGCAACCACAACGGAGGGGTATCTGTTGAGAGGCAGACAAACGCGTGGTTCCTGAAGAGGGACAGCAGCCTTTTCAGTAGTTGAACGGGCAACACTCTGGATGATTGACTGATCCGGCCTTGTAACACTAACCAAAAGGGCCTTGCTGTGCTGGTACTGCGAACGGCGGAAAGCAAGGGGAAACTACAGCCGTAATTTTTCCCGAGGGAATGCAGCTTTTCTGTATGGTTAAATGATGATGGCGTCCAATTGGGTAAAATATTCCGGAGGTAAAATAGTCCCCCATTCGGATCTCTGGGCGGGGACTACCCAAGAGGACGCCGTCATCAGGAGAATGAAAACTGGAGTTCTACGTATCGGAGCGGGAATATCAGATCCCGTAATCGGGCAGGTAGGTTAGAAAATCTAAAAAGGGAAATGGATAGGTCAAAGTTAGATATAGTGGGAATTAGTGAAGTTCGGTGGCAGGAGGAACAAGGCTTTTGGTCAGGCGAATAGAGGATTATAAATAATTATAAATACAAAATTAAATAGGGGTAATGCAGGAGTAGGTTTAATAATGAATAAAAAAATTAGGAGTGCGGGTAAGTTACTACGAACAGCATAGTGAACTCATTATTGTGGCGAAGATAGACACGAAGCCCACGTCTACTACAGTAGTACAAGTTTATATGCCAACTAGCAATGCAGATGACGAAGAAATTGATGAAATGTATGAGGAGATCAAAGAAATTATTCAGGTAGTGAAGGGAGACGAAAGTTTAATAGTCATGGGTGACTGGAATTCGTGAGTAGGAAAAGGGATAGAAGGAAACATAGTAGGTGAATATGGACTGGGGCTAAGAAATGTAAGAGGAAGCCGCCTGGTAGAATTTTGCTCAGAGCAAAACTTAATCATAGCTAACACTTAGTTCAAGAATCATAAAAGATGGCTGTATACATGGAAGAAGCCTGTTGATACTGACAGGTTTCAGATAGATTATACAATGGTAAGACAGAGATTTATGAACCAGGTATTAAATTGTAGGACGTTTCCAGGGGCAGATGTGGACTCTTACCACGATCTATTGGTTATGAACTGTAGACTAAAACTGAAGAAACTGCAAAAAGGTAGGAATTTAAGGAGATGGGACCCGGATAAACTGACTGAACAAGAGAATGTGCAGAGTTTCAAGGAGAGCATAAGGGAACAATTGAAAAGAATGGGGGACAGAAATACAGTAGAAGAAGAATGGGTAGCTTTGAGGGATGTAGTAGAGAAGGCAGCAGAGGATCAAGTAGGTAAAAAGACGAGGTCTAGTAGAAAGCCTTGGGCAACAGAAGAAATATTGAATTTAATTGATGAAAGGAGAAAATATAAAAATGCAGTAAATGAAGCAGGCAAAAAGGAATACAAACGTCTCAAACATGAGATCGACAGGAAGTGCAAAATGGCTAAGCATGGATGCCTAGAGGACAAATGTAAGGATGTAGAGGCTTATCTCACTAGGGGTAAGATAGATACAGCCTACAGAAAAATTAAAGAGACCTTTAAAGAAAGGAGAACCACTTGTATGAATATCAAGAGCTCAGATGGGAACCCAGTAGTAGGCAAAGGAGGAAAAGCAGAAAGGTGGAAGGAGTATATAGGGGGTCTATACAAAAGTGATGTACTAGAGGACAATATCATGGAAATAGGAGAGGATGTAGGTGAAGACGTAATCTGATATACAATACCGCGTGAAGAGTTTGACAGAGCACTGAAAGACCTGAGCCGAAACAAGGCCCCGGGACTAGACAACATTCTATTAGAACTACTGACGGCCTTGGGAGAGCCAGTCCTGACAAAACTCTACCATCTGGTGAGCAAGATGTATGAGACAGGTGAAATACCCTCAGACTTCAAGAAGAATATAATAATTCCAATCGTAAAGAAAGCAGGTGTTGACAGATGTGAAAATTACCGAACAATCAGTTTAATAAGCCACAGCTGCAAAATACTAACGCGAATTCTTTACAGACGATTGGAAAAACTAGTAGAAGCCGACCTCGGGGAAGATCAGTTTGGATTCCGTAGAAATATTGGAACACGTGAGGCAATACTGACCCTACGACTTATCTTAGAAGCTAGAGTAAGGAAAGGCAAACCCACGTTTCTAGCATTTGTAGACTTAGAGAATGCTTTTGACAATGTTGACTGGAAAACTCTCTTTCAAATTCTGAAGGTGGCAGGGGTAAAATACAGGGAGCGAAAGGCTATTTACAATTTGTACAGAAACCAGATGGCAGTTATAAGAATCGAGGGAATGAAAGGGAAGTGGTTGGGTAGGGAGTGAGACAGGGTAGTAGCCTTTCCTCGATGTTATTCAATCTCTTTATGGAGCAAGCAGTGAAGGATACAAAAGAAAAATTCGGAGCCGGTATTAAAATCCATGGAGAAGAAATGAAAACTTTGAGGTGTGCCGATGACATTGTAATTCTGTCAGAGACAACAAAGGACTTGGAAGAGCAGTTGAACGGAATGGATAGTGTCTTGAAGGGAGGGTATAAGATGAACATCTACAAAAGCAAAACGAGGATAATGGAATGTAGTCGAATTAAGTCGGGGGATGCTGAGGGAATTAAATTAGGAAACGAAACACTTAAAGTAGTAAAGGAGGTTTGTTATTTGGGGAGCAAAATAACTGATGATGGTCGAAGTGGAGAGGATATAAAATGTAGACTGGCAATGACCAGGAAAGCGTTTTTTAAGAAGAGAAATTTGTTAACATCGAGTGTAGATTTAAGTGTCAGGAAGTCGTTTCTGAAAGTATTTGTGTGGAGTGTAGCCTTGTATGGATGTGAAACATGGACGATAAATAGTTTGGACAAGAAGAGAATAGAAGCTTTCGAAATGTGGTGCTACAGAAGAATGCTGAAGGTTAGATGGGTAGACCACATAACTAATGAGGAGGTACTGAATAGGATTGGGGAGAAGAGAAGTTTGTGGCACAACTTGACTAGGAGAAGGATCGGTTGGTAGGACATGTTCTGAGGCATCAAGGGATCTCCCATTTAGTATTGGAGGGCAGCGTGGAGGGTAAAAATCATAGAGGGAGACCAAAAGATGAATACACTAAGCAGATTCAGAAGGATGTATGTTGTAGTAGGTACTGGGAGATAAAGAAGCTTGAACATGATAGAGTAGCACAGAGAGCTGCATCAAACCAGTCTCAGGATTGAAGACCACAGCAACAACTGGGTGTTACGGTAGTGAATAACGTATCTCTGCACGTTAGCGGCAGTGGTCATCAGGTTGGGAATGGAACTGTTACATAGAGCAAATCAGCCGGCCGCAGTGGCCGAGCGGTTCTAGGCGCTATAGTTTGGAACCACGAGACCGCTAGGTGGCAGTTTCGAATCCTGCCTCGGGCATGGATGTGTGTGATGTCCTTAGGTTAGTTCTAGGGGACTGATGACCTCAGCAGTTAAGTCCCATAGTGCTCAGAGCCATTTGAACCATGGTGACAAATCGGTGTGTGCGTTATGGAAGTCGGATGGAACATTCCATTTCGGAAATCGTTATGGAATTCAATATTACCTGATCCACAATATTAAATGTGTGTCGAGAATACCAATCGCAGTGGAAAACGTTGTGGTTGATATCCTTCATTTAACGAGCTAGAGTAGTGGCGTTTGGGTAGTGTTGTCAGGGAAAAGCTTTGTGAAATAACCGAATAATTTAATGTGGGACGTACGAAGAACTTGTTCTTAGGACTGTGGCGAAATTTGGCGTTAATGGGCTAAGGCAGCTGACGATCGACGTGAGTGCCTTTGCTAGGAACATGGTATGCCCTGCAGCGTCTGTCCTGGGCTCGTGACCATGTCGGTTGGACCTAGACGACAGGAAAACCATGGTTTGGTCAGATGGGTCCAGGTATCAGTTGGTAAGAACTGATGGTAGAGTTAGAGTGTGGCGCAGACTCTATGAAGCCATGGACAGAGGTTATCAAATCAACAAGGCACTGTGCAACCTGATGGTGGGCCCATAACGGTGTGGGATGTACTGAAATGGAATGGGCTGGGTCCTCTGCACCAGCTAAACCGATCATTGACTTGAAATGGTTGTGATCGACTACCTGCAGACCATTTGGTACCATTAGTGGAGTTCATGTTGCCAAACAATGATGGAATTTCTGTGGGTGACAATGCCCCAGGTCACTAGGCCGCAATTGTTCGTGAGTGGTTTGAAGAACATTCCTGGACAGTGCGAGCGAATGATTTAGCCACCCGACGTGCATCCCATTACCCATTTTTGAGACATAATCGAGAGGTCAGTTTGGGCACAAAATCCTGCAGTGGCAACACTTCCACAATTCAGGACCACTAGAGAGACAGCGTGCCTCAGTAGTTCTTGAGGGGCTTGCAGAGACCTGTGGAGTCCACGCCACATCGAGCCGCTGCAATATGCCGAGGAAAATGAGATCCGAGACGATATTAGGAGGTATCCAAAGACCTTTCTCACATCAGTGTATGCGGGTCGGTGGGCTGAGAGTCTTATAGATGCATGATCGCCAAAGTTGGTTAGGGCCTGTAAGGCGCCATGAGCGCTAATGAGGTTGGTTTAATGAATTATACATTTGTTAGTTTTGGTTTTACAACTGAATCTTTTTCACCACGACTGCAGTGGATATAGAACGGAAACTGCATGTACAGCGGAAAACGGATGTGAGCCCCGTAGCAGTATCTACACTACTGGCCATTAAAATTGCTACACCAAGAAGAAATGCAGATGATAAACGTGTATTCATTGGACAAATATAATATACTAGAACTGACATGTGATTACATTTTCACGCAATTTGGGGGGCACAGATACTGAGAAATCAGTACCCAGAACAACAACCTCTGGCCGTAATAACGGTCTTGATACGCCTCTGAATTGAGTCAAACAGAGCTTGGATGGCGTCTACAGGTACAGCTGCCCATGCAGCTTCAAGACGATACCACAGTTCATCAAGAGTAGTCACTGGCGTATTGTGACGAGCCAGTTGCTCGGCCACCATTGACCAGACCTTTTCAATTGGTGAGAGATCTGCAGAATGGCAGGGCAGCAGTCGAATATTTTATGTATCCAGAAAGGGCCGTACAGGACCTGCAACATACGGTCGTGCATTATGCTGCTGAAATGTAAGGTTTCGCAGGGATCGAGTAAAGGATAAAGCCACGGGTCGTAACACATCTGAAATGTAACGTGCACTGTTCAAAGTGCTGTCAGTGCGAACAAGAAGTGACTGAGACGTGTAACCAATGGCACCCCATTCCATCACAATGGGTGACACGGCAGTATGGCGATGACGAATACACGCTTCCAATGTGCGTTCACCGCAGTGTCGCCAAACACGCATACGATCATCGTGATGCTGTAAACAGAAACTGGACTCATCCGAAAAAAATGACGTTTTGCCATTGGTGCACCCAGGTTCGTCGTTGAGTACACCATCGAAGGCGCTCTAGCCTGCGATGCAGCGTCAAGGGTAACCGCAGCCATGGACTCCGAGCTGATATTCCATTCTGCTGCAAACGTCGTTGTACTGTTCGTGCAGATGGTTGTTGTCTTGCAAACGTCCCCCTCTGTTGAGTCAGGGATCGAGACGTGGCTGCACGATCCGTTGCATCCATGCGGATAAGATGCCTGTCATCTCTACTGCTATTGATAGGAAGCCTTTGGGATCCAGCACGGCGTTCCGTATTACCCTCCTGAACCCACCGATTCCACATTTTGTTAATAGTCATTGGATCTCGAACAATGCGAGCAGCACTGTCGCGATACGATAAACCGCAATCGCGATAGGCTACAATACGCCCTTTATTAAAGTCGGAAACGTGATAGTACGCATTTCTCCTCCATACACGAGGCGTCACAAAAACGTTTCACCAGGCAACGCCGATCAACTGCTGTTTGTGTATGAGAAATCGGTTGGAAACTCGGTGTCAGCATGTTGTTGGTGTCGCCACCGGCGTCAACGTTGTGTGAATGTTCAGAAAAGCTAACCATTTGAATGTCACAGCATCCTCTTCCTGTCGTTTAAATTTCGCGTCTGTAGCACGTCATCTTCGTGGTGTAGCAGTTTTAAGGGCCAGTAGTGTTGATAGAGGCCGTCGGCTAGATTATGGCAACCAGTGCAGCAAGCGCGTGGTCTTGCAGTGTAGCCGGCGCTGCTAGCGGCCGGGCTTGTCAGTCTGGCAATGATGCCCAAGAGCTAGACGATGCTGACTGTAACAGCTTCCTGCAGCTCTGCACTGGATGGCAATAACGGTGAAGTTACTCATGGCTTGCACATCGCAGGAAAGCTCTGGACGCCAGTGTCAGCACACAGATTTAAGTTGGGGAACAGGAACAGCTTGCGGGCCTCACAGCTGGAGTGACAGTCTGATAATGCACCAAGCATTCACCATGGCCCCCTGGAGTCTGTGATAGTAGGCTGCAGATTTTCATATTAACTCATAATGGCTAAGTCCAGCAGACAAGGCTGACTATAGTATCGAAGGTAGTTGTTTTCGAACCAGTGGCAATCAGCACATCACAGGCCCTGACTCGAAACTGACCCACTACACTTGGAATATAGAAGGGTTCAGACACCTGAAAATTTATAGCTGTCTGCTGGAGGCAATAACGCCACGTCTTTTCAAGGATGACTGACTTTGGGCTGATTTTCTGGGTTCATCATTGATCTCCACCACTCCTCAATGTCTCAGCTGTACCTTTAAGCTCTTCAGATTGGCGATTTGTGTCATATTTACGTGTTGTTAAGGCGTCTTGCAATGCTGGGAAACTGAAGTGCTATTCCCTCCACAGTGTAGTCACACAGCGAAGTTTTGATTGATTTGTGGCAAGGGCCTCTGTTGTGGAACATGATATTTGAAATATTGACTCTCCTGCCTGGTCATCAAGCCTTTTGTGACACTGCGCTGGAGGCTGTCTTGTTTTGGTTCGGCGCTGGCTGGTGAAAACCTTAAAAATTTTAACGTTCGTCCAGTACGTCTTTCTAAGAAGCAAAATTTTTTTCAAGAACGAGTAATGAGTCAATGACGTTCTTTGCGGGCTTTGCCAAATCAACTCCGCTCTGATTTAAGTTTCCATTTTCGTATTTTATAGCCTTCGTTTATGTGTTGTTATTGCTATATTGTTTATTTATACTGCTGCCAAGAGCAGTTCTGACAAGTTACGATTCATTTCGGACAGGACTATTAATTCAGTTGTTAGATAAACTCCCGGCATTAATTAAAGTGGTAACGCTTTTTGAGAGAACCAATACGTGGATCTAATTTATGAAGGTCACTCTGCTCCATCATGTATCTGTTACGTGCCAGATTCATTGACCTGTCAGGGTCCGTGGGGTGCGATCCTCGTTTTGGGCGGCCACACCAAGGTAGATCATTATACAGTGTCCAGTCACATTAATCTGAACACCTGTCAGATGCCTGAATAACAGTCTTTATTAGCGCGCACCGCTGCGAGACTTGGAGGAAGAGAGTGACCTAGGTTCTGCAAAGTGCCGATAGAGGTTTGGAGCCATGCTGACTCAAGTGCTGTGGCCAGCTGCCCTAGTTACCTCGGTTGAGGACTCATGGTGCGTACAGTACCTGTGAGGTGGTCACACAGACTTCCGGTTGGCTTTAAATCCGGGAAGTTTGATGGCCATGGAAATACAGCAAACTCATCCTGGCGCTCTTCGAGACACGCACGTACAGTGAAAGATGTGTGACAGGTTGCATAAGCCAGTTGGTTGATGCAACCATTCCTATGAGAATAAAACTGCATTTATGGGTGGATATGGTCCCCAAGTATAGATGCACACTTGTAATGATCCACTATGTCTTCCTGAATGACGAGATCATCCAAGGAATGCCATGAAAATATTCTGCACGTCATAAAGACTCCTCTTCCGGGCTGGACTGCTCCAAATATTGTTGCAATGTGTCTGCTTTCAGACGTTACATGCAGTGTACACCGACGGCCATTTGTTGTCTCATTGGACGTTCAGTTCCGGATTTGGCGTGCAAATCGCATCAATTTGAACGCAGCGCCACAAATGAACAGTAGTCAATGTGGTTGCACGAACCTGGCGTGGCTGCGGAGGCCTGCGGGTAGCGTCATCTGATGATCGGTCGTTGAGGAAACACTGTTGATGGCCCCTTTGTTCATCTGGATGGTCAGCTGCCCAACAGTTGCATGCCTATTCGTCCGTACACATCTCCGCAGCCGTCATTCACCCATGTCGTCGTTGGCCTATCGTGCGCCACAGTTGCCTCGGGGGCGGTTTTGGAAAGCGCCATTTCGGCACGCGATCAATTTACAAACATATTTGTTGCGAAATGCTTCCATTGTTGTCCCGAAAGCCAATGCTCATGCCCTTTGGACTTCAGATAGATCGTCCTGTTTCTGCACTGCGTCCCCCCCCCCCCCCCCCTCCCCGTCACCCAAACCCCGACATGCACTGCTAGTGCTGCCACATATCGTCTGTCTGTGGTTGCTGCACGTCGACGTCCAACTTAACCTCTTAACCGATGATCACATTAATGTGACTGGGCCGTGTAAAAGCCGAAGGCTTGTTACCTCGTTTAGCATCTGACAGCACATTAACTCGTTTGGAAAGCAATCTGACGTTTGCTAATTATTTGTAGATGGGAGCTGAATTCTTTAAAGAATTGGGGCACATTGGACGTGGGGTGGGAATGAGAGTTACTGGTATTCTGATTCTCATTCATCTAGAGAGCGGAATTGTTTAGATTGCCATCCGGAAGTCAAGAGGCCTTTTTTTTACACTTTACATTCCAAGGGCGTTTTGCTAGATCTTACGAAATTGATATTGATAAATGAGACTATCTTTTACCAAAGCACGTCATAATACGTGAGCAAAACCATGGTTCATCAGTGTACAACAATTCAAGGACAACGGTATAGATCTACAATTATGTCCATCTGTCTGTCATCCCTTCTCTAAGACGGGAATTACCTACGCTTTCCTCCAATTACATGGTAACATTCGTTGCTCCATCGACCTACGATAAACAGCTGCTAGAATTGGAGCAAGTATTTCGCTTAATCTCTGTGGAATCTGACACGTACCTCATCCAGTCCAGATGCATTTCCTCTGTGTGATGAGTGAAAAGACGAAGTGTGTCGCGAACCTCCACGCTGGAATAATCTCGGAAGACTGAATTCTGTATTTCGAAACTGGTCGGCAGTAAATAAATACAGTAAACGTCTTTATGCGGTTGGGACTGTTTTATTACATAAAATATTTTAGTAGGAGCGCTGACTTCCACTAGAAACAAGATAAACTGTTTGAAAATAAATTTAGCGATAGAGTGGTTTACTTACAAAATCGTGCAAGTGAAAGGGAGCGTGATAGCTTACCACTAACAAAACATCATCAATAGTAAAAACATCAAATATTCTCTCAGAAAACAGTGTCCGTCTGTTAAAATGACGTTTGTGAAGCTTCTTTATGATCATAATTTTATAATGCCGAAACTGTAACTCACAGTCCAGAATGCGCTGTAGCGAACGATGAGATACACCCGAAACCTGAGCTCACCGCCTAGTGCAGCAGCGATGAATTTGAAGAAAAGACGCTATTACTCAGTCGACGTTTGGTTTGGAGTTCGCGTTGTACGAGGTCGACCAACCGACTTTTTCTCCATAACTGATACAGTTGCGCGGAAAAAATTACCTGAAAGAAATATTCTGTACGGATCAGGTATCTAAACATTACGCTCAACACTCAACAATGTACATACAAGCAGTTGCATGCTGATAACAGGTTCATTACTTTTGAAGTAATGTTCAGCAGTGAAAACACGATATTGATCCACCCACTGCGCCATTCGTACTGATACTGAACGCTCTGCCGGCCTTTGTTGCCGAGCGGTTCTAGGGGTTACAGTCTGGAAGCGCACGACCGCTACGGTCGCAGGCTCGAATCCTGCCTCGGGAATGGATGTCTGTGATGTCCTTAGGTTAGTTAGGTTTAAGTAGTTCTAAGTTCTAGGGGACTGATGACCTGGGAAGTTAAGCCCCATAGTGCTCGGAGCGATTTTGAACTGAACGCTAACCAACAGAGTAAAACTCTCGGAGGTGACTGAGTTCTCTCCTCTAATTCTAGTACGCAACTGTCCGCCTGCTTAGCTGAGTGGTAACTAGCTTGCCTCGCGTGCAGCGGGCCCGGGTTCGGTTCCCGGCCGGTTTGGAAATTTACTCCACGTCTGCACCGGTCGTTGTGTTGTCCTTATCATCCTCTCATCATCATCGACGTACAAGTCTCCCAATGTTGTGTCACATGAGATAAGACTTCCAACAAGGTGTATGAATCCGGACGGTACCAGCCGGTCAACAATGCAATACCATCATTTTATTTTTTCACTCTGCGACTGACATACAAGTGTTCATTATGCGCCATGCTGTACGTCATACGACACTCTATGATTGCGTTTGTGCTTCTAACAACCCTACCACAACAAAGGTAAAATTTAATTATCATTGTAGTGTTGCTCACGCTGCTAAATATTGCATTTTCGGGCAACAACACAGTTACATTATGTGGTAGGTATCATCAGAGCACAGTTAATAAAGTCATTTCATTAAATGATGGATAATCTAGGCAGTTATCTATTTTGTGTTTCCCTAGCTGGTCTCGTTGTGAACTCATGGCTCAATTGTCGAAAATCTAGGTGGTGATGATACCAAGCTCGGATGCAAAGAGGCCTAGGTGTTATTCTGCGATATTCAAAAATTTTATAGGTGTGTTTCAAAAACCATTCTTGAAGATTAAACTTATGCAAGTTAGCACAATGGTGATGTAAATATGTAATCAGCACTCCGAATTTAAGATACACTTCTTTTTTATTACTTTTGTGCAATATCACGTAAGACACAAAACATCACTTCACAATATAAAACATACTTGAAAATATCGTCCTCTGTGTTAAAGTTCACATTTTATAAACTGACTACTATTTGCCTCTTTTCAACATGACGACCATGACTTAACTGTTTCTAATAACCGCTTAAACGCCGAAAAATCAGAGTTACAAGTACGTCAAAGATCATAGTGACAAAAGAAAGAATTCACATAAGAATAGTATCATTGCAATATAAACATACCGATGTATCTAAGTACCTCTATGAATGAAATCAAATCTGAATGTTGTCTCAGAAATATGTTAACTACTCTACGGAAACACAGTAGAATATTTCTGGTATCGAGAGGTTGAGGTGAAGTGCCGCAATGGTTACGTAATTCAAGTACCATTACATGCTCCATAACCAGGATATATTTTCATTTCTGTATGACTGCTCATCGTCGGTTGCAGCTTTTGACCAGTTAAGTTTTGACGTCATCAGTCTGAAGGCTTGGTCATTTTTTTTTATCACCTTAGAGGCAGTGTTTCCTGAACCGCGCTTACGCAGAAAATAGAGGACCTGTAAAATCAAACTCACTGTTAGAACTGTCAGTTTAAGCAGAGAAATATACTGGCAACACCCAAGTACACACGATCTTAAGAGTCGTGTGACGAATTATTGAGACCTTCCGTCTCCACAGAAGAGGATACGCCCACAGTGGTTGTAAGGAGGGAGGGAAGGAGTTAGGAAGGAGGCAGTAAACGAGGCGAAGGGGGAAGGAGAAAAATAACCTGTTAGGGGGAAGACAAGCGCGTGGCGAACAACAGATGTCCTGCCAGCGACAGCACGCGCGGGTTATTTAGAAGGAGATAATTTCTGTTATTCAGACAAATTGGCCCGGCAGGGCGCGTCGCCACATTCCTGCGGCCAGGGGGCCCGTCGTAAATCTGGACCGTCTCTGGCGGCTGGCCCTGCGTCGCTGTGCGTGACGATGCGTGCCGTGCGAGGCTGGGCTGAGATGGGTCGCTTCCCGCGTGTCTGCGGCGAGGCGACGAGTGACTGCGCTTGCGGGGACGATCGCATGTACATCCGCAACTGAGAACCTCGACAAGTACAGCAGACCATCTGGCCCATTTTTCTTTCTTTTGCACTGCTTTATGCAGTAAGAGTGAGTATGGATATGTTACAGATGGCAGTGCTCAGCTAAAACTAAATTACGGTGGAAGGCAATGGGTCTTTCATGTTACAAATTATATGTCTGGACTGTGATTTCGCGATCCTCATCGTAAAAATCATGAAGGTATTGTCAGTTACATATAGTACATCAATCTAAGCAGCCGTTTTAGGTTGTTTTCAGATAATACTGTCGTTTACTGACTACTATAATCCTCAAAAAATAAAAAAAATTGAAAAACTACTTAGAAAAGGTATCTGAATGGTGTGAACATTGAAATTGACGCTAAGTAACGAATAGTGTGAAGTCATCCACTTTAGTGCTACAAGGAATCCGTTAAACTTCGGTTACATGATAAATCAGTCAAATCCAAAGGCCATAAATTCAACTAAATAGCTACAAATTACAATTACGAGCAACTACAACAGGAAAGAACACACAGAAAAAGTTGTGCGGAAGGCTAACTAAAGACTGCGTTTTGTTGGGAGGAAGCTTACAAAACGCAACAAAAGTACTTAGAAGACTGCCTACACTACGCTTGTCTGTCCTGTTTTAAAATACTGCCGCGCGATGTGGGATCCTTGCCAGATATTGTTGACGAAGTACATCGAAAAAACTCAAAGAAGGGCAGCTCATTTTGTACTATCGCGAAATAGGGGAGAGAGTGTCAGTGAAATGATACAGGATTTTGGGTGGAGATCATTAAAACAAATGCATTTTTCGTTGCTGCAGAATCTCCTCACGACATTTCAGTCACCAATTTTCTCTTCCGAATTCGAAAATATTTTGTTGACGCCGACCTACATATGGAGAAACGACTACCTCAATAAAATAAGGGAAATCAGAGCTCGCACGAAAAGATATTGAGGTTCGCTTACCCCGTGCGCCGTAAGAGACTGGAGTAATAAATAATTATTGTGAAAGTGGTTCGAGGAACCCTCTGCCAGGCATTTGAATGTGATTTGCAGAGGATCCATGTAGATGTACATGTAAATCGCTGCTAATTCTCTGTAACCACTCTCACTCGACAAACTGGAGAAAATACCTGAGGTTTTCCTAGACAAGTTGAAATAATCTCCGGGGAAAATGGGTGGAAGTTGTTTGTAGTTAATAAATATTACTTTCATCTATGCTAGTAGGTGTGTCGTAGAAAGAATGAATTTCCAGAACACATTGGAGTAAAAAAAAGTATTTGGTGTGAGTTACTAACAGCAGATGAAAAAGTGGTGTGCTCGTTTCAAATTTTTTTGCATTTCTCTATTCAACTTAGACCTCTCATAATCCCGAACAGACACTAGTCTGTTTCCGTATATGGAAACCTGTCCTATTGCCACTTCCCGCCCCGAACAAATAAGACAATTTTATACTCATAACTATTATCATTAGATAGTAAGCAGTCTCGTAATATTGCTTCAAACCTTTCAGAAATAACGAAGAAACTGAAAAAAAGTCTATAGATTCACTTGAACCTGATAATCATTAACATGTGCAGACAATGCAGAAACTGTGAATTAGAATCTTTTTTGAGCATTCTTATCAACATATTTCGTTCTCTTTGCTTTAGCTTCTGTGGTCGACTTCCTGTTTCGCTATTGATAAAAAAATACTTCCTTCTCCACAGCGTGATATTATCTACAGCACACTTGCCCGGCTTCTTCCAATAGACCTAATATCAGCTGTTTCCGAAAACGATTTTCCCTTTTCATATTGGGGGATAACTATTTTCCTTTGCTCTAGATTTGTTTCCCTCCCTTTGCGTTCCATTCACCGCGTATTAGAATCAGCATACATGAGGACCTGATTGCCACTGAAACTGTTCCTAGCTACAAGCGGTTCGTTAGTCGTTTCTATACAATTTTAATAGTCTATGAATACATTTGAAACGTCCCCTTATAAAATTAATGAAGTACTGTGCTGGTATACCCCTTATGTTATTTGATTTTCAAACAGCTGAGCAAAATTGAACGTACTCAGACATTTCTCTCTTTACTTATTCTGATCATCACTAAATTGACACACAATATTTTTAGCGCAACGCAATCTGACTTCCAATAATCCCTGTAAAAGAATGGCCCTGACTAACAATAACCTATACATTTCATGAATCACTTACCTCACAAAAATCTTCGTTACTCAAACTACTGCTATACAGCGTGCGTCAATTCTTCCAGCTGAATTACAAATTAAAACTACTGAAGGCACTAACTACTGATAGGCATAGTTAGCAAATGAAATATTTTTGTAGAGAACAAACAATGCAGTTCATGACATCCAGTCTTACAAAAAAATGGTTCAAATGGCTCTGAGCACTATGGGACTTAACTTCTAACGTCATCAAGTACTATATCTCCCCTATGGACCTTGTAAGGCACCGGCCGCGGTCATCTCGCGGTTCTAGGCGCGCAGTCCGGAACCGTGCGACTGCTACGGTCGCAGGTTCGAATCCTGCCTCGGGCATGGATGTATGTGATGTCCTTAGGTTAGTTAGGTTTAAGTAGTTCTAAGTTCTAGGGGACTGACGACCACAGGTCCCATAGTGCTCAGAGCCATTTGAACCATTTGTAAGGTAGACCGACTCGGACCACCTAGTTTGCTCTTCCAACTCAGCACTCTCATGACAGGTAGAACAGCTCGCCGGTAACATTAACTTATATGCTAGCAGTGATGGGCAAACAGTGAAATAAGAACTGAAAATGTTTGGATTCCAATGGGTTCATCTACATCTATGTTTACATGTGTTCTCGTTGTTGTGGAGAACCGGCCTCGGTTCTCCTTCAGTTCTCACTTCTAAGTTCTTGATCTCCGCTAGTTGCTTCTCAGCACCCGTTTCTTAGTTCTCGCTTCTTAAATCACGTTTTTTTTAAATTTAAACTGATTAGTTTTGGCTTCTCAGATCTCGCTCCTCACTTTTCGTCCGTGCATTCGTTTCCAAAGTTGATCGTGGGGAAACGAGACCAAAGTTTTCGGTTCACAGATACGTGCTTGCACCTGCTGTCTTCTACTACAGGAATTCGGACCACAACATTGATTTCTTCATTTCATACAGAAATTAGAGTGTTGAACTTAAATACGTATTGAAAGAGCGTTATGTATTTGCAACAACAACTACGCAAAACTTCAGAACGAAATATTCCATGAATTTTCAAAAATGAATATCGCAGACAATTTGTGAGAATTATAATGAAGATATTTAAGTACTAATGACAGAGAAAGTGGTTAGTCTGCATGAGCGCCCCTCAAACACTGGTAAAATACACAAGGGAATGTAAAAGCATGTTGATCACTGTGTGTCCATGCGACCCAAGTCTTTTTCTAGGAGACATCAGCTTTCCCGGGGTTGCGTCAGTGATTTGTGTAGCGATGATCGCACGTCCGGAAAAGGTATGGATTTTCGTATGGGACGTTGCTGAGCACATCCTTTGAGCAGATCACAGCGATTATAGCAGATTGCAACTGTGGCGTGTACGTGAATACTAGTTCTAATCGACATGTCACGTAACGTACAGGCGTCAAAAAAAGTATTGCATCAGCTCAGTTCCCAGAACGCAGACAGACGTCGACTGTGGATATTTTATCACAGACATAGACGCATTGACTGTTCAAAAATGTTCAAAATGGTTCAAATGGCTCTGAGCAGTATGGGACTTAACATCTGAGGTCATCAGCCCCCAGAACTTAGAACTACTTAAACCTAACTAACCTAAAGACATCACACACATCCGTGCCCGAGGCAGGATTCGAACCTGCGACCGTAGCGGTCGCGCGGTTCCAGACTTAAGCGCCTAGAACCTCTCGGCCACCTCTGCCGGCACCAGTCTTACAAAGTTACTCTGTGTGATGGACACACGTTCAGATCATCCGCTCTCAAAACTCCGCCATCTCACTCCACACACTTTTTCCCCCACTGTGTGAAGTCAGCTGGTACAGAATTATTAATAATTTTTTGCAGAAGGCTAATTTAGTTAATGCTTTTATGTGTACAGATTAGGGAGAAACCTCAGTCTGTTAGTTTACCAAATAAAATCATTAGTTTTGGTCTTAAGTTCTAATAAATGAAGTTATTCGACATGAACAACGGTGTACGATTACTTTTTCTCCATGACTGTATACCAGTGGTAGTGAGTTGATTTCGAAAAAAAGGCTCTGAAAACCCTAAATTAATGATTGGATGTGAAGTACCATGAGCGTAGTGGGAATGCTTCGTGGAGTTTCAGTTGTTAACAGCGTAATGCAGTGCAGCCTCCAGAGAGCTGTACTTCGATGGTTTAGACGCGTCCGCTAAGCAGAGCGAGACAGTTGCGAGGGGTGGCTGACTGCAGCGCGCGCTGGCTGCGGTGCGGCACAGCTGCAGGAGCCGTAAATCTGGCGGCGCCAGCAACAAGCGTCGGCTGCATTCCGCGGGGTGACCCCTCCGCGCTGTCCCGCCAGCAGCCAGCAGGCGGGCCCCCGGGGCTAAGGGCTCAGCCGCAGCGGAGGTCCGTCCGGAGGGGCGTGGGTGGGGGTTCCGGCCGCAAACGGCATGCGGGCGTAATCGCTTCACTTGCCAGCACTACTTCTCCACCCCGCTACTCCATTTGTACAGTAGCTGAATGCGACGCAGCGGCTTTCTAAGCTAGGACTACACGATACGGCAGTTCTAAATTACGAAGTCACAGTATTAGCTGAGAAAAGGACCACTGTTTTCGAAATTTATTGGCGAAGGCCGTGCTACTCTATCTGATACCGTACACTACCAAACGGGATACAATCAGATGCAGTACCGCAGCAAGTATGTGATTAGCTAGAGGAATATTTCTCTAACAGAACCCATTGCGTTCTACTGGATGACTAAAGTTGCATTGAAGCGAAAATACGTCGGGTGTGCCCGAGGAATCGCAACCATGGATGAAATGTTTTCCGTACGCATAAGAAAATTATCAGTCAGGATGAGCGGCACTATAAAATTGTACTCTGACGATGACTATATTTAGGAAAAATATCCGATTGACTTGCAGCTCCCTTCAAAAGTAGGGACATGCGAGATAATGGCCATAAAGAAGGACTCGACAGTACTTCATAACGCCACTATCTGATTAAAAACCACGTGAAAGTACGACGAGGAAAGGAGAATGGAATACAGACATTTCGAACAAAATGTGAGAACCATTTATGCTTTTCGTTTTAGAAACCACGACCGGTTTCCGTTCCCGAAGCCATTGTTAAAAGATATATACCGGGCTTCCTGAGAAGTCACAACACGATTGCGCTGTCTCAGGTCATCTGACGTATAACAACTGGACAATGGCCTTGGATGACGAAACCGATCGTAGTTTCCAAAATCAAAATAAAAGTGCAATTGATCCTGACAGTTGCGAAATCTGTATCAGAATGCTCCGTGTGCTGGACAAAATAGCGTACAACACGCTGAGCAAGTTAAAAGTAAACTCTGCTACTGCGAATAGCTACAATGTCGGAAAAACACAAAGAAGGAGTTGGACGACATAAATGGAACTTGACAGCCGTGTTTCTACATCTGAAAGACATCTGCTAAGAGTAGTGGTAGTATTGCTACTTCGTTGTTGTTATGGTCTTCAGTCCCGAGACTGGTTTGATGCAGCTCTCCATGCTACTCTATGCAGTGGAAGCGTCTTCATCTCCAAGTAACTACTGCACCCTACATTCGTCTGAATCTACTTAGTCTATTCATCTCTTGGCCTCCCCCTACGATTTTTACCCTCCACGCTGCCCTCCAATACTAACTTCGTAATCCCTTGATGTGTCAGAACATGTCCTACCAACTGATACCGTCTTCTAGTCAAGTTGTGCCACAAATTCCTCTTCTCCCCATTTCTGTTCAGTACCTCCTCATTAGTTACGTGATCTATCCATCTAATCTTCAGCATTCTCCTGTAACACCACATTTCGAAAACTTCTATTCTCTTCTTATCTAAACTATTTATTGTCCATGTTTCACGTCCATACATGGCTACACTCCACAAAAATATTTTTAGAAAAGACTTCCTGACACTTAAATCCATACTCTATGTTAACAAATTTCTCTTCTTCATAAACGCTTTTCTTGTCATAGCCTGACTACAGTTTGTATCCTCTTTACTTCGACCAACATAAGTTACTATGCTCCCTAAATAGTAAGACTAATGTACTACTTTAAGTGTCTCATTTCATAATCTAATTCCTTCAGCATCACCTCATTTAATTAGATAATATTGCCACTATGAGGATGCATATCGGGTTTGCTTTAAATATACGCTGCAACGATCGCGAGCGTTAGTTACATTTGAGGTTGTATGTGACCAGTTAATCAAAAATGTCTTTAAGGCGACAAAGGCATCGTTATTAACACTTCACTTAGTTTAAACGAAGTCGTGTAAAAGGGCTACGGTAAGATGGATGATCTTTCTGCAATATTGCATGAAAGCTTGTCAGGAATGTAACCACTGTGCGTGATTGCTGGCAGCAGCAGTCACGAGAATGAACTGTAGCAAGAGTCCGAGAGGTGATGCTGTGGTTAACGCATTGGAGTCGCATTCGCGAGGACGACAGTTCAAACCCATGTCCGGCCATCGTGATATAGATTTTCCGTGATTTCCCTAAATCGATTCATGGCAAATGCCACGATGGTTCCTTTGAAAGGACAGTCGGCTTATGTGTTTGGTCCCCTCCCCCAAATGAACCATCCAACTGTCGCAAGAAGACCGGAGTCCAAATGGCCCCGTGCTACTAACGGGAGGGAAGCTCATCGTGTTCGGTTACAGCCCTGGCGCATCTTCTTGCACCTTCAGTAGAAATCAGATAATCTGAGCAACAGTTGGCACCACAATGTCACAACGAACTACTAAAAGTCGGTTTTTGCAAATACAGCTCTGAGCCTGGGTCCCATAGCGAGCATTCAATTGACCCCAAACTACCGTCATTTGGGTCTCCAGTGGTGTCATGCGAGAGCTCAATGGAGAGCAGGTTGGAGGTCTGTTGTGTTTTCTGACGACAGCTGATTCTGCCTTGGATAATTCAGACCCTGCAACGAACTTGTCTGAGTGCTAGACACACTGGACCTCCATCTGGAGTTATGGTCTTGGGTGCGATTTCACATCACACTAGGAGCAGTACCATGGTTATCCCTCGCACTCTGACTGCAAATTTGTGCGTCAGTTTGGTTATTTCACCTGTTGTGGTGCCATTATGAACAGCATTTGCGGGGGTGATTTTTCAGCAGGATAACGCTAGTCCACATACCTCTGTTTTAACTCAATACGCTGTACACAATGTCGATACGTTGCCTTGGCCTGCTCGATCATCAGATTCGTCTCTAGTCTGGCACATATGGAACATTATCGGATGACAGCTCCAGCGTCATTAACAACCAGCATTAACCGTCCAGCCTGAACAACTGGAACACGCATCGAAGTTCATCCCACAAATTGACACTCGGCATCTATTCAGCACAATATATGCACGTTTGCATGCTTGCACTGAACATTCTGGTGGTTACACCTGTTAGTAATGTACCGACATTTCACATTTACAGCCGCGCCGGACTAGCCAAGCGGTCTAGGGCGCTGCAGTCATGGACTGCATATGTGTGTGTGTGTGTGTGTGTGTGTGTGTGTGTGTGTATGTGTGTGTGTGTGTGTGTGTGTGTGTGTGTGTTCGTCCTGAGTATAATTTAGCTTAAGTAGTGTGTAAGCTTAGGGACTGATGTCTTTAGCAGTTAAGTCCCATAAGATTTCACAGATATTTGAACATTTTTTCACATTTACAATGGCTTATGTCGCGTCTATATTAACCTGTGGTCTTGTAGTGTTAATCACTGAAGTATGTTATCTAGACAAATGTAATCCCAAAATATCATTACTCTACGGTAATTGGTTTTTGGTCTAGCAATTTTTTCTTTTGTACTATTTTTGGTACAAACGAGTAGTTAGCTAGTATATTTCCAATTATGTCACAAATAAATTCTCACATGGAGGAAGTAGTATCTATGAGTAAAGAATGGTGTACAGGAATTAATTCTGAAAGGAGAAGTTCAAATCGAGAAATCAGTTCTGATATTAAAAATGTGGCGAAGCAGCGTACAAGGAACAGGAAGCAGAGATTACGAGCTACACTGGGAATTAAAACTACGATAATATGTCGACTAAGGTAACGAATTTCCTGATTGAAATTTTAAAATGCGATATTGATGAAACGGGGAAACTAATGTGGCAAAATAGAGCAGCAGGAACAGAAGAGATATGTCGCGTGTATTAGAAGAGATCAAAATGGTGATAATAAGACGGTAAAAGGTTAAAAACATAAAATGCAAAGTTATTGTTGAGACCGATGACAGTAGCAAAGCAATGCAGCGGGAACGATAAACAGAAACCAGGTACCTTTCTGGGGATCTCATTGGTGATAACAACAAGAATTTTCATGATTGTAAGGGTTGTAAATTGAGATATGATGATCGTATGAGGATGTCTGGTGGGCCTGCGAATCACAGAACGCAAAATTGAGACAAGAGGCGGGAAAAATGAGTTTCACCACATGTTAGGTGAGGGGCTTGCAAGAGAAATTACTTCGGTAAAGTACGTGTAATGGAAGGAGTTTGGTTATGCATAATGATGTGATAGATGAGACACAAACGGTGGACATAAATATCATTTGGTAGGTAGACAAATTCTGGGGCAGTATGAGGTGAATTACAAGAAATGAGAACACGCAGAAGTAAGATGAAAGTGCTTTTGGTTCACATAATGAAGATATGGGGTCTGAACTTTTTATTTTCAAAAATATTAGTGGCAGAGACTTGGTGTTGCGTGTATGGACAATTCCGAAGAAGTAAATTTAGTAGCAACAATTTTTGTGATGTAAGTAAGTGGAAGAATTTTAGATCAAGACGCCAGTGAAGGTGGCATAGTGGTGGTCCATCAGCTGCAAACGAATTTTATTTTATATCGGTGGAAGTAGGTGAATACAGGGTGTTACAAAAAGGTACGCCAAACTTTCAGAAAACATTCCTCACGCAAAGAAAGAAAATATTTTATGTGGAAATGTGTCCGGAAACGCTTACTTTCCATGTTAGAGCTCATTTTACTACTTCTCTTCAAATCACATTAACCATGGAATGGAAACACACAGCAACAGAACGTACCAGCGTGACTTCAAACACTTTGTTACAGGAAATGTTCAAAATGTCCTCTGTGAGCGAGGATACATGCATCCACCCTCCGTCGCATGGAATCCCTGATGCGCTGATGCAGCCCTGGAGAATGGCGTATTGTATCACAGCCGTCCACAATACGAGCACGAAGAGTCTCTACATTTGGTACCGAGGTTGCGTAGACAAGAGCTTTCAAATGACCCCATGAATGAAAGTCAAGAGGGTTGAGGTCAGGAGAGCGTGGAGGCCATGGAATTGGTCCGCCTCTGCCAATCCATCGGTGACCGAATATGTTGTTGAGAAGCGTAAGAACACTTGGACTGAAATGTGCAGGAGCTCTATCGTCCATGAAACACATGTTGTGTCTTACTTGAAAAGTCACATGTTCTAGCAGCACAGGTAGAGTATCCCGAATGAAGTCATGATAACGTGCTCCATTGAGCGTAGATGGAAGAACATGGGGCCCAATCAAGACATAACCAACAATGCCTGTCCAAACGTTCATAGAAAATCTGTGTTGATGACGTGATTGTACAATTGCGTGCGGATTCTCGTCAGCCCACACATGTTGATTGTGAAAATTTAGAATTTGATCACGTTGGAATGAAGCCTCATCCAAAAAGAGAAGATTTGCACTGAAATGAGGATTGACACATTGTTGGATGGACCATTCGCAGAAGTGTACCGGTGGAGGCCAATCAGCTTCTGATAGTGCCTGCACACGCTGTACATGGTACGAAAACAACTGGTTCTCCCGTAGCACACTCCATACAGTGACGTGGTCAAAGTTACCTTGTACAGCAGCAACTTCTCTGACGCTCACATTAGGGTTATCGTCAACTGCACGAAGAATTACCTCGTCCATTGCAGGTGTCCTCGTCGTTCTAGGTCTTCCCCAGTCGCGAGTCATAGGCTGGAATGTTCCGTGCTCCCTATGACGCCGATCAATTGCTTCGAATGTCTTCCTGTCGGGACACCTTCGTTCTGGAAATCTGTCTCGATACAAACGTACCGCGCCACGGCTATTGCCCCGTGCTAATCCATACATCAAATGGACATCTGCCAACTCCGCATTTGTAAACATTGCACTGACTGCAAAACCACATTCGTGATGAACACTAACCTGTCGATGCTACGTACTGATGTGCTCGATGCTAGTACTGTAGAGCAGTGAGTCGCATGTCAACACAAGCACCGAAGTCAACATTACCCTCCTTCAATTGGGCCAACTGGCGGTGAATCGAGGAAGTACAGTATATACTGACGAATCTAAAATGAACTCTAACATAGAAATTAAGCGTTTCCGGACAAATGTCCACATAACATCTTTTCTTTATTTGTGTGTGAGGAATGTTTCCTGAAAGTTTGGTCGTACCTTTCTCTAACACCCTGTATATCTGTGAAGGAAGCATAGCAGTGGTATCGTCAGCTGGAGGTGAATTTTCTGAAGTATTGGAGGGAGTGGGTGATTTATTGATATAGTGAAAATTGTGCTTTACATAATAAAGTTCCTAACGTTGAAACTAACGATTTAGATATTTCACATTATATAATTTGTGCATTTATCCCTCTTGATGGAAGTGAACCGATGGCTATTAATGGAAACGTGAATTGAGGGTGGATGTGAAGGATGGATGTGAGGAAACGTGGTAGCTTGGAGATTGGTCTTCTTAATGCCGTTGTATATTTGTTTTTCGTGGAAAAATAATAAAGTAGCAAGGGAATTTGACTAGAGAGCATATGAAATAGAGATCCAGTCTTGGAGGAAGCGAATGCATTATGAATTCAGGCGAGGTACGACGAAGCAGCGGGAAATTTTTTGATGTAGACTGTAGTTTAGTTCGAGGTAACTTTTATAATGTATCGGTGAATGGTGGAGAATATGTTTATGATGAATTTTACAATGGATCGACGGATGTTGTTGAAGGTGTTTCTAGAGAAACTTACGTTGTTTCGACGGAAGGGTATAATGTGTTGTTAAATCGAAATGAAGATGATGTTTTAAGTGATGCAATTAAAACTGAGGGAGTTGCAGCTACTGCAGTCATTACTGTAGTTGAAGAAATCAGTATACTTACTACCAAACAAAAAGTTGATCTGCCAGTTAAGAAGATGAACCGCCGGCTTTTGATGGAAGCGTAAATTCTGAGTGTAACTTGAAAGAAGATGAAAATAGAGGCTTCTAAAATGAGTAAAGATTTTATTGCTTATTTATGGGAGATGGAAAGTGGGTAGTGAGCTTCTAAGGTGAGATTATGGTGTAAACGAATCGCCAGTAATTAATATGTATGATATAAAGAGATTAGGCGAGGGACGTGGTAATCAATTTGTAAACACAAAAATGAGCGAACGAAGATGAAATTAATAAAGTGCAAAGTGCAATTATGAAAATCGTCGAAATACAAGACAAGTCAATTAGTGTATGAAGAAAGAGCCCTCTAATTTGAGCAGGTGCATAAGTGAAAGAAAATGGAGTTTAAACTCACACTGGAGGTAAGAGTGTTATGATAGGCAGCGATGGCAAAGTTGCACGTAGCGGAGCAAGAAATTGTGATGTATATGTAGCTTAAAGAATACAGATGTACGCGTGTTTCATGAGCTACATTGTAAGAATTTTAGTGGGATAATTAGAATTGAGAGTGTATGAAAAACTGGTAGTGTGATGAAATATGAAGAGGAATTAGGAGGCACACGAAACTGGTGCCAGAAGTAGCAAGGATAGTGGTGTGATTGATATGTAGACAGATTGTCATACGTGGTGGTTTGATATGTAGGTGAAATACGAATTTCTATGCAGAGAATACGCAACTACATGGGCTTATTTATGGGAATAGCATCGATTTATCATATATAATTTGGAAGGATTTTCATATATACCCAAATGTTTGTAAGCTGATGCTCGATTAACTGTGAATGTTACAGGTTGTCAAAAAAGGGAAATTAGTCGCGTGTAAAAAAACTTAAGTGACAGGTACTGTGTTGCACACCCTATAGTTGTTGAAAGAATATCCACTGGGAGAAAACTGCTGAGAAACTTTGTAATGTTAATTAGTTTATGATGATAGTTAACAATTGTTGTTTGTTTGTCTGATACATTCCTTTAACACGAAAACAATGTTGTTTGTTTGTCTGATACATTCCTTTAACACGAAAACAATGTTTTCTAATGGGAATATGGAATTAACGTTGGAAATAATTATACTATGAATCAAGGATGTTTTACTAATGTCGTGTCATGCAGAATTGCTGTTTAGCTTGTGTATGTATGGATTCCACTGGGGAGGGAATTCAGAGCCGGATGTGTAGGTTCTCCTTGTAGCATTTTATTAAGGTAATCTATAACAGAGTCGTATTTCGACAGTTTAATCTTCGTTCACGACGGTGGCTACGGAACGACTCTTTAGTGCGTGCAACGTTTGGATCAGGATACCAAAGAGGACGATGACAGATTCCCATCTCGAACTTCGACAGCTTAACATCATTATCGTAGGGTGTAAAAGAGTGAATGGGCGGTGCGACGGCAGGATGAACCGTTGATCACACAACAAACTAAAGTTGAATGACAGAAAGTAGTTTATAACAGTATAAGCTCTTATTAAAAATGAGCCTCATGATGCGAATTACTTAAGCCAAACTGCTAATCATTGCTTTGCTCCTTCTTTGTACCGGTATTTAATTAATGTGCTAGACTTGCGTAACTTATTTAATTTTTTCTATGTCTTATTTTTTGTTCCTGTCTTCCCTATGGTGCTCATGTTGCTACCTTCACCTCCATAAAGTTATTTCACACTTTTGCTCAGACACAAGTACAAACTATGTTTCATTTTAAGGAAGGCAGAACAGGTGCTACTGATGTGTCTACTTAGATAGATTAATGGTATATTAAATGGAGTGTGTAAGACGACAAGAATTCGGCCACGTTAAACTTTAAGATGAGCTTGACCAGCGTGCACAGGGTTAGAAGGGGTCGACGGGAGTGGTGTTCCAAGAGGACGGACTCAATAGTGGCGATGCAGGAAAAGTGTGTAGTGGCTGTGTTAGTCAATGATTAGAATATGTTGACAATAAAACGTTCTTACTTTTTTAATAATTCGATAGTTCGTCGTAGCGTAACTGCAAACATACCAGCATAATCACAGCACTGAGACATGCCTCTTGGAATATGAACACTGTACGCACATTAAAATCTATAGGAGTTAGATGTCAATAGCAAATGAATATTATCACATTATCCCATAAAAATTTATAACTGGTGAACGCCGCATGATGTCTCAATAATCAATTTATGGTATACACGCTAGCATTACAGTCATCATTTCCCAGTGTCTCACATTCATACCTGTTTTATTTGTTCAGGTATTACCAATTTTATATTTTTATTAGTGAGATGTCTCATATCATCAAGCCCACCAGTCACACAGTCACATAGTGGGGCAAATATCGTGTTGTGTACATCACATTGTGGTATTTGTCAAGACTAACAATTAATATCTAATTTATTTAACGAGTAGTCAGACTGGCCAGCAATAAGACAATTTTAATTTAAAGACGGTGAAGTACGCACATGATTTAATGATGTTAGTAGATTGAGTGCGAGACAACACTTCAATAAAGCAGGCCATGGACATTTATGTATACAATCTCAATGTTTATTATCTTCAGTTCTTATAAGCGAGAACGAGCTAGTTACCTTACAAGGTAGTTACGTATGGTTAGGTGTCAATAGATACCTGCTAACGGTATACTACGCCTTTCACACCGCTGACAAAGGGTTCTCGTATACAACGCTGGTGACTACTTTGAAGGACAATAATATATGCAAACATGTAACTCTTTTGTATCGGCTGTGAATAAATAGTTGCCACTCTTTATGTTGCAACCCTCGTATAAATTAGCGGTGAAGATAAGAAATACTGCCTCTACTTCTACGACGTTAGAATCCAAGATTCTAGGACAAAGAGAAATAACAACTTTGCTGACCTATTTAAAATATTTGTTGGAAACCTGTAGAGACCTGCGAGTCTATTTGCAATAGTCAGTTCACTTATAATATACCTAGGCTTTCCCCTCTGATATCACCAGTTAAATATTTTCCATAATAATTATTAAATAAGAAAGGAATTTATGAGTCTGCAATCATTTTGAATTTCTATGAAAAGGACTGTCTGGATTGCTTATTAACCTTCCTTTTTTTATTTCAATGTCTTATATACTGCCATCATCAGATATCAAAAAGTTTACAACTTATAAAGGAAGGCTCTGTGTCAGTAACAGAGATAGTTTTTAGTACTCAAACAGAACCTTCTTTTATAAGGTGCTAGCTTTGTGATATATGGTGACGTCATATTAAATAAAGAGAGTTTAATAAGTTGTCACCCTAATGTTAAATTTGGTGGAAAATTCAAAATCGTTAACGTATATATCACACAGTATCTTATTATTTCAATTCAACAATCGATATTCCACATTTATCCAAATTATACTTTCCCTTGCTTAATCTATCTCCGCCCACATATCTGACGTTACATTTTAAGCATTTTCCCCTCCGCACCAGTAATCATAAATTTAAAATGATGAGAAAATCCACTCTCCTCAACTTTAAAACGATGGGATGCCTGCTGGTTGGTAGGAATAGAGCGCATAGCCTAACTTTGAAAGGGAATAACCTCCTGGTTAAAGCCTGTGTGGTTGTCACTATCTGGTTTAGAAAGAATAGCATAGAAACAAGCACATCTTTATTGAAATGAATACTACGTAGGGAAGTGTCTCTTCCATGCGCATCCTGAAGTTTAGCGTTGGCCGCGACCAACCCCTGATGCCGTCAGCTGGCTGGTTTGCCTGGAGCCACTAGACTGGTGTCGCCACCAATATTTTCAGAGACCACACTACACTGTAACACACTCAACAACTGTTGATGACATACACTACAGCAATTGTTGATTACACTACAGCAATTTGTGATTTTTGCTGGGGTCTCGTTGCTAGTGTCTAAGATATATTGTCTGATTCCGATTCGATGAAGTACACGCTACCCGTGATAGGTATCTATATTAATCTTTACCTACCAGCACTTTTTAGTGTTTGTGCACGTTATGGATAGTACAAGCGACAATATGCTTAATAATGGCATACCTTCCACTATGAATGCTGCATTGAATCTACATGATACTTTAAATACCAGATCTCCTCTTCTACTGCCGCATCTATATTCCTTAAGATGCCCTGACATACCATTGCCCTTTTATAGCTACATAGGAGCTTATAGTTACTATGAATGCAGAGAAAATTTGGAAGGAGTGTTGTGACATAGGATCTCCTAAATGTTTTTGCACTGAATGCTCTCAGGAAATGAAAGAAAAAAGCATAGGATGACCCAGACAACAGTTCAGTCATCTACTGCAACATAAATATAATGTGATAGACTGTACAACGCCACAATCAGAAGGCATCAAAGCAGTTCAGCTTCTTGTGGATGTTTGTTTCGTGAAATATTAATGATAAACTTTATATAATCAACGTTTCTGACCGACAGGTGATTGATTCATGTCTCACAAAACGTAGAACCCATCTTTTAATTCGTATTATTTTCCAATACTTGTACATTACGAAATCGAAAACAAAACGGTGACACGGTAATTGCAAAAGGTTTCCATGGTCATAATTGTCTGAACTGATGCTGGAATTCTGTTGGTGACAGGGTATTTTTTGACGAGATTACATGGTAGTTGCATATGTAAAATATTCAGGGCTCTGTGAGCAGCACACAAGATTCTGATTTTTTATCTCTGTTCGGAGATGATGATGTGAGGACGTAGCACTTCGATTCTGCCGATGATTACTGGGAAGACAAATGAGTGGTGTTGACAGGATCTCACAACTTCCTGTCATTGACTCAGACACACTACAGTTCTGAAACCAAACGATCGGTTTATTCTAGACTACCTACCAAACTAGAAATTATGGGGAATATTCTGTTATGAGTCTTATACAGCTTTTCATAGAACACAATTCGTTATAAGTGACTGCGGTTATCCCATATGTATATATATGACACGCAGTGATATCAAGCGTTTCTGATGTGTTTCTAAGACATTTCTTACGAATAGCATCTAAGACGACAGTTTTGTGTCTCAGCATGGAATGATACAAGCGCTGTATCATTGTAAGAGGACAAAGGCGAGCGAGTGTGCCGGCGCTTACCACAGTTCAGTACTAATAGGGCGACGTCATCATAACTAACCAACGTGGCGGTGCTTAAAATACAAAGGACTGCACCATAACTTAAGAGTGAAATTAAAGATTAAAATGACTTTTCCAAGCTTCGTTAGAGTATGTTTCAGTATATTAATGTTAACACTGTATTAGAATGGCCAAATAAATATTTTTGGCAAAAGATGCGATCTCAAGAAAGATTATGGTGGTGCTGAATAATAGGACTATAAAACTAAAAACTGTTCAGAATATGCAATCAAAATTTTGCAAGTCTCGACTTGGTCAAAGCAATGTTTCGGTTATAATCGGTGTGGTTACAAGAATTTGAAAGTGCTAGATTTTAGGCTCAGAAAGATGGAAACTGGCATGTAAACACTGTTAGACGTAAAACGTTAAGAAGATGACAGCAATAAGCTGTCTTTATTAGGTTTCAAATTATTTACTAAAAACTAAATTTATACCGAAAATGTCTTTATTCTTAATAGATAAAGTATAATTTGCATTTGTAACAGAATGTTTTAATTACAACATTCGAGTACAGGATCGCTTGGATTTCACGGCAGTAACTGTTTGTGTGCCGCATGTAATGTTAATAAAAACCACATGGTAAGTGGCGAGTTCATTTTCCGCTTTTAAGGTGAGCAATTAACTTCTGACGAATAGAAATCGTTTTACTTGGAATTTCCCATAGAGGTCGCCTCTGAACTGTTAACAGTGTTGTTTCCGATAGGGATATTATTATTATTATTATTATTATTATTATTATTATTATTATTATTATTATTATTAATAGCGATATTGTTATACTTTGTGAGTGCAAACTCTTACAGAATATATCAAGCAGTCAAATACAAAACTATTATTTATATCCGAATTCCTGACACTACTGAGTAAATAGGGAGTAGCAAAACGTTCTTTCGGTGAGTATAAAGAGTAAAGTGGATTTTCAGACTGGAAATTATGGTTAGTACGTTCCCCATTGTCTTATTGTTGTTGTTGTTATGGTCTTCAGTACCGACACTGGTTTGATGCAGCTCTGCATGCTACTCTATCCTGTACAAGCTTCTTCATCTCCCAGTACCTACTGCAGCCTACATCCTTCTGAATCTGCTTAGTGTATTCATCTCTTGGTTTCTACGATTTTTACCCTCCACGCTGCCCTCCAATGCTAAATTTGTGATCCCTTGATGCCTCAAAACATGTCCTACCAACCGATCCCTTCCTCTAGTAAAGTTGTGCCACAAGCTCCTCTTCTCCCCAATTCTATTCAACACCTCCTCATTAGTTATGTGATCTACCCATCTGATCTTCAGCATTTTTCTGTAGCACCAGATTTCGAAAGCTTCTATTCTCTTCTTGTTTAAACTATTTATCTTCCACGTATCACTTACATACATGGCTACACTCCATACAAATACTTTCAGAAACGACTTCCTGACATTTAAATCTATACTCGATGTTAACATATTTTTCTTCTTCTGAAACGCTTTCCTTGCCATTGCTTTTATACACTTTATATCCTCTCTACTTCGACCATTATCAGTTATTTTGCTCCCCAAATAGCTAAACTCCTTTACTACTTTAAGTGTCTCGTTTCCTCATCTACGTACCTCTGCATCACCCGACTTAATTCGAATACATTCCATTATCCTCGTTTTGCTTTTGTTGATGTTCATCTTATACCCTCCTTTCAAGACACTGCCCAGCCCGTTCAGCTGCTCTTCCAAGTCCTTTGCTGTCTCTGACAGAATTACAATGTCATCGGCGAACCTCAAAGTTTTTATTTCTTCTCCATAGATTTTAATACCTATTCCGAACTTTTCTTTTGTTTCCTTTACTGCTTGCTCAATACACAGATTGAACAACATCGGGGATACTCTATAGCTTGCTCAATATACAGATTGAATAACATCGGGGAAAGGCTACAACCCTGTCTCACTCCCTTCCCAACCACTGCTTCCCTTTCATACCCCTCTACTCTTATAACTGCCATCTGATTTCTGTACAAATTGTAAATTTCCTTTCGCTCTCTGTATTTTACCCCTGCCACCTTCAGAATTTGAAAGAGAGTATTCCAGTCAACATTGTCAAAAGCTTTCTCTAAGTCTACAAATGCTAGAAATGTAGGTTTTCCTTTCTTATCTTTCTTCTAAGATAAGTCGTAGGGTCAGTATTGCCTCACGTGTTCCAACACTTCTACGGAATCAAAACTGATCTTCCCCGACGTCGGCTTCTATCAGTTTTTCCATACGTCTGTAAAGAATTCGCTATAGTATTTTGCAGCTGTGACTTATTAAACTGATACTTCGGTGATTTTCACGTCTGTCACACCTGCTTTCTTTGGGATTGGAATTATTACATTCTTCTTGAAGTCTGATGGTATTTCGCCTGTCTCAGACATCTTCCTCACCAGATGGTAGAGTTTTGTCAGGACTGGCTCTCCCAAGGCTGTCAGTAGTTCTAATGGAATGTTGTCTACTCCTGGGGCCTTGTTTCGACTCAGGTCTTTCAGTGCTCTGTCAAACTCGTCAAGCAGTATCATATCTCCCATTTCATCTTCATCTACATTCTCTTCCATTTCCTTAGTATTGTCCTCAAGTACATCGCCCTTGTATAGACCCTCTATATACTCCTTCCACCGTTCTGCTTTCTCTTCTTTGCTTAGAACTGGGTTTCCATCAAAGCTCTTGATATTCGTGCAAGTGGTTGTCCTTTCTCCAAAAGTCTCCTTAATTTTACTGGAGGCCGTATCTATCTTACCCTTAGTGGATAAGCCTCTTCATCCTTACATTTGTCCTCTAACCATCCCGGCTTAGCCATTTTGCACTTCCTGTCGATATCATTTTTGAGATGTTTGTGTTCCTTTTTGCCTGCTTCATTTGCTGCACTTTTATATTTTCTCCTTTCACCAATTAAATTGAATATTTCATCTGTTACCCAAGAGTTTCTACTAGCCCTCGTCTTTTTACCTATTTGATCCTCTGCTGCCTTCACTATTTCATCCCTCAAAGCTACCCATTCTTCTTCTACTGTATTTCTTTCCCATATTGTTGTCAATTGTTTCCTTATGCTCTCCCTGAAACTCTGTAAATCCTCTGGTTCTTTCAGTTTATCCAGGTCCCAACTCCTTAATTTCTCAACTTTTTGCAGTTTCTTCAGTTTTAATCTACAGGTCATAACCAATAGATTGTGGACAGAGTCCACATCTTCCCCTGGAAATGTCTTACAATTTAATACCTGGTTCATAAATCTCTGTCTTACCATTATATAATCTATCTGATACCTTTTAGTATCTCCAGGGTTCTTCTATGTATACAACCTTCTTTCATGATTCTTGAAGCAAGTGTTAGCTATGATTAAGTTACGCTCTGCGCAAAATTCTACCAGGTGGCTTCCTCTTTCATTTCGTAGACCCAATTCATATTCACCTACTATGTTTCTTTCTCTCCCTTTTCCTACTCACGAATTCCAGTCACCCATTACTATTAAACTTTCGTCTTCCTTCACTACCTGAATAATTTCTTTGATCTCCTAATACATTTCATCAATTTCTTCGTCATCTGCAGAGCTAGTTGGCATGTAAACTTGTACTACTGTAGTAGACGTGGGCTTCGTGTCTGTCTTGGCCACAATAATGCGTTCACTATGCTGTTTCTAGTAGCTTAACCGTAATCCTATTTTGTTACTCATTATTAAACCTACTCCTGCATTACCCCTATTCTATTTTGTATTTATAACCCTGTATTCACCTGACCAAAATTCTTGTTCCGGAGATCCGAATGGGGGACTATTTTACATCCATAATATTTTACCCAAGAGGTCGCCATCATCATTTAATCATAGAGTAAAACTGCATGTTCTCGGGAAAAATTACGGCTGCAGTTTCCCCTTGCTTTCAGCCGTTCTCAGTACCAGAACAGCAAGGCCATTTTGATTACTGTTACAAGGCCAGATCAGTCAATCATCCAAACTGTTGCCCTTGCAACTACTGAAAAGGCTGCTGCCCCTCTTCAGGAACCACACGTTTGTCTGTCCTCTCAAGAAATACCCCTCCGTTGTGGTTGCACCTACGGTACGGCTATCTGTATCGCTGAGGCATGCAAGCCTCCTCACCAACGGCAACGTTTATGGTTCATGGGGGGGGGGGATTGTCTTCTTGAAAAAGGCAAAAGTAGTATTCGAGCTCTTGCAAACGGCAATGGTACAAAGCATGCATGGGCAATTTAACTATCTTTGAATAACTATGTAACGACAATTTTTGATGATTTACCCGACGCCTCACTTATTGTTGAGCCGTGTTGCGGCTTGTGTTGGTGCTGTTTGTAGGTTTCCGTCCTCTGTCGGAGGCCAGACGGTATTGTTTAGTTGGCATGGTTGCAGTTGTTTGTCTTCTGGCGCCACTAGGTTTCGCTGTCCGCTAGTGGCAGCAGCGGCAGTTGTGGATATGTAGTAAGTGTTGCCTTATCTTTGGGGAGTCGTCGTTGATCTCTACGGGACGTGTGTGTGGCAGTTCAGTTGGGGACGGAGAGGGAGCCAGGTCTGCGCAGTGCCCGAACACGCCGGGACCACTGGCGGCGCACATGGACTGCCGGATCGAAGGGCTGTGGTCACGAGGGTGCACGACCTCGTCGTAATCTGGATCCTACAAGTTTTAAGTTGATTGCATTTGGATTCAAGTAGGGAAACCTCCACCACTGTCAGATTTTGCGATGCCCCACTGACTTGGGTTTGTGTTGCTGCTTGTAGTGTTGCCGAGGTGAAGAGCAGCGAGTGGAGTGCTTGGGGAAGGCAGACCTGATTAGCTTTCCTGGACTTCTAATTACTATTTATTGTGTTCAGTTTGTTACTATTTGTTAAGTTCAACCAGCGATATTTTTCCAGCCTCATGGCCTCTAACGCCCTAGTTATCTGCCCTGTATGTAACGGCAGTGTACGTTTCCTCGCCTTACCGCTGCTGTCCGATGAGGCATGTAGTTTTGACAGTTTTCTTGGTTGTAGGTTGGTTGGTGCTTCTTTTTCTCTATTGGTAGTGATTCCTTTCTCGTTCTGGACGCTCTAAGCACAGTATTCAGCAGGTGGAATCCAGACCACCGGTTCCGGCTTTGGAGTATTTTTACATCTTTGCATTTGGTTTATTGGACGTCAGGTAGCTTCAGCAAGATTATCATTAGTCATTCGTTAGACTGCCACTAGTCTTATTTACCATATTGTGAAGAGAATGCAACTCTTGGGTAACTTTCTCATAGCCAACGAATGCGTTTTCTTCCCGAACCTACTCAGAGGTCGATTCCTATTGCACCGTCTGTGACTGGCCTTTGTGTTTTATTATTGTATTTGCTTTTTTATTGTGTGTTTCTAAATTTTTATATAATTGCCGTTCTTTGCGTTACAGCAGGTTTACATGGTTGTGCTACCAAGTTTACCATCATTTTGTCGCACCCGTTTGGTGATTAGTTGCCTGACTTTTTAAGTTAACTTTGCTATTACATTGCTGTTTTGCAGTATCATTGTTAAATTTTTTTATAATTGCCCTTCTTGGCGTTAAAGGCCTTCAGCCGTGACTGTGGTTACTTGGCTCAAAATTCTAATTGCGATCACACTGGCTTTTTTAAAACGTTATTTGCTGTGTCTGCTTTTTATGCTGATTTGGTAAATTGTAACGCACTGAAAGCACTATTAATTACATAGTTGTGTATTACTTCTTTAATAACGTGCGATATCCTTATTTATTGCTGAGTGTGAAATTACCGTTTTAAAATAAACGTGTGTAATTGCGTAAGGGAACCAACAGTAATTCATTACGGCATCGTCTACAATCGTAACCATATCCCGCCTTCCTTGACTACCAGGTCTCAGACCTCACTGGTAGACTTCAGCTTAAGAGCTTGTCTTCGAATTAGCATTATTCGGAAAATGGTAACAGACATTGCTCCTTAAGTGAAAAGCAAAATATAGTCATTGTCATTCCATGTTTTTATGTTTAACGTTTAAAATAAAATTTTAACGAAATATAAATTTGTCAATCTAAATTTCGTCCTAAAACGGCAGTCATCATAAGACTGCCACAGTCGTAAGAAATTTCATGTTCCTTATGTGCTTGCCACCCCCTCCCTCCCCCATTCTTTTCATCATAAAGATATAAAAACGAGACGTTGAATTTCATAGTCGGTTCTCAAAGATACAACAGTTTGAAAAAAAAAAATTGCTTCGAAACGCGTTAGTGAGTCTCCCTGAAGCGACACATGGTTGCTCGCCGTGGTGATGTGAGCGTTAGCCAGTTCGCAGAGTAGCTGTGCTGAACTGCTGGACTTCTTAACGTGCCTGTATCTGCGAAAAGGCACATAGCCTGGAAAGAGCCCCAGGCTCCATGCTAGTGTCACTCCATGCGAATGTCACTCTCTGATTAGGGTATCCTATATTGTGGAGCATCCTTTCCAGGTGGTCATGACAGACCTGATCGAACGCCTCGCTGAAATCAAGAACTACCATAAGTCCAGGCATACGATTAGCGTGAACAAGAGCACCCCGTTTACAATATCACGGGAGATGTAAATACGATCGAGGCGGATGGAAGAATAGCTAGTGAAATGCTTAGACCCCGGACGATCATTATGAACATCGCCCAAAGGCGTTTGATCAGGCGAACAATGTACTGGGCGGTAATTTTAGGCCATGCAGCGAACATGCGGGTAAAGACTGGCCTCAGATACTCCATTTCACTGTTCACTGAATCTGATCACCCCAACCGTCAGTAACAAATATGAAGTACTTGTTTAAAAGGTTTGCAACACTACATGCACTTGTCGCAAAAGTCTCATTTATTTGTAGAGGTGCCTGTTCCTCTTCCTTTCTGGCCCTACCCATCTCTGTCTTCACTATATCCCATACAGTTATTATTTTGTTGCCTGATGTAATTATCTTTTTCTCGTAATAAAGTTGCTTCTATTTCTGGACAACTCACTTCATTATTTTACTTTATTCTTTGTAATTCTGTTTATAGATAAGAGGTGCAGGCGCGTTTTGGTCCTACATGATATCTTCATTTCTTGTGTAATCCACAGTTTATGGTTTGACCTCTGTGACATTTGAGTTATCTTTGGGGGAAAACAATTTTCAAAACTGGAGGTAACTTTATTAACGAGTGCTTTGTATTTTCCAATTGAGTCAGAAGTATTGTAAACATCTATATCAAAACAGCTCCTAACAAATGTGGTAACTCCTCCTTTCTCCATATTTTCTCTACAGAAGTAAGAAGCTAACTTGAATCCTGTAACATTTAACATGTCTATACCAGTGGTCACATGATGTTCAGGTAGGCAGATTATATCAGTTGGTTGGTTCAACTCTAATTCTTCAACACAGTTAAGCAACTCATTAACTTTACTTCTTAGTACTCTCGTATTCTGTTGCACTAACGATAACTGATTTTGTGCACTGGCTGAATTACTGCTGGATGAACCGAATTTTCCTGCCAATTTTTGAGTATCTCTAGTTTCAATCAGAGGCCGTTTGCATGAATTGTGTGTATTAAAATTTGTTTTTTGGCTGCCTGTTTTATCAGTGTGAATGTCATTTTCAGCTTGTCTCTGAAAATCTTTTGTTTCTGCCCTCCCTATCCTAAAAAGCTGCTGATCTGTCTCTTGTAACCACTGGTACTTTAACACTTGTGACAGCGCCCCCCCCCCCCCCATCCCTTAGCCCATTAGTTATTTGCTATTAGCCCAGGCAGTTTTCCCTTCCATTTCATGTTGAGGTGAAGGCCAAGCCTAGTATAATCCCACCTGCTGATAGAGTCAACAGGAACCACATTTATATGAAACACCATATGTGATCTAAGCAGCCGTTCCACCTCTATATTAACTTTCCTAACATTAAGAGTTTAAATGAGGCCGGTCATGGTGTCTCAGAACAGACACAAGCCCAACACCAATATGTCTCGTTACTGAAGATATCTTACACAGGTCAATCTCAATGGAATAATTAGGGTTCCTATCTATGCTGTTGCCCGCCCCACACACTTTTACTTCGGTGTCTTCTTTGTGAAGTCTTCGCAAAGTGATCCTACATCCTCTATCATCTTATCTACATCTACATCTACATCTACATCTATACTCCGCAAGCCACCTGACGGTGTGTGGCGGAGGGTACCCTGAGTACCTCTATCGGTTCTCCCTTCTATTCCAGTCTCGTATTGTACGTGGAAAGAAGGATTGTCGGTATGCTTCTGTGTGGGCTCTAATCTCTCTGATTTTATCCTCATGGTCTCTTCGCGAGATATACGTAGGAGGGAGCAATATACTGCTTGACTCTTCGGTGAAGGTACGTTATCGAAACTTTAACAATAGCCCGTACCGAGCTACTGAGCGTCTCTCCTGCAGAGTCTTCCACTGGAGTTTATCTATCATCTCCGTAACGCTTTCGCAATCACTAAATGATCCTGTAACGAAGCGCGCTGCTCTCCGTTGGATCTTCTCTATCTCTTCAATCAACCCTACCTGGTGCGGATCCCACACTGCTGAGCAGTATTCAAGCATTGGGCGAACAAGCGTACTGTAACCTACTTCCTTTGTTGTCGGATTGCATTTCCTTAGGATTCTTCCAATGAATCTCAGTCTGGCATCTGCTTTACCGACTTTATATGATCATTCCATTTTAAATTACTCCTAATTCGTACTCCCAGATAATTTATGGAATTAACTGCTTCCAGTTGCTGACGTGCTATTTTGTAGCTAAATGATAAGAGACCTACCTTTCTATGTATTCGCATCACATTACACTTGTCTACATTGAGATTCAATTGCCATTCCGTGCACCATGCGTCAATTCGCTGCAGATCCTCCTGCATTTCAGTACAATTTTCCATTGTTGCAACCTCTCGATACACCACAGCATCATCCGCAAAAAGCCTCAGTGAACTTCCGATGTCATCCACCAGGTCATTTATGTATATTTTGAATAGCAACGGTCCTATGACACTCCCCTGCGGCACACCTGAAATCACTCTTACTTCGGAAGACTTCTCTCCATTGAGAATGACATGCTGCGTTCTGTTATCTAGGAACTCCTCAATCCAATCACACAATTGATCTGATAGTCCGTATGCTCTTACTTTGTTCATTAAACGACTGTGGGGAACTGTATCAAACGCCTTGCGGAAGTCAAGAAACACGGCATCTACCTGTGAACCCGTGTCTAAGGCCCTCTGAGTCTCGTGGACGAATAGGGCGAGCTGGGTTTCACACGACCGTCTTTTTCGAAACCCATGCTGATTCCTACAGAGTAGATTTCTAGTCTCCAGAAAAGACGTTATACTCGAACATAATACGTGTTCCAAAATTCTACAACTGATCGACGTTAGAGATATAGGTCTATAGTTCAGCACATCTGTTCGACGTCCCTTCTTGAAAACGGGGATGACCTGTGCCCTTTTCCAATCGTTATACTCGAACATAATACGTGTTCCAAAATTCTACAACTGATCGACGTTAGAGATATAGGTCTATAGTTCTGCACATCTGTTCGACGTCCCTTCTTGAAAACGGGGATGACCTGTGCCCTTTTCCAATCCTTTGGAACACTTCGCTCTTCTAGAGACCTACGGTACACCGCTGCAAGAAGGGGGGCAAGTTCCTTCGCGTACTCTGTGTAAAATCGAACTGGTATTCCATCAGGACCAGCGGCCTTTCCTCTTTTGGGCGATTTTAATTGTTTCTCCATCCCTCTGTCGTCTACTTCGATATCTACCATTTAGTCAACTGTGCGACAATCTAGAGAAGGAAGCACAGCGCAGTCTTCCTCTGTGAAACAGCTTTGGAAAAAGACATTTAGTAATTCGGCCTTTAGTCTGTCATCCTCTGTTTCAGTACCATTTTGGTCACAGAGTGTCTGGACATTTTGTTTTGATCCACCTACAGCTTTGACATAGGACCAAAATTTCTTAGGATTTTCTACCAAGTCAGTACATAGAACTTTACTTTCGAATTCATTGAAAGCCTCTCGCATAGCCCTCCTCACACTGCATTTCGCTTCGCGTAATTTTTGTTTGTCTGCAAGGCTTTAGCTATGTTTATGTTTGCTGTGAAGTTCCCTTTGCTTCCGCAGCAGTTTTCTAACTCGGTTGTTGTACCACGGTGGCTCTTTCCCATCTCTTACGATCTTGCTTGGCACATACTCATCTAACGCATATTGTACCGTGGTTTTGAACTTTGTCCACTGATCCTCAACACTATCTGCACTTCAGACAAAACTTTTGTGTTGAGCCGTCAGGTACTCTGTAATCTGCTTTTTGTCACTTTTGCTAAACAGAAAAATCTTCCTACCTTTTTTAATATTTCTATTTACGGATGAAATCATCGATGCAGTAACCGCCTTATGATCGCTGATTCCCTGTTCTGCATTACCTGATTCAAATAGTTCGGGTCTGTTTGTCACCAGAAGGTCTAATATGTTATCGCCACGAGTCGGTTTTCTGTTTAACTGCTCAAGGTAGTTTTCAGATAAAGCACTTAAAAATATTTCACTGGATTCTTTGTCCCTGCCACCCGTTATGAACGTTTGAGTCTCCCAGTCTATATCCGGCAAATTGAACTCTCCACCCAGAACTATAACATGGTGGGACTTATATTAGGTTTAAAAAAATTGTGACCAGGTAACCTGACCCTAGTTCATCCTGCAACAGCTGGTCAACACCTCTACGATGTGAACTACCTAACAACAAAACTTTCATCTTCTTCACAGTTTTTTTCTAACTTCTCACTTTTCGAACGCTTTTTGAAAGTTTGTCGTCTCCTGTCTACTCCTACATCTATTTGTGACTCATCAATTTCCAACTGTGACAACAGGTCAAACCTGTTTTCCACATTCACAGTCACACTGTCTGACAACGTTCTTGCGGTAAAATAAAATGAGTAGGTGCGAGACATTTTGATGATTGTGATTTGGATTTGATTTTGATTTGAATTTAAATTATTTTGAGAATTTTTTATGCTTTTGAGTTTATACTTTTAATAATTGGCTGATTAATGAAGATTAAGATGATCAAACTTTTTGTTCACTTTAAAGGTACTTTAATATGAGCCTGTCTCAAAACACATTGCATTTAAATTGAAAACTGAAACAATATTTTTGTATTTCTCTCAGCTGATATTTCTAATAAGCATTAGTTCTTTGTTATAATTTCCAACTGCCCACACACGCTAGCGAATTGTCCTTACCGCCGTCAACAAATAATTTAACTCCGAGGCAGGGCTCTGGATCTTGGCAAGCAACTGAAAATAAAAATCTTAAAAACTATGTTTTCTTCCGTTGCGTCAGGCGGCTACGGAAAATACATGTGTTATGTTTTGAGCGGGGAATCTCCCCGCTTCCGCTAAATTCGTGAAATAAAAATGCCATGTAATGGCGTCTGTGTGCTTCTGCAGCAGTGGCTGCAATTGTTGAGCTGAAAATTACTCAGGTTACTGATTTTAAAGGGAAACGGACATGACACAGGGCTCACCTTCTGCAAATAAAGGTGAACAATAACTTTAAACTATTATATTATTGAATTCATTTTACAAATGAGCTTACATTCGTCAGCAATTAAGAAACATGTCCGTCATCTACCACATCAGATAAGAGAAAAAGAAATGTGACCGCTGTTCTTCTTCAGACTAAACTTGCATTGATTTTGTTGTACATAATTAATAATCTTTGCACTCAATTATTAAAATTAACATTTTATGTAATAATAATGCAAATGAGAAAAATTATGCCGCCTGTGCGCACTCACTATAATATTTCCCACAGAGATAAAAGCCCTATTGCACATTAAATTTTTTGAATAGTTGCGTTGAAGGTTTTTCAATATTTTCACTGGGGATGGGACAACGTCCTATTCCTAATTCTTCTATAATTTGTGGTCACTTCCCACCACTCTTTTCCTTTCTCCCCCATTAATCCTTCCAGATCTTGTTTCGCTGTGTCTAGTTCTGCCTGAAGGGCAGCAATCTTCTCTTCCTGTTACACTGTCTTCCTATCTCTACAGCAAATCCTACACAACCAATAAGCCTTGTTTATTTCTCCAATTCCCACGCTGCTAGAGTCACCCACATGAAAGAAACTGCAACAACCCTCACGCCACACCCTGGAAAACACGGCGAGTTATACGCATCTCATTCATGGCAAACAAATTTTCGCCTAAGTTTAAGTTAAAGTAAGAATAACTTCGTAGACTACTCAATTAATATATTAATTTCTCAGAATGTTTAGGCCTAAAGTTCGGATACTAACTTAAAACTTCTCGAGAAACAAAAATGATATAACCTGTATTGCTTATGTGACGGAACAAAAAGTAAGCAAGGAACCGAACCTACATTATACAAACTTTTCACACATTTCAGGAACTTTTAACTTCGACTACTAACTAGAGAATCAATTAGATAGCGTATAAGAATACGCTAACGACTCAAACTTTACTTTATTGAAATAATGAAATAACTTACAGTAAATAACGACGTAAACAAATTCTAGTCTTAAATTCGCACCTATAAAATGTTTTCTTTTCTCAGAAAATATGCAAAAAATGTGAAACCTTCAATTGATAGCTTGCAACAGGTATTAATTTACTTAAATATTATGTGATATAGCCTTAATTAATTTTGCAAAAACAGACATAATGTCTTATGGGATAACAGCAATCAGTGATTTTATAATGTTACTTAAAAACCGTCTTGATTGCAATTTTTTTTATTCATATGACCGGTTTCGGTTCATTCAGAACCATCTTCATATCTGTAAAAATAATGATACTAATTTACAATTTCACGGAAGCAAATCTTTTTCATCCTATCTAATCAACATCAAATGTACAAGAGCGTATCTGATATTTCAGTTACACGAGTAACCCGTCCAAATCCAGCAATTTTCACATGCTACGTCACATAAAATTGGTTGGCAGAGTGCACGTCATTTATATTAATTATAACACTATTACCGACAGGTGGCGTCTGGTACATTTGTTACATTCCATTTGCACATACTATATTCAGTAGATCTCTTTTTTTATTAATTAAAAATACTTAATTAAAATATGTAGATGTCAAGGTTAAAATCTGTACTTGTCAGCATTAATAAAAAAACAGTAAAATTATCATTTTTATACGATGTAAAAAACATAGGGCGATTTATATATCTATGGTGATGGTGTGAACTTGTTTTCCTCTACGGTCTGCTTCCGTATTTCCCGCCATTTCGGTGTTGTGCCGCGGTCCGCTCAGTCGTCTGATGTCCATCGCGGCGGGCAAGAGGGCCGCACAGGAGGGCCCCGTCAACGACGCCAGGCACTGCACGCGTCTTCCGGCTTCTCCACCGCGCACCATCTCTCATCCCTTGGGCTGGATCTCCACACGCAACAGTTGTCATCTTAGTAGGTCGTCATAAATGCTAAAATGAATGATTATGATTGAATTCGCTTTGCTCGTTGAGGATTAAATCCGGATCTTTATTTTTGTGGGTGCATATTTCAATTTCTTCCAAAATGTTAAGAAACCGTCCCTTATGGGCTCTATGCAGGATGTCTAAATTGTGTTCATTGTTCGTGACTGAGTGCTTTGTCGCAGCCATATGCGCCCCAAAAGCTGTTTTGTTTCGAGAGTAGGTGTGCTTCCTGAATCTGGTTTCAAAGTTCCTACCAGTCTGCCCTATATATTGTTTACAGCAGTCATTACATTTGATCTTATATAGACCTGAATCCTGAAATTTATTCCTACTATTACATATTCTATGCCGGAGCTTCAATTTTAACGTGTTATTTGTTCGGAACCCTATTTTAACGTCGGATTTACGAAAGCGTCTTTCAATTTTATCTGCAATTCTTCCATTGTAAGTGAGAGCTACATACTTTTTCTTGTTGTTCCTCTTAACAGCTACTTGACTCCCTTTTATTTGTTCCATTTGCCTCTTCTTTATCTTCCTATAAATTTTCATGACCTGCTTACACGTATATCCGTTCGCTACGGCCACTTGTTTTAAAACACTTAACTCCTTTTCTACTTCCTGTTGGCTTAGTGGCAATCTTAGTAGCCTGTATACCATCGAAGTAAAATATGCCCATTTGTACTGCGGTGGGTGACAAGATCTCTCATTGATAACGAGATCTGTACACGTAGGTTTTCTAAAATTTTATCCATAAATGATAATACTGATTAATTTTTCCTTTATGGAAACGTGTTTGGTAATAATGTCTGTAAATGATGACTGCAGATACCCTTTAATTACAATTGTTAGAACTGTTTCAATGAAAGTATCATAATATAACAAGAATGAGTCTTCATTCTTAAAATTTTCAACTTGATTAAAATACTTAGTATTTTGTTGTAATATTTATAATTTTTGTAGCAGACGAAATTTAAAACTTTTGTATCTGAAAATTGCTTGGGACATAACACAAAACTACTCCTCCTCCTTATATGTTCTTTTAAAATAGGACCAAATCAGATAAAAATATAAGATTAGTGACCTGAATTGAGAAATAGTTACCATTCTTTTATTAGCCTTCGTGAGTGAACGATGGGTGCTGAGTCACGAAAAAGAGCTAGTTCATTTCAGTGAGTGACCATCTGCGATTCGATCTCTGAAAAGAACAGTTTTCCCCGTCTCTAATGACTGCCACTTCGTGCCCTCAAGGAGAGTAACCTTGCAGGCGCCACGTGGGGCGCCCTGGGATTTTCCGCTTTATTTTAGCGACGGAGTGTTGTTGCGGCGAGGTTATTCTCCGAAATAATTAACCTGTGGAACATCCCACCTTATGTTACGTAATGCTTCTATTTACACGAGTTATAGCGGCAATTTTGCTACACAATGAGGTCATTAGGGAGTAGGTGTACGTTGTAGCTTTCCACTTCGTGGGTGTCGTCCTTCAGCGACGTTAAAGGGACGCCAACGGCGCATTACAAACAACGGGCCTGAACATTGCGTATAAAAGGTTTTCTGCGTAAGGTGCGACGTCTGAAGAAATACGTCGTGGCAGTACACACTATACAGCCATTTCTTCATTGTTCATAATACTGATGAGAACCGATTAAGTTGTTGCATTTTCCTGTTGGAAATATTTGAAGAGTACTGCTTTGCTGCAGTGTTGGTAATGTTTGTTAGTAATGTACGTGTCAGTCAATAGGTGTAAAAATATTTTAAGACATAAAATGCTTAACAATGTGCAGTCCTGTATTAGAAACTTTTGGCGGCACTGGAGTAGAATTTTTCATCTGGCTTTATCTCAGGCAATCACAAAAAGCAAGCCTTATGTTCTAATGAGTCGCCAGGAACTATATTTCCAGTAAGAAGACAAATTCGTTACGTAACGTTTATGGCATCTGAAGCATTACTAAATGATGAAGTAAATTTGAAATATAGTTGCTTCTGAATAATGTAAAACCATTTATATAATTGCCTAAAATACGGCAGACAGATCTTATACTGAGAATAAGCTAAACAATAATTTGTATTAGAAAAATTTAAGCAACACGTAATGAATTTAAGGACACAAGAATATCCTTAAGGATATGAGGTGATACCATTAATTGTACACGTATTAAGAGTGTTGGACAGTTTCTGTTCAAAAGAAATTGGGAGTTACTGGGAAAGTATGGAATGCAGATACACAATTCAACTGATGTGGAAGATGTGATTACTGCTGTGGTGAAAAAGAACTGTAGATGGCGTCGCTATGTATCAGGCGAACGAATTTTAGACTGTCATGCACAGGACTTCGTTGGAACTAAGGAAAAAAAGACCGAGGTAAAAATCTAAAGGGGGATGGATGTCTGACGAGTGAACACATGCTGTGGCAACTTGGAGGACTGAAGACGCTTTGAAGAAGTTTGCGAGTGGTATTACATCTGTCGAATGATGTGTCCAGTGTGGGAGCACATGCTTGCGATACGAGCTCACCATGTAGTATCAATAACAAACACGTTATTTGAACTTAATTAACGAATGTTGTTTACAGATAAATGTCAAAGAGGACGCAATTCCTTGAAAGTCTGAAGATACACAAAATGACGTTGTTCAAGGAAATTCCACTTGAAAGACCAGTAATAAATAATGGAAAGACTGTGAAACACTTGTTCAAGCATAACCAGTTTATGGGATTAACTACTATGGTCTAAGTCCTAAGGGACGCTGTGCGTGATGGTAATGACTTGATACGAACAGAGAGTCAAAGTTCAACCCTAAAATACAGCACCAGAAGCATAGTATCCGACGAGGCAAAGGTCACTGAAGCCGAAAGGCTGTGTGTGGCTGCTACGGCTCGCTGGTCGTTCTGACGCTGCTGTTGTGATACTCCTTGGTTGGTGCTGCGGATGGTACTCCGTACGTCGTAAGGTATAGATTCCACTGGCTCAGCTGTCGGCAGTTTTAGAGAGCACCAAGTATACTTCGAGGCCTGCTTTACGCATGGGTAAGCGTGTAGTACTTCTGCTCGGTTTTGAAGTGCTTAGCTTCTTCACATTAATTTGAATACTGGCGACATAATTTTGTTTATTGAACTAACCAGAGACCGACTGTAGAGACAAACAAAAATATGGTGCAGCCCTACGACTAACCATTGATACCGAGATACACTCTTTCAGTTTCGACAGCTGCTGGTTAACGGAAGTCCTCACTACTGATAAAACAACGTTACACTTGAATACGAGTAGATTACAGATTCACTAAGTAGTATACTTAGGCCAACAAGTTAAAAAGAAACTGTGCTTCAGGAGGGGAAAATTATTGTCAGTCAGGAAAGCTTTAGCAGTTTTTCCCGGAACCATCTGCGTGGAAAGGAAGAATGATCCACTAACATCCTTCAACACACACACACTACGGGTGTCATAAGCGTACAGTTAGAGATATACAAAATAAAAAAAAGACACAGAAGTAAGAACGTTTGTAAAAGACATAGGAAGAAATGATGATGTCTGGTGCCGAATAATGAAATACACTCCTGGAAATGGAAAAAAGAACACATTGACACCGGTGTGTCAGACCCACCATACTTGCTCCGGACACTGCGAGAGGGCTGTACAAGCAATGATCAAACGCACGGCACAGCGGACACACCAGGAACCGCGGTGTTGGTCGTCGAATGGCGCTAGATGCGCAGCATTTGTGCACCCCCGCCGTCAGTGTCAGCCAGTTTGCCGTGGCATACGGAGCTCCATCGCAGTCTTTAACACTGGTAGCATGCCACGACAGTGTGGACGTGAACCGTATGTGCAGTTGACGGACTTTCAGCGAGGGTGTATAGTGGGCATGCGGGAGGCCGGGTGGACGTACCGCCGAATTGCTCAACACGTTTGGCGTGAGGTTTCCACAGTACATCGATGTTGTCGCCAGTGGTCGGCGGAAGGTGCACGTGCCCGTCGACCTGGGACCGGACCGCAGCGACGCACGGATGCACGCCAAGACCGTAGGATCCTACGCAGTGCCGTAGGGGACCGCACCGCCACCTCCCAGCAAATTAGGGACACTGTTGCTCCTGGGGTATCGGCGAGGACCATTCGCAACCGCCTCTAGTGGTGTCGCGACAGGCGTGAATGGATGGACGAATGGAAACGTGTCGTCTTCAGCGATGAGAGTCGCTTCTGTCTTGGTGACAATGATGGTCGTATGCGTGTTTGGCGCCGTGCAGGTGAGCGCCACAATCAGGACTGCATACGACCGAGGCACACAGGGCCAACACCCGGCATCATGGTGTGGGGAGCGATCTCCTACACTGGCCGTACACCTCTGGTGATCGTCGAGGGGACACTGAATAGTGCACGGTACATCCAAACCGTCATCGAACCCATCGTTCTACCATTCCTAGACCGGCAAGGGAACTTGCTGTTCCAACAGGACAATGCACGTCTGCATGTATCCCGTGCCACCCAACGTGCTCTAGAAGGTGTAAGTCAACTACCCTGGCCAGCAAGACCTCCGGATCTGTTCCCCAATGAGCATGTTTGGGACTGGATGAAGCGTCGTCTCACGCGGTCTGCACGTCCAGCACGAACGCTGGTCCAACTGAGGCGCCAGGTGGAAATGGCATGGCAAGCCGTTCCACAGGACTACATCCAGCATCTCTACGATCGTCTCCATGGGAGAATAGCAGCCTGCATTGCTGCGAAAGGTGGATATACACTGTACTAGTGCCAACATTGTGCATGCTCTGTTGCCTGTGTCTATGTGCCTGTGGTTCTGTCAGTGTGATCATGTGATGTATCTGACCCCAGGAATGTGTCAATAAAGTTTCCCCTTCCTGGGACAATGAATTCACGGTGTTCTTATTTCAATTTCCAGGAGTGTATAAGCAGTAGAAAAGTTCAGATATGCTCGACACTACTAGTCGTGAAGAGCTAAACCAATGGGAGGTACAAATTTTACAAAACTAGAGCGACTGAATGACAGATGTTATGATAAAGAGATAATGACAGTAATAAAGTGTTGCACACATCAATAAAAGTTTCGGGAAAATGAGAAGTTAATAGGTTGTTTCCTGATTCAAGCAGGAAACTCAATACAGAGAAACTATCAGATAAAATTGTTCCGAAACTTTATCAATATGAAGGAAAGACACAGATATGTGAGAAGCAAATACTACGTGGCAGCTTCCAGGAACATGACCGTTAAAAAATACGCAGTATCGATTAGTTTCGAACAGCGAAGTAAAAGAAAGGATGTAGAAATCTAAATAATGACGGAATGTAATTTTTTGTAGTCCTTTTAGGTAATTTGTATTTGGTTTCGACAGGAGACTGTAGCATATGTCAGTTTTTGCTGTCGAATTCAGCAATAGTTAACATATTGTTAGACAAATTGTCGTCTCAGTATATTGTGATTACATACGCCGCTGTTAGGTATAATGCTTATCAAGTTGAAACTTACGAACCTGAAAAAGAGGAGCGACATATAAATTTAATGCGGATTTCCTGTTGTTTTATCAATGTTCACTGTTGCAAAAAACGCTATGTTGGCGCACGGACGCTGCATTAAGTTTAATTAGGCTTTCGTTCCGAATGATGGCAGACTAACAAGCGAAAAACAGGCTCATAATTACATACATTTTTTAGAACGTTGTTAGCTGAGCTCGCTAATGAAAACGCGTAATATACTACGTAATATGCTATTCTGACCCAGCATAACCACCCTTTCCCCCTTATTTAAAAACTGTAACGGTGATCATTTAGGATCTATAAACTTGTATTAATTTCTTTCTGCAACTCGCGCATCGACATGATATATGACATATACACATTTTATAAATATACAAAGTGCAGGGGTGGACAAACCTATGGGAAGGCAGTGAGAAATACATGCTTAAACATAAATGCAAATGTTAGCCCAGCCTGCAGAGTACACTGTTGTATTTGACGACGAATGACATCTGTTCAATGTCCTCAATATGCTGAAAGTGCCAGCTCTCGACGAAACAGTGTTCTGTGATGTTGCGAATGCCTTATGTCTAAGCTCAGTGCATTGGAACGTGGGAAAATTGTTAATTGTTCGTATGATGGGTGTTTCCGTAGCCAAGGCAAAACGAAATTTTTGCTATTTAAAGAGGCACACATCGGAATTTAATACCAATAAGGGAAATCGGAAAGCATAATCCGCTAAGTCACCATACGGACGAAACTATGTATTTAGCGATCCTGAACGCAGACCATATAAGAGGACTGTCACGAAAAATAAGATGATGACGGCTGCAGTAATCACTGAAGACCTAAAAGTCTCACTCGTGAACCCTAACAGCACCATCACAACACGAAGTGGTCCCAGCAATCAGGAAATTGTATTGCGAGCTGGAATTCCAAAATCACTCATCACTGAGGAAAATAACCGTATCAAGGAAACATGACGCAAAAATCAGAACACTTGGGATATGAAGCAACGGAAGTTTGTCATTTGGTCGGATGAGTCTGGTTTTATACTGCATCTCTTATACTCTGGCATCACTTGCGCCCCAAGACTGAAACATGGCGAGTGGTTGGTGGAATTGGATCCATGTTTACTCTGCAAGGTGATATTACTGCCAATGTATGTGTGTCCATTTTTACTGACCAAGATCATCCTATGACGCAGTGTTTGGCCTGCGATCGTCATGCTGTGTTCCAAACCGACAGAACGCCTGATCACATGGAGGATGAACTGTCGCATCTTGCCTCGCCACCGTAGTCACTAGATAGTGTTACTGAACCTTTGTGGTCTACTCTTGAGTGAAGAGTGCATGATTGCTATCCACCATCATTGTAGCCCTTAATTGCCATTATTTTGTAGAAAGAGTAGTATAACATTCATTTAAATGCTGTACAGGACCTGCATTTGTCCATTATGAGACGACCGGAAGCTGTTTTGAATGTCAACGGTTTTTCTGCAACGTATTAGGTATGTTAAGATGTTGGGTTTTATAATTACATTTTTGTGTCTATACGCTGTAGTTCTCAACGTACACATTAAATCAGTTTTATAAGCTAATTCTCTATTACGGTTCAGATATGAATACATCTAAGGCAAGAACTGAAGTATAATAGGAAGTAACACTGTTTTATTTCAGTCATGTATTCCTAAATGTCGCAAATTTACTTAGCCACAGGTATATGCAACTAATATGCCTACGTTCCTCTGTGAAAATAGACTTGGTAAACAACCTAAGCTATCAGTAAACGGAATCTAACCCATATTGCACTGTGTGCGTGTTGTATGAGTGTCAGGTTCACTGTCATTTAAGCCCTCAACAGATCGTCACATGAAAAACGTAAAACTAACATTGGGTAAGCTATCTGTATGCGTTTTTTAACAAGCTCAACTGGTAAAGCACTTGCCCACTAAAGGCAAAGGTTCCGAGTTCGAGTCTCGGTCCGGCACATAGTTTTAATCCGCCAGGAATTTTCATATCAGCTCAAACTACGTTGCAGCGTGAAAATTTCATTTTGGAAGAATTTACAAGTCATACAGAACGTGACATGCTGTGATGCCTCAGTGTCTCTGTTTTGGCTCTAGGTTTAGCACTGACCTCTTTAGATGACTGTCTTTTTCCACGTGGTTTACAGCAATGCGTAGTCATGCAGCAGCAGTGGGTAGGACTTATTGTTACTAAGAATGAATTTAATAGAATGGAGTTTGCTTAGGTCCTATTAACTACTAAATAATTTGTGAGAAGGGACTTCATAAATTAAGTTTATTTAAAACTTCAGAAAGCAATAACAATGACAATACTAATGACATTTTTAATTTGATATGAAGAATAATTATTATTCTTTTGAGGATAAGGAGCCTTCTTTAACTTACAAGCAAAACATGGGACTATTGCAAATTCTGACTAACAATCACGAGCTTAACCCTGCAATAGTTTTGCGCTATGCTGTAGAATTTTACCTTGAATTCCACCTTCAAGCGTAGCTAAGCCCTCAAAATCTCTCCTGGCTATATAAATGAAATCAGGCCTTGAGTGTGGTAAGATCTGCCATCACCGACCTGAGGGCAGCGTGACACGTCTTCTGTCTCCGAGTTCTTCTGTCTCCGAGTTCTCTACCGTCACCACTGCTTCTACTCTTGCGGACAGACCTCGTCTCCCATCAATGCTTAGGATCGCGCTCCCATGTTTCGCCCTAAGATTTTTACCATCGATATCTGGGTGCTTACACAGTGCGAAGAATAGGACTAAATTGCCTATATTGTTTTCAGTATAATGGAGAGATCTGGCACACTCCTTCCAATATTCTGGTTGTTGAGGTTGTTTTTTTATGGCCTTAATTATAAAGTCCAATTTTGAGCGTTCATTTCACACATAAAATCAGTTCTGATATTCTGGCTCGGGTGACCCACATATAAAAAACACAATTGCCCAAATGATACCACCGTATCCAATACACAAATACTCACTGGGGTCCTAAATTAGCACCTGACTGCGAATTTCCTACCTTCTACAGCAATGAAAGTTCCTTTGCTCTTGGTACAGAAAGTAATCCACCACAAGCAAAGAGTATCTCCATACACACGAAACAGTCACTAAATAAAAATAAAATTGGTACTGAGATCTAATGAAAATATAATATCTGACTCTCACATAAATTCACACATCGTGTCAAAGAAGAACAGTGCATTACTCAGACTAATCATTCACGTATGTTCCAAATTACTGTGACCATAATGCCTATCCACCTTGAGACGAAATTCAGTTTATATAAATGCGAAATAACAAATCTGTATATCCTATCCAAGTAAAGTCGATGTTAGTTGGTATTGGTAACGATAAGAATTTGAAACTTAAGTCTGTCACTGACGTAAATTTCCGAAGAAGCTTCTGTCATTGAGGTAGGAAAACTAACAGCGCTATTTATTCGTTCTTTTGTGCACTATGCCATGAAAATGTCACTAAGGTTATTAACCGAACTACTAAACTAAGCATATTCTTAAGACTTTAAATTAAGATTTTGATGAAATGAAGCCTGTACCTAGCCCATTCTACGCTCAAGTTACCCCTTAAGCTCAACGAAAAGTAGTTTAGTGTTTTGGAGAATAGCGTATTCAAGCAGCTGAACAGACATAACGCTCATACAGTTTTATTGTTACTACAGCTATAGATGTAGATTTTGTTGTACTAAAAATACACTGCTCAAGATTAAAACTGTAACACCAAGAAGGTGGAATGCAACAAACATCAAATTTACACAATATTGTCGGCTAAGAAAATTATTGACATGTAAGCGCAACAGCACAAGCTGTGTAGGCCTAACGCGATTTACATTGCGTCCATAATGAAAGATTCAGAAATTCGATCTGAACGTTGGTTGAGTGTGAGAAATCTATAGCATGCTTTGTGTGAAAAGGAGTAACGTCTACCAGTGTGAGACAGTAGTTTATCATTTGAAAATGTTGCTGTTCATGTTGCTCAAAATCCCATGACTGTCATGCGAATTTGGAATCAATTAATGCTACTCTGGCTCGGGTGATCAACACATTAAAAGTAGCCTAACACAATAATCCTGTACCACTGCATAAATACTCACCAACAACGCTTTGGCATGGGAAGAAAGGAAGAAAACCTCCCACACTCCATGACAGGATTATGAATCTGATAAATCAGTTTACACAAGGGAAAATGTACTTCACATAAGTTACAATTTTCAGATTTCATCTTTCCTAAATCAATGCTCCTAAAGTCTCGAAAATTACAGATGTTTGGCCAATAGCCAGCCCTCTGTGCCTGCCCCTTTCTGAAGTTGCAACACAGAGAATTCCACTTCTTCTACCTGGTGTCATGGACATCTCTCAAATCCGAAAAGGTTTATGTCTGCTAGTGATCCTGCTAAGTAAACTCCCATGTTGGAAGGCAGACAGAAAAAACTCTCCAAGGCTACAGAAAAAGACACGCCCTTCAGCATAATAAAAGGGAGGGAAGAGAAGATGTTAATTAGCTGGGCAGTCGGTGGTACTATTGAAAACTGTCTGTGTTTATTATGCAGTGTTAAGTGGTCGGCTCCAGTGTTTCATGATAGTTTGGGGATAAGCTGCCACATGACATCACCTCCATTATGTGAATAAAATTTATGCCAATGAAGTTGAGAAAATATTCAGCTGAAACACAGGTACACCAAGGACATTTTGACTGTTGTATGGGTACTATTTTTGTTTCTTCCTTTGGACATTTGTTATGTGATGAGTATCATACCGTGGGTGAAAAGGGCTAACGTGATGCCAAGGTAAAAAACATGGAAATACTCAAGCACACCTAGGCACTGTACTGGAACAAGGGTATGTTTTTGTGGAAAAGAGGGAGAAACACCAGTAATTACAATATTACACACATATACTAAATGTTCTTACAAAGCTCGTGAATGAAGGCAGTGCTTTAATGGAGAGATTGTTGTCAAGGTCCACTTACTCCAACCACACTTATTATATTCCATTACAAACATTCACTCTATCATATCCATAGCCAGCTATATAGTACACCACACTGCGCCATGAAATGGGCATTTATAGGAACTCATGGTCTGTATTTCAAATCAGACAAAAGGAGTGACAAATAAGACATAAGGAAAGTAAATTGTACTACAACTGTGTTGATGTACAATTGTGCAAAAGCAAGAAATTGTAAATTATCGCAGGTATAAAACCGTGACAATATCCAACATTTATAAATACGAAAAAGAGTAGTACAAATATGGATAAATTCTCATTTTGAAACACTTGTGTTACTAAATAAACGAAGTGATGTACATTTCCAGCAATAAGAGACACAACTGCGGCATGAAACACAGACAGTATCAAAAAATAAGTAATACAATTACAGTCTGTCTTTGTCAAAAACACCATGAATTGACAAGTACTCACAAATTATGACATCGTTGATGGTTCACATCAGGATTACTGCATGATTATCAAATTAAAATGTCAGACAACAAATGCAACCGAATTTATACCACTGATGATGGTGTGCATCAAAATTATTGAAGAGATGTTGGTCAGACTTAATGGACAGTTTTCAAATGATCCCTGAAGTGCAGAACAGAAACATAAAACACTTCACTGTTATTGATCAATACAATGTACGCCACTTGGATTGTTTTTATGAAAGGAAATGGAAATATTAGTGTTTAAAAGTCTGTAGATTTTGTCACCAAAGCGTATCATGAATCATAAGTCCAAGTTAGTAGCTTGTCTAAGTGGCACACCTTCACGAAGTTCATATCCGTAGACTGCTCTTCGCAACAATTGACTCCTTTCCTCATAACAATGTCCATCACAACTGAGTTCTCCCACTCACGGTTCTAAGGTTTCATTAGTGTTTAATTGATCAGTGAGTATCAGTAAAACGGTTATTGTCTCACTAATAATTTGATGATGCAGCGAGTCCCATTAAAACGTTCATTCTCCTCCATAAACAATTAAGGAAGACGAAGTAGTTTGCTACAGTAATATGCACGGAACTGAAATGCATGACTCAAGATTTTTGTGGATAACCATGTCCCTTTACAGACAGGTAGTGTTTACACGTTTGTCATGTACTAGTGTGTTCATAGGAAGTTCCTTATAGAGATTTCACCCACAGGTTTGCTAATGATTCATGCCGACAAAAGTCTAATTATTCACGTTATCGACTCGGGTTGGATGACACTTGCAAATTAGCCCTGCGGTCCGATGGACGGTTGTCATAGCAGCTGTCTTAAGTTGGTTAACGAAGCTGCAATCTGTTTGGACGGGGTCCCCGGCCGAATGTGTGAGGTATCGCCCGTGGCACGGAGCTCGTCGCACTGTGGCGTGTCATGATGTGTAGGAACAGCATGCAGATGCTATGAGGTACATTGCACTCTCAAGCAGCTACCGCTGCTGTGTAAACGATAGAGTTCCCCGGACACAAAGTCGCTCTGCGGGATGCCCATCCACTGCTAGACTGTCAGTCATGTTCAGTGTCACCTGCCTCCCTGGTCATCTGTCCGCCTCAAACAACGTTACATGACAATATCAGACTTCAGCAATAAACTTTACACACTATCCATTACATACAATAACCAAATTTACAAGAAAACCATTATATGCAATATACTTGTTTACACAGGTACCAATTAGAGCTCTTCAGTCTAAATAATTCACAATAATAATCTAGTGGGCCTCATAGCCTTTCAAAAGCTCTAAAAGTATATATGAAATGTTGTAATGTTGTTGCTTTAATTTGTTATGTGAGAGGTGCTGATATTCAAGACCATAAACGTGGGTTAAAAGCTGTGAGCTATCTGAGGAAGTTAACGTTGCATTACTGAGCAACTGTTTCACCAGGTATCCAGTTTAGCTTACCAAATTTCCAACCAGACTAACATTAATTATAATCTTTTAATAGTCATACGAAAACCGCTGATACATATTTAAAAAAGAGAATTTAAATAAAAAGAAATAAATCAGTTTATATTTGGAAATTTATCTTAACATTGATCATTGAAATTTCAGCATATTAAACTTGAGTCATAACTAAGCTGGTGCCTTATTTAGGATTGTGAAAATGTGAGTTTGTAATCTTACGGAACACATCAAATAGGGAGCCAAGATTGGGAGACTGCATACAACACTACATTTATAAAATAACACACGAAGAACATTGAAACATATGCAAGAGGAAATTAACCACAACCAACCGATTCAATTTTCACCCAAAGAAGTAACATTTGTAGCGCAATCCTGTCCGTCATGTAATTACCACACACTGGTATACTAAATTCATACTAACTCTCTGTGAAATCTTCCCGAAAAGAATAGCTGAGAGCTACTTTGATCATTACGCCACATGCTTCACGTGGTACTGGTCTCACAAAGTACACCCCACGTGGGTTGAACATAAAGCAAAGTTGCTGTATTGAAAAATATTGTTAAGACGAGACGTTATAATCTCACACACATTCGCATTTAAGAGTGATGATCTTAGTTAGAGTTTCTGATCAACACGTGGTTCCACTTTACTCACAAAGTAGTGACAAAGCAACTACTGGAAGATATTCTGAAGTTGACACTCGAAATACAGTGCGTTGCAATTTAAGATAACATTAGATATTTTAGAGCTAAAACCTGAAATAAATGTGATTAAATTTTCAGTTAGGCTGAACTTAAGAAATCCATTGTCCTGTGGACTAAGCAGACACGCGCTTAGCCGGAGATCTTACCACTGCAGACACTCGCCGCGGACAGACTGACCTGCGCTCCTACCAAGGGTGCTTCCGTATACAAAACGGAAGTGACCAGAGGGGCAGCTTCCTATACCAACATGACAAGGGACGGACAGGACAGTACTAAGGATAGAAACCTCTTTGCTTCTAGAAAGCGTAGCTACCTGTTCCGACGTTGGTCCTACTGCTCTCTAGCAGACAGACTTGTCTGCTACCATCAAGCATGCAACTAGAAATACATTTGCTCATTCATTCTTTCACACAGACAGTATCTTATCATATACAGTATATAAAAGAAAGCGGATGTAGGTTCCGTATGAGACTGTGTGACATGAATTATATATATGAATTAGATATAAACTGTGTTTTAAAGTGTAGTAGTATGACAGATCGTTCTTGTTTATGTGTAAAAGTAACAAGTTCCACTACTCAGTCTCCTCGCAGATAGTCAGAAACGCCACAGTAAATTTAGAAGAGGAATTTATGCCGTAAATGACAACAGATTTAAGAAATTAACATAAAAGGAATCTAACAGAGACCTTTCAATGTTTACAAACATGATTTGGCTCAGCTGTCTAAAAGTTGAACAATTAAACTCGTACTCCCGGGCCGCTTAAAAAATTATTAACACATTTCAAGACAAAAGTATAAGCATGACTTTATATCGTGTCGATGAGGTTCACAGGAAAACAGATGGCAAATTAGTGTTGTTGACAGGAGTTACTGAACATGCAGTTAATGAAGATCACATGAAACTGCGAGTTCAGTTCTCTGAGGTATCCGTAGAAACTAAATGGAATCCTCTCTACATAACTGAACACACGCCTTAAACAAGTAATTGGCAAACCATACAGCTAAATACTCTGATGATACCGTGCGTTGACATACTCCCCGATTATCGTGATGGATTGCCTCTAACTCCTTCTGATGCTTCTGTCTGTTTATCATCATCAATATTCCTTTTAATCTACACCCGGAAGATTGTTCTGAAACACACAAAGAGACTTCAGCGTAACGTTGCTTTGCAACATCGCAAAACACAATCCATTAGCACGTTATTCTTTACAAATGGCTAATATTTACGTATATCAGTTACTGTACCTCTATACGTGACCTTGTCTTACCTCTACTGTTTAAGTTAGAATGTTCCTCACTAAATCATTGCATCCATGGGTGGTATTCATATTGCTGGAAAACTCTTTTTATTGATTGACATGTACTAGGCGAGAGTTCATTGCTACCGGTAATTACTATTCTGTGTATCTCGTTACTAGCATTAAATATCAACTATAACATGAAAATCATACTTATAGGGTACACTTATCCAACGTCTCGTCAAATGCACTCGTTATCGCAATCTTCTAATACTGCCTCAACGGCTTAAGCCTTACCTTAACTGCGATCCTGCAGCAGGCTCCAACGTCAAAAGCCTAGATTGAGACGCTCACGTTTCCATTTCACCAATATTCGTGCTGAAACACTTGCTTAAATTCCTCATAATTCCTGAATTTTACAGCGATCACACGCATAGTTGCAGATGCTTCTTCTCGTACACGAGCACGAATGAAGCTGGTTTTGTAACCAGCAGAACATGATTTCGGAAGTCTTTCCTAGAACTATTCGATCCAAATTTTGAGATGCAGTCTTTTAGATATGCCCAGCAACAGCGTGTACTTTTGAATAGAAACAAAATATTTTCTTCCTTCCGATACAGTTAATTGTACGTTCACGGAGACAGCATGGGATCGCCGTGTATGTAATAGAGTCTGTCCGTTATTTTACCTAATTCCTCCTCTTCGTTTCAGGTATCTTCTGTGCTCATTAATGTCTCACCAATTGGTGGCCGACTCACGATTACGTTGTTTCTCTTTGAAAAATTCCATCAACGCTCTATGACTGCGACGGTTGATGTCTGCTCGTATTTCTTTAGTCTGGAACAACACTCTCACTTCTTAGTGGTCTTTTAAATTTACTGGAACGATCCTGTTCGAAATTGCATCATTACGTAATGAAAATTTCTCTATCTGTTTCTTAACCTGAGATACGTCATACGTGACTGCGTCCTTAGTAACATCAACGTACTTTTGTAATTCAACGGTTGCGTCGTGCATCATTAAAGTTGCCCTGCCTATTTCGTTCTCTGAACTGCTCATTTCATCTTCCATGAACTGTTTCGTCCTCTCTTCGGCTTTCTTACCTTCTTCCTCGATATCGCAGCCTAGTTTGTCCATCTTTTCGTCGGCCCCAGTCACTTGACTGGTGAAGGGTTGGTGTACATCTACATATATACTCCGCAAGCCACCGTAGGGTGCGTGGCGGAGGGTACCCTGGACCAGTACTAGTCATTTTCTTTCCTGTTCCACTTGCAAATAGAGCGAGGAAAAAACGACTATCTATATGCCTCCGTATGAACTCTAATTTCTCTTATCTTGTCTTCGTTGTCCTTACGCGCAATATGTACTGGTAGCAGTAGAATCGTTGGGGAGTCAGCTTCAGAGGCTGGTTCTCTAAACTTTCTCAATAGTGTTTCCCGGAAAGAGCGTCGCCTTCCCGCCAGGAATTCCCATTAGAGTTCCTGAAGCATCTCCGTAACACTTACGTATTGCTCGAACCCACGGGTAACGAATCTAGCAGCCCGTCTGTGTATTGCTTCGATGTCTTCCTTCAATCCCAAACAATCGAGCAGTACTCAAGCACAGATTGCATCGGGATCCTACATGCGGTCTCCTTTACAGGTGAACCTCTCTTTCCTAAAATCCTCCCACTGAACCGAAGTCGACGACTCGCCTTCCCTACCACAGTTCTCACATGCTCGTTCCATCTCATATCACTTTGCAGTGTCACGGCCAGATATTTAAACGACTTGAATGTGTGAAACAGGACAGCCGAACGTTCACTATGCCCCTTGAATTATCCCCCAATATTTTTGAAACGTATATCGTTCGTCTCGACTGGCTGTTCAAAATTTGTGCCTGTCTTTTTGAAAAATTCTCCTGCTCTTCAGTCATCGCGAAAAATACTTCTGCTTTTATATGCTTATTCTTATATTCTAACATTATGTCGATGAAAAATCACTGTAGATGAAACGTGGCTTAGAAGAAGAATTTGGTTCGAGATCTTCAACACTCCGTGTCAAGTCCTCGCGATCAGCCACTGTGTAATCTTCTGTCACATTCTCTTCACTAAACATCTCAGCTTCAGATCTTTTAATGTTGTTCTGCTAGTTGTTTAACTGTCTATTCGTAGCTGATGACTCGCCCAAATTACTTTCACGTCTTCCCTTCAATATGTAAATAGGACATGCATCTAAGCCAATCCCCCAAATGGTTGTTCGTCAGGACAATGTTGGACAATGGCCAATTGTGTCTGACAAGAGACGTAGATGCAAAAAGCCAAACTGCAAAGGAAGTCCATCAATGGTGTGCCAGAAGTGTGGTGTTCATTTGTGTATCGAGAGAAGAAGAAACTCTTTTCTCTACTTTCATAGGGAATGAGAAGTACGCAAGTAAAACGTTTTACATTCATAAATACTTTCAATTGTAAGAAAAGTATATATGTTTGTATTCACTCTCCAACATTTAATTACCCGGTATCCTTAAATGCATACCGTAACAAATTCGTAACGTTAAAAATATATATCGTTTAAAGACGACTTTTTGCATTTTTAATCAAAAAGTGTTTAAAGTGACCCCTAACCATAGAGGGATTGCTTAACATCTTGGTAATAGAAAATTAGGAGTCATGGCTCAGTATGAATGGCTGAAATTTTAATTGAACACAGGACTGTTTAGATGAACAATTAAAAAAAACGATTTACTGTAATATGCGATTTACAACTATTGAAAAATTTGGTGTACTGGACTTAAGCAGCTCTTGCGCTTAGAGTCTTTGTTTATTACGGATGGCTTACGTGAAGAATTATCACTTCAGCTATTCTTGTAAACAACATAGTCAGTGGGTTACGATACAGAAAAATTAAGGTACAGAAAAATGGTCATAATAAAAAGGAAGGGTACTGTTACATTGGCTTATGGAACAATAAGCGTTGTAGTTAATTAGATGCTGTGTTGTAGGAGTGGTTGGATGCTGTGGTAAGCTATCAGCGACACTATCGACTGTAGCAGGAACCATCATGCGATCCATTTCAGGGTAGAAATGTCCGTCGGTACAGTAGTCGTAGAGTATTCGTTCAGCTTTCCTTACATCACCTCCTTATTTAGTACAGCATTACCAGCTTACATAAACCAGTGGTATATTTCAATTACTTTTATGTACTGTATGACCTGTACAGCTTATTCTGAAAGAAATTCGTGTTAGAACACAAGAGGAAGACCGCACTGCAGTTCCTTCTCTAAATCCTCGCACAAACGAAAAAATGGATGACATCGAAATAAGTGTCCAAGGAATAGAAAAGCAACTGGAATCACTCAACAGAGGAAAGTCCACTGGACCTGACGGTATACCAATTCGTTTCTACACAGAGTACGCGAAAGGACTTGCCCCTCTTCTTACAGCCGTGTACCGAAAGTCTCTAGAGGAACGGAAGGTTCCAAATGATTGGAAAAGAGCACAGGTAGTCCCAGTCTTCAAGAAGGGTCATCGAGCAGATGCGCAAAACTATAGACCTATATCTCTGACGTCGATCTGTTGTAGAATTTTAGAACATGTTTTTTGCTCGAGTATCATGTCGTTTTTGGAAACCCAGGATCTACTCTGTAGGAATCAACATGGATTCCGGAAACGGCGATCGTGTAAGACCCAACTCGCTTTATTTGTTCATGAGACCCAGAAAATATTAGATACAGGCTCCCAGGTAGATGCTATTTTCCTTGACTTCCGGAAGTCGTTCGATACAGTTCCGCACTGTCACCTGATAAACAAAGTAAGAGCCTACGGAATATCAGACCAGCTGTGTGGCTGGATTGAAGAGTTTTTAGCAAATAGAACACAGCATCCTGTTATCAATGGAGTGGCGCCTACAGACATTGAAGTAACCTCTGGCGTGCCACAGAGGAGTGTTATGGGACCATTGCTTTTCACAATATATATAAATGACCTAATAGATAGTGTCGGAAGTTCCATGCAGCTCTTCGCGGATGATGCTGCAGTATACAGAGAAGTTGCAGCATTAGAAAATTGCAGCGAAATGCAGGAAGATCTGCAGCGGATAGTGACTTGGTGCAGGGAGTGGCAACTGACCCTTAACATAGAGAAATGTAATGTATTGCGAATACATAGAAAGAAGGATCCTTTATTGTATGATTATATGATAGCGGAACAAACACTGGTAGCAGTTACTTCTGTAAAATATCTGGGAGTATGCCTGCGGAACGATTTGAGGTGGAATGATCAAATAAAATTAATTGTTGGTAAGGCGGGTACCAGGTTGAAATTCATTGGGAGAATCCTTAGAAAATGTAGTCCATTAACAAAGGAGGTGGCTTACAAAACACTCGATCGACCTATACTTGAGTATTGCTCATCAGTGTGGGATCCGTACCAGATCGGGTTGACGGTGGAGATAGAGAAGATCCAAAGAAGAGCGGCGCGTTTCCTCACAGGGTTATTTGGTAACCGTGATAGCGTTACGGAGATGTTTAGCAAACTCAAGTGGCAGATTCTGCAAGAGTGGCGCTCTGCATCGCGGTGTAGCTTGCTCGCCAGGTTTCGAGAGGCTGCGTTTCTGGATGAGGTATCGAATATATTGCTTCCCCCTACTTATACCTCCCGAGGAGATCACGAATGTAAAATTAGAGAGATTCGAGCGCACACGGAGGCTTTCAGACAGTCATTTTTCCCGCGAACCATACGCGACTGGAACAGAAAAGGGAGGTAATGACAGTGGCACGTAAAGTGCCCTCCGCCACACACCGTTAGCTGGCTTTCGGAGTATAAATGTAAATGTAGCTGAAGACAAAATTGTATGCAAATATAAAGAACAAGGTATAAATGAAGTGCCCTAGTAGGAGCCGTGTTTATCAATTTTGTTTCATTACTGTGTGCATGAGATCTAATGAAACGGTAAATTTCACAGGATATTAGTATGTGTCTACTGTTTACTTTCAAGTAACAATATTTGGGATACTTGATAAGCGAAATTTGATGTGTTCCTGAGAGCAAGGCTACAGGCTCTCCAAATGGTGGTATACAACTGTTACTGGCCTTTTAATGATCGAACCTGGCGCGGTGGACTTTGTAGCTTGCCGTTTAACATACTTCCTTTGCCTTACATGATTAGTGACCGCCGCTCTCTTGGTCCACGTTGTGGTATACTTTCTATGATAAGATATATCGTAAGTACGAACTTATAAATGATCTTGGTATTTCTTGATACGACGAGGCTCGTTTCCAAATGCTTTAATAGCAATTCTTTTAGTTCTGTTTGTTGCAATGGGTCAAAAGTAGTAGATTATTTGATCTTATTTATTACTTGATTTTAAATGTTTTCAGCGTGACCACAGTATGACGTTGTACTTCTCGTGTATGTTGTCTTTATGTTGTATTAACTTCAAGCTTAAGCCCTGAGATCTTAATATGCCGTGTGGTACAAGTACTTCCACTACAAGTGGTAACAACGCAGGGCACCGCATCTGTTGTTGCTTGTTTTACATTGGACTGCTCCTGTAGCACATTACTGATTTGTGTCGTGACATTATTATTGTTTTGTTATTTCAGTAAATTTTCATCTCATATATTCTCAGATTGTTTCGCTTCAGACTCCATAACTTTACCCTTAGTCCGATTTTTTGTGACAAAAATTCAGTAACACGAGGGTGTACGATGTGCCAGATCTGAATCTAACTTTTCTGTACTGTTAATTAAAGTTTCATCAGATATGCTTTGGACGACACAGCATTTGGGTTAGACAACACTTGATTCATGATAGACGGCGTTTTCTTACATACGATTTTCATTGCACTGACTTTATAGCTTCATTACACTAGAAGACATTTCAGTCTACTATGTAGTGACTTCATTACATTTAGAGGCTATTTTCTTATATTTGCATGAAATTTACTTAAGCAGAATTGACGTTCCAGAGAACAATTTAGATGATAATTATTTCATAATATTCACTAACCTGCTCATCATTACGATATTAGAATCTGGTGTATGCCTAGTGGTTCGACAGACCAAAAGATTAATTACTTCACTTTGAGCCAGCGAATCTGTTTCATATGCTGAAGCGCTTGCAACACCAATGGCCACGGCAGATATTTCGCTCTCATCGGCATTCAGTTCTATCTCTTGCAGCCTTTCATGTTCTGTTTCAGGCAATTTCCCGATTTTTATCAGAATCATGTATGTGAAATGACTTAAGCCAAATTAATATCATACACACGTTTAATGTATGCTGCTGAACAAGAATGGTCTGCAACGACAACATTACAGAGATGAAACAGTAAATCATTGCTGCACCACTACGCTTGCACTTTACGTGCAGTAAGCCATCTTGCACAAATTAGATTTTCATCATTGTTAAATTTAATTAGCAATGAAATCTCAAATTTTAATCCAATAAGCAAAATTTAGCCTTGAATGCGAACAGATGATGAGCGAATTCACTCCGTGTGCAGGCAAGGGAAATAGGCAATGTGGCATATAACTTTTCTTTTATGATGTAATGCAGACAGAAGAAGTCAATATTTTTTTGTAATTTCTCTAGTTCTTCCTGTTACACATTTTTTAATTGCTTACAATAGTTTTTTGATACATTCCTCTGGATTCTCTTGTAGTTTATCATATTAATTCCTTCATTTCTAGATAATTCCTTGTTGTTTACGAAACAATTAAAGTCATTATAATCTTACATGAATAAAAATTGTATATCACGTACATAAAAATTATGTTAACTCCAATCACTATCGCTAATGTAATGTGTCCCTCAAAGAATGAATATGTAACAAAATGACGGAACTTTAATCCTCCGAAAACTAACTTTTCTTAAGTGGGAAGCATCACAGTGACCACAGAACGAGCATATTAAAAGATATGGATGGTTAGAATTTTAATTTTAAGCTGTTTTAGGTCTCTTACTACGGAAAACACCGTTCCATTATCAGCTGTTCTCTGTTTTCTTTTAGAGTCAAGTTCAGAGTCATAGTAGGAAAACGGAAAAGCTTGGTGACCACAAACTGTGATAACATGAACTGTAATGCCACAAATGATTGGTATTACAGAAAAACTGTTATCCGTCTCCGAACTAAGAAACTGAGATTTCAAGATTCGACTTCTAAAAATATATCTGACTGCTCAATGTTGTCACGCAATCACCACATGACCAAACCAATCGCTTCCCAACGTAGTTGAACAGTTGAAAGACAAACAAACCCCTTATACACTATTAGTAAAGTAATGTGAAACCCTTGTCCCTCAATAAAATAATAAATGAACTAATATAAGACTTTTAATATCAACAAAATTGTAGAGATCACGAAAATGCATTCTTACATCAAGACAATCGCAAGACAAACGATGATAAGAAGAAGACGACGGGTCTCAATTATTTCGAAAAATATGAACCACGAAATAACAGAGATGATAAAGATTTCCGTTTGGTCTCCGACATAACGAGATATATTAATTAGTTACTCGTGGCTGCCAAGAAAACCGGAAGTCTCGCACTCAGATACATGAAATTTCTACCCAACCAGAAATCTGTGAAATTTTCACGTAGTCTGCCAGGAAACTAGTGCTCACTGCGTCACAGTCTACCTGTGTCCCACAGGTTACGGTAGGTTGCTGCATGGCCCTGTCCGAGCCGCTTCGACGCCACCACACATATGACCAACATTAATGAAAGATCCTACTGCCAGAAGAAGAGCAAGAGTGCCAACTGTCTACCTAACGTACTGCTATTCTCTTTTACACACGCATGTGACACTCATCCTATGTGTGTTAATGTGTGTGTTTGCATCCTGTTTTCTTTCTTTAATTATGCATATCTACTTATATTTACATGAATACTCTGCAATTCACATGTAAGGGTCTGCACAGGCTTAATCAAACCATTTGCACATTGATACTCTACCATTACACTCAGAAACAGCACACAGAAAAGATAAACACTTAAGTCTTTCTGTACCAGTTCTGATTTCTCTTGGTTTATTACGATGATCATTTCCCCCTATGTAGCGGGCGTCAACAAAACATTTTCGCAGTGTGACGGTGGAGGGGAAAAGGTTGAAATTTCGTGAAAAGATCTATCTGCAACGAGTAATTACTCTCTTTTAGCCGGCCGCTGTGGTCTAGCGGTTCTAGGCGCTCAGTCCGGAACCGCGCGACTGCTACGGTCGCAGGTTCGAATCCTGCCTCGGGCATGGATGTGTGTGATGTCCTTAGGTTAGTTAGGTTTAAGTAGTTCTAAGTTCTAGAGGACTGATGACCACAGATGTTAAGTCCCCTAGTGCTCAGAGCCATTTGAACCATTTTTTTACTCTCTTTTAATGACTCCTACTCCAACTCGGGCATCGTATCTGTGTCACTCTCTACCCCGTTCCGCGTTGATACAATACGAGCTGCCCTTCTTTGACTTTTACGTTGACCTCTGTCAATCGTATTTCGTAAAGAGCCCATACCGTACAACAGTACTGTAGAAGTGGACGGACAAGCTTAGTACTGGGTGTCTCTTTAGCAGACATGTTGCGTCTTATGTTTTCCCAACAAAATGAAATTTTCGGCTTGCCATCCCCACAGCATTAGGCAAGTACTCGTTCCATTTAAAGTTGTTCGTAACATTTATCCCTGTAATACTTAGTTGGACTGACAGCATTTGGATTTTTGCGATTTATCGTGTAACCGAAATTTACCGGATTCCTTTTAGTACTCAAGCAGGTGACCTCACACTTTTGACTAATTAGGGCTACAAATGCAGCTTTACGCACCTATCAATATTTCATCTAAATCGTTTTGCAATTTGATCTAATTTTCTACTGACTTTACTAGACGATAAATGATAACATCATATGTAAACAATGGACGAAGAAGGCTGTTCAGAATCATTTATAGGGTTTAGGAACAGCATAAGGCTTATGACACTTCCTTGTCGAACATCAGATACCAATTCTATTTTGCTCAATGAGTCTCTGTCAATTACTACGAACTGTGGCCTTTGTAACAAGAAATCACGAATTCAGTCGCACAACTGAGACGGTACTCCATAGACACGCAAACGGATTAGAAGTTGCTTGTGAGGTACTTTATCAGAAGCCTTCTGGAAATTTTTAAATATGGAATCGTTCTCTTGGAGGTAATTCATGACGTTCGAAGACGGTACAGTTATGTTTCAGAATCCTACTGCAAGTCGACGTCTGTGACATAAGTCTGTAATTCGGCGAATTGCTCCCATTTATTTTCCTCAGTTCTGGTGTGATCTTTGCACGTCTCTCGGTTTTTGATACGGGTCTTTCGTCGACCGGTTGAACGTGATCGCTAGATACGGAGCTATTACAATCGCATACTCTGAAAGCAACCTAACTGGTATACAATCTAGATCGGATCATTTTCATTTTTTAGGTGGTTTGAGTTTTTTCAAGTATCTTAATTCGATTTCTGGACTAAATACATCGTCTTCTTTGGTGAAGGAATTTCGGAAAACCGGATTTAATGACACCCCTATTATGACACTGTCACTGATTACATTATCACAAATACTCCGTTTAAACATGAAAAACCATTATGATTTGTTACCTCAAAATTTTTGTAACTTGTAATAAATACTCTGTTCTTTTTATGCGTGTCTCATTTAGTATTCAATTCTATAGTGATCTTCCACCCAGGAATAACGACTACGATACTCAGAATTATCGAGTGGGACTGTTCTTATTTAATTCTCGCACCATTGCAAGGAAAAATGGTAAGGATGTTTGTGTCAGTGGTGTTGAGAAACAGCTTGACCCGATAGAGTTTGACAAATATTCAGCTCCCAATGGAATCCTTGTCAGATTCTGTACGATATTTTCATCTGCTTTAGGCCCCTGTAATCGCTATCAGATTGTGTACTAGATTTCCGTCTGCGTTAGGCTCCTTTTAGGCATAATCCATCATAGCTCTGTAGAATGGAAATGGTGGCCCAGTGATCAGACGGAATCCCAGAGAAATATATACAAGAAGCCTATCAGGAAAGAACTATAGAACTAATGTCCAATATCCTTGAGATCGAATTTTTGTAGAACTTTAGAAGATATTCTGAGCTCAGATGTAACGCAGTCTCTCTTCCATGCCAAACAGCATGGATTTTGAAAACATCGACCAAAGCAAATCCTACAGATAGTTTATTTCACTTGATACACCTACGCTTACAATCAAAAGTGTGGTATCAAGCGAAATTTGTAACTGGATTGAGGATTTGTTGGTAGATATGACGCAGTAAGCTACTTTGCATAGAGAGTCATCAACCGACGTAGAAAAACCTTCGTAAGTGCTACAGGGAAATACGTTGAGACCTCTGTTGTTAATGCTATATAGTAATGACCTTGCCGACAACATTTTAGTTACCTGAGACTTTTTGCAGATGATGTAGCTTTCAATAATGAGGTGCTATTTGAAAAGAAAACTGCACAAGTATTCAGTTGTATCTTTATAAGATTTTAAAGTGATGAAAAGATCGGCAAATTTGCTTTAATCGTTCAGAAATATTAAATGCTGCACTTCAAAAATAAATAAATAAATAAATAAACCGTTGTACCCACTGACTACAATCTCAACAAGTCACAACTGTAATTGGTCAACTGACACGAATACGTGCGTGTTACACTTCGCAGGGATATGAAAAGGAATGATCACAAAGAATTAGTTGTAGGTAGATCAGGAGGTAGACTTGGGTTCACTGGCAGGGTACTAGGGAAATGCAATCAGAGCAGACACGAGAGTGCGTACCGAACACTCAATGCGACCTATCCTAGAATAGTGTTCAAGTGTGTGGGACATGCACCAAGTACGACTAACACGGGATATTCAAACGAATAGAAGAATTCACTATTGGTGGTCACAGGTCTTTCTGACCAGTGGGTGATGCTAATGGATTAGGATTAAGAGGGGACAGTGAACGAAAAAGGCCTGCAAATGGGCACATTTCTGTCTGAGCTGCGGCAGAGTGCCGCAGTGATGCTAATGAGACAGAACTAGCAAAAGCTTGAAAGCAGAGGCAAACTATCCCGAGCAAGCGTAGTTAACAAGTCTCAAGGATCAGCTTTGAGTGATTAACTACGAATATACTGCACTCCTCTATGTATCTGACCTGTAGAGACACCGAGACTGAGGCGTTAAGGCAATCATTGTTTCTGCACTCCATATGAGAATGGAACGCTAAGAAATCTTCCTAACTTGTTCTATGGAAAATACTCTCTGCCATGCACTCACTGTGGTTTGCTCAGCATAGATGTAGGTCTACTGTTATAATGCACTACTGATAAAAGGGGTGAGAATGTAAACGAAATATAATTAGCAAGCAAAGAAAATGGTTCTGAGCGCTATGGGACTTAACATCTGAGGTCATCAGTCCCATACAACTTATAACTACTTAAACCTAACGACATCACACACATCCATGCCCGAGGCAGGATTCGAACCTGCGACCGCAGCAGTCGCGCGGTTCCAGACTGAAGCGCCTAGAACTGCTCGGCCAGCCTGACCGGCAGCAAGTAAACAATTACTGGGGTACCTTATACCAAAACACTCGGAAAATATCCCTAGACAAACTCCGAAATTTTCTCTGTCAAATGCTGCCCCCCCCCCCCCCCCCCCTGTATAAATGGAAAACGGCCACTTCGTTAGAACTACAATGCATCTTATATGCATTATATATACTACACAATAATTCACCGGTATAGACAATATTTTATTTTAAAGTATACTTTATCGAGTAGAAGAAGCAAAATTTTTAAAATCCTTGTTTGTAATTCGGTTTTACTGTTTCCCCTATCTATTTCTAAAGGTCTGAACGTAAGCAAAGAAAAATAAATATTCACTCCGGCGTAAAATTTTGAAAAAAAGTAATCACTTCGAGTGTTGAAACTGAGGCAATATAGTTCTTGTTCGAGCATCTGCAGTCCTCTTCAACAAAACGCCACGTAAAAGCACCCATTCACAGTTCGACTAGTCCGCCAACCTGCCCGATTGTGAAGGAACATCGACGACGGTTTAGCTGTTCCTGCTGTCTGCACTGACGGATTTTAGGGCAGGCTGTGGCCGGCGCTTCACTCTTCTACCTGCCGGGAAAGTCATGGAGAGGGGACAGGAGGATTGGTGGACGCTTTCTCCAACTTTTCTGGGTGGAAATTTCCCTGGGTGATGTTTACAGCAGACATTCACGCCCTACCATTACTAAAGGCTGAACCTCGCACAGATTTCACCTTTCCTAAAAGGATTCCTCCTAGTCTCGTGAAAAATAGTTTTAGCCAGATAGCCGGCCCTCTGAACCTCCCAGTGTGAGGGAGTGGAACGAAGTGAATTCTACTTCCCCTGTCCGCAGCTCGTGGTCGTGCGGTAGCGTTCTCGTTTCCCGCTCCCGAGTTCCCGGGTTCGATTCACGGCGGGGTGCCTGATTTTCTCTGCCTCGTGATGACTGGGTGTTGTGTGATGTCCTTAGGTTTAGTTAGGTTTAAGAAGTTCAGTTCTAGGGGACTGATGACCATAGATGTTAAGTCCCATAGTGCTCAGAGCCATTTGACCAATTTTTTTTCTACTTCCCCTACCTGATCTCAAGGACAACTTTCTGCTGTGAACGTATTTATGTGTCTCTGGGGTCATTGCAAGAAAACTAGAGAAAGCTCTCCAAGGTTGCAAGAAATGACAGGTTCCTCGCCATAATAAAAGAAAGGGAAGGGGAGAGGTAGTATTCCATTATGTCTGCAGTTCCTATACAGTGTTAAGTAGTCGACTACAATTTCCGTGAGGATGAGCATGTAACAACAAAGGAAACACATTACTTGACTGTGGGAAAGTTGTCACATAGCAGTAACAGTATCGGGTACTGAAGCTTTGTAGGACTAGATACCCTGTAGGATTAGTTTTGTTGTTTCTGATGGAGACTTCAACTTAGCATATCAAATTTTGCATCCTATATACCTGAAAAATACCTACAAATTGTATCAAACATTCCACCTCCTACACACTAGAAGAATTTTTTCCTCCTCTTACTGGCCTTAATCCCGTATCTTCATGTGTTCACCATATCAATTTTCTGGTTTTGCAATGTTTGTGGTAGAGGAGGATAGTATACCCTTTCTGTTGTAACCCCTTGCCCCCTGCATGGAATTTGTGGACCCCAACCATCTTTCTCATGTGTTATCCCTGTGAAAGTTTGTGAACATTCACATTTTTTTTAGAAATACTATTGAGAAAATTTTGAGAACCGGCATTTGAAGCTAACTGGCGAAAGATTCTACAGCGCCAACATATACTGCGAATGAGGACCGAGAAGATAAGATAGGAGAAATTAGGGCTCATGCAGGGCATACAGACAATAGATTTTCCCCCACTTTATTTGCAAGTGGAACATGGAGAGAATGACCAGTAGCGTACATGGTACACTCCGCCAGGCGTCGTAAGGTACCGACTATCTATGTAGATGTAGACGTAGATGTAACTGAGATGGTATAACTGTATCAGCCCGGTATTCACTTAATCACCACATCCCAGATGGACGGAACACTAGCCATTGTCGTTTATCCACTGAGCGTGTTTGACCTTGACTCACACCCCGAATCCCAGAACCTCGATGCTAGCGCGAGCGACCATCCATGCCAGTCTGGATAAACAAAACTTCTTCAACTGCTACCGTTTCTAGACTTGCAATCTTAATGGCCAGCAGTGTAGTAATTGGAATATTTGACGATATATTTATGTTCATTTTTTGCAGTTATATGTCCGTTCTGCGAACGGTGATGTCATGAAACTCAATTGCCTACGTTAGTCTTTGAGATCTAGAAAGAAAGAGTGGAACACAAATCGTGTCCGTGTGCTTATAGTTGAGTAACATTAGAAACCTGTTGCTGTTCACAATATGTGTGAATGAACTACTGGGTAATGTTGAAGAAACCTAAGGCAGTTCGCAGATGTGCGACTAGTGCAGCAACTGAATAATGATCCTAAATACAGACAATTGTAGCGTACTGCCAATTTGACGGAAATCTGTTGTTTTATTATAATTGTGTTCGTCACGTTAATGATTACTATTAGCTATCTATTACATGCGTCTGTAATAATCTGTAGTGGAACTAGCTATGGAAAAAGTAGATGAAACACTATGATTCGTTGTTGATTGGGAAAAACCTGCGACAGTGGGTACATTACAATCATTTGTAATACCTATTCTTGAGAACTTCTTCTCAGTATGTAACTTGCACCAGATAGGATTAATGAAAAACATGGAGAAGACTGGAAGAAGAGCAGCTCATTCCACCACGAAGTTAGCATATGCGCAAAAATGTGACATTGATGTGTTTCAGTGACGGAAGCTACAAGAGAGGTGATGTGCCAAGCACATACATTCACATATCAGTATTTATATGCTACTCGTATTATATAAAATTAAAAATAGAAAGTTTAACTGAACTATGTTTAATTGCATCGTCGATCATGTATGTAATACATCACATTTAAGTGTGAAAATAAGTATAGAATTTACTCATGCTTCTCTAAAGCATCGTACCTGCACAACTAAATATAAATCACCTTTCGAAACTTTACAACAGGTAACTATACTGACAAGTAATGCAGAACGGATGTGAATGAAAGGCCTCTAGCAACAACTGTATCCCAATAGGGCTCTGCACTGCATTGACGTCTCTGACAGGATGTGGTCCAGTGTCCTATTTCCTTGCAGTCAGTCATTGCTGCACTCCACAGGAAGTGCATGGAGTTGTGGGAGGACGAATGGCTGGCGGTGACGGCCAATAAACTACTCGGCCGTGGCGTTCCTCCTGCAGGTTGCTCAGGCGGGAGGAGGTGGCCCTCACACGTCTTCGGATCGGGCACTGTCCTCTCACACATAGCTTTTTATTATGGCGGGAGGATCCTCCGTTTTGTGATGCTTGTGGTGTGCACATCTCTGTCCGGCACATTTTAACCAACTGCATTTTATACCGTGATGCACAGGCAGAAGCACAAGTTGATGGGGATCTGCCTTCTGTTTTAGCTAATGATGAGACGTGTGTGTGTAGGGTTTTTAACTTTTGTGATGTGTCTGGACTCTGGCCTAAACTTTTAGGCTGGAGGTTTTAGTGTATTGCAGAGCGGCTGACTCCTCCCCTTTTTTCCTTGCGGTCAGCCAGCTACTTCCATCTGCTACATTTTTTAGTTCCCTCTATCATTTTCTTCCTGTGTTGTCCATGTTTTACTGCTGACGCTCTGCTTCATCCCACGCTTTGGTGTGGGTGACCACATGTTTTCCAACGATTGTTACCCATGTTTTCTGTTTCGTTTTCTATTCCTGTTCTGGGATTTTTCTTGACACCCGTTTCACTATGTTACTGAACGGGCGCTGTCGTGCGCCCAAAACACCTCTACTACTGCTACTACTACTATCCAAATTTTCCTTTGTGGTTTGTTCTTTAACCTCCCATAGTGTTTTCACACATTATGTGATACCTAGACAGGGAGTGCACGTATAGCCACAGTTGTTAAAACGACCGTGTGCATTAATCAGAAAATCCTGTTTCTGCACAAATTTGGATCTGTCAGTAATCATTTCTACAGCTGGTGTATTATCGTATTCGCAATTTGCAGACATATTTCATAACTTAATAACATGTCACGCCTTACAATATACGGCCTTAGTATCTCAATAGTTATGACAATAGAAAATTATTATGCTAGTAATTATTCTCTTGTCTGTTACAGAAAACAGTAAAATCCCCACTAGCAACTGCTGGCTTCGCCACTGCTAGCTGTAATGGAACTTCGCCACTGGTAGCTGTAATAGAACTGAACTTTTCCTCTATACTCCGGCCATTTCCAATTATACCTCTTCCTCTTGTGATTCTTGCACAGAGTATTCGCTGTTACTATGTGAAATTTATTGCAGAGCTCTTCCCTCTTAATCCTCCTACCCAGCCCACGGTCTCCTGTAACCCTTTCTTCTATTCTTTTCCCAACAACCGCATTCCAGTCCCCCGTGATTGCGTTTCTGTTTTTAGATTTTCTAGCTTCCCTATCACCTTAAAGCTTCTGACAATCCACTCCTTGAATCGTTAAACGTTATCCTTTCGTTGAAAATGAAAATGATGGTTTGGAATTGTTGGCTGGGAGGTCCCGTTCGGGCTCGGCCGCCAAGTGCCAGTCTTATTTCTGTCGGCGCCACACTGGGCGACTTGCGGCCGCTGACAAGAACGAAATGATGATGAGGACAACACAACACCCAGTCCACGAGCGGCGAAAATCGCCAACCCGGCACGGAATGGAACCCCTGGGCACAGCTTATGGGAGGCAAACACGTTACCACACAGCTAAGCAGGCGGACATCCATTCGTTGGTTATATCTATTTCACATGGTCACCGCCCCCTGTCAGTCCCCTCCCGGAGAGAGATTCAGAATCTTTTACCAGTGGAGGCATCGTAATCATACTTTTTCAATTAGAGGCTACATGTCTTGTGGATACATTTGTGTGTCTGTAGTGCAGTGATTCCCATTGCTTTCTGCATCTTCATGCCGTTAATCGTTGCTGGTTCTTTTACCTTTTAGAGGCAATTTCGCATCGCAAGTGCTAAAGAGCACCCTGAAACTCTAACCGCTCCTCCGCCCTCTTTGATAAGGCCGTTAGTAGAATGAGGGTGACCTCTTATGCCGTAAGTCTTTGGCAGCTATTGCTGATGATTTTTATACAAAAATAAAGCAGTAGTGGGGTTCGAACATGTGACCGACGTTACCAGATATCCTATATGTGGTTTAAAGACACTAGGGAACGGAGAGATACAGAAAATCCTAGTACCGGCAGGAAAGAAGAGGCACAATCAACTTCAGGCTATGCGGAGAGAAGTTGGGCAGACGTTGAACCTCGTGTCATTGCTTCGATACCCCCCGGCATGTGTCTGTGTTCTTCCATCACGTGGTGCGGTTTTTTAATTTCTTAATTTAATTTTTTAATTTTTTATTCCTTACAGCTTGCTACGCAAAGAGAATAAAAATTAAACTGAACTGGAGTCATCTTACATGGTTTCTGCCAATTAAAAAAGAAAAAGGAAATTTTTTCCGATAGTTATCTTAAGCAGTTTAGTTTATATCTGTTCTATTAATTAAAGGGGAAAAACATGAAAAAAGAGGCCCCGAAAATGAATGAGACAGCGTAAGAACACGCCTGAACGCGACGTTGACGACAGTACCACTTAGACCGGTTAACACAGCCAATGCCTAGACGACGAAATACGAGGTTCAACATGTTGTGGAATAAGTCGCGAAACCATGACAGGTGCAATCACTCGCCATATGCAGTGGCCATATATTGGTGAAAGGCGAGTGGGTCTCTGTCACCACCTCCATCTATAATGTAATGAACACTGTGACGTAACAACCGAGGGATGGTATTTACTCTCGGAAAGTATTAGTAGTCTGGACGCAACACGATGTCAGCCGAAAAGGCAATCTCAATGGATCGAGTTCGAAACGCCAGTTGTTTTTTTTAAGCCAGTGTCAGTTCGCTTCTTGATCATGTGACGGTACAAACCCCCGTTACTAGATGAATATTTATAGTATGCAAGGACTGCTTTGTGGAGAGCGAGCGCGCTACAAGGTGCGTGATTCGCGGAAGCGCGTGGCGCGTCCGCGCGAGATTTGCAACGGTCGGTGGGAAGTCTCGGCCCGGGGGGCGGCCACGTGGCCTGCAGCTTAGGGCATTGTTTGTTTTTTGCGCATTATGCGAAAACTAAGTAACTTACGGCGAAGAGAGATGCGGCAGTGGATTGTGGTCAGCAATATGCACCTTCTGAAATATCGATCTTTATTTCAAGTCACGAGACGCAAAAGTTATAGTAACCTCAAAATCGGTTAATATCACGAATACTGAAAGATTAATAAAAATAGTAAATACCAACTTTTAGGGATGAGCGAGCACTCATTAAAAACTTTTTGTCATAGCGGATGGAGTGAAGTAGTAATATGTTAAGATTCATAAATAATGATGCCCGTAAAGAGCAATAAACAATGTTTGAGGGAAAATGTTTATAAAATTCAATAGAAAATTCATGACGTAAAGAAGGTAACTATATAATATTTTGGGTAGCATTACTCGTATTTTAAACTAGTTAAGTTATACTTTACACTTAAATTGCAATAGTTTTCATTGTTTGCAAATTATTATTAACATTTATCGTCCATAATTAATGAATTATTATAGATATGAAGATTTTGAGCAGTGCAATGTGTAGATCGCTATAGATTACATGTAAAAATGGTGCTATATGCAGTTCTATGTTAAAACTTTGCAGCACAAATGTCAACAAACAAATTTGCGCTAAGTGGCGAAATTTTGCAAAAACTAAAACTTGATTTACGGGGGATAGAATAATCCTAGAAATTAACGTAAACTAGTAAATAAGATGTACTTTTTAGCGTGGTTCCGATTTTGTACTTATTTCAGTCGAGGGATGCATGTATCAAAATTTGTAACCTTAACTGGTGAGATTGGTATTTGTACAACCAGGGGTTTGACGTCCGAGGCTATATAAGCGAGCGGCCATCTTGGCCAGGGGTCAGTCGTTTTGGAGGGTGGGTGGCGAGCAAGCCTCACTGGAGGGTGGCCCATGTGGTCGTTTGAGAATTCTTTTTCGCGCGCGATTTATTTCGACAAAGAGTTTTGTTTAATAGTGCAAGTGTGCAAGCATAGATTTGGTGAACTGGAAGTGCTACGATTATTTGTGAGAGTGCGATTTACGTCGTAAGTGAACATGTGGCGAATTGCGATTTCGCGCCAAAACAGTTTTAACAAAGAGGACAGTGGGACTAGTGGTTCTGTTCGAATTGATTGAGTAACTTTCGATTATAGCAGCATACGTTACTGCTATTGGGGGCTCGGAGTTAAATTATTATTAAAGTAAAACTGTAAACCGTCTCACCAGTGCTAATTTCACTGTGTGAAAGAAAAGGACACCAAAAAATAGTGATTGAACTGCGTGGTGAAAAAAAACTGATTTTATTGTAATAATCGCCTAATTCTTGTTCCCTAGCATAAACTGTACTTATGTCTGAGTGAATAATTAATTCAAAAACTACACTCCTGGAAATGGAAAAAAGAACATATTGACACCGGTGTGTCAGACCCACCTTACTTGCTCCGGACACTGCGAGAGAGCTGTACAAGCAATGATCACACGCACGGCACAGCGGACACACCAGGAACCGCGGTGTTGGCCGTCGAATGGCGCTAGCTGCGCAGCATTTGTGCACCGCCGCCGTCAGTGTCAGCCAGTTTGCCGTGGCATACGGAGCTCCATCGCAGTCTTTAACACTGGTAGCATGCCGCGACAGCGTGGACGTGAACCGTATGTGCAGTTGACGGACTTTGAGCGACGGCGTATAGTGGGCATGCGGGAGGCCGCGTGGACGTGCCGCCGAATTGCTCAACACGTCGGGCGTGAGGTCTCCACAGTACATCGATGTTGTCGCCAGTGGTCGGCGGAAGGTGCACGTGCCCGTCGACCTGGGACCGGACCGCAGCGACACACGGATGCACGCCAAGACCGTAGGATCCTACGCAGTGCCGTAGGGGACCGCACCGCCACTTCCCAGCAAATTAGGGACACTGTTGCTCCTGGGGTATCGGCGTGGACCATTCGCAACCGTCTCCATGAAGCTGGGATACGGTCCCGCACACCGTTAGGCCGTCTTCCGCTCACGCCCCAACATCGTGCAGCCCTCCTCCAGTGGTGTCGCGACAGGCGTGAATGGAGGGACGAATGGAGACGTGTCGTCTTCAGCGATGAGAGTCGCTTCTGCCTTGGTGCCAATGATGGTCGTATGCGTGTTTGGCGCCGTGCAGGTGAGCGCCACAATCATGACTGCATACGACCGAGGCACACAGGGCCAACACCCGGCATCATGGTGTGGGCAGCGATCTCCTACACTGGCCGTACACCTCTGGTGATCGTCGAGGGGACACTGAATAGTGCACGGTACATCCAAACCGTCATCGAACCCATCGTTCTACCATTCCTAGACCGGCAAGGGAACTTGCTGTTCCAACAGGACAATGCACGTCCGCATGTATCCCGTGCCACCCAACGTGCTCTAGAAGGTGTAAGTCAACTACCCTGGCCAGCAAGATCTCCGGATCTATCACCCATTGAGCATGTTTGGGACTGGATGAAGCGTCGTCTCACGCGGTCTGCACGTCCAGCACGAACGCTGGTCCAACTGAGGCGCCAGGTGGAAATGGCATGGCAAGCCGTTCCACAGGACTACATCCAGCATCTCTACGATCGTCTCCATGGGAGAATAGCAGCCTGCATTGCTGCGAGAGGTGGATATACACTGTACTAGTGCCGACATTGTGCATGCTCTGTTGCCTGTGTCTATGTGCCTGTGGTTCTGTCAGTGTGATCATGTGATGTATCTGACCCCAGGAATGTGTCAATAAAGTTTCCCCTTCCTGGGACAATAAATTCACGGTGTTCTTATTTCAATTTCCAGGAGTGTATAACAAACGCGCGGGTGTGGAAGTGTACTAATGCACCAAGTGTGGAAATCATCCCCCGAGTCTTACGTGAGAGCCAAAATTTGCATTTACCTTTTTTGTCCAACATTTGTATATGCACTTTCGTGTGAACGCTGCAACCGCACTTCTCTTTATTTACCACCCTGTCGCAACCACGGCGGATAAACCTACCTTGTAGCGTATCTTTGGCGGGAGAGTGACTACGCTGAAACGTGACACAAAGTCCAATACGAAATAAGCGCTCAATGATGGATAACAAATTGTGTACCACGTGATACCACGATACCACCTCCGCCACTGTTGAAACAGAATAGCTCAAATGAAACCACACCGTCTTCCAATACGTTTGCGGTGATGGCCGTTCAAACGGCGCAGCAAAGTCAATCCTTCTTCCGGTAATTAACAAAAATGTGGTAGTGAGAGGTAGCCTCTGTAGAATATCAGTCCCTAAATAACTGACTGCAATGTGAATTTCACGGATTTGTTTCAACTGGAAATTCACTCGACCAACATCGAGAGGCGGATCAAGACTGCACGGCGTAGGCAATAAAATAACGGAGACGTGGCTGTGTTGACTGTATGAAAGATAGCACGGTGCGCCGAACAAACAACACAGATGCTTTCTTTGAAGAGCGGATAGTCTCAAACCCTCGAAAGAACGCGCACGCGCAACCACGTCGTATCATACTCAAAATATGTCAAACTTCCATTAAAAAAATTAGACAACTGTTTTAGTTTCTTAGCGATCATCGTGGGAAAGGGAAAGATCTGTGCGATGTAATATGCTTTGCACAAGACGTGGGTATCCAGAAACCGAACCTTCTGAGTAGGTCAAGAGAATGCCGTTCTTGTACCAGAATTGCTCCCTGTATATTCTCCGTATTAAGTGCAGCTATTTTGAGTGGAGAACGGTGAATTACGACTCCTAAGCATTTCTGTCTACAGAGCTGCGTCGCCCATGAAATGGCAGCGTTATCAGAACCACGTAATTTCATCAGTCGGCAATTACCTTCGTTGATGCGGGCTTCAAATACAAAAAAATACCAACGTAGATTTAAGCAACGGAATCTCAGTGGAGAACGGAGTAACTCCATCACATCATCCGTTGATGCGCGCAACGGTATCGTCTCTTCTTTGTGGTGTTAGGGCGCACAACTGCAATTGTCATTAGCGCCCTGACTAAGTTAGGAATGTACCGCGAGGCACAAGGTTAAAACAGCAACTAAAAGGGACAACATTATAAAAGACGTATTAACAGGCATAGGATTAAAAAACAACAGCATAATCAAACGTCCTTAGACAGGTGTGTGAAGTTGATAAAACGAAGAACGCGAGCAGCAGCTCCAGGGTCTTCCGCTAAAACGGCATCCAGAGGACATGGCAGGCCAAGATCAAGACGTAGTGTAGTAAAATCCGGACAGGACGTTAAAATGTGGCGGACCGTCAGCAATTGCCCACATGGACAGAATGGCGCCGGCGTAGCCGTCAGCAGATGGCGATGGCTGAACGGGCAGTGTCCAATTCGTAGCCGGGCCAAAACGACCTCCTCCCGCCGAGAAGGACGTGAGGAGGACGTCCAAGCCGCGGGAAGAGGTTTCGAGACCCGAAGCTTGTTGTCCGTAAGTGCAGCCCAATCGGTATGCCACAGCGATAAAATGCACCTACAAATGACCCTGCTACAATCTGATGAAGGCACACAACAAGAAGCCGTCCGAGGCTGGAGGACCACAGCCTTGGCCGCGGTATCTGCAGCTTCGTTCCCAGGGATACCGACATGGCCAGGAACCCACATAAAGCTAACTGGAGACCCGTCGTCCACCAGCTGCTCAAGAGAGCGTTGGATCCGGCGCACGAAAGGGTGAACCGGATACGGATCACTAAGGCTCTTGATGGCGCTCAGAGAATCGGAGCAGATGAAATAAGCAGAATGTCGGTGGTGGCAGACGTAAAGAACAGCCTGGTAGAGGGCAAAGAGCTCAGCTGTGAAGACCGAACAATGGCCATGTAGCCGGTATCTGAAAATTTGTGCCCCGACAATAAAAGAACACCCGACCCCGTCATTGGTCTTAAAGCCATCTGTATAAATGAAGGTCATATTAATGAACTTCGAACGAAGTTCGACATAACGGGAGTGGTATACCGAACCGGGGGTAACCTCCTTTGGGAGCGAGCTGAGGTCAAGGTGAACGCGAACCTGAGCCTGGAGCCAAGGTGGCGTGTGGCTCTCGCCCACTCTAAAGGTTGCAGGGAGTGAAAAATCTAGGTGTTGAAGGAGGCGACCTCCAAGAGTGCCCATTCTTGTGACAGAGTGATAGTTCTTCGAAGAAGGGGCTCACCTGATACAACAAACAATGACTCCCCTATGGAAACACACTAAGGCTAGTAATAAGATGTGTCATTTGACCAATGAGAGCTACCGAAGCTTGGATAACAGTAAACAAATAATATAAGACGCTGCTCGCGTCATTTGTGAATCCAACGACTTCCAGTACTTGCAACAAGAACACATGGATTACCCTGTAGAATGCCTTGTCAAAATCCAAAAATGCCAGAGCACCAGGAACAGAAGTAACAACGGTCATCGATATGATATCACGACATTCTGCTACTGGGGTCAGAATAGTACGATCAGGCCTACAGCTTTGATAGTAAGCAACACCTTTCCTCAGCAAAGCAAATAGCCGGCTATTCACAGCCCTCTCCAGTCTTATAATAAGAATTTAATAAGGTAATCGAGCAAAATTTTCCAGCTGCCTGACCAGAACTTTTAGGGATCAAAGCATTTTTACCAACTTTAAAAGAGTCAGGCACAAACCCTCCTCTCAACACTTCGTTCAAAAGCAGTAACCAACAAAGATCAAAAACGCAAGAAAAACTATGTAGACGGACCATCCAACCCCAGCGACTTGCGAGAAGGCGATCTGACAATACGATAATAGACATTTTCACATTGAAAAGGTTCTAAAAACGCGGCTATATGAGCAGGTGTAAGTGTATGATCCAGAGCCTGAACAGATAAATCGGATGGCCTGTCGACAGAATCGGGATCTCATACGGCTCAACACACAATTAATGCAGAGCATGCAATATTTCCTTTTGTGCAGTAACAACATTGCCGTCTTCTATCTTAAGAGACATGTTATACACACGTCGACGACTAGTCTGATCTCTAATAAGATGATATAAAGAAGTGAGTTCATCTGCTACCACAGAACATGGATGGATCGCATCCTTAACCCACCCATTTGACGCTGCCCAACCGTAGCAATTGCTCCTTTGTACCCCTGACGTCTGCAGTCCGTAACGGAATCGGATCCGCACTTTTATGAAGGTCATGTAAGAGTAGTAAAATTCATTCTACCTTCGAAATTTCAGCTTTCTATCGGAACGTATCAACGTTTGTGTGAACCTCGACTTTGGAAGTTGAACAAATCATTCGTCGAAAACAGAGCCGTATCGCTCAATTGAAAGGAGACTACGGTTCCACACTCTCCTCGTCACCTCAGTGAGATAGGGATCCTCCAAGTACGACACATTCAGCATCCAGATCGATCGAAATAACTTCACCGACTGTCGCGTGTGATTTAAGATATCAGTCGCTGAACAATGGTCAGTGAAGCTGGAGGAGATGACATCGACAGCCAAAATCCTATCACACATCCTATCAAATAAAAACAAAATCTGTCAGTCCTACCGCTTGAAGTAGCAGTAAAATAGGTATATTTGATAAGAGTCGGATGTCTAAGGACCCAGACATCTTGCAGTTTCAAGGAGGGAACTAAGTCTTGCAATTCCCGACAGATATTGTAATTGGGAGACTGGTCTCCCACGATGCAACTAACAGTTATAATCACCACCTATCAAAACTTTCTGTAGACTTTTCAGTAAGAAATAAACCATCTCTTCTTTATAAAATATAAGTGCATCCGGTACCGGACGTTGCATATAGGACACTCAAGGTCAGATAAAGAAAAGTACAAGGAACTTCAATCCATTCAATGGAAATGCACTCCCTAAAAAACAAGGCAGTCACCGTGAAACATTCGGGAACCGCATTAAACACAGTGCAAAACCCAGGAAGAGAAACTGTGTAAACTGTACTTCTTGTAGAAATACTATATACCCACAGGTATCACACATAAACTGAGGCAACGAAGAGAGCCGCAGATCTGAGTCCACCCTATTAACATTCAAAGAGAGAGGCGTATAAGCCTGCTTAGTGTAACAACGAGAAACGAATTTCGAAGTGCTGATCAACTGAAGTATGTCATCATTTAGTGTCAAAACAGGCTACCGAGGCCAGTGACGAGTCAGAGGATGGAAGCCCCCACCCCCGCTTCTGGAATCTTTATGTCTGTTCAGTTTTGTCAAACGCAGACGTACTTGGAGATGGAGGCTGTTATATAAATAAACTGTTGATGGTGTACAGTAACCAGCCTCAAATTGGTTTAAGTTTACTTTATTCAGAAGTACCGTTACCGGATACGAACTTTTTACCGTTTATCATCAGAACATTTTTTCATGCTTTCATCAATACGTATTACACATTGGTTTCCTGTTAGTAGCCCTAAGATAGATAACAATTTACAATTATAAACGTGTAACCAAATTACAACACAAATATGTAGTGCTACAATTTTGGTTGGTCTTGTTGTTTACAGCAACTACGAGGCAATACAGCATCAGCAGTCAGCGACCTAGGCGGTTCTTGAAAGTTAACCAGAGTAGGTGACAAACTAGAAGCCGGAAAAGTCCACTTCGTAGAATGGGATACTTGGAACTCAGATCGACACAGAAAAGAAGGGTCAGGCGCAAAACATCTGATTTGACAAGTAAAGGCCATCAATCGCCTCCACTGGAGTAACAATAATTGGTCGTTCCGACGTCACTTGAATGAGTGAGATCAGTGGAACAGGTGAATTTAGGGACACCTTAATTTGCTGCTCTTTATTCACGGGAACCTCGGTAGTGTCAATGACTTTCCCACTCTTTAGTGCTCCCAGAGAATTCATCTCAACTGCAGGAGACAAATCAGGTGAACCCCTAGAGAAGTGAGCAGCTGTTTTCGCACTATCGACCCCATCAAGATGCGGAGTACTGAGCACTACAAGAGACATCCACTGACAAAGTTACGTCAGGGACGGGTGGGTGAGGAGAAGACGTACCTGACTCCTCGTCATCCTTCTTATGACGTCTCCTTTGTTTCTTTGTAGACACCACCGGCTTGGCAACAACAGTTGTAGAACCGTTTTGCGAGGGGAAACGCGGTAAAGGCGGAAGTCGGAAGCAGTCAACTGCGCATCCTTCTGTTGTTCCGTTACACCTGGGAAACTCGTTGCACGAGCCTCGTGAGCAGTAGAAGCTAGATCAGTTAACGTCAGTCTTCTATTCTGTTCAAACGAGGGTTTCAATAGAAATACCCGCCGAGGGTAGTTAGGTCTAAGATGGTCACTTTCTCTGCATAAAAAGCATCTCCCAACCTGCCCACTGTTCGTGATATGAATACGGTAACCACAGACCTGTAGCCGAGAAGAAATGTTATGTTTAACTAACACCATCACGGAAGGATTCCGCTATAGCACTGAAAATTGCATTGAGTTTACCAGTGTTCGCTTCTTATAACCATCACATCACCACTCGCTACGACAACCTTGTGTTCACTAATCCCCGTGTCCATTTTGATGGTTGTTGGTAGCTCAGTTGCTAAGAGCTCAAGTATGTTTCTACAACTGTTTGCTTTTCGAGTGGGCTCATGGATTAACGCCTCGAAATAATTTTCAGAGAATGCTTTTAGCACAATATCTTACTATGTGTACCTCTGGCTTTAAAAATACACTCCTGGAAATTGAAATAAGAACACCGTGAATTCATTGTCCCAGGAAGGGGAAACTTTATTGACACATTCCTGGGGTCAGATACATCACATGATCACACTGACAGACCCACAGGCACATAGACACAGGCAACAGAGCATGCACAATGTCGGCACTAGTACAGTGTATATCCACCTCTCGCAGCAATGCAGGCTGCTATTCTCCCATGGAGACGATCGTAGAGATGCTGGATGTAGTCCTGTGGAACGGCTTGCCATGCAATTTCCACCTGGCGCCTCAGTTGGACCAGCGTTCGTGCTGGACGTGCAGACCGCGTGAGACGACGCTTCATCCAGTCCCAAACATGCTAAATGGGGGACAGATCCGGAGATCTTGCTGGCCAGGGTAGTTGACTTACACCTTCTAGAGCACGTTGGGTGGCACGGGATACATGCGGACGTGCATTGTCCTGTTGGAACAGCAAGTTCCCTTGCCGGTCTAGGAATGGTAGAACGATGGGTTCGATGACGGTTTGGATGTGCCGTGCACTATTCAGTGTCCCCTCGACGATCACCAGAGGTGTACGGCCAGTGTAGGAGATCGCTGCCCACACCATGATGCCGGGTGTTGGCCCTGTGTGCCTCAGTCGTATGCAGTCATGATTGTGGCGCTCACCTGCACGGCGCCAAACACGCATACGACCATCATTGGCACCAAGGCAGAAGCGACTCTCATCGCTGAAGACGACACGTCTCCATTCGTCCCTCCATTCACGCCTGTCGCGACACCACTGGAGGCGGGCTGCACGATGTTGGGGCGTGAGCGGAAGACGGCCTAACGGTGTGCGGGACCGTAGCCCAGCTTCATGGAGACGGTTGCCAATGGTCCTCGCCGTTACCCCAGGAGCAACAGTGTCCCTAATTTGCTGGGAAGTGGCGGTGCGGTCCCCTACGGCACTGCGTAGGATCCTACGGTCTTGGCGTGCATCCGTGTGTCGCTGCGGTCCGGTCCCAGGTCGACGGGAACGTGCACCTTCCGCCGACCACTGGCGACAACATCGATGTACTGTGGAGACCTCACGCCCCACGTGTTGAGCAATTCGGCGGTACGTCCACGCGGCCTCCCGCATGCCCACTATACGCCCTCGCTCAAAGTCCGTCAACTGCACATACGGTTCACGTCCACGCTGTCACGGCATGCTACCAGTGTTAAAGACAGCGATGGAGCTCCGTATGCCACGGCAAACTGGCTGACACTGACGGCGGCGGTGCACAAATGCTGCGCAGCTAGCGCCATTCAACGGCCAACACCGCGGTTCCTGGTGTGTCCGCTGTGCCGTGCGTGTGATCATTGCTTGTACAGCCCTCTCGCAGTGTCCGTAGCAAGTAAGGTGGGTCTGACACACCGGTGTCAATGTGTTCTTTTTTCCATTTCCAGGAGTGTATATTTTCGCCAACATATCGAGAGTAAATTGAAGTCATCATCATCTGCACTTCTATTACTTGGGTACGTGTTTGAACTTAGACTCAAGTTTTCTTTCAACCTTTCAGCAGTTGTATTATCTGAGTTGGTAGGTCGGTAAATGACTCCAGTTACTGTTTTATTCCGGTTGCCAAGGATGACCTCTACCCATACTAACTCACAGGAACTATCTACTTCGATTTCGCAACAAGCAAATTACTTTTAACTACAACAAATACACAACCGTGAACTGTGTTTCACCTTCATTTCTGAATACTGTTAGAAACATCGGAAAAATTTCGGCTGAACTTATCTCCGACTTTATCCAGCTTTCAGTGCCTATAAAGATTTGAACATCAGAGTTTTCTATTAGTACTTGGAGCTCTGGTACCTTCCCAACAGAGCTAAGACAATTTATAACTATTATACACATGGTTCCTGTGTTTGTTCCGCACCCATTAAGACTGAAGATCTTTTTGTATTTCCGCGAGACCCTTTAACCTAAAACCTTCCCAGTCCACGCCACACAGCCTCCGCAACCGTCTCTCCTGCATGTAGTGGACTCCTGATCTATTTAACGGAATCCGAAACCCAACCACTCTTTGGCGCAAGTCGAGGAGTCTGCAGCACACACAATCGCAGAACCGTCTGAGTCTCTGATTCAGACCCTCCACTCAGCTTTGTGCTAGGGGCCCACAGTCGGTACTGTCGACTATGCTGTCAATGATGAGCTCTGCTTCCATCTCGCTCTAGCAAAACTGGCAGTCTTTACCACTCACGTTAGCCGCTCGAAACCGGTAAGAACCAGCTCACATCCAAAGCGACACACATCACTGGTCCAACGTGAGCCACCACTGCAGTTGGCTGCACCATGTGTTCTTCATGGCGTCCAGAAAGACATGTTCCACGTGGAATGACAATGGACATGAATGGATGCAGTTGATCAGACAGAATCTTTCTACATCTACATCTGCATCCATACTCCACAAGCCACTGACGGTGTGTGGCGGAGGGTACCTTGAGTACCTGTATCGGTTGTCCCTTCTATTCCAGCCTCGTATTGTTCGTGGAAAAAAGGATTGTCGATATGCTTCTTTGTGGGCTCTTACCTCTCTGATTTTATCCTCGTGGTCTCTTCGCGAGATATACGTAGGAGGGAGCAATATACTGCTTGACTCTTCGGTAAAGGTATGTTCTCGAAACTTTAACAAAAGCCCGTACCGAGCTACTGAGCGTCTCTCCTGCAGAGTCTTCCACTGGAGTTTATCTATCATCTCCGTAACGCTTTCGCGATTACTAAATGATCCTGTAACGAAGCGCGCTGCTCTGTGTTGGAACCTCTCTATCCCTTCTATCAACCCAATCTGGTACGGATCCCACACTGCTGAGCAGTATTCAAGCAGTGGGCGAACAAGCGTAGTGTAACCTACTAACTTTGTTTTCGGATTGCATTTCCTTAGGATTCTTCCAATGAATCTCTGTCTGGCATCTGCTTTACCGACGATCAACTTTATATGATGGAATGACTTCCATTTTAAATCACTCCTAATGCGTACTCAAAGATAATTTATGGAACTGCTTCCAGTTGCTGACCTGCTATTTTATAGCTAAATGATAAGGGATCCGTGATGACTGGTAGGTGTGTGACGTCCTTCGGTTAGTTAGGTTTAAGTAGTTCTAAGTTCTAGGGGACTGATGACCATAGATGTTAAGTCCCATAGCGCTCAGAGCAATTTGAGCCATGTGATAAGGGATCTATCTTTCTACGTATTCTGAGCACATTACACTTTTCTACATTGAGATTGAATTTCCATTCCCTGCAACATGCGTCAATTCGCTGCAGATCCTCCTGCACTTCAGTACAATTTTCCATTGTTACAGCCTCTCCATACACCACAGCATCATCTGCAAAAAGCCTCAGTGAACTTCCGATGTCATCCACAAGGTCATTTATGTATATTGTGAATTGCAACGGTCCTATGACACTCCCCTGCGGCCCAACTGAAATCACTCTTACTTCGGAAGACTTCTCTCGATTTAGAATGACATGCTGTGTTTTGTTTTCAAGGAACTCTTCAATCCAATCACACAATTGGTCTGATAGTCCATATGCTCTTACTTTGCTCATCAAACGACTGTGGGCAACTGTATCGAAAGCCTTGCGGAAGTCAAGAAACACGGCATCTACCTGTGAACCCGTGTCTATGGCCCTCTGAGTCTCGTGGACGAATAGCGCGATCTGGATTTCACACGACCGTCTTTTTCGAAACCCGTGCTGATTCCTACAGAGTAGATTCCTAGCCTCCAGAAAAGTCATTATACTCGAACATGATACGTGTTCCAAAATTCTACAACTGATCGACGTTAGAGATATAGGTCTATAGTTCTGCACATCCGTTCGACGTCCCTTCTTGAAAACAGCTATGACCTGTGCCCTTTTCCAATCCTTTGGAACGCTACGCTCTTCTAGAGACCTACGGTACACCGCTGCAAGAAGGGGGGCAAGTTCCTTCGCGTACTCTGCGTAGAATCGAGCTGGTATCCCATCTGGTCCAGCGGCCTTTCTTATTTTGAGCGATCTTAATTGTTTCTCTATCCTTCTGTCGTCTATTTCGATATCCACCATTTTGTCATCTGCGCGACAATCTAGAGAAGGAACTACAGTGCAGTCTTCCTCTGTGAAACAGCTTTGGAAAAAGACATTTAGTATTTCGGCCTTTAGTCTGTCATCCTCTATTTCAGTACCATTTTGGTCACAGAGTGTCTGGACATTTTGTTTTGATCCACCTACCGCTTTGACATAAGACCAAAATTTCTTAGGATTTTCTGCCAAGTCAGTACATAGAACTTTACTTTCGAATTTATTGAACGCCTCTTGCATAGCCGTCCTCACACTCCATTTCGCTTCGCGGAATGTTTGTTTGTCTGCAAGGCTTTAGCTATGCTTATGTTTGCTGTGATCTTCCCTTTGCTTCCGCAGCAGTTTTCTAACTCGGTTGTTATACCACGGTGGCTCTTTTCCATCTCTCACGATCTTGCTTGGCCCATACTCATCTAACGCATATTGTACGATGGTTTTGATCTTTGTGCACAGATCCTCAACACTATCTGTACTTGAGACAAAACTTTTCTGTTGAGCAGTCAGGTACTCTGTTATCTGCTTTTTGTCACTTTTACTAAACAGAAAGATCTTCCTACCTTTTTTAATATTTCTATTTACGGCTGAAATCATCGATGCAGTAACCGCTTTGTGATCGCTGCTTCCCTGTTCTGCGTTAACTGTTTCAAATAGTTTGGGGCTGTTTGTCACTAGAAGGTCTAATACGTTACCGCCACGAGTCAGTTCTCTAACTGCTCAAGGTAGTTTTCAGATAAAGCACTTAAAAAAATTTCACTGGATTCTTTGTTCCTACCACCCGTTACGAACGTTTGAGTCTCCCAGTCTATATCCGGCAAATTAAAATCTCCACCCAGAACTATAACATGGTGGGGAAATATACTCGAAATATTCTCCAAATTATCCTTCAGGTGTTCAGCCACAACAGCTGCTGAGTCAGGGGGCCTGTAGAGACATCCAATTACCATGTCTGAGCCTGCTTTAACAGTGACCTTCACCCAAATTATTTCACATTTCGGATCTCCGTCAATTTCCATCGATACTATACCACTTCTTATCGCTATAAACACGCCTCCCCCTTCACTGGCGAGCCTGTCTCTGCGGTATACATTCCAATCTGAGTTTAGGATTTCATTACTGTTTACGTCTGGTTTCAGCCAACTTTCTGTCCCTAGTACTATATGGGCGTTGTGACCGTTTATTAATGAGAGTAGTTCTGGGACCTTTCTATAGACGCTCCTGCAGCCTGCAGTTTGCTATTAGCACATTAATATTGTTATTCCCTGTTGCAATTAGCCTACTCCTACCTTGCCACGTCTCAGGAGGGGTCTTGTCGGGCCTAGGGAGGGAATTCTCCAACCTAAAAAAAACCTATGTGCACTCCACATGTACTCCGCTACCCTTGTAGCCGCTTCCGGCGTGTAGTGCACGCCTGACCTATTCAGGGGGACCCTCCATTTCTCCACCCGGTAGCGAAGGTCGAGAAATTTGCACCCCAGATCTCCGCAGAATCGTCTTTACTTATGTATCGCCTGTCACAGTCGTATCTAGACTTATTAGGGGGCCCATATCACTCGAACAGCACGCACTCCACACCATTACAGAGCCCCCACCACCTTGAACAGTCAAATGTTGACATGCAGGGTCCATGGGTTCATGAGGATATCACCATACCAGTACACGTCCATGCGCTCGATACAATTTCAAACGAGACTCGTCCGACCAGGCAACATGTTTCCAGTCACCAACAGTGCAATGTCGGTGTTGACGGGCCCATGTGGGCCGTACAGCTTTGTGTCGTGCAGTTATCAAGGGAACACTAGTGGCCCTTCAGCTCTGAAAGCCCATATCGATGATGTTTCGTTGAATGGTTCGCACGCTCACACTTGCTCAGGCCATTGAACTCTGGAGCAATTTGCGGATGAGTAGCACTTCTGTCCGTTGAACGATTCTCTTCAGTCGTCGTTGGTCCCGTTCTTGCACGATCTTTTTCCGTCGCAGCGATGTCGGAGATTTAATGTTTTACCGGATTCCTGATATTCTCGGTACACTCGCGAAATGGTCGTACGGGAATATACACACTTCATCCCTACCTCAGAGATACTGTGTCCTATTGCCCACGCACCGACTATAACATCAGGTTCAAACTCACATCTTGATAAGTTGCCATTGTAGCAGCAGTAACCAATCTGACAATTGCGCCAGACACTTGTCTCACACAAGCGTTGCTGACCGCAACGCCGTATTCTGACTGTTTACATATCTCTGTAATTGAATACATATGCATATGTCAGTTTCTTTGGTGCTTTAGTGTAGATTTCATAAATTCATTTATACTGTTAAATTGTGGCAAACTGCTAAGCTGGTGCCTTCGTTTAAATTATTGGAAATTATTTTAAGATGTTATAGTATATATGGAAGTCAATTGGTTTCTTCTGTTTCAGAACTCGAAAACATAATTCTTTATTGTTCAAATGAGCGCCTGAACGAAGTTTTTCGGCATGAGATCTCGGCATTGTTCTTCAGTTGCTAGCCTGCCTTTTGGTATTTTACAGGAACCATCACAATCGAAATTTTACTGTCTTAAGGCATTCTGTCAGTTGTTAAGCTTACTGATTACCCATCCGCTCTGTTAGCTAATTTATTGCCTTTTTTGTTTCTTTTATTTTATTGTTGCTGTTAGGTAAAATATTTACGCATTTTATGGGCACCTAAAGTCATCTTAATGGTTTCCCTCTGATTATTTGTGTCTTTAAATCATGTTGTCGACGTTACCTTATATTCACCGTTAAATTATCTTAAGGTTCGTAATGTTTATATTATGTTTAAGTTAATTATTTTCTCTTCCAAACTATTTAATAAATATCTTACAAGCTCTTATCTGAACAATTAATTGTGATCGGGTTACTAGCCTGTGACTTACGCAAATAGCTCACGTTAACTTTTTAAAATTTTTCTGCTGAGCATAGACTCACTCTTGGATACCCATATCCTGAAACCATTTCAATCATGTCTAGCTCATAGTGTCTTAAATTCATTTCATTTCAGATTCCAGTTCAACCGTCACACAGGTGTGCAACTCACAGAAAAGGGATTTTCTGTTCTCGTGATAAAAACCTTTCGCGGATGAGAAGAAGGGCAAATGTTTTAATTTGAGATAGGGAATCCGGATCATGAAAGTAATTATAGGTGAATATGGGAAACCTAGAAGTTACTTTCAGTCTACTGGCATTAACACACTTGGACAAGTAGCTTGAAATACGTCGACTTCATGCACTCCGACCTGTTTCATAATTTACATATTTTCTACGAGTCACTTGTGTAGAAAATTAACAAGTCGAATCAGTCGATGGGATGAAACTTATTTAAAATATCTTTGAATATTCATTAAGTGTCTGGATGTTTTCCGTGATATCCCTAAATTGCTTCAGGCTCACCCGATTTCCTCCTCCATCCTTCTCCCCTTCGAGCTTGTGATCCGTCTGTAATGTCTTCGTTGTCGCCCCGGCGTTCAACACTAATCCTCCTGCCTTTTGTGTAGGTTTTCAAGCGACACTCAACATGATCGTTTGGACTCGTGTCCATTAGCTTCTATTCAGGAATGACTTTCCCACATGGTTCGAAGAATCCCGTGGAGAGCGCTGGTTCTGCACGAAAATTCTTTTCAGTCTCGACCTGTGTCTCGGACACAACACGTTTCAGGATTTTACTAGAAGGAACCAGTGCGATCAGGAAACGTGAAAGACCTGGCCACCAAGTAGGACCTTATGCCTTCCTATTCACTTATCAAGAAACACAATTGTTGAAATGCAAAACTAATTATGAGAGCTCGTGGTCTATCACGTTCATACAACACCTGACAGCCGTACCAACAATGGAGATCTCTCAGAAGCACATAATGTATTAATGGTGCGCTTCCAGCCCTTCAACTGATTTATTGATACAGTTTTCCTACATCATATTTCGGCCGGAGACCGAACAGTCTTCACCTGATCCAGCAAGCAGTGCTGTTATGCTTACCCGCTGACTGGACTCCAACAAGGCAGTAAATACGCACACTGACAAAGCTCGCGGCATAAACGATCTGACGGACATGGTGACAGCAAACGGCAACTGTTTGCAAGTGATGCTATAGGTAAGGGATCAACGTTGGTTGTCTTTCGGTGGGTACAAGATGACTCAAAATTTGTGGTTGGTGTAATAAATGTGAACTATCTCCAAATTTAGAACCAATTAAGCTACTGCAGATGAATTGGAAAAATTCTATGTTATTAGAATACAGTATTAGTGGTGTGCTGCTTGCAACAGTCACGTCGATTAAATATTTAGGTCCAAATGCAAAGCGATTTGAAAGAAAACGCGCAGATGAGATCGTCAGTAAGAAACGCGAGTAGTCGAGTTAAGTTTTTTGGGAGAGTTCTAGCAAAGTGTAGATCATCTATTAAGGAGATCGTGTATAGAAGTCCTGTGCGGCCTTTTCCTGAGTACTGCTCGAGTATTAGGGATTCCCACAACCTTGGGGCAAAGGAAGACATCAAAGCAACTCGGAGACATGCTGCGATATGTACCGGTAGATTCTATCAACACGAGAATATTACGGAAATGTACTGTGAAATCAAGTGAAGATCTCTCCAAGAAAGAAGACGTTCTTTCTGCGAACCACTGTTGAGAAGGTATAGAGAACCGACATTTGCAACTCATGCAGAAAGATTCAAGTTCCGCCTCTAATAATAAAGAATTGGGCTTGTACTGAGGCACATAGACAGTCTTCTTACGGTAGGTCTAATTTGCGAGTCGAACGGGGGTACGGAATAACAATGGAACAAGGTAAAATCTCCTCCATGTGGACCGTATGATGGCTTACAGAGTGTGTATATAAATGTAGATATACATGCAGGCCTGAAGAAAACAACTGAGTCAGTTGCAGAAATACAGAGCACATAAACGGAATCATCAACTCAGCTGTAGATACAACTGTGCCGCACAGTGACTGGTAGGAATGGCCCTAACTGTGAGTGACCATTTAATGAAATATAAAAAATAATTCTACAATTAATTTCCACATCTTTTTCAAAAAATGGTACTATTTTTAAAATTACAGCATACAATAGTGTGAACAGACTGATAGTCGTTGAATTAGGCCAAAGTTCCAAGACATTAAAACAAACAAACAACATTCAGAATCGGGTAAGAGAGCGCAGGGTTAACCCACATAATTTCAAAACATTTGAAGTGATAAAATTACAGAGGGCTGCCCACCAAAATAAGTACAATTAGTAAAAAATAAAATACAATACAATAAGATGCATAACAGACTCAGTTAAACTATTGAGTTTCAATGGTTCTGAGCACTATGGGACTTAACATCTGAGGTCATCAGTCCCCTAGAACTTAGAACTACTTAAACCTAACTAACCTAAGGACATCACGCACATAAATGCCCGAGGCAGGTTCGAACCTGCGACCGTAGCGGTCGCGCGGTTCCAGACTGAAGTGCCTAGAACCGCTCGGCCACACCGGCCGGCCAGTTAAACTATTGAGCTAAGGCCGGAGCACAACATATAAGCTTGCAATAACCGTGAAAACGTTCCCATGAAATCTTGCTCTGTATAATGTAACACACAGTCTCGACAGTAAGACATTTATAATCTACCGACAATGTTATCAGATACGGGCAATACCGAAGCAATCTGAAAATAGAATAAAATGACCAAATGCTTCCACGAGTTCTAAAAATAATTTACGCCATGTACTCAGAACAGATTTATAAGAACAACTTTAATGAGAAGAAGCAAGGCTTTAAACACAGTCACTGCAAGAGGGAACCAGATAGAGACACCATCACTGAAGCAGAAAATATCGGAAGGTTTTGTTTCAGTTACACGTGCGCACGTGACATGGCAACAGTCACAGTAACATAGGCGGTTCACTGAGTACCACGGCACAACTGAACAATACACTATACTCTGAAACAGTAGTACATCTATAAAAAGTTGTAGCGTGCACGCAATAATCGGTAGTGACCCTAGTACTCGGTATAAACTTACAGACAGTATAACTCTGCTCTGTTCTATGACTACACTACTAACGCTATTGTGACGTTACTAACAACTTGCAGCAAGGGGCTGCGGAAGCATCATAAGACAATACACTCCCACAGCTCAGTACATTCTCCAAATAGTGCGTTCCAACAACAGGTAGGGCAGAGAGATTCGCGCTGTTGCGGCGGAAGCTTGCCTGGAAGGGTTTTGCAAATTGCTGCGACAGAGTGACGTCTTCTGACCGAACACAACCATTACTCTAGCACGCCTGATCTGAGAGGTGGTGTAATCTTACGGTGAGGAATTAGTTGTTGGTTTATTAATCAATTATTAGAAATGCTGACCCACAAAAGAAAAACTATAATGAAAGATGTCCAGAACAGCAGCGTTGTGAGTCCCAACTGGCCACACATTACTACAGCTCTGAATGTAGCAGGGGGTGTAATGATGCACGATGTGCTACAGAAAAGTTCCTGTATTACTTCAATAAATAAATTGCACTTTATTGGGACCATGGCGTTCAAAGCAGTCCCCTTGGGGGTATATACTCCGCTCCCAGAAGTTTTACCGTGAACTGAAACGTCCTAGGAATACAAAAAATTTCAATGCTGTTTGACTCTCTTCAGCTGTGTCAGATCTTCTCCTTAACTTGAATTTCATTCTGGGGAATAGAGAAATGTCTCTCGGTGCCAGGTTGTGTGAATATAGTGGATGACGAACAGCTGTAATTTTGTTGTCCGCCAGAAACTCCTGGCTAATCAACGTAGTGTATGACGTCGTATTGTCATGATGGAAGAACCAATCAGCCGTGCAGCACATTCTTCGGACAAAATCCTCTGATAGGCCCCATTAGAGGGCCACAAGACATTGCATACATCCTGGATTGTCTGCCTACGATTTTCCAGGACCTTATTCCGAACAACAGCGACATTTTCAGGAATAATGCCGACTGAATGCGGATCGTCGCATCTTCAAAACGTCTAAAACTGTCGACACATTGACTGTGACCTAAGGCGTCTTCCCAAAATGCTTTCTTAAACATCTTACGTGTTTATTAGCGCATTGTCGAATCTGAAAAAAAAGACGCCATCCATCATTAATTTTATAAACACGCAACGCACAAAAATGGGAAAATGTAAAAAATCTAAACCACACGTCTTAGCATAATACCGCTTGAGCCAGTAACTCCCAAAGGATGTATAAAGCTTCGGCGTTTCGTCTTACCAGCGAGGTGTCACCAGCCGCACATGCATTCCGGAAACTTTCGGACAGCACCTCTTACGTACCAGGCTGTCAAGTCAGCAGCACCTTAAAGTCACTCATAGCAGGCCAAGCATAGTGTGAAGTTTATATTCCACATGTACATATTTCTGTGCCTCCGTGAACGTTGGTTCCAGAATGACAGTCCTTGAGAACAGAGACATGACTGCTGCTCGAGACCCGTTGCTGACTGTGCTTTTTGGGACCATTGGCAAATATTCACCAGCTAGAACGAGACTCATAACTTTACGGTAACGGTGAATGGTACTCCCCAACAATAGTTACACTGCACTTGAACGTTTTTGGGTAGTCTTTACTGTGAAAGGAAAAGGAAAAGTTCGCCGACAACTGTCTATCGTTGGCTGGTCGAGTTGTCAAACCTTGCGACCATTTATTTGTGGTACATATCTATACTAAATCATGTTTTCATTCAAATACACGAGAACCTACTGTAAAATATGAGGGACGTTCTACAATGAAGCGCCAAAGAAACTAATATAGGCCTGCGTAATCAAATACAGAGATATGAAAACAGACAGAATACGGTGATGTGGTCGGCAACGCCTATAGAAGACAGTGTCTGGCGCAGTTGTTAGACCGTTACTGCTGCTACAATGGCAGGTTATCAAGATTTAAGTGAGTTTCAACGTGGTGTTATAGTCGGCGCATGGGCGATATGACATAGCATCTCCGAGGTAGCGTTAAAGTGGGGATTTTCCCATACGACCATTAACGAGTCTACCATGAATATCAGGAATCCGGTTAAACATCAAAACTCCGACATCTATGTGGCCGGAAAAAGATCCTGTGAGAACGGGACCAACGACGACTGAACAGAATCGTTTAATGTGACAGAAGTTCTACCCTTCGGCTACTTGTCGCGGATTTCAGGGCTGGGCCGTCAATATGTGCCAGCTTGCGAACTATTCAATGAAAAATCATCGATACGGACTTTGCTTGCATGACGCAAAACTTTAGGCCTCACCTGGTCTCGTCAACCCCGACAGTGGGATGTTGATGACTGTAAACATGTTGCTTGGTCGGACGAGTTTCGTTTCAAATTGTATTAAGCGGATGGACGTGTACGGGTAAGGAGACTATCTCATGAATGCATTGACCCTGCATGTCAGCAGGGGACTGTTCAATCTGGTGGAGGCACTGTAAGGGTGTGGAGCGCGTACAGTAGGAGTGGTATGGACCCCTAATACATCTAGATACGACTCTGACAGGTGACACGCATGTAAGCATGCTGTCTGATCACCTGCATCCATTCATGTCCATTATGTATTTCGACGGAACTGGGAAATTCCAGCAGGACAATGCAGCACCCCACACGTTGAGAATTGCTACAGAGTGGTTCCATAAACAGTCTTTTGAGTTGTAACACTTTCAATGGCCACCAAAGTCCCCAGATGTGGACATTATTGAGGATATGGGATGCTTTGGAACGTGCAATTCAGAAGGGATCTCCACCCCCTCGTACTCTTACGGATTTATGGACAGCCCTGCAGGATTCATACTGTCAGTTCCCTCCAGCACTGCTTTAGACATTAGTATGTGCCATGTCTTGTTGCGCCGCTTCTGCATGTTCGCAAGGGCCGTACATTATCTCCATTCACGCGAAGACCTTACGCCACCGTAATGTGAGGGTCTGTATGCTCAAATGTTACCGCTTGGCTGGTCGACATCGATTGAAGCTAAAGTCTTGCTACATCTATAACCTCACTCATCCACGTGCTGCTTGATGCAGAGTGCATCTTTCGTTTTTTCAAACAGACGGAAGTTGGAAGATGCGAGATCCGATGATGATGGATGAAGAAAAACAGTCCAATGAAGGTTTGTGAGCTCCACTCGAGTGCACAGACTTGTGAGAGACTTCGCATTGTCATGGAGACAGCGAAGCTCGTTTGCATTTTTGTGGTAACGATCATCTCAAATGAGAGTATCCGCACGTTCCAGCATTGCAAGAGTCACAGCTGTCTAGAGCCGGCAGGCACGCAGGAGATCTGACAAGTTTGTGGACCTTATAGCGATGGTGACAGACGCCTCGCCCAGCGACTCACAGTGCTTTTGTTTACTGCCAGATCTCCGTAGATATTCTACAAGCATCTATCAATATCTGCATGCTCTGATTTTCCCCCAAAATAAATTCAATGACCGCTTTCTGGTGGGTACCCACCTCTGTTACGTTTTGAATGCTATGTACAGCCCCGCCACCTATCGCAATTTCATGAAACTGTAGGGGTTGTAAGGTGTCAGGCAAATCCAACACTTTTCATGAAAACCCTGACATGATAAGCAAATACAGCAGTATGTCACATAGCTCCGAATAAATAGTGACATTAAATTAACCAAAGTAATACGAGTAACGAGTGAGCAAATGGAATACCACAGACTAACATAAGAATGCCTAAATGCATGTCATACCTTCCCACCGTGAGACAGACGCAGTTCCGACGGGGGAGAAACGAGAAGCCGAGAGCAGAACCGTGTTAAGCTAGTAGGCCCTACGATAAGGGACAGACTGGACACCCACGTCGCCAGCTAACCACTAGGACAACGCCAGCTGCAAGTTTTAGCGTGAGACTTTTTCGCGTCTCTGTTACGTCAAGGACCACTCCCCAACCCATGTTAAAAGCTAGAGCCCTCCAGAAAAACAGTACAGATCTTACTATAACACAAAAAGGGCCACACTACCCGCAAATTTTAGCGTGAGCCTTTTTCGCGTCTCTGTTACTTTAGGACCACCCCCAGCCCATGTAAAAAGATAGAGCCCTTCAGAAGAACAGTGTAGATCTTACGATAACGCTAAAAGGACCTCAACAGCTGTAAGTTTAGCGTGAGACTTTTTCGCATCTCTGTTACGTTGCAAACTTTAAAGACATTACCCCACCACGAAAAGTATAACGTTTCTCATTGGATAGACAGAATTTTTGTAGGCAGAGCTTAAGGTTAACATTGACACCCTGAGTGGTCAGATGAAAACACAGCCAGATAATTTTTTTAAACCAACTTCAGTAAATGTTAGTAAGGAGAAGTTAGGAGAAGTTAGTTAGTTCCGAGACGGCGAGCTGGATGCCTGCTGCGCCGGCCGTTGCCCCCCTGAAGCTGCCTAATCAACAACAAGGTAAAGAACGCACGCGATGCCTCATAACAGCGCATAAAGCTTCACTGAGAACTGCAGAAGTTTCATATGTTACAGCCTCTTTTTAAGTAATACTAGGGTCGATCGTAAATTAAAGCTCATGGTGTTCACATCTGCCACTTGAAGTAAAAATCTGAAACGCGTTGATTTCTCTGTTATATAATTATTGAGAAGCCACATCAGCCACTGTAATTTACGACAAGTTAGATAAGTAATTAGAGATAACTGAAGGTCACTGTCGACCATTTTGATAGTTTTCTCTCTTGTGAAACTTAATTTAAACCTAGATTATAGATGTGATATGGCATAGGTCATCCTTCGATCCATTTTAGAACTTGGAAACCCACTCAGGGAATATTCGTTCACATTTTTGTTGAACTCAGTTAGTTTTTACCATCCTGTATTGAAACATTTACTTTTATCAATAGTGCAATTTATAAACAATGTTTTGTGAGTAGAACAAAATTTCCAGTGGTAAACTGAACTGCTTTTTCGACGTTATTTTACCAGCTAACTACAAATAGGAAAGTCTTGAGCCCCTTCCACTAAATTTAGTTAGTATTAAGATTCTTTTACAGGGTGTGCAGTGGAGCTGAAATCATTAAGTATTTGGTTATATCATCGCTAGTCTCACTGAACTCTTCTGAATTCTACATGTCATGTGTGGTCTGGCGTCTCCTTACCAGCAACAGGTCCCAGGTTCAAACTAGTCAATTCCCTAAAAAATACGCTCAGAGCGTCGTTGCGCGAAAGTAGTAGGGATACACGATATACAACAAACGGACACCACCCAGAATTTTAGAGTGTGGAAGTCCCTCAGCAAATTCCGGAATTGGCCGAGAAAAGAAATGTGTTGCATTACTTAATGACCTCGTGTTGTACGTTGCAGTGCATTTTGTAGAATGTCTGGTAGGGTAATTCGTCTGTGGTTATTGACACATGTATACTCCATATCTAAACTTGGACGAAATATTGATTTTCAATTGAATAATAAGACTGTGGCGACCTATATGGCAAAGCAGTCCTTAGAGCTTGGTAGACAGGGTTCCAAAATTCGATTGTCCTGTGTTTTTCACACGAAAATTCCAAACTTACAGAGATACAGCTCCACTCAAGAGCGTGAGGAATCAGTGCCTGCACAGCGATGGACGGGGAGTAGGAAGCGCACTATAGACAGCCAGAGCGACATTGATTTGCTGGTCCTGTGGGCGTCGTCGTGACGGAGCACGCCAAACATCCCGCTTGTTTTAGTTACGAAATCCGTGTTCCCACCCACGTGTCCATCGGCCCACGCAGTATACAGTCTCTGCTGCGCCTGCACCGAGAACTGCGGTAAACAACCATTCGCGCTGCTCGGGCGTCCAGTGCGGCTGTTCTGTGTGCATACGGCTCTCGGCCATTTCTCATTATTTTTCAAGGTCATTTGCAGATCCATATATTCTCGCTTTCGGGGGAGGAGGTATGTATACGTGCCTTGGTATCGTTTTAAGTATCGTGTTGTCCATACTCTATTCTGCATACTGCAGTGGGCAATTGGTTTCTCGGGATATTGTCATGTTATAAAATGTTGCGGTCTTCATACCGAGACAAATTTGCGAAAAACCTTTAGCTTTGAACGACGACCTCCACCGAAGTTAATTGTTATGGTCATCGACAGACTGGGTACTACCGCTGGGCAGAAAGACTGTCGCAGTTTCATCCACAGTTAAGAGACTTTCGAATAGCGGCACTATTAAATCCCAAAACTGCAACCTGCTGCCAATTTTATTACACGACTGCGTAAGTACAGACAGAATAAAGGAGTTTTACGAATGTTAATTGTTAGTAAAGCCCTTAATACACACCGACTGTTTGCTTGCATTTCCATCGACGAAATATTAATTTTGATAACTATTTCGCGCTTAAGGCGACATATACTGCTTTTTTGCCTCCATTGCCGTCCTTGAGGCATAAGAAAATCATAAAACCCGTCTATAAATTTCGTGAAGGCAGTATTTTCTTGTGTGTTGATTACTTACGCCCTTGAAAGTGCTCTCTTGCTGACCTCAAAGCGTGATTTTAATCACTTCTTGTTAGTTGGACTGTAGTATGACTTGAAGGAAACATTTTCTACATGCACTAATTTATTTCGCAAAAAAGACATGAATCTCATAGGAATGACTGTGATTTGTGCATTTAAACTTCTCCTGTAATAATGTAAAGTGGATATTCTCATTGTATGTTCCCTACGTGTCATTGATTCGAGAGTGACGAACACATACGCCTGAAGACAATACGTATCAGTACGTACAATGTAGGTTGTTCAATAAGGTATAAGAATGAGAGATCTTGGAATTGGGAAATACAGCACGTGAGTTACGAAAACTGAAGCTCAGGGATGTGTAAGAAATGTTACTTACCACTTTGACTGAACATATGTGTTCAAGCATCTTAATCTTAACATTTACAGCCAGTTATGCCATGAAGACCACGCAATAGTCGACCGACCGCCGTTCCTTGATAGACACCACAAGGATGAGTAAATCCGAGTCCTATACTCCCACCAAGAAAAAACTCTTTGCATTACCAGGAACTGAAACCAGGTCCCCGACCTGAGGGTCTGTCACGTTGACCACTTGGCTACGAAGGCGACCATTCAAGTATCAAAGTAAAAAAGGGAGTGAGAGAATTAATTATAGGCATCAGTTTCAAATTACATGGCCATGAGCTGAAGGCATGCTGTGTTTCACCACGTGTTGCTGAGCCAAGATCCGCAGAAAATCATTTAGGAGTTATAGTTACAACAAGCGCTGGGAAATTATATGGTGGCATAGTGTTTAAGTCACTCTAAAAAATAGTACACAAGATCTAGACTTCCACGAGGTCTGAAATCGTGTTGACTTTAAACTAGTTGCAGTGTAAATACAGGATTCCAAACGCCGACAAGGTTATAATTCGGCCAAACTCTGTTTTTAGAGCCACGTCATCACTAGTATAAAGACTAATGTTTTTTTAAAGAGGAAACTCTTAAAGATGATACTGGTCCTGCGAAACATATACCATTTCCGCATCATATCCCCATGTGGTTGTCGTGAAACAACGAAATTAAGTCTTTAGTTGTTAAAAACATCGAATAGCAAGAAGCCGCAACATTTACATCAATCTTTCAAACGAAAGGTAGGCTAAAGACTTTCCTCAAGGTACTCGGTGATAATGATATTTTTCATTACGAACGCCACTGATCGCAGTGCGGTCCATATAATTCATTCACGGATCATACATGCAAAGCTGACGTTACATTCCCGGCTCACAGACAAAATGAAGCCGCCCATGTGCCTCAATTCGAGTACCAATGACATTACAGTACTCATTACTAGGAGAACCATTGATGTGTTTCACACATGCACACATGTACATCAACAAGTTAACAAAACTTGTAGAGGATGCTGATGAAAGGTCCCTGTTTCACATCACGACGAGAAAGATTTTTTTTTAAGTTGTAAATTCGGTGTATTTAATAAAATGGTTCAAATGGCTCTAAGTACTATGGGACTTAACATCTGAGGTGATCAGTCCCCTACACTTAGAAGTACTTAAACCTAACTAACGTAAGGACATCGCACACATCCATGTCCGAGGCAAGATTCGAACCTGCAGCCGTAGCAGCAGCGCGGTTCTAGACTGAAGCGCTTAGAACCGCTCGGCCACAGCGGCCGGCTGGTGTATTTAATATTTTGTCTTTTTAGGCACCACGTAAGAGCTATGAAAACAATTATCTGATCTCTGATATTCCACCACTGTTCGAGAGTTAGCTCAGCGAACATAAATTTCTAAAGGGTGAGTAGTTATTGTTAAGTTACGATATAGAGAATGTAGTACTTTGTTCTTTAATTGTTTTTGAACTATGTAGACATGAACTCCAACATGCACTCAGTACATTCTAATATTATTATAACTAATACGTCATATGTCGCGATAATACTTCTTTAAAATAAAATGGTGGCTGAATGCACAAATCAGAATTTTCCGACAAAGTTTCTAGCTTGTATGATTAATGAACCAGAACTAAGAACTAATGTCTGTTGTTATCTGCGTCTCTGCAGAGAGGAAATCAACTGAAAGTCCAGAAAATAAAAAAATGCAAATATCTGCGTAGCTAAAAATCGTAGAAGGCAACGTACTTAAAGCATATCGAGAGGTAAAGTCTTTTATCTGCGTTGGAGGTGTTAAAGCGATGCTGATACGTTACAATTCCACCAACACAAGGTGTAATAATACCGGTAGTGTCATTTTGACCTACGTTAAAATTTTTAATTTTGTTATTTAACGTTATTGGTATTGCTGTACGGTCATAGCGAACGGCAGAAATAATCTTAGAAGGAACAAAATTTGAAAGGTTATACACGCACTGCAGTAAGTTACGAAAGTTATGTTTTCTGTTTTCACACTGAGTGACCTACTGTTTATAGTTTTAAAATCTTTTTGTCAGTGATAATCATTTTGCAGTACCTTTAGTCAAGGATTACACAGTATTTGAATAAAAGTTTACACAATCACAAAGAAATTACGTCGATGTACGTAAAGGAATAAAGTTACATTTCGCGAATATTTGCATTGAATATAGCAATATGGCTTTCTTATAGTGAACAGATTGGATTTTACGTGCAGAAACAGCAATCCTCGTTGGGATGTTACGTGCGAAAGCAGTCTTCCATAAATAACTCCGGACTGGAGCGAGACTGGTGATCCAAATTTAGCACATGGGTGTGTCGTACCTAGACCTGTGCTCTTCGTCCACATCGAAATGTTTTACCAAAGACAATTCCGCACTGGCTGTATCAATGATTTTTATTAAATCTGCTACCGGTCTCGCACCACTTATCGGTGCATCCTCAGGAAATACACGATATTTATAACATGGTAGCGTTGAACATTGCCCTGTAGCCAGATGACGGTATATTGGACGTGAATGGTGGGGAGGGTGTGTAGGCCTAACCACCGGCCCACTGCGCCCTATCGAGTTCGCAACATAGGCCTTATCCAAATGATTTCGCACTGCATGATCGAAATGTGCAGATGCACCATCATGTTGGTATCCCATGCGCTGACTGGGACTTGTTCCGATAACTCTGGGCCGGCCGGGGTAGCCGAGCGGTTCTAGGTGCAACTGTCTGGAACCGCGCGACCGCTGCAGTCGCAGGTTCTAATCCTGCCTCGGGTATGGATGTGTGTGATGTACTTAAATTAGTTAGGTTTAAGTAGGTCTAGTGTCTAGGGGACTGATGACCTCAGAAGTAAGTAACATAGTGCTTGAACCATTTTGAAACTCTGGCTGTTTTTCCTTTAAGAACATTACGTATCTGTTAGCCTCCAGTCGTCGAGAGAGCATATATCAGTGACATTACCGTCTATTAAAGCAGCCCAAACACTGAAGGCGAAGCGATCTGGGTAAACGAACAAAGGTGATGTGTGGATTTTCCCATGCCCATACTTGTTAATACTTGCTGCTGAATGCATCTTCCCTTGTAAAGTATGTCTCACCTATAAAAAGTACAAAGTTTGGAAATTCAGGCTCAACTGTGCGCTTCTGCAAAAACCACAGGTACAGATGAATGCGATGCAGAAAATCTCCTGGGTTAAAGGCTGGAAGCTTGTAAATCAACTTCATTTCACATACGCCAGGCCGTGTACTGGCTCACATCCATTTATCGAACAACATTCACCGGATTTCTGAGGACATGTTTTGCAGTAACGCCACCACATCAAACTCTGCGGTACCCACCTGTACCAAAAACTGAATGCATTAGGTTTCGATTAGTCCTTAAACATGCGCCATTACGATACCTTGTCAGCTGACAACTCAAGTGCGCCAGTCCCTTAGTGACCTGTGGAAGGCGGTGAACGTCCGTGGTTCTGGCACTCGACGTTTCGAAAACCGCTGAAAGCACAACCGTTTAAAAGCGCGAGCATTTCTATCTGCCGCTTCGGACTCACAGTGCATATCTGCTTTCTTTTCTCCCGAGAAAAGCGCTCTGTTTCTCATATGCTCTGCACAATACCAAACATAAGAGTCTCTTCGTTTGCTCACACACTGACGTAGGGTCAAAGAGTCTCTGCAGTGTTCACAGGTGGTGCCCTCCACTCGTTCGCGGTGCAGCAAATTCCGGAAGAAATTCTGTCCTGCCGGAATAGAGGCTACCATTACGATTCGCATGGTGGCCAGTATGCCTACGTTCCTGGCAGCATGAAACGCTTTTAAATGATGGCAAGTGCCAAACTACAAGTGAAATGAACTAAGGTTGTTATGTGAAAGTTGTTTTTTTGACCTACTCGACCAATGCTCTCATTTTTGACATTCATTTTAGAAACGCCTTGAATATGGTTCCCAAAGAGACAGTGCCAGTTTATTTTAAGTCTACACTGAGGTGAAAAAAGTTTTGGGATACCTCTTACCATAGTGTCGGACCACCTTTTGCCCGGCGTAGTGCTGCAGCTCGACGTAGCATGGAATAAACAAGTCGTTGGAAGCCCCACTCAGATATACTAAGGCACGCTGCCTCTACAACCGCCTGTAATTGCGAAGGTGTTGTAGGATTTTGGGCAGAAACAGATCTCACAATTACCTCCGATATATATTCGACGGGAATCACGTCGGGCAATCTGAGTGGCCTAAAATTCGCTTAAATTACCCGAATGTTCTTCAAACAAGCCGATGACAGTTGTGGTCAAGTGACAGAGCGCATTCTCAATCATGAGAATTCCATAGTGGTTTGCGAACATGAAGCCCATGAATCGCTGCAAACGGCCTCCAAGTAACAGAACATACACATTTCCAGTCAATGATAGGTTCAATTGGACCAAAGGACCCAGTCCATTTCATGTGAACACAGCTCACACCATTATGAAGCCATCACCAGCTTGCACAATGCCTCGTTGATAAATAGGTTCAAAAATGGCTCTGAGCACTATGGGACTTAAAATCGACGGTCATCAGTCCCCTAGAACTACTTAAATCTAACTAACCTAAGGACATCACAAAATACCCAGCCATCACGAGGCGGAGAAAATCCCTGACCCTGCCGGGAATTGAATCCGGGAACCCGGGCGTAGGAAGCGAGAACGCTACCGCACGACCACGAGATGCGGGTGATAAATAGGATCCATGGCTTCGTGGCCGTCACAGTCGTGCCATACCATCAGTTCTTACCAAACGAAAGTTGGACTCATCTGCCCAGGCCACGGTTTTCCTGTCGCCTAGGGTCCAAACGATGATATGATCAGGAGCGCAGGTGAGGCTCTGCATGCCAAGTCGTGCTTTTAGCAAAGACACACGCGTCGGTCGGCTGCTGCCACAGCCCGTTAACATCAAATTACGCAGCACTTCCCTAGCAGACACGTTCGTCTTGCATTCCACTTGCATTTCTGTAGTTATTTCACTCAGTGTCGCTTGTCCGTTAGTACTGACAGGTCCACGCAAACTCCAGTGTTGTTGGTGGTTAAGTGAAGGCCAGAGGCCAGTGCGTGGTCCATGGTGAGCGGTAATGCCTGCTATTTTCTGCACACTCTTGACACTGTGGATCTCAGAATGACGCATTCTCTCCGAAATGGTATGTTCCATGCTTCTAGCTCCAACTACTATTTCGCGGCCAGTGTCTGTTAATTCCCGTCGTATGGCGACAATCCCGTCGCAAATCTTTTCATATGAATCACCTGAGCAATAAAGACAGCTACGCCAATGCGCTACCCATCTACATCTTGTGAACGCGACACTTTTTTTTTGGTTTGGTTTGATGCGGCCCGCCACGAATTCCTTTCCTGTGCTAAACTCTTCATCTCAGAGTAGCACTTGCAACCTACGTCCTAAATTATTTGCTTGACGTATTCCAATCTCTGTTTTCCTCTAAAGTTTTTGCCCTCTACAGTTGCCTCTAGTACCATGGAAGTCATTCCCTCATGTCTTAGCAGATGTCCTATCATCCTGTCCCTTCTCCTTATCAGTGTTTTCCACATATTCCTTTCCTCTCCGATTCTGCGTAGAACCTCTTCATTCCTTACCTTATCAGTCCACCTAATTTTCAACATTCGTCTACACTACCATACAATGCTGTACTCCAGACGTACATCTTCAGAAATTTCTTCCTTAAATTAAGGCCGGTATTTGAAATTAGTAGACATCTCTTGGCCAGAAATGCCTTTTTTGCCATAGCGAGTCTGCTTTTGATGTCCTCCTTGCTCCGTCCGTCATTGGTTATTTTACTGCCTAGGTAGAATTCCTTAACTTCATTGACTTCGCGACCATCAATCCTGATGTTAAGTTTCTCGCTGTTCTCATTTCTACTATTTCTCATTACCTTCGTCCTTCTCCGATTTACTCTCAAACCTTACTGTGTACTCATTAGCCTGTTCATTCCATTCAGCAGATCATTTAAATCTTCTTCACTTTCGCTCAGGATAGCAATGTCATCAGCGAATCGTATCATTGATATCCGTTCACCCTGTATTTTAATTCCACTCCTGAACCTTTCTTTTATTTCCATCATTGCTTACTCGATGTAGAGATTGAAGAGTAGGGGCGAAAGGCTACAGCCTTGTCTTACACCCTTCTTAATACGAGCACTTCGTTCTTGATCGTCCACTCTTATTATTCCCTCTTGGTTGTTGTACGTATTGTATATGACCCGTCTCTCCCTATAGCTTATCCCTACTTTTTTCAGTATCTCGAACAGCTTGCACCATTTTATACTGTCGAACGCTTTTTCCAGGTCGACAAATTCTATGAACGTGTCTTGATTCTTCTTTAGCCTTGCTTCCATTATTAGCCGTAACGTCAGAATTGCCTCTCTCGTGCCTTTACTTTTCCTAAAACCAAACTGATCGTCACCTAGCGCATTCTCAATTTCCTTTTCCATTCTTCTGTATATTGTTCTTGTAAGCAGCTTCGATGCATGAGCTGTTAAGCTGATTGTGCGATAATTCTCGCACTTGTCAGCCCTTGCCGTCTTCGGAATTGTGTGGATGATGCTTTTCCAAAAGTCAGATGGTATGTCGCCAGACTCATAGATTCTACACAGCAACGTTAATAGTGGTTTTGTTGCCACTTCCCCTAATGATTTTAGAAATTCTGATGGAATGTTATCTATCCCTTCTGCCTTATTAGACCGTAAGTCCTCCAAAGCTCTTTTAAATTCCGATTCTAATACTGGATCCCCTATCTCTTCTAAATCGAGTCCTGTTTCTTCTTCTATCACATCAGACAAATCTTCACCCTCATAGAGGCTTTCAATGTATTCTTTCCACCTATCTGTTCTCTCCTCTGCATTTAACAGTGGAATTCCCGTTGCACTCTTAATGTTACCACCGTTGCTTTTAATGTCACCAAAGGTTGTTTTGACTTTCCTGTATGCTGAGTCTGTCCTTCCGACAATCATATCTTTTTCGATGTCTTCACATTTTTCCTGCAGCCATTTCGTCTTAGCTTCCCTGCACTTCCTATTTATTTCATTCCTCAACGAATTGTATTTCTGTATTCCTGATTTTCCCGGAACATGTTTGTGCTTCCTCCTTTCATCAATCAACTGTTCTTCTGTTACCCATGGTTTCTTCGCAGCTACCTTCTTTGTACCTATGTTTTCCTTCCCAACTTTCTAGAGACGTCTATTCCTCTTCAACTGTGTTCCCTACTGCGCTATTCCTTATTGCTGTATCTATAGCGTTAGAGAACTTCAAACGTATCTCGTAATTCCTTAGAACTTCCGTAGCCCACTTCTTAGCGTAGTGATTCTTCCAGACTAATGTTTTGAACTTCAGACTACTCTTCATCACTACTATATTGTGATCTGAGTCTACATCTGCTCCTGGGTACGCCTTACAATCCAGTATCTGATTTCGGAATCTCTGTCTGACCATGATGTAATCTAATTGAATTCTTCCCGTATCTCCCGGCCTTTTCCAAGTATACCTCCTCCTCTTGTGATTTAGTGAACAGGGTATTCGCCATTACTAACTGAAACTTGTTACAGAACTCAATTAGACTTTCTCCTCTTTCATTCCTTGTCCCAAGCCTATATTCTCCTGTAACCTTTTCTTCTGCTCCTTCCCCTACAACTGCATTCCAGTCGCCCATAACTATTAGATTTTCGTCCCCCTTTACACACTGCATTACCCTTTCAATATCCTCATACACTTTCTCTATCTGTTCATCTTCAGCTTGCGACGTCGGCATGTATACCTGAAATATCGTTGTCGGTGTTGGTCTGCTGTCGATTCTGATTAGAACAACCCGGTCACTGAACTGTTCGCAGTAACACACCCTCTGCCCTACCTTCCTATTCATAACGAATCCTACATCTGTTATACCATTTTCTTCTGCTGTTGATATTACCCGATACTCATCTGACCAGAAATCCTTGTATTCCTTCCACTTCACTTCACTGACCCCTACTATATCTAGATTGAGCCTTTGCATTTCCCTTTTCAGATTTTCTAGTTTCCCTACCACGTTCTTGCTTCTGACATTCCACGCCCCGACTCGTAGAACGTTATCCTTTCGTTGATTATTCAATCTTTTTCTCATGGTAATCGCCGGCCGCGGTGGTCTCGCGGTTCTAGGCGCGCAGTCCGGAACCGTGCGTCTGCTACGGTCGCAGGTTCGAATCCTGCCTCGGGCATGGATGTGTGTGATGTCCTTAGGTTAGTTAGGTTTAAGTAGTTCAAAGTTCTAGGGGACTAATGACCACAGCAGTTGAGTCCCATAGTGCTCAGAGCCATGGTAATCCCTCCCGGAGATCCGAATGAGGGACTATTCCGGAATCTTTTGCCAATGGAGAGATCATCATGACACTTCTTCAACTACAGGCCACATGTCCTGTGGATACACGTTACGTGTCTTTAATGCAGTGGTTTCCATTGTCTTCTGCATCCTCATGTCGTTGATCATTGCTGATTCTTCCGCCTTTAGGGGCAATTTTCCTCCCCTAGGACAAGAGAGTGCCCTGAACCTCGAACCGCTCCTCCGCCCTCTTTGACAAGGCCGTTGGCAGAATTAGGCTGACTTCTTAGGCCGGAAGTCTTCGGCCGCCAATGCTGATTATTTATCAAGATTTAGGAAGTGGCGGGGATCGAACCCGGGACCGAATACGTTTTGATTATGAATCAAAGACGCTACTTCTAGACCACGGGTATACCGTCTGAATGTGTGCATATCGCTGTCCCATGACTTCTGTCACCTCAGCGTGCCTCCAACATGCATACTGTGTACTGCAGGAACTATAAAAGAATCTAGATCTTCGTAGCACACAGAAGACTTTAGAAAGTTGACCACGTTCTTGCGTGGTCTTTGACTAACTGTATTTATCGTTCGTTACACTTTATTATCAATCTTCTGGTTAAAATTATCTCGAGAAAATCTTTGAATTATAGACAACAGTTTTCACCCACTAAAAGTTTCCATTTATTATTTGGAAGTCAAGTAATGCAGTTTTGGCAGAGCCGTTCTAGATGCTTAACTCCGGAACCGCGCTGCTGCTCCTGTCGCAGGTTCGAATACTGCATCAGGCATGGATGTGTGTGATGTCCTTAGGTTAGTTGAGTTAATGTCCACTACTCGCCATAAAAATTGCTACACCAAGAAGAAATGCAGATGATAAACGGGTATCCATTGGGCAAATATATTATACTCGAACTGACATGTGATTACATTTTCACGCAGTTTTGTTGCATAGATCCTGAGAAATCACTACCCAGAACAAACACCTCTGGTCATAATAAGTGCCTTGTCACGCCTGGAAATTCAGTCGAACAGAGCTTGGATGGCGTGTACAGGTACAGCTGCCCATGCAGGTTCAACACGATACCACTGTTCATCAAGAATAGTAACTGGCGTATTGTGACGAGGCAGTTGCTCGGCCACCATTGACCAGACGTTTTCAGTTGGTGAGCGATTTGGAGAATGTGCTGGCCAGGGCAGCAGTCGAACATTTTCTGTATCCAGAAAGGCCCGTTCAGGACCTGAAACATGCCGTCGTACATTATCCTGCTGAAATGTAGGGTTTCGCAGGGATCAAACGAAGGGTAGAGCCACGGGTCGTAACACATCTCAAATGTAACGTCCATTGTTCAAAGTGCCGTCAATGCGAACAAGAGGTGACGGAGACGTGTAACCAATGTTACCCCATAGCATCACGCCCGGTGATACGCCAGTATGGCGATGACGAATACACACTTCCAATGTGGCTTCACTGCGATGTCGCCAAACACGAATGCGACCATCATGATGCTATAAACAGAACCTGGATTCATCCGAATAAATTACGTTTTGTCATTCGTGCACCCAGGTTCGTCGTTGACTACACCATCGCAGGCGCTCCGGTCTGTGATGCAGCGGCCAGGGTAACCGCAGCCATGGTCTCCGTGTTGATAGTCCATGCTGCTGCAAACGTCGTCGAACTGTTCGTGCAAACGGTTGATGTCTTGCAAACGTCCCCAGGTACAGCTGCCCATGCAGGTTCAACACGATACCACTGTTCATCAAGAATAGTAACTGGCGTATTGTGACGAGCCAGTTGCTCGGCCACCATTGACCAGACGTTTTCAGTTGGTGAGCGATTTGGAGAATGTGCTGGCCAGGGCAGCAGTCGAACATTTTCTGTATCCAGAAAGGCCCGTTCAGGACCTGAAACATGCCGTCGTACATTATCCTGCTGAAATGTAGGGTTTCGCAGGGATCAAATGAAGGGTAGAGCCACGGGTCGTAACACATCTCAAATGTAACGTCCATTGTTCAAAGTGCCGTCAATGCGAACAAGAGGTGACGGAGACGTGTAACCAATGTTACCCCATAGCATCACGCCCGGTGATACGCCAGTATGGCGATGACGAATACACACTTCCAATGTGGCTTCACTGCGATGTCGCCAAACACGAATGCGACCATCATGATGCTATAAACAGAACCTGGATTCATCCGAATAAATTACGTTTTGTCATTCGTGCACCCAGGTTCGTCGTTGACTACACCATCGCAGGCGCTCCGGTCTGTGATGCAGCGGCAAGGGTAACCGCAGCCATGGTCTCCGAGTTGATAGTCCATGCTGCTGCAAACGTCGTCGAACTGTTCGTGCAAACGGTTGATGTCTTGCAAATGTCCCCATCTGTTGATTCAGGGATCGAGACGTGGTTGCACGATCCGTTACAGCCATGCGGGGAAGATACCTGTCATCTCGACTGCTAGTGATCCGAGGCCGTTGGGATCCAGCACGGCGTTCCGCATTACCCTCCTGAAGCCACCGATTCCATATTTTGCTAATAGTCATTGGATCTCAACCAACGCGAGCAGCAATGTCGCGATACGATAAACCGCAATCGCGATTGGCTACAATCTGACCTTTATCAAAGTCGGAAGCGTGATGGTACGCATTTCTCTTCCTTACACACAACAACGTTTCACCAGGAAACGCCGGTCAAGTGCAGTTTGTGTATGAGAAATCGGTTGGAAACTTTCCTCGTGTCAGCACGTTGTGGGTATCGCCACAGGCGCCAACCTTGTGTGAACGCGTCTGTAGCACTTCTTCTTCGTGGTGTAGCAATTTTAATGGCCAGTAGTGTCGTTCTAAGTCTAGGGGACTGGAACCTCAGTTTGTAGGTCACATAGCGCTCAGAGCCATTTAAACCACTCATTTAATGCAGTTTGTGTTGTGTTCTATGATTTAATAGAAGATTTGCCTGTTTGGAATCGGTTTTCGGTATCTGCGTTGTCAATAAAATTTTTATTTTGCTAAGAAACGCTCTCAGAGCCTTCAGTAGCTGCCACTCCTCAGCCCATGCAGTTGCAAATGCACGTCACTTTGTTGTCCTCCACATGGCGTTACTGTGATCGCATATTTCCTAACTGCTTGAGAATTTTGAAATGATTGTGGATAGTAAAGGCATGGACATGGACGTGGCAGGGGCTGGTTAATCAGCAAACGAATGTTGTATTTCCCAAAGTCGTTTTCTCTCCTTTTCGTTAAGACGAAATTGTTGATGTTGTTGTGGTCTTCAGTCCTGAGACTGGTTTGATGCAGCTCTCCATGCTACTCTGTCCTGTGCAACCTTCTTCATCTCCCAGTACCTACTGCAACCTACATCCTTCTGAATCTGCTTAGTGTATCCATCTCTTGGTCTCCCTCTACGATTTTTACCCTCCACGCTGCCCTCCAATGCTAAATTTGTGATCCCTTGATGCCTCATAACATGTCCTACCAACCGATCCCTTCTTCTAGTCAAGTTGTGCCACAAACTTCTCTTCTCCCCAATCCTATTCAATACCTTTTCGTTAGTTATGTGATCTACCCACCTATTCTTCAACATTCTTCTGTAGCACCACATTTCGAAAGCTTCTATTCTCTTCTTGTCCAAACTATTTATCGTCCATGTTTCACTTCCATACATGGCTACACTCCATACAAATACTTTCAGAAACGACTTCCTGACACTTAAATCTATATTCGATGTTAAAAAAGTTCTCTTCTTCAGAAACGCTTTCCTTGCCAGTCTACATTTTATATCCTCTCTACTTCGACCATCATCAGTTATTTTGCTCCCCAAATAGCAAAACTCATTTACTACTTTAAGTGTCTCATTTCCTAATCTAATTCCCTCTGCATCACCCAACTTAATTCGACTACATTCCATTATTCTCGTTTTGCTTTTGTTGATGTTCATCTCATATCCTCCTTTCAAGACACTGTCCATCCCGTTCAACTGCTCTTCCAAGTCCTTTGCCGTCCCTGACAGAATTCCAATGTCATCGGCGAACCTCAAAGTTTTTATTTCTTCTCCATCGATTTTAATGCCTACTCCTAATTTTTCTTTCGTTTCCTTTATTGCTTGCTCAATATACAGATTGAATAACATCGGGGAGAGGCTGCAACCCTGTCTCACTCCCTTCCCAACCACTTCCCACTTCCTTTTCATGCCCCTCGACTCTTATAACTGCCATCTGGTTTCTGTAAAACGAAATTAGTTCAATAATATACTTAACGGGATATACATCAGTCACACAGTTAAAAGTTTAACATTAAGGAATACAATAACCAGTCGTGTGAATGGAATGGTTTTCATACGAAGAAGGGTAATTGCTTGGCACTTGTTGCACGTTACACGCTCGTCCAACCGTCAATGAGACCCTGGTTAATACATACAAAGGATCACGTGACACTCCGCTTGCTAATTAATGAAAAGGCCAAGTTATCGGAACGGCAGTCGCAAATGTATGTGAATTCCTAAGGGACCAAATTGCTAATGTCATCGGTCCTTAAAATTACGTACTACTTAAACTAACTTATGCCAAGGACAACACATAAACCCATGTCCGAGGGAAGACTCGAACCCCGCTGGTAGGGGCCGCGTAATTCGTGACATGGTGCGTCTAACCTCGCGGCCAATCCTCGAGGCCGGCAGTCACAGCTCACAGTATAGGTTGCGGAGTTACAGAAACAAAACAAACAATAAAAATTGTACTCGTGTTCTATACAACTGGCACTAAAAGTAGTTGAAGCAAGGCAAGAATCCAAAAACTGGATGCTGCAGGTACTGCCATAAAACAGTGAACAAAGGTAAGAACTAACTGCTTGCGAGCTTTAAAATGTGCGCACTATTCCACTGGGTAGGTATACTAGCAGGGAGGAAATAAGTGTTACAGGACGGCCAGAGGCACCATCAGAACACACGGCTCTTAATACGGTCACAAGATTTTGCCAGAGACGGCTGTACCAATCCAACGTGTGATTGTCCACAGAGTAACCTTTTGGCAGCGACCATGGAAGAGTACTCACAAGGGAAACTCCCCATCGCACCTCCCTTCGATTTAGTTGTAAGATGGCTTCGTGGATAGTTCATGAAAATCTGAACACAGATCAAGCATGAAAACAGGAAGAAGGTGTACCGAGCTGTGAAATAAGAAGCAAAATAGAAACCTAGTACTGTTAAAATGTGCAACACAGCGTGGTCTCGTGGTTATGTGGTCACGGTGTTGGGTTGAAAAGGGGGCCATAGTGTTAAAATCTCTCTCGAGTCCAACATTTATTTCCCTTTTTTTAAAAAAAATTATGGACTGCCCATTTGGTCATTAACGTGGCTGTGCGCAGTATTCAGATTTTTGCATGTGTTGTGGCGCAACATCCATTTGCAACAGCGTTATGTAAGGAAGGGGCCTGAAGACGTTCGTATCTCCTTTTTGTTCTACAAAACTACCACATGTTGTGACTCTTGCGCTCCGTTTTGAAAATTGTGACTCTTGAATTCTTTTGTTGTAACGTAGTCCACAATCGTTTATTTGTTGCTTCCATTTCCGTGAGAGACCTCTGCGGGACCGCTCCTGCTTTTACTATTCATCACATTTACTTGCGACGGTAATACACTCTTGCCACATGATTCATATTTTAAAAGCAATGTATAGTATTACAATTGCCAAGAATACAGAAGAACAGACATTCAACAACCGTCGGAAAATTGATGATTCTGTGAAAGAAAGAAAAAAAGGAAAAAAAACTGGGGACAAGGGAGATTTGAACACAGATGGTGGCCACAAACCACGACTCCGTCCTTCCGGCAGTTCGCTCGATAGTGCACATATCTGGCTGTGACTATTCACCTTCCTTTTTTGCTTCTTTCTTCGCAGTTAAGTACAGCATCTTCCTGTTTTCATGCTTGATGCTTGTTCAGTGTTTGGCGGGATATCCACAGCGCCTTTATACCACTGTATATGAGGGGGTGCAGTGGGCAGTTTCACTTGTTACGAGAGACATGTCAGGAGAGACTTCCATTTAACTGTCTTGGTAATATTCCATCCCACATCAAGGACTTGGCGCTGCTAGCCCTACATCGCCGTCCAGCCGTGTTTACATCCTCCAGCTGCCGCACCGGTGTACTAAATTGGAAGGAGCAAACTCCCTGCCTCCGTGCAGGCGCCACTACTGCCGCGCCTCCGGTATTCATACTGCGACCGAGGAAAACATAAGAGCTGCTTGGATATCAAGAATCTCTGACCGACGTGAAAATCAAATCGACCCTCAACAAGGCTCAAAATTGTTACATCTAAGTGAGTCATTAGCTTTTAACCAATTCGAAAGGAAATTTGGTAAGTTCGTGATTCTGTGTGCCACGTGATGGCTACTGAGCCCAAAGTCCTTTCTCTTATAAGGTGGCGATTAATGTAAGGAGGATCCGTACGGATTTTATGAGACAAGAATGCTGTCTTACCTAGAATGGGTGGTTATTTCAGTCAGCTTCGAGGTATTTGTGGAAAACCGAGCCCTCCATGCTACGTATGTGTAGAATACGACGAAACCTGAAGGGGCGCCATATAGCTTTATTTGTACGCAACATATTGTCTAATTTATATTGGTAATTTAAGCTCTTGTATTTATTTGTTCACTTTTCGAATACACGAGTAAAGGGAAAAACAGACTTCGTGAGTCTCAGCTAGAGTTGAAAGAAATTTTTTTTTATCTATCATGCGCTGAGTGTTACTACAGTTTCATTTGCAGCAGAAGATGTGAAAATTTTTGTAACTTCATGTTCAGGACCAAGATAACCCATAGCAAGATCACCGATTACAGGTCGTATCATACCATCACTTGCTTTCAGCTTTACGTTCCCTTATTAAGCGCGCTACGATCAAGGTCAGGGATAAGTGCCAATAGTCCGTTATCCACAAAGGGCTGCTAGAATATTTAAGGCTTGATTACATCCAGAACAGGAGACCGAGTTGATCTTAACTTCAATCAGAAATATTATCCGTTTGTGAATTTTTGTTTAAATAACAGTAAATTAAGTCAGTAGCGTTTAGAACTTCATTATCAATCAGTTGCATTTCTGTATTCTTTGTGAGTACACTGCGTTCGTGTACTTATCATCAGCACACTGCATTTGTGTATTCAACTTTAGTCAAATGTGCTCCTGCATTCAGTATTAGTCAGATGTGCGTAAATATTAATGACCCTCAGTAGCAACGCACCCTTTTAAATATTTATATTGTGTACGGGAAACAGATTTCCCCAATTTTCTGGAAGATACCAAGGTCGGTTGAATCAGGTAATGTTTGTAGAAAATTTGATTGTGAGTAAAATGCCTCCATCTTGTAGTTTCATTGACGCCTTGTAAACCGTTAATCGTGTTATATCCGCTTATTATGCCAGCTTTGCCCTTTCATTTTTTTAAAAGTAAATGATTTTTCGGAGCGGTTGTTGATAATTATAGCGAATATCTTGATGTTAACAACAGATGAAAAAAAAATTGAAGTACCTTTGTTAGTGTCCTAACTTACACTTTCCTCTGGACCACAGAGAAGATTGTGGCAGTGGCCTTCACTGTCTCAGTGCTTCACCCAGGTCGTAGCACAATAGTGCCTCTCACGTAAACGTAAGTGAACTGCCGCACACTACATGGATCTGTCCCCTAGGAAAGTTTTTCTGCGGATGAATCCACACGTGTGATAAGACTACAGGAATTCGTCGTCTCACCAGTCAACTGATATGGTGAAAACTTTTGTAATTGGGCCATGACGTGCTCGTGTTGTAGCTAAAACACACAAACTCTCATCGACGAAGCTCCTATCTGGAAGCTTTCCAGTCTCCAGTCTGTAGCATATAGGCTATTTTTACAATGTGCGTTATATAGACGCTTCTCGCCTCCACGACTTACTTAATAATTTATTTTAATTTCATTTTAATGAAAAAATAAATGTCCTTTGTGGATTTGCCTTGTTCCAATATTGCCAAAACTATGCTTCCCATAAGACCAGGTAACTGAGTCATGTATACTGCCGCACTGGGACATAATCTATTTCCTGTCGCACTGTAGTTGTTTAACACTAATGAGCAATACTGAGAGAGACAAGCACGGAGCCTATAGTATCAAGTGACGTAACCCCCTCTTTGACTGCAAGCCTGTCATGAACGAATGTGGCTGGAAAGTTAGGGCAGGTATCCGGTGCGAGGGAAACTGTCTGTTCTCAGAATATTCTAGTACTTTTTTGAAGTTTGCAGTATCCATAATGCGGAAGACAGTAGTGGCGGCATGGTCATAACGAAATTCTCGTACTGAGACATCGAGATACCGAATTTCACAAAATGGTTTAATTAACTTACCAGTTAATTACAATTTCTTTAATCCCTTAGGGAGTTAGTTATGTTTGGTTTGTGGGGCGCTCAACTATGCTGCGATCAGCGCCGTTACAAAGTCCCAGTTTTTTCACAGTCCAAATATCTTTATCCTTTTCACAGTCCAATCCAGTCGCTGTCACGAATGATGATGATGATGAGGATGAAATGATGACTACAACACAAATACCCAGTCCCCAGACAGATAAAACCCCTAACCCAGCCAGGAACCGAACCTGGGACCTCTGATCCTGGGGCAGCAATGCTAGCCATCAGACCACGAGCTGCGGACGTAGGGTGTTAAGAAGAGTGAAAGAAGGCCTTTGTATGCACCAGCCATGTAAGTTCTTAATGGTATGTTACTAGCCCTTGTTTCGACTGTGGTACTGACATCGCGGTGGTGCACATGCATGCTGTGGTGCTGATGGCAATACTTCGACTCTATCCTTGTGGAAACTCAATGGCTAGCTAGCACAGCGGATGGACGTACTGAGCAACGTTCTGCTCTTTTTATCGGTTACCAATATCCTGTACCTTAACGGGGTCGACATGGTAATTAGCAGATTTTGAATTATTAATAACTGAGGGAGACCGGATGCCCGTCGTGTCGCTACCACTTTAGTACACGGTACAATTTTTGACCAACCCATCTGTCTGAGTGTACTGCTATTAATGTGAAAGTGTGCGAGGAGCTTCTGCTAATCGTGTAACAGTTTCCAGACGTGGGTAACAAACCGGTATTAAATTCTCGGACGTGGGAAACCACCTAAAATGCACATCCAGCCTTGCTGGCAAACCGGCTCTCGCCCTTTATCTGCGTGCTAGATTGCACCCAGGGCCGGCGCACCCATTCAAATTTCGGAAGCGGCTTGCTAACAAGCATGGCTATCTGGACAGATAGCAATGTACTTGATTGTATTGAAAAATGTACATACAGTTAAGAAAGACACCAACTTCTGAGGAATTCTGTACTGTAACAGTTCACCGAGAATTCTGAAACACTAGTGAGTAGAAACAACAATTAGATCCGTGTGTATAGACGTCAGTAACGTAACGACTAGTTTGTGATCTCTTGTATTGTGGAACAGGGCTGAATTAGCAACTCACACGTTCAGAACGGGAACCGTTAGAGTTTCTAAGTCATGACACTTAAGCTACGGTGTGTGTAAGTCATTACTGCGCTTGTCTTCATGCATGTGAGTTTTAAATACGAAGGAGTGGTTTAAAAGTGCCGCATACGAATTTTTATGTGAATAATTTTGAAATTAGTTAAATAAAACAAACGTTGATAATATTTTATGTGTCTATTTTTCATGTCTACGTATTTGTAGCTCTCTGTCACAAGAGATCTCCGAATTGAAGCGTGGTGTGTAACGTAATTATATCGGCGCGTGAGCAAAAGGCTGCTGTAATTGAGTTTAGAATTCGAAGGGTTCGTCCACAAATGGAACACCTTCTATATCAGTATGATAATGAGAGACCACAAACGTTAGCTGTGTCGTTTGCAACAGTCCGACGCCTCAGGTCTACTGTTATCGATCAGTCCCAACTAAGCACCATCCGATTTTCCACTGTTTCGAAAACTTAAATAATACCTTCGAGGACTTTAATTTAAGTGTAATGAAGCTGTGCAAGCAGTAACGTCAACGACAAACATCTCTCTGGTCGGGAGGATTGTGTTCTGTTGAAAAAAATATGTAGATGTGAAGAATACGTATGTAATTACTATTGGTTTTATATAGGAGGGATTAAGGGTTTTACGTAAACGATCCGAGGCACTACTTTTCAGCATGCTCTCATAGTTGTAACTTTCGTACACGCTAACAGCATGCTGGCTGTGTGATTAACATATGTTCCTCTTTGTGTAAAGAAGCACGTAAGTTCCACGTTGTTGGGAACAGCTCAGGTCAAACATAAAAAACAATTATTTGGTAATTTCAATTATATCACTGAAAAAATCCTAAAAGCCATAGCACTTTCAACTGCAGTGCTTCTTACGCTACATCATCCCGAACTGACAGTGTCTTTTCCATGCTATCTGTCCACTAGTACACTGTTGATTGCCACATAATGATTTACTGACATTACTTGTTTAAGATGTAGAGAGTCTTGTGCGAACACTGGATACGCGGCACTGGTCACTGTGGAATAGGGTATTAAATGGAGAGATCATCAGTTTCAGACAGCCGCTTGGAAACATTCCTCCATGCTGAAGACTCGTTCTATTTTCATATTATCCAATGCCTGCTACAGTTTTACATCAGTAAGATAACAGTACCACTTTGTATTTCTACTCCCTCATGCATGTTGTGAACAACACCTTCTGGGGATGGTCAACACTGGAACATTATGAAGCACATGACAGTAATGCTCTTGATCTCTTTGAAATGGAACTCCGAGAGATCTGCTACATTGACTCTGTGGGAGGTAAGAGTAAATTTATATGTCACCACCTTCAGACAGCTGTTTGGAAACACTCTACAACACCGAAAACTCTTCCAGTTTGCATGTGTTCCAATGTCACCCACATTTTTGTCAATAAGAAGCATTGCCTCTTTTGTGTTTGTTTGCGGAGCAGCTTAGCTTACACCATGCAATGTCGATCTTTCTTTTGGCGCCAATGGATTGAAACAAGTTACTGTCAGTTAGCACCTGACACAGACCTAAGAGTAATATTAGGAAAAAAAAATGTATGGCAGTGTACAAAGCTGTAGTCATACACCACTTGGACATGTTACAGCAGAAAAGCAATGTATCAAACTGCTTATGAAACAACGACACAGATACTCTCACTTCTGACTGATAATCTATATATGTCGTCCTGCTCCACTATAGGTGAAAAAATATTACACAGGTGTGCCCAAGTGACTTCGTGACTGGTTATCTACTCCAGTGGATCAATATGTGTGTACGTAATATTGTGGACATCAACACACAGTTGTTTTTGACGTATCAGAAGAGAGAGATGCAGTAAAATCTAACAGAGTGGCATTAGGAGGTTCTATTCCAAAGAGTAGTATGACTGGTTAAAGATTGGATTCAAATACTTTGCAGTTTTTTTCCTTCTCTGGGTGTTGCAATATAATGGTAAGGATTGATCTCAAATTTAATATATGACTGTATAGATGCTGGTCTGTATCAGTATTTCATGCTTCTGAAAATATTGTATCGCCTTCAAGCATGACAATTTGGATTTTGGATGGTCTCAAACAACATCAGTTTTCCTCATAAAGCAAATAGAAATCAACAGTATCTGTTCTCATGGAATTATGACAATTTTATTATTATCATCAGGACTGTGTGTTTAAAAATACATATCATGACAAGCTCTGCCTTATTTAATACTTCTTAACCCCTAATTATAAAGTAACCATCACTTGAATTATAGCTCTTTGTGGAACCTAGAAATGATAGTGTTTTTCTCGACGTCTGATATGTTTACTTGAAAGAGTCTGTTTTGTAATGACCAAACTACTTACGAAACAACAACACAAGAATGCGCTGCTATTGTGAATGATTGTCTTCTTAACAGAAAGCGACACTCAGATCGGTAGTGCTGTGTCATGAACGAAAAGTATCAGATGTCATCACTCATACAGTATTTGTTTTCGATGTATCGGTGGAGGCTAATAGGGCTATCTAATGTGTGATGTTACGAAGTTCTATTACAAGGCAAATTCTCACTATTTTGTCTTTTGCATTTAGTAGATGCCAGCTCAATATCCACTGCACCAGTAAAAACGGAACCAGACATAGTGTACAATCAATAATGTACTCTTCTTGTTGCCAAACATAAAATGATTGTGCTTTTTCAACATTTTAACAGATGTTATGACAGGCTGTATTCTGTAATGTTATTTCATGTGACTGAAATGTAAGTAATACCCAAGCACACAACAGTTTATTTACAGGGACTCATTCAAACCATCTAATTTTGTCCATCAGACTGAAAGAAATCGCTTCACATAGATATTTCGTTACACTGTATGGTTTTTTCCTTCAGAGTTTAAATTCTCGCTTTTTTTCTTTACACCAATGAATGTTTCGATATGACGACGATATTCTACAGTGATCGGTAATTTTTGCAGCAAGATTGTGGAAGGTTTTTCGAATTTATGCAGGTTGGACATGCATAGGACATGTGTGATAAGTTAATAGATGTGTCGCTATAGAGCTTCTTCTTCTTCAAGTACGACTGACAGATGCTTTACATGTAGGTTAGTAGAGGTGTGTTATGAAGGAAAAGTGTCATATGTCATCACACAAACGATATTTGTTTTCGATGTACTGGTGGAATCTCACATGGTTTTCTACTATGTGACGTTAGGAGGTTTTATTGCAAGATATGCTTTCACGATAATTTTTTTCACAGTGAAGTTTGCTCATGTGCAATTGGCGGTGGAGCTGTAGTTTTTTTCACATCATTGGTTTTCAAAAAGTGACAGGAGGTCTGGGGAATGAGAGAGGGAGAGAGAGAGAGAGAGAGAGAGAGAGATTGAGCGAGCTGTGTATTATATCTTGCCGTCTAATGTAAAAACCTATACCGATTTTTCTCATAAACATAAAGGAAAATGATCTGCAAGTATTGTAATGGAAGCAGGGGATTTAGTACTATCACGACTGTGTTCTCTTTTGTAACAGATGCTCACTTATAAGACGTGCATTGACGTTAAATGCAATTGATGTGTTCCTCTCAGAAAGGCGGGAGCTTGCAGGCTGTGCTGCTTGCGGCGTGATGGGTCTGCCCCATAGGCATTTGCAGCGGCGTTTTTAGACAAACTACACGCGAACAGGATAGCTATCATTTTCTCTTTCTATTCTGTGGCCCACTGACGTCGCAGCCTACTGTGTATGTGCAGCTTTCGTCGGCATCGATATCACTCTCTACCAAGACCACCTGCTCTGCTCGATGTGGAGAGCCTCTGGCTGTGGCTGGCTGACGTTTAACTGCGATGACTGGTAGGTCGGCAGCACAAAGAAGCAGTGCTGCTGCCCATTATATAACCAGCGGTTGTTGAAGAAAGCCTTCTGGAGAGTTCTCCAGAATTTCGTTGTTGTTCAAGAAGGGTGAGGGGCGCAATCTTATCGAGAAGTGCGTTTAAAAACTTGCAGGAAGCGTCCTCTTCTTGAGTCTTTTGTCTGTCTGTGATTGATTTCCACAGACTGGAGACAATATATCACTGCCCCAGAAGAATCTCTTTGTGGACCATCAGCCACAGGATAAAACACGCCTATAACGCTACATACTGTGAGGAGAGGGAGAGACGATGGATGGTAGGAGGGGAGGTAAGACTGGTTATAACCTGGTTAGTTTGTGTCCGCACATCGAGGAGAACACACGTGCTGCTGCCATCCCTTTCTCCTGATGTAACCTTTTGAGGTTGGCTTTTGCGGTAGTTGTTAACACAGGCTTTTTCAGTTCCCAGTACATGTGTTGCATTAAAACCATTATCTACAAGTGCTGGCTTTACAACGACAATTAAGGTGTGTAACTAGAACAGTGAAGAATTTTCCATCACCTTTGAGAGCATGTATTGGCCTCCTCGAATTTCGTGCACCAGGGCTGCAGGGTGATTGTTGAGCAATGCTGCGAGAGGCTTCTGGAGCAAACTCCAACACCAGACAGCGGGACACACACACAGTCCATAAAAGTCAGTAGAGGTGGTCATGCAAAGTCGTCTCTTGCACTGTGGGTTGCCCAGCTACTTCAGAATCACAAACGCCTCCAGCAGAGGCTCTCTATGAGTTGTGAAATACTGTACATCTTCAACCCATCCTGCTGCATCACCAGTATTTGTTGAAAAGTAGTCCCCCATACTAATTATTTATTACCCTCCTTCTATTCCTTGTGTACAGTGTTATAGACCCAGTTTTCAGATTCATGCCTATGGTAATGCACTTATTAATCTCATCTCTGTCCAACATTAACGTCTTGTTAGTTGATCACATTTCATGCCAAAAATTCGCACCAATAGGGCTGGTGGGGAATGGGTGGCGGAGGACAGGAGATTGTGTAAGTAGGCTGTTTAGGTTTTCTTATTGGTAACGCCACATAGCGCGCTGTATGAAAAATCACTGGCTGTGCTGTGCGCAGTCTGTGGCTAGTTTGCATTGTTGTCTGCCATTGTAGTGTCGGGCAGCGGCGGCTGGATGCTAACAGCGCGTAGCGTTGCGCAGTTGGAGGTGAGCCGCTAGCAGTGTTGGACGTGGGGAGAGAGATGGCGGAGTTTTGAAATTTGTAAGAATTGGTGTCATGAACTGATATATATATTATGACTATAAAGGTAAATACATTGTTTGTTCTCTATTAAAATCTTTCATTTGCTAACTGTGCCTATCAGTAGTTAGTGACTTCCGTAGTTTGAATCTTTTAGTTAGCTGACAGTAGTGGCGCTCGCTGTATTGCAGTAGTTCGAGTAACGAAGATTTTTGTGAGGTAAGTGATTTGTGAAACATATAGGTTAATGTTAGTCAGGGCCATTCTCTTGTAGGGATTATTGAAAGTCAGATTGCGTTGCGCTAAAAACTATTGTGTGTCAGTTTAAGCACAGTCTTGTATAATTGTTCAAAGAGGACGTTTCACATAGACCAGTCGTGTATAATTTTTGTAAGGGGACGTTTCAGTCGGAAGAGAGTGGGGAACCACTTGTCATCTGGGAAAAACCCATGCCATCATCTGGGGTTGGGGTAATTAAATGATCAATTAAATAATTTGATATTGAAATTGGGGTGGTATTAGCTTTGGCCCACTACTATTATGGTCATTTACCTGTTTGCAATCATTCCTTGTATTTGGGTGATTACAGGATGTATTTAATGGAAATAATGAAAGAAGTAATCGTCTGTGTCACTTTGTTTTGATATGATAATCAGTTCGACCTTTGACGCAGGATGAGACTCACCTATAGTTCGTTTCTTGCTTTGAAAATGAGAGTCCTAATCACTTTGTTCTCAGATCCACTATTCTCACAGATGTACTTACTTTGCCATCGTTCACTTGTCCATGGTAGCACTTCCTAGTCTTCATTTTACGTGTGAGGTGAAGTAAGGTCCGATCAGACGCGAAATGGAAACCACCGTGAAAATGAGAACTGTTTTATTTGCAACGGTTACCTATACCTTCAAGTTACTTCTCTATAAAGTCGTCGCTCTATTTAGATATTTTTCGTAGCTATACACCAACTTTCCGATACCCTCATCAGAAAAGGTAGTCGCTTGTGGTCTCTGCCAATTCTCTACGAGGATCTACAACTCGTTCTCTGAGCCAAAATGTTATCTTCATGGCTAGTGGTTCATATGAGCAGAGAAGAAACTCAGGGAGAATGAGATATAGACAGGATTGTTGATGATCAAACCCTTCCCATCGAAAACCCTACACGAGCATCTCGATTGCCCCTGTAGGGTGCGGCAAAAATTGTCATGAAGAAGGAAACCCAAGACAGCTTTGTTATGTAGACTGCATGACATCAGGTGAAATCTCTCAATAGAACCTCATACTCTGCTGGATACACTAATCTGTAGGCATCTTTACGTTCTCACTGTACACTCAGAACTGAAAAGAACGACGTTACCTGATCGACGGGTATTAGACACTGCCTGACAAATCTCTGCAGGGTTCCGTTGGATTTTCACTGTGGATTTCATTTCACAGTGATCGGACCTTACTTTCCGAACAGCCCCTTTATCAATAACTAGCAAAAGTTTTGCTTGTTGTTTGTTCATTATCGCTCAGCACAAGACATCTAGATCTATATCATTACTCGACAGCCGCGCGGGGTAGCCACGCTGTTAATACGTCTTGTCACGGTCCGCGTTGCTCCCCCCGTCGGAGGTTCGAGTCCTCCCTCGGGCATGGGTGTGTGTGTCGTCTTTAGCGTAAGTTAGTTTCAGTTAGATTAAGTAGTGCGTAAGCTTGGGGTGACCTTAGCAGTATGGTCCCATAAGAGCTTACCACCAATTTTTCAATACTCGACAAGCCACATGTTGTTTCGTGAGACAGTGCACTTTTGGTGCCACTATTGTTCCCCCTCCCTTGCTCCATTAGTGAACGGTGGATAAGAAGTAGAATTGTCGATAAATCTGGTATTAACTCTAATTTATCGAATTTTCTCGTTACGTCCACTTCGGGAGACGTATGTAGGAGGAAGTAATATGTTGTCCGACTTTTCTCGGAACGCCCTATCTTGAAACACTGTAGTAAACAGCTCCATGATACACAACGCCTCTCTTGTAGCGTTAGTCACTGGAGGTTGGGGGTAAGGAACGCCGTACAGCAGAAGTACAAAACTTCTTATGAAACAAATGAAAATTTTTACTAACACTGTGGACCAGTTTTCAGTTAAGACCAACAGTGACACATCACAGAGGTCTGACTCCGTTTGCATACAAATCGTGTTTGTAGTACATCAACTGAACCTGGTTTATACAATGTTACAATATCTAAAAACGTACGAAAATGATTAACAATTATCAATATCAAAAATCATATTTTATTATATTCATAGAATGCAACATATCTAGACATGGAATTTTACAGTGTCAAGTATCTCAAAACTTGTCGAATCATTTGTGGTGGCGATTTAATTAAATACATAATTTGTTTATATGAAACAAATTACCTGTATCTTGGTATTTCGATCTTGTCCGAAAGAAGGTAGTCCCAAGAGTCTATCATTTACAAAACAAAACAAAAAAAAGTTCAAATCGCTCTGAGCACTATTGGACTTAACTTCTGAGGTCATCAGCCACCTAGAACTGAGAGCTATTTAAACCTAACTAACCTAAGGACATCACACACATACATGCCCGAGGCAGGATTCGAACCTGCGACCGTAGCGGCTGCGCAGTTCCAGACTGTAGCGCCTAGAACCCTAGAACCGCTCGGCCACTCCGGCCTGCCGAACATCTACAGCTGAGGGTCAGGCAGCGCTCTGTGAGTGCTTGTGTGTGTGTGTGTGTGTGTGTGTGTGTGTGTGTGTAAATGTGCGTACGTCACAGCCAGCACACCAGCTGCAGACCACAATCAGCCCAAAGGCAAGCCACATTATGAAACACATAACTTTCACGAATGGCAATTTAGGGACACATTGAGCATCCTAAATTTTGGAAAAACGTCATCTTTTATCCTTCTTCTTCCTCTTGTTCTTCTTCATCTTCCTCACTTCCTTCTGTCTTGACACAGGCTTCCCTCTGCGTGTTGCAGATACTGTAAACAGGCCGTGTCAGAAGGCGCGGGACTTCACTGCCTGTGGTCGGATTCGAACGCGATTTCTCTGGTGGGCCCGTGGAAGAGAGCGATGCGGGCATGTCCACGGATGTCTTCTGATGACAGAATAATAACATTTATTGATCAACTGCAATACACTTGTTTTGGAAGCTGTGGACTAGGGTTGGTTCCACTCGTAATATTCTGCGGAGAGCTGCTTCTTGTCACGTCCTCCGCTTGTGACACAGCGTTCTCCTTCGTGTTACTTAACTCGTTAACTCGGTGCTCAGTCGGCGCATTTAAGTCACGGTATCATACCACTGAACTGCGAAACAGAACGTAATACTTTACGACTTCCGGCTCCCAATATTGTTTTACGTTTTACTTTTCAGCTGACTTAATCGCTCTAATCATTCGACCCTCTACCCTACATTAGGTGCTTCCATCTTGTTGCTGATCTTAAAATGAACCTTTTACCTTGAGTAATATAATGCCAAAAGTATATTCCTAATCCTGAATCCGCCATTCGCAACAGATGGGCTATCCATTTCTGCTTATTTTTTTCAAGCTTTACATTTTTATAAAATATTTCTGTTGCTCCCTAATATCTATATTTCCCTTATGTTGCAGCGTTGTGTATCCTCCTAAGGAGGTCTGTAATGTTATTTTACCTTTTTTCCCTTTACCCAAGATTCCACACATCGATGTTGGTAGAGACATAACTTCGTAAAATTTAAGATACGTTTATGTCCTTTATTTTATTTTGGAGAGATCCCCTAATGGCACAATTTAGGTAACTACTAATTAAATTTCTGAATTTTGTCTTCATATATGTAACGTAGGTATCCGAAGGAAACTCTGTCAGTTCATTCAATATCTTGTCGGGTTCTCTTATTTCGACGCAGTATATTTCAAGCGTATGCAGAATACGTAGTTGCCGCTTCTTGTTGATTCTCCGGAGAATTTTCATGTCCGTGTCCAAGGTTGTGTGGTTGTAAAATGGTTCATATGGCTCTGAGCACTATGCGACTTAACGTTTGAGGTCATCAGTCGTCTTGAACTTAGAACTAATTAAACCTAAGGACATCCCACACTTCCATGACCGAGGCAGGATTTGAACCTGCGAAAGTAGCGGTCGCTCGGCTCCAGACTGAAGCGCTCAGAACCGCGCGGCCAATCCGGCCGGCCTGTGTGGTTGTATGTTGACATAGTATTTCCAGTGCGGTTTCCTGTTGTGAATAAGTTGAAAGCTACCACTCATTCTTGAACTACCCACACATGTTGATCCAGGAATATGAGCACCGTTCATCCGCTGACATATCCCCCGAAACTGAAGTATGATTACGTGATATGACCATTGCTTAGTAACAAAGTAATAGCTAAGCTTCTACAATGCACAATAACGATGAAAAATTACTTGTCCATAAAGTGTTTTCAATAGATACTCAGTCCCAAGGAACTCAGTTTTGAATTTGAACATGGATGCAGTTACGTCTTGTGGGATGGCTAAATCATTAAAGGCGGTGTACGATAATGAATTTCCATAGACAAATTAAATTTTAATTCCAAATTAATGGCAAAGAATTTAAATTTATAAATCATCTTAGGTGGCTGTGAATAAGTATTTGCAATAGACTACATTTAAATCCCTTCAGTACAATGCCTTATAACCACACAACAACGTTAAAACTCCCCTATACAAAAAACACCATTTAACGTTGAATAAGTGTGCTATAAGTCACTTTGAAATTACAGGTGCGTTGGTGTTAGGGATGAAAGTGAGCTACCTGTGTTGTACGATTCGCCCTCATCCAATGAGATGGAGGATGTAATCTCCCCCCTTCTTCCATCTATTGTCCACATTAAATAATGCCCAGTTCAAGCAATTAATAACCAAAATCTTTTATGAAGATTGGAGAAGAGAGAAGATTAAAATAAACCTTCAAGCTTACTTAGCTTGTCATGTTGAGATGGCTCTAGTTATTCTTGTCGAGGGGTCTGATTCTTGAAGCTGAAAACCTAACATCAGGTCCACACGGGTTGATCGAACTAAGTAAATTGGAAGATGGTTGCAGAACTTCCTACATAAATGTATTTCTCACGTATTGGTATATCATACAGTATTTTGGTTTTTCACATTAGGAAAGTCAAAATTACATTGTTCGCTTCTATTATACAAAAATACGTCTGAGCGCATCAGAGGCAAGCTTATGACTGTCTCACTCTGCGGAAATAACAATACTCCAAAGGGTTTATAGTTTTTCTAAAGAAATATATTCCTACTAGTTCTCGTTAAATTATTAATTCCGATTATTATTTCTTAAATGAATCTAGAAATAAAAATAGTAAATAGTACAGGATTGCGTAATTTATAGTAGAAATTTTAAGTGTGCAAGTAATTCGTAATTTTAAATGTTTCTAAAAAGAATTAACTACATATTAAGAACTGTTACTTATCGATTATAACATCTAAACTAAAATATTTTATAAAGTAATTACTTTTCATAAATTTTAGCTTGAAATATAACACACTGTGTATAAAATTATATAAAACTTATCAGAAAAGCAACCGAGACAATATTAACATGTCCAAAATTTGAAAAAATAATACTGGTATCGACAACTACTGTTGACGAACAGTTTTGCTAGAGGAGGATATCACGTTACAAGAACGATGAGTAAGTAAGTACAACAGAAGACGTGAGATGTACTAATGATTTCTGGGCAGCGAGAAGCTCTCTTTCTTGTGGCATTGGGGAACCTACAGGAGTGTCTAAGGGAAGACATTAACGCTTTTCCAGAAAGTAACATACAGAATGTCACGTGGACATGAAAGTGCAACTGCTTTAAGTGAAAGCAGAGGAAACGGAACGCCAAAAGGAAATTCTGGCCCCACAACCTTATTTTCAGAAGGTGGTAGCACGTTGGGTCTACGTAATTTTTGCACTGGAAACCGTGATCATTATTGCTATAGGAAAGGAAAACCTCATGGTAAAGTCAGAGTTACATAATGGAGATATTTTGGTGAATGCTAAAAGTTGTGAGAGAACCATGGTATACTATTTCCTTTCAGCTACACTCACAGGTATGACTGTACTCAGAGTAGCCCACTTTGCCTTGTAATGGCCATAGAAACCCTTGAAAGTAATGCCAACGCAAAATCTAATCTATCTCGACGATACCCTGAATCCTTAATTGATACACTCTTTAGATAAATTAATTACATCTTAGCAAGGGGAAATTTCCAGTGGACAAATGTTTCAACACATTCAGCAATATAAAGGGAACCGATGTCGAAATCTATAAGCATTACTGGTGGTTACCAGTTCTGCCATGTGAGTTGTGCGTACTATTGGTTCATCATTAGTAGAGCGAGGCTACACCTTTGGCGGTCCCTAAGCAACTTCTGTCCTGGCGTCTAGCGAGAGGGCGAGTGCTCTACCGGCTGCGGTGACTTAACATCGAGCTGCTCTGACACTTGCTCAATCCTGTGTTGATGCTGGGTGTAGAAGGAAGTTCCTGAGCAGCCACAAGTGTTAATTGTTTGGGGCTGTAAACCGACGAGAATTTCTCGACATTGCGCTCTCTTGGGAGTGGATCTTGAACTGTCAAGCTCACTTATCTGAGTAACACGATGCCCTAGCGCCAACACGGCCTTGGTTCACATTTGCCGCTGGGTCCGTGGTTATACGGACGGAGAGGAGCAGTGGATGCACATAAATTTTGTTGGTGAGGATCGTGCTTGGAACTGTGGCGCGCTTGTGCGCTGTGGTTAAGCATACCCACTTCTGAAGGAAGTGTATTTGTAGCGGCGCTATTTGCTTCTTTTGCCGATGTTCAACCACAGTACTTGACACTTCGTATGTAAGTGTTGAACTAGTGTCTGCCACATGTGTATAGTGCACGGGCAAGCTCAAATTTTTTAGTATTGCATTTTTTTTGTCCCACTGAACTGCTCTGTGTTGACCGTATGTACGTGAACTAGTGGAAGTGAAGTGGTTTTCTTAAACATGAGCCAGTTGAGTATTTCGGACTCATTTATGTACTTCACTTTTGTTTCAGACCTAGAAGCATCCATTCCCCAGACCAACCGATACGTCATATTGCTGTCGAGTGGGGAACTAACTTGAAATGTATAGAGTAAGAGAACCTGTAAACTTGTGATGACTTGCAAGGACGAGAGTATTGGAGAAACGTGATGTAACTTTGAAGGGTTCAGTGACCTAAAACGTGGGAATAATGGTAGAGAATTAAAAAACAAAAGAAAGATCCTTTTGGGTCAACACACAAGAGCAAAAATGTTTATAATTAGAGAACAGTGTACAATGATATATGTAAATGTACAAAACTGTTACAGAGGACGATCAGAGGCAAATTTAGCACGAAATTTTCGTAGGATTGTTGCGCTGCAGAATGAATCAGTTGCAGAAAGACCCAAGCTCGACAACCAGGAATAATTACCGAGCCACGAGTACAAGAGGGCAAATTAGCACACGTCACACCAGTATTCAAGAAAGGTAGTAAGAGTAATCCACTAAATTACAGGCCCATATCGTTCACGTCGATATGCAGCAGGATTTTAGAACATACACTCCTGGAAATTGAAATAAGAACACCGTGAATTCATTGTCCCAGGAAGGGGAAACTTTATTGACACATTCCTGGGGTCAGATACATCACATGATCACACTGACAGAACCACAGCCACATAGACACAGGCAACAGAGCATGCACAATGTCGGCACTAGTACAGTGTATATCCACCTTTCGCACCAATGCAGGCTGCTATTCTCCCATGGAGACGATCGTAGAGATGCGGGATGTAGTCCTGTGGAACGGCTTGCCATGCCATTTCCACCTGGCGCCTCAGTTGGACCAGCGTTCGTGCTGGACGTGCAGACCGCGTGAGACGACGCTTCATCTAGACCCAAACATGCTCAATGGGGGACAGATCCGGAGATCTTGCTGGCCAGGGTAGTTGACTTAACACCTTCTAGAGCACGTTGGGTGGCACGGGATTCATGCGGACGTGCATTGTCCTGTTGGAACAGCAAGTTCCCTTGCCGGTCTAGGAATGGTAGAACGATGGGTTCGATGACGGTTTGGATGTACCGTGCACTATTCAGTGTCCCCTCGACGATCACCAGAGGTGTACGGCCAGTGTAGGAGATCGCTCCCCACACCATGATGCCGGGTGTTGGCCTTGTGTGCCTCGGTCGTATGCAGTCCTGATTGTGGCGCTCACCTGCACGGCGCCAAACATGCATACGACCATCATTGGCACCAAGGCAGAAGCGACTCTCATCGCTGAAGACGACACGTCTCCATTCGTCCCTCCATTCACGCCTGTCGCGACACCACTGGAGGCGGGCTGCACGATGTTGGGGCGTGAGCGGAAGACGGCCTAACGGTGTGCGGGACCGTAGCCCAGCTTCATGGAGACGGTTGCGAATGGTCCTCGCCGATACCCCAGGAGCAACAGTGTCCCTAATTTGCTGGGAAGTGGCGGTGCGGTCCCCTACGGCACTGCGTAGGATCCTACGGTCTTGGCGTGCATCCGTGCGTCGCTGCGGTCCGGTCCCAGGTCGACGGGCACGTGCACCTTCCGCCGACCACTGGCGACAACATTGATGTACTGTGGAGACCTCACGCCCCACGTGTTGAGCAATTCGGCGGTACGTCCACCCGGCCTCCCACATGCCCACTATACGCCCTCGCTCAAAGTCCGTCAACTGCACATATGGTTCACGTCCACGCTGTCGCGACATGCTACCAGTGTTAAAGACTGCGATGGAGCTCCGTATGCCACGGCAAACTGGCTGACACTGACGGCGGCGGTGCACAAATGCTGCGCAGCTAGCGCCATTCGACGGCCAACACCGCGGTTCCTGGTGTGTCCGCTGTGCCGTGCGTGTGATCATTGCTTGTACAGCCCTCTCGCAGTGTCCGCAGAAAGTATGGTGGGTCTGACAGACCGGTGTCAATGTGTTCTTTTTTCCATTTCCAGGAGTGTATATTGTGTCCGAACGTTAGAAATCACCTCGAAGAAAACGATCTATTGACAAACAGTCAACATGGGTTTAGGAAACATCATTCCTGTGAAACACAACTATCTCTTTATTCAAATGAAGTGTTGAGTACTGTTGACAAGGGATTTCAGATCGAGTCCGTATTTCTGGATTTCCGGAAGGTTTTTGACACGGTACCACACAAGCGGCTTATATTGAAATTGCGTGATTATGGAATATCGTCTCAGTTATGTGACTGCATTTGGGATTTCCTGTCAGAGGAGTGACAGTTCGTAGTAATTGACGGGAAGTCATCGAGTAAAACAGAAGTGATTTCTGGCGTTCCCCAAGGTAGTGTTACAGGCCCTTTTCTGTTCCTTATCTACATTAACGATTTTGGAGACAATCTGAGCAGCCGTCTTCGGTTTTTTGCAGATGACGCTGTCGTTTATCTAGTAATAAAGTCATCGGAACACCAAAACAAACTGCATAACGATTTAGAGAAGATAGCTGAATGGTGAGGAGAAAAAAGTGGTTCAAATGGCTCTGAGCACTATACGACTTAACTTCTCAGGTCACCAGTCGCCTAGAACTTAGTACTAATTAAACCTAAGGATTCGAACCTGCGGCCGTAGCGGTCGCTCGGTTCCAGACTGTACCGCCTAGAACCACACGGCCACTCCGGCCGGTAATGGTGCGAAAAGTGGCAGTTGACCATAAATAACGAAAAGTGTGAAGTCATCCACATGAATGCTAAAAGGAACTCATTAAACTTCAGTTAAACGATAAATCAGTCTAATCTAAAACCCGTAAATTCAACTAAATACCTACGTATTATAACTACGAACAACTTAAATTGGAAGTAACACATAGAAAATGTTGTGGGGAAGGTTAGCAAAAGACTACGATTTATTGGCAGGACACTTAGAAAATATAACAGATCTACAAAGCAGACTGCCTACACTACGCTTGTCCGTCATCTTTTAGAATACTGCTGCGCGGTGTGGAATCCATACCAGATAGGACTGACGGGGTACATTTAAAAAGTTCAAAGAAGGGCAGCACGTTTTGTATTATCGCGAAATATGGGAGAGAATGTCACAGAAACGATACAGGATTTGGGCTGGACATCAGTAAAAGAAAGGCGTTTTTCGTTGAGACGGAAGCTTCTCACCAAATTCCAATCACCAAATTTCTCCTCCGAATGCGAAAATATTTTGTTGACACCGACCTATATAGGGAGGAACGACCACCACGATAAAATAAGCGAAATCAGAGATCGTACGGAAAGATATAGGTGTTCATTCTTTCAGCGCGATATACGAGATTGGAATAACAGAGAATTGCGAAGGTGGTTCGATGAACCCTCTGCCAGACACTTAAATGTGATTTGCAGAGTATCCATGTAGATGCAGAAGTAGCTCGTGCAGCCAGGGCCACCATGTAATAGGCGCGAACCCGGCTCTTTAAGCAACTCTTTAACCAATGTGGCTTTGGGGATTCAAACTAACATTTAGTGCTGCCGACATTCTGTGAGTTTCATGGAAGCCATGACGAACTGATCAATAATACTCAGCTTTCAACCCACTTTCAGACACTGGCGCTGGAATGGAACGAGCTTGATGAAAAGTATAGTTGTGGTCTGCCATTGCTATCTAGTGGGACATCACGGATTAAGAGAAGACTGGTGTGCTGCCAGCCCTCCTCCCACAGGGCATCATTCGTAGAAGACCTGCTAGCTGTCATCTACCCAACGTCCAGGCGTGGCGCGTTTCCGCAGCCCCTGGCCCACGTTTGAACATCACCTGTGAGGGATCACACTGTATCGCAGACTGTTTGGAGTGGGCGACGCCTGTCCATCATCACACCGCTGCTTGCGTGATAACACATTCACGGCACACTGACCTGCAGCTCCGACGTCAAGATTCGCTGACGAGGTGCGTAAGTGGTTCTTCATAGCAGACGCTGAGGCGCGGCCGCTATACTACGCTTTGAGGATGCTTTATTAAACTCCATGCTTAACCTAACGAATAAATGTTATTATAGATACCACTGTGTTCCTAACGCCTTCGGGCGATTCTCACAACCTCTCTCCCACACACCGTGCTCAGCCCCTGTACTGAAAACGACCACAGCTTCTTGGGCAGATCAGTACTGAGCCAAGTCATTACAGTGTAATATCTTTTCTTTCAAGAGTGCTGGGGTAAATAAAGCTGGATGGATCAGTCAGTACGAGCAATTCCTGAAAGAAGTAAGATACCATTTTCGAGTCCAGGTTGAGCACACAGTTTTAATCTGGCAGAAAGTTCCTACACACATTTCTTGCAGACATCGATACTGCAGAAGTACATTAATAGCACAGCCCACTTCCCTATACATTCAGCCATTGTATCAATGATAATCGTGGAACTCTGACCAACGCTAACAGTAATATCACGGAAAGACAGGATCGATGGGTTAAATATTGAAGCATAAGTTTGTAGCGCTTTTCCATAAGTGTAATAAACTAAACATATACATGTAAGAGATACATTAATCCTCAGTAGTATTTTCTCCAGTATTTACAACAGACTGCCAACGTTGGGGTAACTTTTCGATTAAACAAATGTAGAAAACTCGTGGTTTTGAGGCGAAGAACTCGTTGAGCATTTTGGGAGCGAATTTTCATTCGAAAAGGAAGTGCCTTGAAGGTTATTCGGTAGAGAGCGAAAAAGTAGAAAATCTGAGGGCACAAGGCCAAGTGAATAGGCTGGAAGCAAACTGACTTGCAAATTCGTCTCATGTATAACTTTTTTTGTCAGTCTAGAAGAACAGGCGTGGGCATTATCTTGGAGTAGCATTTCTCCACGCGGTTTTTCTGGTCATTGGTTTTTGATTACGTCTGCAAGACGTCGCAGTTGTTGGCAATAAATGTGAGGAATGATAGTTAATCTTCGGGAAAGCAGTTCGCAATACGCCACACCGTTGCTGTTCCACCAGATGCATAACATCAAAAAATGGTTCATTTTGCTCTGAGCACTATGGAACTTAAATTCTGAGTTCATCAGTCTCCGCCGCCCGCGGTGGTCTCGCGGTTCTAGGCGCGCAGTCCGGAACCGTGCGACTGCTACGGTCGCAGGTTCGAATCCTGCCTCGCGCATGGATGTGTGTGATGTCCTTAGGTTAGTTAGGTTTAAGTAGTTCTAAGTTCTAAGGGACTAATGTCCACAGCAGTTGAGTCCCATAGTGCTCAGAGCCATCAGTCTTCTAGAACGTAGAGCTACGTAAACCTAACTAACCTAAGGACAACACACACATCCATGCCTGAGGCAGGATTCGAACCTGCGACCTTAGCGGTCGCGCAGATCCATCCGTAGCGCCTGGAACCGCTCGGCCACTCTGGTCAGCTGCATAACATCTTCTCTGATTGCGCGCAAGTATTTGCACGGGGAGCAGGTGCTTTCTTTGCGCTCAATCACTCCTTTGTTTTTTTTTACGTTAGCATAAAATCACTATTTCTCGTCACCAGTAATGATACAGGATAAGAATGGTCGGCACTGTTCACGAGCCAACTGATGACGAGCAGGATTTTTGTGATTTCGGTTTAGAGCATGCTGTGTCCATACACCCGAATTTTCAGCCTTCCCCGTTGCCTGCAAGTGTCGCACGATGGTGAAATGATCACAGTGTATCACATCTGCCAGTTACCGAGTACACATAAATGTGGGATGATGCGCATAAGCAACCTTTATCAAACCCTGAAGGTATTCCTGAATGTGTACAGTCACAGATGTCAAAGCGATCTTCCTTAAAGCAAGAAAACCATTTTCTTGCCGTCTTCTGTTCAGTGGGAAGTTGCCCACATACGGAGCAATTGGTTGTGGCAGCCTCCGCTGCTGTCACGTCTCTACTGAATTCAAACAGGTGCGTAAGTAGGAAGTGTTCTGATTTCTCAGATTCGCACTCCATTTTCTAGCATCCCCATCTCCACTCAGTATCTCCAAATGGCCAAATGACAATATATAAACTCGAATAGCCACGTTAATTACAAATAAGAATTGACAATCGATAAATGGACCCATTGCAAGCAGTGTACCAACATGCAAAACAAAAACGCTACGAAGCACCAACCTAATACAACACCGTCGCTGTAAAATTGTGACACACGTTGGTAGACGTTTCTACTGTATGCACGAGGCATTATATCATCTTCTCACAATGCGATTTCCGAATGACAAACTCGCTGTGAAATCTGTAGTTACGTTCGATATACAGATGGCGTTACTGTTACCTACTGTGCGCGGTTCTGTTGCAATGCGCATCACTTGCATGTTCGAGCACTCCTATTTGACGACGCCACCGTTATCATGTTGCAAAGGTTATTTTCCAGCTTCGTAATTATCAAGTAAACAGTACTGGGAAAGCCGGGGTGCCCTTTTAACGATCGCATCCTCGAGCAGAGAATCACCTGCCGGCAGCAGACGGCGGACCTCGCTGGCGTGCCACCTCCTCCCCCCCCCCCCCCCCCCACAGGGGACGCCTGGCGCGCCCTTCCACAATAAATCGGACGGCGGCATCGCATAGCAGTGCTTGGCTCCGCGCCGCGCGTTCCTTCTGCAGCCTGCAGGCCTGTCCTCTTCGCCTTCCTCCTCCCTATCCTTCCCACCGGCTCCTCCTCCTTCTGATTTGCCGTGCAGGACTGCCACCGTAATTGGATTTGCCGTCTCGGCTTGTTTTCGTCGGCGCCTGCCACGGCTCTCCGCTCGCTCAGAATTCAATAGGTGTTAAATCACTGCCAGCACTTAGATCACTAACTCGGCTCCCTTCTGACCTGACTCCTTCCTCGGATCGCCTTCCAGTGAAGACCTTGGAAGACGGGAAATTGTGTAACATTAGCCTCTTCCTGCCCTCCCCTCGAAGCGACCCTTTCCCAGTAGCACGTACCGCCGAGAAAGGGGGAATTAGGTGAGTGAAGGACCCACCGAAATCGAAATCAACTATATAGCTTATGGGTCACAGACGAAGGAAGCTCAGTTCAATATAGTAATAAAAGAGCTTTCTTTTACAGCATAACAATTCGTGTGAAATGGTGAACTCCAAGTACTTGGAATGTATAGTCCATTGAAATATATTTACAGTTTTATTTTTATGTAAATCAGAACAGAATCTCACTGACTTAAGGAATCCGACGAAATAGCAGAGATATAACCATTTCGAGGCACTTATATTGACTGCTATGTTATTGTCTCATTTGGCCGAGCTCCAATGAGACGCTGCTTATTTTCTTAACATAACCGCCTTGTGTATTTTAGCTAATGTGCCTACACAATATTGGCCTGTATAACAGACCAAGACGTCGATAACCTCGCCGTTGAGCGCCCGTAAGCACCAAACTAAACCAACCTGACCATGATTTACATGCAAATTTTTAGTTCGCGGAAACATAAGGTAGCACTATAATGTCAAATGCAGTTGCACCTATTTTGTGATATGAAGTATCTGATACATGTTTTTCCATTACTACACAATGTATTAGCACTCTGACAAAGCACCTTAAGGCTTGTCCAATACTTGTTGATAATTTTACATACTTCTGGGTTACGTTACGAAAATTAGCTTTCCTCTAACTGTCACTACAAAGGCAAAAAATACAACCTTTTCCGGCTTTATAAATTCAGTGAGATACCTTTCATAGGACATGCCACTTACATTTGGATAACTTACCAACTTAAATTATTGAAGCTTATGAGTTAGAATACTATTTTAAAAAATGTGTAATGCTCTCTCATGTTCCCACAAAGATCGGTAATTTAGAGAATATTTCTAAAAGCTTTTCACTTACAAAAAAATATAGCTTTATATCCATCTGTCTTAAATCTTAAAACTGAAAATGATTGTATCGCTAATTTGATTCACCAAATCTTCTGCATGCTTCTAGAATAAAATGTAGTTCATATACACCGTAAAACTGGCGCAGATATGTGGACTTGTTCACTTGTAGTTCTGCACGTAGATGTTCACTTCACGACACTTTTTACTGTGAACCTGGTGGAACAATGAGAATTATGTGTTAAGTCTTTCTGTGGATAGTGTAACATACTGCATGTGAAAATGTTTCCTAATTTCGCGAGGTGGAAATAAAAATGTTTATATCAGTATAATGATATTATACCTTCGGTCTGGTCTGAAATAACAGCCAAGCCACATTTATTTCCAGCAAGGTTATGGAATGGAGACTACACGTGGACCCTGACGCAACTTCGGGTTAAGTAATATCAAAAGTATGTCATGTCTACCCGTTAGAACTTTACTACAGGTATTACAATAATAGTCTACTACACTGGACTGCAGAAGATAGAAATTTTAGAGTAAGAAAATAACTAAGACAGGACATTATACCTGCAACAGAAATCGCTCTCTAAGTATCTTATCATACTTTCAATGGGTTCAGCTAATAATCCTCTGTCTTTATCACTAGTGTGTAGTGTTCATAATTTCCACATTACAGAGAAACTTTATACAAACTTCCTCTAGGAATTTGTATGTTCAGTTGAGGCGGATGATACCAGTTAGGCTAAGTATAACTGATTATTTAAGAGAGCAAATGTCACTTTAATGTAATGACATATTGATTAACAGCTCCCCCCTAATTGTATAAAATCCTTGAAAGTCAGCTGAGAAGTAATTTGGCACGACGAAAAGCAAAGAACATTCGTATTCTGCTTATATTATCAAGTCAGGTCCCTCTATGTACAAGTCCATTAACCAAATGTTATAATTCTGTACGTGTTTTGTCTGTACTGTTCGCAAGTTCTGTAGCTGCTGTACTACATGACTACACATTTTTATGGTTTCAAAGATGTCGTTCTGCTGTCATTCTTTCGAATTGTCGGTCACACATCATTGAGAGAATGAACATTTTCGCAGAAAAATGTCGAAGGAAACGTGTTTTCATATTTTTAGTGACGTGTGAGTGGTAATTCGGAAGACTGGAAGCCGAACAGCAGCTTGAAAAGCAGAGCAGCGAACACTCATGCAGAATAGCAGTACAAACGTTGCCACTGATAATACAGGGCAAAAAATAAAGGTGAAGCGCATATGAAACCATAAAATTGGTTTATACAGTTGCACATAGACTGAAGTAATATCTCAATTATCTACATGACATTAGAAGAAACTCCGAACGACGGGACAGCAGAAGTTGCAGAATACACAGAAAACAGGAACACAATATTATCTGTCTTGTGTGGAGTGAGCGCCAGATCTCAAAAGGCTCCTAACCTTCTTCTGTTGAAAACATCACAGAAAGAAAAATAGTTCTTCTCACTCACAACATCAGCACCCTACGGTGAAGTTACTTTTGCATAAAATTAAATTCTTAAAAGAAAAAGTATATATATTGAGAGTGATACAATTAGGCAATCAGCCGTATCAGTGCAAAGCAGTTTTGAAGTTACAGATGAAATATACGAAGCAATCAAATTAATAATAGATGGATAAAAACGTAAGTACACTCTCTATTGTTTCAAAAGTGATCGCCATAACTGTTAATACCGGTACATTTATCCCACAGTGAGACAAGACGGCCAGTGTTTTTATGGAAAAAATGTTATGGTAGTCTACGAAATCATGACTGTACCCAGGTGTGCATTTATTCAATGGCTCTGAGCACTATAGGACTTAACATCTGTGGTCATCAGTCCCATAGAACTTAGAAATACTTAAACGTAACTAACCTAAGGACATCACACACATCCATGCCCGACGCAGCATTCGAACCTGTGACCGTTGCGGTCACGCGGTTCCAGACTGAAACGCCTAAAACCGCACGGCCACACCGGTCGGCTGCATCTCTCCGTCTGAAGCAAATCGACAGCCACAAATGTCTTTCTTCAGGGCTCCAGAAATATGGAAATCGCGTGGCGAGAGGTAAAGACAGAAAGGATGATGATGACGATGGTGTTTGGTTTGTGGGGCTCTCAACTGCGTGGTTATCAGCGCCCTAACAAATTCCCCACCATTGCCCAGTCCAATCTCGCCACTTTCACGTATGTTGAAATGATGAGGACAACACAAACATCCAGCCATCTCGAGGATGTGCAGAGGCTTCCTAGCGAAACTTCCTCTACGTAGTCCAAACTACCTTGGCGACATGTGGGCCAGGTAGACTAAAGAATTGGCTTTATCTTTGACCCAGATGACATATGAACACACTGTGGTGTTAAGAATTACGTGAGCACTGGTTATCTTATTAGATCGAAGTATGAGAATTGCATAGTGTTTTCTTTTAATATACTGTATTCTTAACTCCGAAACACAGAAATGAACGTATATATGCATTTTAATCGTCAACATGTGAAAAATCAAGTAGCTTTTTGTAAATTAATCTAAGCTGCTATTCCGCAGTGTAGCAGATTTGAACATCTTTTGCAATTCTAGAGCGGGCGTTCACATGCTGAAGTTAAACGTTATTTAAAGACTGGTCAGTAGCCAGTTAGTGCTGCCATATTTGATTTGTCAGCTGTGGCACTGTATGAGAATGAATATGACCACACAGCAGACGGAAGGTTATATTTCTACACTCGTAGCTCTTCCCCAGCGTACAGCCCAACTCGAGATTCACTTCCATAGACGTCACTGCCATGTGGAAGAGGTGTCTGTTATTCGATGACAAAGCCGCATTTGATATCCGCTGAATGGTTTATAGCACAGTTCATCTATCCTGATACGCTTTCCACGCAGACGTCGCGGTGGTAGCATCGTGTGTTTTAGACACGCCCAGTTCCACGAGACCGTAATCCTATTCACGAGGTGGACTACTCATACATGTTCAAACACTGTGAATTAATCAAGCGGCGCCCTTTTGGTCTAGTGGCTCAGCAATCTCTTACGCAAAGTTTATCGCTGGCATGTACCACTGCATCACGTTAGCCTCCTACGCAGCTCATTAAAGTACGCCTAACATGACCGTCCAAGGACACTGCTCAATTCCTGCACGCGCTATCCCTCCGTAATTATAATCATTTGCATGCCACAGCCTGCTTTGAATGTCTTGTACGATGGAAGTCATCAGTATGCTTCTTGAGTGATCTCCATATTTACTCAGTTAGTAGAGGACCAATGAACACACGGTAGTTTAAAGAATCAATTTTCCACTTACAACACAACTTAAAACGCGTGATTACTTCATGAAAGGGATAATGTGTTACACAGCTTAAGTGCATTCGGAATAAGAGGCAACCAGTTGCAAAATACAGGTTCACTAAACCCTGAACACGGTTTCGACGCCAGCCTGGGTAGCCGAGCGGTTCTAGGTGCTACGATCTGGAACCGCGCGACCACTATTGTCGCAGGTTCGAATCCTGCCTCGGGCACGGATGTGTGTGATGTCCTTAGGTTAGTTAGGTTCAAGTAGTTCTAAGTTCTAGGGGACTGATGATCACAGAAGTTAAGTCCCATAGAGCGCATGCCATTTTTTTAATGGTTTCGACAGTTTTAAAACCATATTCATAAGAAAATGTGAGATGTAAAATCACATTATCTATAGTCAATTTGGAAGTCGTTGACTCTGTCTAGTATATGTCATCCACTTAATCACCATGTAAATACATCAAATTAAAGTAGTAGCCATATGCTGTAGGGCTTCGTCTTAAAACCTTTTAAAAAATCTGAAACTGCTTGGCTGTTATTTTAAATGCACTGAAGCTCATGCATACACATTTGTTGTAGCGCAGCCTTGTTCAGAATCTTGAAATTTGTTACATATTTTACGTTAACCTTGCAAATGCGAGAAACAGTATAAAAGGTTTGAAATTGTTTCCAGTTAGTTGAAGTCGCTGTGTTCTCTCTTAATGAAACAGTGGGTGCATATAGTCTGGGCAATTTGCACTCAATTTTAAACAAAAACAAGTTTTTCACCCGTGTCAGTGTTTATGACAGCATATCTTCTTAATCAGTGCGATACAATAATATAATTTTGCGAATACTTGCAGTGGTGTATGTGGATACGTTTGCAAAGTGCGTAACAAAGTATCCGTAGGAATAAAGAAGCAATAAATTAAAACGTCATGTCTATTGCTGAAATTTTACTGCATGAAAAGCGGAAATTTTGTAAGCGATAAAATATTTTTCTTTCCTTGTTTTGTGTGTGTGTGTGTGTGTGTGTTGGGGGGTGGGGGGTAGAGGAATTTCATAAGTGTTACAGATTATGTGTAAAGTTTGTTGGACGTAGCTAAGTACTGTGGTTCTCAGATACTGGATGAAGGAAGCCCGAATATTTTCGCGTCATCAGTTACACTGCCTCAATAGAAACACACAGTTTTTAAGAGTGCTGCTTGACTTACTGTGTTAAACTTTTAACATGAGATCATGCCTATTAACGCGTAGATTACCGCAGCATTTTAAATTTATAAATGCGGCCAATAACCCAGCGAAGTATTAAAAATCCAATTTTTGTTTCTCTTGAAAGGCAGCTGGTATCCGTATCCGGTATAGTCTCTTAGTAATACAGATGTAGAACAAGTTTCTATTCTTATGGTTTGGTATTCCTGTTATCCTTACGTTCGCATTTTAACACATCGAAGAGATGTAACTCTTCAACCGTTAGATTAGTGTGGAGAACTTTTTTGCCACCAGTCAATTGAAATATACCGACTCTGATTTAAATATTAGGCTTGGGAACTGAAATTATTTCTTTCAAAAAGATTACTATTGGTTAATCGCGAGCCCAAACCTGTGCTTCCTGATTTCAGCAGTTACATTGCTCTACGTACAATCACTACATTTAATACTTATGTACGAAGAGTATCTGAAGTTCTCTTATAGCAACCTCCGAGAAACATAAGACGGTTTTCTTTATTGTTGTTATACGCATACGATTCGCCACCTATATATCTTCTGTGGGTCTCACTTTATTTCAAGCACTATAAAAACATATCAGGGTGACTGAAAAAGAGTAGCATATAGTACTTTTCAGACGATTACGTAGTAAAAACATCTTTACGTCCCATATACGGGTAAAAGATAAGAGGGACTAGAGGATTAACTGTGTTTAATGATAAGTAAAAATAGTGGCTCCAAGGTATATGGAATAATAGATATCTTACCTTACCCGTATATCAATACACACAGGAGCTCTTTTATATTTAGGACAAGCATGGGCGGAAACTGTGGTATTTTACACGATTGTGTGACATTGCTTCTCGGATTTAATAATAATGGAATATTGTATAATTTAATTTCAGTGGTAGAGGAATGTCGCTGTCTATTAAACTGTCACCTGAAATGTCAAATCTCTGGCACTGGGCGCAGTTTTTCCACGTAACATAGCACTGGCGCAACCCTTTTATTTAATTCAACGCTGGGCGGTTAATATTGTTACTCGTGGTATCGCTGCATAATTTATGTTTTGGAATAAAACTTTAATGTTAACCTACATCTCCATCTACAGAAAAATACTTCTTTCATCTCAAAATGTAGAAAATATTTGACATATATGTTCAGCGGTAATATCTTCATTGTCAGTCTCCTTTAAAATATGCGTTAGCTTACGGTTACTTCCTTAGGAAGCTACCTTCCTTGTCATCAAATATCTCGTTATTCTTAATTAAACATTTAAATTAAGTAAATAGCAGTGAAACAGAAAACAGCGTCCATCCTCTGAAAAACTGCTGGAAGCCCGGGAGATACTGCTTGGCTCCGTAATAACAATTAGTGGCGGGATGATTCTCGCGGGTGCAATATACATTAATTGTCGACAAAGTATTTTAACTAGAGCCGTCAGCCTAATTTGCGAGCTTGGAAACTGCATTTTAATAGCTATGGCTTACCTCTGCGCTCGCAGCATAAAGATGAATTGCCGTTCATTGTAGCGATAACGCAGCGAACGGTACATATTACTAATTGCCGGTATCTGCTCATAATTCCCATTAACAATGCCACACAGCTTGTCGCCCGCCACTAGCAATTTTATTGACCCGGTGTGCCATGCTTTAGCTGCAACACTTTTCGTTCTGTGCGTTTGTTTGCTCTAATAATGGTAAGCACCATAATGCCACTCTTGTTCTCGAATGTACTACAAATTCCATTAAAACCTCCAACCCAGTTATATTGTGCCTTGCACTGAACACTAATTAGCCCTCGACACACGTGTGTAAAGTTTTAGATTATGGTAACATTCTCAGTTTGTGGGACGAGAGTCTCTTTTCCTTGAAGAATTTTCATAATCTCCACAGACGTCCTATACATACGTAAATATATTCCTGGAAGGCATCAAAATACCAAACAGCTGCAATGCGCTTAACAACACAGATTATCCAGATCATTAGAACTTTACTTTAGATCACAGTGACGTTTTAATGATTGAATAAAAGTCTGCAAAAGGTGAATACCCCAGTCGTGTTGTGGTTTTTCCCCGTAAAAAAGGAACAACACATTTGAAGAAGTTTGAAGAAAATTTTTTCTCAGCGGTGTTATATATTTTTTGAGGTGCAGAACCCGAACTTCATGTTTCTTATCTAGTAGGAGGTGGACTTTACAACTCAAAATTCAAACCAAAATTTAGCAGTTTCTCATTTATATCTCCAAATTATCCATTTCTCGATTATGATCTATACATAAAAGTTAATGTCCTAGATGACTGGCTAACTCACTGACTTATCATCGCTCAGACGAAACCTCTAAGGATAGAAAAGATGAAAGGTTCATTGTAAATATGTCGCTATTAAGGACATTTTGAAACAAGCCCTTCGGAAATTGCTATTTGGTTTGCCAGTCGGAAATAACGAAATACATGTTTCAGCAGTTTTGAAAATTTTACACTTTGGTGGTGAAAAAGTATGTTAGTTTATTTAAATAAATCATTATTAAAGAACTACTAAAGTATTTTTATGCTTACAGCTATGCAAATAAAAAAAATACTCCTTTTATGGTTTTTGTAAATTCACCCCACAAGACGGTGAAAACGGGATAAAAATTTAAAAAAATTTTTCGTTGTATAAAAAAATTTGTAAACCTATATCTGTACAAAAAAGAAATATACTTTGCGGAATGAAAGTTTCTATAGAATGCCACTACAAGAATGCAAACGGCGTGATTTAGAAAACCTTAGACTCCAGTTGCCAAAATCGCATTTTGTTCAGAAGTACATTCGAAAAAGTTATGCTTCTGTGGCCTTAATTAGCGTGAAAAGCTTAGAAGGTGTTGCAGTTTGTCAACGACATAAAAATTCGTTTAAAGAAAGACAAAAAATCTTTGCAGACCGTACACACTACGCGAGAAAAGTAGCAGGCGCTAAGCTAATTCCACAAAAAACTAAGGGAGACAGATTATCGTACAAAATGGACTTCCGTCAGATGTGATTTTATGTGAAGCCGTGACTTTTTTCTCCTTCACGAAAATAACGAAAACGTCCATTTCCACCCTCTACAAATCGAAAAATATACGTGTTATCAGTACAAACGTAAGCATCACATGAAAGCATGTTAAACTTCCTACAAGACATGTGTGCAACATTAATTTTTCTCGTAACTGGTGAGGCAGCAAAGTGAAATTGCCTTCTGCACTTAGAGCCAAACGAACACTCGAGTCCGTCTATCTCTCATATGCACTATGATTACTGTGTATTACGATTAAAAGAGGTTGTTTTGAATGAAACGGTGAATTATAAACGTTTACATTCCTGTTTAGGTTTGCAGCGCTGGTCTATGGGGCTACCCTATTGCCCCAATTCTTACCGTTTCAGCCGGGATTGTTGACAGACATACTGAAATGTACCGATTGTGTGTAGCCGTTGCTACTGTAACTTTTAAAATTGTCTTCTGTGAGGTCTGTAGAATCAAAGACTGACAAGCAGTGTTCCAGATTGTTGTCTGGCGTAGTGACAAATTTCTCGTGTGCGTGACAGACTGGCCTTCAATATTCACATTGCGTCCTTCTGTGCTACGGGACAATCCCAATAGCGTGTTTTACTGACGTACCGCTCAAAATATAATTCGAAGCTACCCTGCTTGGCGTTATGCACTTCAGCGTTGAAGACTTCATTAAACAGTCGCTGTTACATGCACCCTGATCAGGATTTATCCAGGAACGCCTCCTACACATAATCTTATGTAGCGCAGTTTTCTGCAGTTTCAGTCGCCCACTGGACTGCCTCACCCTGAACGTAAGCAGTGACGAACTGAATCTTTTGTCTCTCATTCCAAGTCTTTTGCGGTACCCTTCTAAGAGAATGGGTTCACTTTTTCTCTGGTGTGAATACTTGAAATCTGAGACGCTTTAGAAGAATTCCTTCTAAAAGTACCATGGTTAAAGTAGGTACTGCCCCGATTGATTCAGATGAATATTCATTAACGGGATAAGCTGCCTCATTTCTGTGACAGACTCTGTTACATGCATTTCACCGCCTCATGCTTTTCACTAGTACGAGCCAGTAGGAGCGATGGATTATGCACCATGCCTCTCATTTCTACGTATAATCTCACGATGCAAGTCAGTGACCTATTAGTCATGCTGTTATGCCACTCGGAAAGCTCCTGCGATGATACACACATTCTCTGACCTAATTTGTCTCGTATAGTTTCACTTGAATTACCCGGTTATAATGAGACTTGGGGGCAAGCAGATCGTACACCTGAAAGTAACTGTCTCCAGCTCTTCGGTAATCGGAGAATTTTTCTCGTTTATCCATCGGTTAAACTATTCCCAAAAATTTCTTTCCTCGTGCAGCAAGGTTTTTATTACTTTGGTTTTGCTCTTTGACAATCACTTCACACCGTTCCAAAGTAGCTATCTTGTCCATGTTTTATCATAGAAATGTATTCAATCATTTTTTTTAAAAGAAAATTTTTATAATTCAAACTGAATATGAATCATGAATCACTCAATACAATGATGTAAAAATAGTGCAATGAAATGCAAGAGATAGAATTATGGTGTCCTTATCTTTATCAGTGATGTATCGCAACTTCGATCATTTCCCGAAATATTTATGAGAGCCAAGACGGAAAAATTTTCCCTATTTCAGTTACCCATACAATACGTTCTTAGCATTATCATTTTTCACTTCTTTCCAATATTGGTTATCGAACATGCAACAAAAAAACAACACGGGTTGTAATTACAAAGACGGCCGTTGTGGCAGAGCGAACCTAGGCGCTACATTCAGGAACCACGCTGCTGTTACGGTCGCAGGTTCGAATAGTGCCTCGGACATGGATGTGTGTGCTGTCCTTAGGTTAGTTATGTTTAAGCAGTTCTAAGTCTAGGGGACTAATGACCTCAGATGTTTAGTCCCATAGTGATCAGAGCCATTGAACCATTTTTTGTAATTACAAATAATAATACTTATCTGGCCCCCCACACTGGGCGCCAGTTGAAATGTGCACTTTCTCGTGTACTGAGGCATTGCAGTGAAGGTTTCTCAATAATAGACATTATATAACATTGTGAATAATATGAAGATCTACGTAATCTAAAGATTGAAACTATAAATTACGTTCCAGTGATGACGGCGTGAGATTTCTTTTAAAAGGCATCGGGTGGAGAAAAGAAAATGATCAATCTGGTGTTTTGATTTTTAATTGTCTTCGATATAGTTTAAAATTGTTGCATCTGAGGCTGGACGAAGCCAGCGAGTATGATGGCTGACGTCATTGTTCGATGACGGATGACCGATCAGTCCGGAACGATTTATACACATGTAATTGTTGTTGTTGTTGTGTTGTGATCTTCAGTCCAGAGACGGGTTTGTAGCAGCTCTCCATGATACTCTATCCTCTGCAAGCTTCTTCATTTCCGAGTAACTACTGAAATCTAAATTCTTCTGAATCTGCTTATTGTATTCATCTCTTGGTCTCCCTCTACGATTTTTACCCTCCAAGCTTCCCTCCAACACTAAATTGGTGAATCATTAATGCCTCAGAACGCGCCTTACCTATGGATCCCTTCTTATAATCAGGTTGTGCTACAAATTCCACTTCTCCTCAATTCTATATAGTACCTCCTAACTAATTACGTGATCTACCCACCTAATATTCAGCATTCTTCTGTAGCACCACATGTCGAAAGCTTCTGTCCTGTTTTTGTCTCAACTAATTATCGTCCATATTGCACTGCCGTACATAGATACACTCCGCACAAATACTTTCAAAACGGGTTACTGACACTTTAATCTATACTCGACGTCACCAAATTTCTTTTCTTAAGAAACGCTTTCCTTGCCATTGCCAGTCTACATTTTATATCATCTCTACTTCGACTATCATGAGTTACTTTTCTGCCCAAATAGCAAAATTCCACTACTCCGTCTCATTTCCTAATCTAACTCCTTCCTGATTTAAGTCGACTACATTCCACTATACTCGTTATACTCTTGTTGATGATCATCTTATATCCTACATTCAAAACACTGCCCGTTCCTTTCAACTGCTCTTCCAAGTCCTTTGCTGTCTCTGACAGAGTTACAACGTCATCGGCAAACCTCAAAGTTTTTATTTCTTCTCCATGGATTCTAATTCCTACTCCCACTTTATCTTTTGTTTCGTTTACTGCTTGTTCAATATACAGACTGAAAAAATCAGGGGTAGGCTGCAAATCTGCCTCACTTTCTTTTTCTAGACCACTGCATCCCTTTCATGGCCCTCAACCTTTATAACTACCATCAGGTTTCTGTACAAATTGTAAAGAGCCTTTCGCTGGCAGCCTGTATTGTTCAGAATTTGAAAGAGAGTATTCCAGCCAACATTGTCAAAAGCTTTCTCTAATGCTAGCGAAGTAGGTTTGCCTTTCCTTAATCTGTCTTCTAAGATATGTCGTTGGGTCAGTATTGCCTCGCACGTTCCAACATTACTACCGAATCCAAACTAATCTTGATCGAGGTGGGCTTCTACCACTTTTTCCATTCGTCTGTAAAGAATTCATTGAGTCAGCTAGCCAGTCAGTCAGGCAACAGTAGCCGACCGTGACACAAGCGGCAACAGGGAAGTAACCGATTTTGTAGCTTTTACGAATTCCTAACACGGAGCGAATTTTATAATATCATCTGTATGCTTTAAAAGTGTAGTTTCTTGGGTTTCTGCATGTTTATTTAATATATAATGGCCACAGTTCTCTAGTGTTTGCTTGCGTCGAAAAGTAAATCGATTTTGTGTCATATTACTCGTTCCTAATCAGGGGCGAATTATTTAGTTTCACACGAGTGCTTCGGTAGTTAGGGTTTTGGATCTCTGCATGTTAATGTAATTTAAGAGACACAATTCTTGCGTTTTCGTCAGGCTTTACAGTGGAGTTGCGCAGCACGCACTGATTGTTCATTTATCTGCATACTTTAGTTCTTCAAGGTCTTTAGTACGGGCAGCGACTGCAACTGTTGTGTGTGGATGCGAGTCGAGTTGGTGGCACTTCGTCCTCAGCTTCAAGCTGTGATGGCTTCGTTTACACAACTTGAGGCTGCTTTGGACGGGTACCACTCTTGTGGGCTGATGATGGAGATCCGACAGACTTACTGCACGTCCGAGTCATCCGATCGGTGGACAGCACAGTTACTGCTCGCACGGAGGTTAACCCCTCACCTGTGGTCGAGTGTAGCAGGCGGCGAAAGACTTCCCAGGTGGCCGCACTTAAGGCCTCCCCGTTTTGTCTGACAAATAGGTTCCAGTCGCTGTCTCTAAATGACGCTGTCGTTGCGCCGGATGCTGTCGCCTTCACAGGAAACCTCTCATCCTGAAAGTTCTGGACAAAGGGTGGGATTATTAATAGTTCGGAACTCCAACGTTAGGCGCATGGATGCCAAGAAGGGGAAGAGAATCAATGTGCACTCCGTGTGCACACCTGGCGGAGTCATTCCATATGTGGAACGGGTCCTCCCGGATGCCATGAGAAGCACAGAGTGCAGCCAACTCCAGGTGGTTGCTCACGTCGATACTAATGATGTGTGTCACTTTGGATCAGAAAAGATTCTCTGAATTTCGAGCGGCTAACAGAAGTGGTGAAGGCTGCCAGTCTTGCTTGCAAGATGAAAGCAGAGCCGACCATTTGCTGCATAGTCGACAGGACCGATTGCGGACCTCTGGTACAGAGCCGTGGAGGCTGCAGATTCCTCGACTTGCGCCAAAGGGTGGTTAGGTTTCGGGTTCCTCTGAATAGGTCAGGTGTCCACTATACGCAGGAGACGGCTACACGGGTAGCAGGGGTTGTGTGACGTGGACTGGGCGGTTTTTTAGGTTAGAAGGTCTCGGGAAAACACAAAATGGGCTTCAGTCACAAAGGGTGCAGGCTGAACACAGGAAGAACGTAGATACAGGAACCATCGGTATAACATTTGTAAATTGTCGGAGCTGTGTTGGAAAACTTCCAGAGCTCCAAGCGATAGTAGGAAGCACTGACGCTCAAATCGTTATAGGCACTGAAAGCTGGCTAAAGACAGAGATAAGCTCAGCCGAAATTTTTGCGAAGAACCTAACTGTCTTCCGAAAGGATAGGCTAAACAAAAGAAATTGAAATAGTTAGATCCTGTGAGTTAGTATGGGTAGAAGTCATAGTCGGGAACCGGAATAAAATAATAATTCGACCTTTTTACCGACCTTCCAATGCAGATGATACAGTTGCTGAAACGTTCAAAGAAAACTTGAGTTTGATTTCAAAGACGTATCCAACTCATACGATTATAGTTGGTGGTGACTTTAATTTACCCGCGATATGTTGGCGAATACATGTTCAATTCCGGAGAAACACATAAAACATCATCCAAAATTATGCTTAACGCATTCTCTGAAAATTATTTCGAGCAGTTAGTTCATGAGACCACTTGAATTGTAAACGGTTGTGAAAACACGTTTGACCTCTTAGCAACAAATAACACTGAGCTAATAACGAGCATCAAAACGGATACAGGGATTAGCGAACAGAGGGTTGTCGTAGCGAGACTGAATATTCAACGCCCAAATCCTCCAAAAAATGAACGAAAAATATACCTATTCAAGAAACCTGATAAACGTTCCCTTGATTCATTCCTGAAGGACAATGTCCGCTCCTTTCCAATTAATGATGTAAGTGTAGACCAGACATGACTGGAATTCACAGACATTGTACAGTCCGAAATTGAGAGATTTATACCAAATAAATTAACAAACGACGGAGCTAATCCTCCTTCGTGCACAAAACTGGTCAGAACACTGTTGCAGAAACAACTAAACAAACATGCCAAATTTCTACATCTACATCTACATCTACATTCATACTCCGCAAACCACCCAACGGTGTGTGGCGGAGGGCACTTTACCTGCCACTGTCATTACCTCCCTTTTCTGTTCCTGTCGCGTTAGGTTCGCGGGAAGAACGACTGTCTGAAAGCCTCCGTGCGCGCTCGAATCTCTCTAATTTTACATTCGTGATCTCCACGGGAGGTATAAGTAGGGGGAAGCAGTATATTCGATACCTCATCCAGAAACGCACCCTCTCGAAACCTGGCGAGCAAGCTACACCGCGATGCAGAGCGCCTCTCTTGCAGAGTCTGCCTCTTGAGTTTGCTAAACATCTCCGTAACGCTATCACGGTTACCAAATAAACCTGTGACGAAACGCGCCGCTCTTCTTTGGATATTCTCTATCTCCTCCGTGAACCCGATGTGGTACGGATCCCACACTGATGAGCAATACTCAAGTGTAGGTCGAACGAGTGTTTTGTAAGCCACCTTCTTTGTTGATGGATTACATTTTCTAAGGACTCTCCCAATGAATCTCAACCTGGTACTCGCGTTACCAACAATTAATTTTATATGATCATTCCATTTCACATCGTTCCGCACGCATACTCCCAGATATTTAACAGAAGTAACTGCTACCAGTGTTTGTTCCGCTATCATATAATCATACAATAAAGGATCCTTCTTTCTATGTATTCGCAATACATTACATTTGTCTATGTTAAGGGTCAGTTGCCACTCCCTACACCAAGTGCCTATCCGCTGCAGATCTTCCTGCGTTTCGCTACAATTTTCTAATGCTGCAACTTCTCTGTATACTACAGCATCATCCGCGAAAAGCCGCATGGAACTTCCGACACTATCTACTAGGTCATTTATATATATTGTGAAAAGCAATGGTCCCATAACACTCCCCTGTGGCACGCCAGAGGTTACTTTAACGTCTGTAGACGTCTCTCCATTGATAACAACATGCTGTGTTCTGTTTGCTAAAAACTCTTCAATCCAGCCATACAGCTGGTCTGATATTCCGTAGGCTCTTACTTTATTTATCAGGCGACAGTGCGGAACTGTATCGAACGCCTTCCGGAAGTCTAGGAAAATAGCATCTACCTGGGAGCCTGTATCTAATAATTTCTGGGTCTCATGAACAAATAAAACGAGTTGGGTCTCACACGATCGCTGTTTCCGGAATCCAAAAACGACATTAAACAGACACCGAATCCCAAAGATTGGCGATCTTTTACAGAAGCTAGAAATTTAGCGCGAACTTCAATGCTTGCTGCTTATAACAGTTTCCACAACGAAACTGTCTCGAAACCTGGTAGAAAATCCAAAGAGATTCTGGTCGTATGTGAAGTATCAATGCCTTCTCTGCGCGATAGCATTGGAGATAGTATCGAACACAGTGCTGCCAAAGCAGAGTTATTAAACACAGCCTTCCAACATGCCTTCACAAAAGAGGACTGAGTAAATATTCCAGAATTCGAATCAAGAATAGCGTCAAACATGACTAACGTAGAAGTAAACATCCTTGGAGTAGTGAAGCAACTTAAATCACTTAATAAAAGCAAGTCTTCTGGTCAAGATTGTATACCAATTACGTACCTTTTAGAGAATGCTGATGCATTAGCTCCATACCTGACAATCATATACAACCGTTCGCTCGACGTAAGATCGGTACTCAAAGACTGGAAAGTTCACAGTTCACACCAGTTTCAAGAAAGGTAGTAGGAGTAACCCACTTCATTACAGGCCCATATCGTTAACGTCGAAATGCAGCAGGATTCTGGAACATATATTGTGTTGAAACATTATGAATTACCTCGAAGGAAACGGTCTATTGACACGAAGTCATATGGGTTTAGAAAACATCGTTCTTGTGTAACACAACTAGCTCTTTATTCGCGCGAAGTGTTGAGTGCAATTGATAAGGGATTTCACATCCGTATTTCTGGATTTACAGAAGGCTTTTGACACTGAACCACACGACTGGCTTATAGTGAAATTGCGTGCTTATGGAATACCGCCTCAGTAATGCGACTGGATTTGTGACTTCCTGTCAGAGAGGTTACAGGTCGTAGTAGTTGACGGAAACTCATCGAGTAATCCAGAAATGAATTCTGGAGTTATTCAGGGTAGTGTTATGGGCCCTTTGCTGTTCTCTATCTATGTAAACAATTTGGGAGACAATCTGAGCAGCCGTCTTAGTTTGTTCGCAGATGACGCTGTCGTTTATCGGCTAATAGAGTCATCAGAAGATCAAAACAAACTGCAAAACTATTCAGAAAAATGATGTCTGAATAGTGTGAAAATGGCAGTTGACCCTAAATAACGAAAAATTTGAGGTCATCCACATGAGTGCTAAAAGTAATCTATTAAATTTCGGTTACACAATAGAGAATTGTGAAGGTTGTTCGATGAACCCTCTGCCGGGCACTCAAATGTGATTTGCAGAGTATACCACTATATTTCTTTGGGATTGGAATTATCTTGCCCCTAGTGATAGATGCCTCTACATCCTTGCATTTGTTCTCTTGCCCTCGCTGCTTAGCCATTCTGCACTTCCTGTCGATCTCATTTTTTAGGTAAAATAAATTATCGGCAAATAAATCTGGCTTCAATTAGAGAAACACTAACGAGAGAACCGAGTAGTGTTCGGTCGTTTCATCATCGAACATTCCGCTTCCAACTCCTCTAAGTCAGTTCCTGAAGAACTCTAAATACACAAAAATATTTACTTGCATTAAGTGGAGATAAGTAAAGTAGGTGTGTTAAAATGATTAATAGTTATAACTTCAATTAATAACATTAATATTGGCCAGCAGAAAAACAGATTAAAAACTTACATCGTACTTGGAACAGATCACATCATAGACAGATGCGAATATAGAAGTGATAAAAATAAACATCAATTTCATCGGTTACCTGAGATATAACAATAGCGGTTAACGGAATTCCAGAAGCTTCATCATGACAACAAGAAGTCTTTCTGTGACTACAAGAAAAAGAGTAAGCTGAATTCCTACTGATACATAAATACGTATTTTACGAAATACGCTTATAAAGTCATTGACCATGCTAGTCAGACACACGTACGGTGGATGTAGTGTTGGTGAGCGTGCCCTCCTTGCGTAGAATGGGGAAGGCGCGCGATCTATCTAAGTTTGACCGAGGGAGATTGAGATGGCCAAGAGGCTCGGGACAAGCATTTCGGAAACTGTCAAATTTGGTGGATGATTGAGGAGTGCTGTGGGAGTATCGTCATCACGTGTCGAAACCACGGTGAAACCACGTCCAGACGTCGTGGGGTTGGGCGAACGCCCTTCATTACCGATGTCAGACGTCGTAGGCTGAGCAGATTGTTAAAACAGAACAGGCAACGAATTGCGTTTGAACTAACATCAGACATTAATACTGGGAAGAGTAAAAGTATGTCTGAACGCACTGTACACCGAACACTCCTAACGATGGATCCCCACAGCTGACGACGCTTGCATGTGCCTGTGTTAACACCTGATATTGGCACGTGACCATCGGCACTGATCGTTGGCGCGGTGCGTGATTTGATGAATCCCGATAGCGTCTTCATCATGAAAATGGGAGGATGCGACCCGTTATCTTCTAGGGTAACAGCTCCTTGACACCTCTGCCACTGGACAGAGACAAGATGGCGTTGGCTCCATTATACTCTGGGAACATATACGTGGGCAACCATGGGTCTAGTGGATCTCTTGCAAGGTATCATGACGATTAAGGAGTATCGGACATCGGTTGTAGACCACGCACAGCCCTTCCTGCCGAACATGTTTCCTGAGAGCAGTGCCATTTTTGAAGAAGGTAATGTGCCATGTCAGAACAAGAGAGGGAGGGAGTGGTTTTAGGAATTCTAGTAGCGAGTTCCAAATGATGTGCTGGCCCCCAATTCACCAGATATGTAACCGATCGAACTCATCTAGCATATGATTCAATGTGGCGTCGGAGTTGACGCCCCTACCCTAGAATTTTCTAGAAATACACTGGTGAGCCACAACATTACGACCACTGCCCACAGTCACGTTGTGTTGTTCCTGGTGGCTCTGAGGGCATGCGTCGCTGTAAGAGAAGTACAGAAGGGTGTGACTGTAGCAGAGATGAATGGGGAATCATTCTAGTGACGACAGGCACCGAATTCGGAAACCTGTTGACTTCAGCCACTTTCACAAAAACCAGATTGTCGTGACCCAGTGCCTGGGAGCGATCATCTCAAAAGCGGCGAACGGTGAATCTGGTGGGCTATTCGCGTGCGACTGTCGAAAACATGTATGGAAAGTGATTGAAGAATACTGAAATCACGAATAGTCGAAAAAAGTTGGACGTCCATATCTCAGAACATAGGGATCGGAGGCTTACCCGCTCTTTAAACCAGAATAGGCGGCGATCTGTGGCAGTTCTGACGACGGAGTACAGTGCTGACGCAGGCACAAGTGTTTTGGATTACACCGTTCAGAGCACAGTGTTGAACATGGTGTTCGCAGCAGAGGACCTCTCTGTTTTCCCTTGTTGACCCAACAGCATCGTCAGTTATGGTTACTGTGCGCAAGTGATCATCGAGATTGGACCGCGAATCAATGGAATCGTTTCGCCTGGTCGGATGAATTCAATTTATTTGAAACCAGTTCAATAGTCGTGTCCAGATACGTCTTCATTCAGGCGAACGGCTCGTCGAAAGATGCAGCGCGTCACGGACGCAGGCCGATCGTAACAGTATTATGGGAGACATTCACCTGTGCGTCAGTGGGACCTGTGATGGTAATCGAATGCATCATGGCAGCCGTGGACTACGTGAACATCATTAGGGGTCACCAGTAACCCCTTGTGCTTGATGTCTTTCCTAACAGCTATGGCATCTTCCAGCAGAAAGACTGTTCTTGTCACAAGGCCACAAATGTGCTGCAGTGGTTTGAGGATCATGAGAGTGATCTCACAAATTACGGGAAGTGAGAGAACTGTGCCTAGTCATCTGGTACTACAAATCTCTGGAAACCTATCAACTACTTGTTGAGTCCATGGCAAGGAGAATCACTGCTGAACTGCGTTCCAGAGGTGGACCAACACGCTTTTAAGTAAATGCTCATAATGTTTTGACTCATCAGTATAGGTGAAGCCACCTCCCTCTAGTGACGAAATAAGGCAGCATTGCTTCTAAGCCTCGACACGTTGCCGCTGTTAAACCGTCCAAAGGTGGACATAACGGCTATCAGGTAGGTTGTCATAACGTTCCTCATGATCAATGTACATAGGAAGCACCTCATTGCTAAAAATTTGAGTGAGAGATTTTATGGAATTCTAAGTTATGACATTAATGCCATCGGCAACGTAAAAGTATATTCTTTGAACGACCGTATTTTCCTGAAGCTGTGTCATGAAACGGACGAGGAATTCGAATGTATATTCCTTCACAACGAGCTAATGTGCCTATAGTTAAGAAAGCGTTAGTGTAGTATCCACGAATTTCGAATGCACTGACGTTGCCTATCCGGCAGATATATTTAAAAAAATTAATGAGATCAGCAATGCTGCACGGAAAGAAAATGAATATTATTAAAGTGAAAGCTACTACATCTTCATAACGCCAGACGAATCTCTTACTCTGCCTTCAACCGTTTCAAAAATTCCTAACAGATTAAAACTGTTTTTTGAACAAGTGGACAGGTAATCGTACCCGAACTTTCCCTGTTTCTAATTTGTCTTAATAGCCTCTCGCATCCACCCGAGCTCGAACACTTTTTTTTTAATCTTTAAGAAATTTCACGGAAATAAAAAGACAAACGTATAGTCTTACTTGTTACAAGCTTTTGCTTGCATCTCAGTTAAGCTATATATATATATATATATATATATATATATATATATATATATATATATATATATATACAAACTAGATTTCATGACAGAAGTATCTCTGGGAAGCCATCGTGGGTACTCGATCCGACTCCAGTAGACGCGGAAAAATATCATCAGATTGTCAGTAAAGCAACTTATTGACTTGAAACACGAGAGAAAAGGCATTACAATAATACGGCAATGAACGTTTATGGTTTAAAACGAAGAACTACTGTACTTTTCTGCAGCTGAAAGTTAAGTCTCTCAGTTAAATTTTTCCGTCTACCTAGCTTAGCGTGATGTGAGAATTCCTGACAATAGCAAGAGAAAATGAAGCTATGTGAAATTCAGATTGTAGTTGACGATAATGCAACCAGATGTTTAGCGCCATTGGCAACCTCTCATCAAGTGCAAAGGGACCACTAATGACATCGATTCATGCGGTTATTGTAATAAACTTTATTATTATAACATTTAATTAAAATTAACCGTGTTTGAATATCATATTGAAATAGTAATGTTTAATAATGAATAATAATTCACAGTGTGGTTTATAGTTTGCGCACTGATTTTAATAGCTCGTTATTTACGTACGACCAGTCTCATTGCAGCTATTATACCATTTCCAAATGATCATTTTAAATATCACAATATACCGCCCTGGAGCTTTCTGCTTGAACCACCTCCCAATTTATGTTCGTAGAAGATTGTCAGGACGTTACGTATGCTGACCACCCTTCATTTGCACCTATGTTCGTTCAACAAATGGTACAAGTGGCTCTGAGCACTATGGGACTTAACATCCACGGTCATTAGTCCCCTAGAACTTATAACTACTTAAACCTAACTAACTTAAGGACATCACACAACACCCAGTCATCACGAGGCAGAGAAAATCCCTGACCCCACCGGGAATCGAACCTGGATACCCAGGTGTGGGAAGCGAGAACGCTACCGCACGATTCGTTTAACAGGAAAAATTTACTTCACTGAAGACCCACTTAGGTGATGTACATATGTTTACAATTTTAATTAATAATACCATGTTCCTATAATTTATTTAATATTAATGAGCCTGACTGGCCACCTGAGTGCTACTGGAATACTATTGTACCACGCTTGAAAACCACTAGGCTGATGTCATTGTCAATTTACACTTGCGAAATTTACTTTTAGTTGTTTATTATTTATTTCAAATTCCATGAACCCATATTGCGATGAAAAACAAGAATATGCAATGTGTCAGGTTAACATACTATATAAATCCAATAAACAGATGTAAAATAACAAAAATGTAGCAAATTGATGAAAAACCTTTAAAAAATGGTTCGAGTGGCTCTGAGCACTATTGGACTTAACTTCTGAGGTCATCAGTCCCCTAGAATTTAGAACTACGTAAACCTAACTAACCTAAGGACTTTACACACGTCCATGCCCGAGGCAGGATTCGGACCTGTGACCGTAGCGGTCGCGCAGTTCCAGACTGTAGCGCCTAGAACCACTCGGCCAAAACCTTAAAAGTTGAAGTGGAATTAATAGGATGTATTTAAAGTAAATGTGACATAAATTTCTGAGAATAATTTAAGGTATCGATAAAAGATTATATATACGTTTATCCTCACAAACCAGCTGAAGAAATATTGGCTAGCACATTAGAAATTGAAAAGCTCAAAACGTAAGTAGAAATGAGAAAACAATTTTACAAAAAGAATCATTGATTAAGTTTCAAGAACTCATCAAGAGAGTTACTGGCGTGACTTCAACGTGAATTTTAATACCTGCTGGGAGAGAATTGAAAAATTTTGTGGCAGAACAGTGAACATATTTTTGTGCTTGCCCTAGGAGGTTTAGATCCGTATGTAAATCACCTTTAGACCTTGTATCGGTACGAACTATTAAAGGCAAAAAAGAATGATTATTACAAACAAATATTGAGATGTGATGGTTAACATTTTGAGCTCATGGAACAGGTTTCTGCCACAACATCTGGGATGAACATTACTTGTAATTCTAACTGCTCACTTTCGTCCAATAAAGACATTTTTGGCTACAGTTTGATTAGAACAAAAAATTACACTATTTGACATGAGAGAGTGAAAATCGACAAAATGAGCCCTTTGATAGCATTCATATTACCGACAGGGATAAAGTAATACTCGTTTTTCAGAAGTAATTTCACTGTCACTCATTCTTCAGATGGAATAACGCCACGCTTTAGTATGTGAAACAAATAATGACTCTAATTTCTTTAGCGAGGGTTTTGTCTGCTCCGTAGTGGAACTCTGTCTCTTTTTGTGTTATGTGCTAGACGCACGCTGGAATTAAGTGGTGGAGTATTTTCTCATGCTTGTTTATTTTATGGCAATATATCCGGTAAAATGGGACACTAATGTTTACTAAATAATTATATGTATTTTATCCTACTTTTTTTTGTTTCAAAATTTGTAAGACGAGACACGTGGAAGTCTTGATATGGTGATGTGATCAATAGGCTGGCATTATAATCGCCTATAAGCAAATTTTTCTTGATCAATCAAAGGATATACCTCTTCATGATTTACTAAGCCTCATTAAGATTTTTGAATGAACATTTATTCACGCTAGCAAAGGCAATTGCAACCTTTATTACTGAGCTATGGTCTAGGATCCCCTATCAGTGACTGTCCGTGAAAACCAGCTAAGCCAGTCACGTCAGTGTCTTTATTCCAAAGTCTCGTCGTTATAATAGTTCTTCTCTCCCTGAAAAAAACTTAAGGAAATCTTTTATTACAAACCAGAGAAGAATTTGTTCTAGTAATTATTTGTATAGCATAAAATGTTACAGTGAGTCATTTATGAAGGTCTAGAATGTGCTCCGACAAAATTTAGGTTGTCGTCACTTAGAGCGCCCAGGAACTTAACAGTTTCACAATGTAATATATTTACATTTTGACGGTTCTGGTGGAATACTTCATTTTATGCCTGAAAGTGCGTATACTCAGATTTGTCAGTGTTTAGTGTTGATCCACTAGCCTTAAACCAGTGTAAGATGTTTACAAGTGCAGCATTATATTTATTTTATAATTATCTGATTTATTTGCTTTCAGTGTGCGTACAAACAGGAGATCATTGATGAAGATAAGAAACAGTGGAAGTCCCACTCGAAATGAACAGGACTGCCATCAGAACCATTAAGTATCACCTTCTGCTTTCTACTATATGAATATGAATCAATTCACTTACTGAAGCTACTATTCAGAAGATGAAAAGCAGCCTTCCGTAATGGAATGTTATGATATACACTGTCAAAGGCATTTCAATATTCACAGCACACTGTAACAGGTGAATTTTGCTTATTATTGATTCAAGACACCTGCTCCTTTCATCTGTATTTTTTTAAAACGAATTGGTTTCTGTTGAGGATGTTAGGAGTGGAGCTTACAATTTCTTTATACATCATTTTCGCTAATATTTTCAAGGAACTACTTAGCAGAAACATTGAATAATTTAGTTTTGTCACACTTACTAAAACGTGGTTTTTCTATAGCAAACTTTAATCTCTCTGAGACAGCACCTTGCTGCAAAGATTCATTGAAAATGTGAAAAAGAACGTTGCATACATAATCACCATAATGCATTACCATTGTACATGGAATTTTGTTAACGTCAGAGGTATTTTTGTTTTTCAACTTTACTAATAGTTACTGGACGTATACAAGTTGGGAAATGTAACTTCTTTGCCTTCTACTGTTTCGCTAAAGTAATTCAGTACTCGATAGATGCTTTTGCCTAATCTACACGTTACTTCAGCTCTTGCATATGACAGATGTCTTATTCTCGAACACTCATAAGCACAGTCAGAGTTACATAAACATGTAAAAGTATACGAACACAATAATTTTGTAGTGAATATTTAGGTAGATAGTTATTTCTTTGCATCGACTGAACAGTTTTGCGTTAATATTATTACAGCTAATTTGCTTCTGCAGAACTAAGAATGTAGACGATAATTTTGTTGTTTGGCCTCATGCCGCGAGAATTTAAACGACTTTTTAGAACAGCTAAATTTAATCGTCCGAACATTCGTCTCACGGTGGAGGTGGAGAAGAATGGTTGTCTTCCCTCCCTTGACGTGATGGTCAGGAGGAAGGCGCATGGTGCGTTGGAACACGCCGTTTATAATACGCCTCCTCACACTGAATTGTATTTGCAGGCCGATAATTGCTAGCACCCGGCGCAACGTAACGGGGTGTTTCGTACCTTGCTTGGTTCCCAAGGCCTATGTCGTCTCGGACCCTGAGAGTTTGACAATGGAGTTAGCCCATCTCGAAGTCACCTTTCGTGATAATGGTTACAGTGAAAGGTGGATTAGACATCCGTTGCGCCACTGACCAACGTTGCATCGGATGAGTGATGATAATATCGATGTGTCTTCAAATTCTACCGCCTTTCTTCCTTACGCAGGGAACTTTTCGAACAGGACTGGTTTTATTTTTTCGAAATATGATGTAAAGTGTTTCTCAACCACTTCTTCTACGTTCCGTAAAAGGCGATATTGGTTTGCGTAAGGCGAATGTGCACCGTAATCCGTAATGACGTCGGTCATCTTTGGCTTGTGATGAAGCTAGTTTTTACAGTTTGTGTTTGTGTGTGTGCGTTATCTGAAAACCGAGGTTTCAAATTCGTTTGCACAGCGCTTATTTGGTGCAGTTTTGCCTTAACAATTGCAGACTGTGTTCCTGTTGAAATACCGACTGTTGTCAAAGACCTCACCCGGCTGCGTTTCCGTAGGTTATTTCAGAATATATACACTGATGTGACTTACTGAAATTTATTGAGCAATATTTTCGCAAACTGATGGTTAGAAAGTAACATGCTTCAAGAAGTGTCTACGAAAAGTTCATGACTGCAATGTACGTAATTGCGTCAGTCAAGTTCAATTTTATTAATTTCTGTTAACTGAAATGGTGCAACTGGATGTATCTTTACAAAACAAATATAAAGTTAGAAATTTTAGTAAATGACAACATTTTAAGTGATACACTGCTGCAGAGTAGCTAGGATTTCACTGCTGGAATCAAACAGTGGAACAAAACATTTGACTGCAACATAGTTCTGCGCTTGCGTGTAAAATAGGATATGTTTTGGTTTGTTGTCACTACTCCGACATAACTCTCTTGGTTTCGACCTTCTTTACAATCACTTGTAGTTTATATGAAGTTTGATATGTAAAGTAACGAATTAATAAGCAATATGCAATTTTCGTTCAAAAGTTAGTAGTTACTGATGCTTTGGAAATAATGTCTACCGCCAGAGAAATATATTAACTTCCAAATCTGAGACGTGACTATAACAGAAACTGTATACGCCAGATGTTCTCCAGTCCACAGGAAGCTGCTAACATGACGATGAGTCTTATCGAAAATAAATAACTGTAAAAATTAGAGCCATTAATTCCCACTGCCACGCTCGTGTACCACCTTGTTGTGTAAATTTCACTGATGAAACCTTTTCATACTCTTTACATAGGAAATTGAAATGGGATGTGCTGGGCTGATATGTGGATAGAGCTTTAAGCACAACAGTGGACTAATTCACACGGATTAATATGGTGTCAGTTTATTAATATATCAGTGTAAAACGTAACGAGTGCTTTAGTCCTCACAGTAATCAATTTGACAATCACTACTCTTTTCACAGCGCACCTTCTCAAACAAGGAATTCAACTAATAATCACTTTCTGCAACATACTCGACACTGCCACTGGAATTCATAATTATCACCTTTCTCAGTCAAAATGACACCTTTATCTAATCTGCATGCGGTTTCAGTTAGTGCAGACCTAGCGAGGTGGCGCAGTGGTTAGGACACTGGACTCGCTTTCGGGAGGACGACTGTTCAATCCCACGTCCGGCCATCCTTATTAAGTTTTCCATGATTTCCCTAAATCGCTCCAGGCAAATGCCGGGATGGTTCCTTTGAAAGGGAACAGTCGACTTCCTTCCCTGTCCTTCCATAACCCCATGAGACCGATGACCTCGCTGTTTGGTCTCTTTCTCCAAAACAAGCCAACCCAGTTAGTGCAACATGTACTCACATCTTGTGACGACGACAGGTCCTTTCTCGCATTTTCGATATCGGTAACATTCATCTCGATTGTCTTTTGTCTTCAGCATCTATCTTTTACTGAACATTCAGGTCCCGCATATTGTTTCTTGCCTCTTCTCTCTCTTCTGTCTACTCCTCTCTGATGAAAATTTAGAAAAATCTTGTCTCCCTTTTTCGTATTTCACTGCAGCAATACTGCTTTGATAATTTGCTGACTACTTCTTCGTTTCACCCGTTTCTGAATGTGCAAAGAACAGCCACTGCGTTCGTGTTATAATCCTCTTCCCCGCGTCACACCATCCGGTTTTTACAATGACTAAAATGACCTCTACTCCAGAAAATATCACTATTTTCACTCTTAAAACCGTGCATCAATTCTGATGTCTTCACTTTTCCCCGTCCCAAAATAAACTGTTTTCCTTTCATTTTTAAACTCTTAGTAAAATTTTTCAGAGTTTGTGTTTCTCCTATCAGACCGTTGTGTTCTCTTTTATCAATGCTGTATATTACAGGCGGTGAACATAACAACTTTCATCGTTTCTCATTGGAAATAGATTGTGTTAGTTCGTGACACAGAAAATCTCCACCGTAATAATAACTTTCCTATCACTGGAGATTAATATTCTTTTCTTGATTGGACTGTTAATTACTTTGAGAACTTGTCTTACACATCACGTCTTAATTATTATTGCATACACAGTTTATCTGTTTGTAAATGATTCATATCATTCTTACTGTTAGTGTTAATCTACTAAAAAACAGTAATGATCTAAATGCAAGAATGTGAAATTGTTAAAAATATTTTAAGCACAATTACATTAAATTTATGTTTATGTAAAGTCAAAATGTCTGAAAAAGTTGTCGTTTTTCTAACTGATGTTTCATCTATAGTTTGCAAATACGAGATAAGCTTTGACTTCACTTGGGCTGGGAACAAATTAGCTGGTGATGGACGGTAAACACTATTTACATTCGTTCAGAGTGTCTCTATCATTTTACAATACTCTAAATATGCATAGAATATGCACTTAGTAGCAGAGTGAATCTGTAAAGCTTTTACTTTGGGTCCATCACCTGCCAGAAACAATTAGGGCCCGCAAAATTCGTATTTTACGCTTTCTTTTCTGTTATTTTGGGTGTCATGAAGTTCAAAAAATAAAGCTAAAGAAAATGTTACTAAAAATTCAGCACTTAATTACAAATTATCTTGAGGCAATCAGAAATTAATTACAAATTTTCTTGAGACGTTCGCTCTGAATTACGAGGGAAGCAGTGAGACAAGTGAACTTGAGTACCGGCTGGCTGCAGTGCCGAATCTCCTATTAATCAGCACAGCAAGCTCCCAGACAGCTGGTCAACAAACACAGGAATGACGGGAGAGACATTTATTATTCTTTTGCATGCTGCAGTGACAGTTCTGGCTGACAGTTGGTGCGGAATTCGCATCATTAAATGAACAACCGTGCCAGCAGTTTTGATATGCGCTGCGCGGTTGCCGCTCATTTTTTCCCCTAACCTTTTGCCCGCTGCCAGCGGTAGCCCTGTCACAAATTGTTTGCAGCAGCGTCGGTTGTAGAATTATGGACGACGCTGGCTCTGTTTGACTACGGATTGCGTGGAGCCACGCATACTAATTTGGCCAGACTCAAAGCAGCGTTCAGCTGGTGCCTCAATGAATGGAAATGTGTAGGACTCTTTGATGTTTACCGGAACAATGTACTGCTTTACTGCTGCAGCAGATTTCTTTAATAGCTAAACGGCACGTGTGAGTCAGTTTCACTCATCGTCCCGCACGGGCAACATAAATACAGTATAATGTTTACACTGCGAGAGCAGATACGGAATGTATCGTCAGACATAATGCGGATGTTGTTAACTTGTGGACAATGGATCGGGCCCAGCGAAAGAGATCGATGCTTATGTTACTGGGTTTCCTGGCACATAGATCTGTTTCAACGAAGGTTACAATAGATTTTATGTATCTGTTACCAAGATACTGTGAGCACATGTCCTACCTAAATACATTTACGTTCATAAATACTACCCAAATAACTGTGAAGCGATTGCCTAGACGCCTCTGTGCGCACTGCAATTAATCTAATCTCGTATTCCTAGCCCTACATCGACGATATGTCCAAATGTTATGTATTTCTATTTTTTGCAGCTAATACTCGTTTTTGAAACTTAATACAATGAAAACCTGCACTAATCTGTGAAGCTCAACACTGGATTACATTTGATCATCTAATACACAGTTATCCAGTCTATGCGCAAAAATGGTTCAAATGGCTCTGAGCACTATGCGACTTAACTTCTGAGGTCATAAGTCGCCTAGAACCTAGATCTAAGTAAACCTAACTAACCTAAGGACGTCACAAACATCCATGCCCGAGGCTGGATTCGAACCTGCAACTGTAGCGGTCGCTCGGCTTCAGACTGTAGCACCTAAACAGCAGGGCCACTCCGACCGGCGTCTATGTGCAGACATACGCAAAGATTCCTACTTATTTTTGTCTGTTCTACCGTAATATACCGTCTCTCATGTCTATCCTTGACTTAAATGCTCTCGCCCGTTAAAAATAGCAGAAAAACTCGTTTCCATCGGAATACAAGCCTCTCTGTCCCACTCCACCACTCAGCCGCTTTCTCGAAGCACTTCCAGTACCAGTAACTTGACTCTGGAATGACCCCCCTCATTATATCACGGAGCTGAATAGCAACTCCAACTTCAAAAGAAAGTTCATGTCACATTAACTAAACAAACAATAAAGTTGCCTTTGGTCCCGTACCCACTCGTTATCCCGTTACAGCTAAGTATCCTTCTTTCCAACCAGGTCTTTCCTACTTTTTCAAAGCCATTAGCTGGTGCTGTCTATATAAACTGCTCTTCCTCAGAGCTCACTATGTCAGAAATGTCACTTGTACTCCCGCCCGTAGACAACCACTACTGTTTTTTCCCGTTTATTGTTCCTTATTTATCATGTTAAAATATGGGCATTTATTAAAAGTAACGTAAAAGTGCACTATGTATTGTAAGTAGGCTGTTTAGGTTTTTATATTGGTAACGACATGTAGCGCTCTATATGAAAATCACTAGCTGTACTGTGTGCAGTCTGTGGCTGGGTGGCATTGTTGTAATATTCGCCATTGTAGTGTTGGGCTATTGGCTGTTAACAGCGCATAGTGTTGTGCAGTTGGAGGTGAGCCGCCAGCAGTGGTGGACGTGGGGAGAGAGATGGCGGAGTTTTGAAATTTGTAAGACTGGATGTCATGAACTGTTATATGTTTTATGACTTTTGAACACCATTAAGGTAAATACATGGTTTGTTCTCTATTAAAATCTTTCATTTGCTAACTATGCCTTCCGTAGTTTGAATCTTTTATTTAGCTGGCAACAGTGGCGCTCGCTGTATTGCAGTAGTTCGAGTAACCAAGATTTTTGTGAGGTAAGTGATTTGTGAAACGTATAGGTTAATGTTAGTCAGGGCCATTCTTCGTAGCGATTACTGAAAGTCAGCTTGCGTTGCGCTAAAAATATTGTGTGTCAGTTTAAGCTAAGTCTTGTATAATTTTTCTAAGGGGACGTTTCATATGTCGACCCTTAGCCGAGGATACATCACTGGAATCTTCTGATTTTTTCTTGTAGTTTGTGTAATTAGTGTAGCTTTTGTTTATTGCTAGCGCGTAATTATAGAGAGAATTTCCTTTGTAGTTGCAGTTTTTCATTGTTGTACAGTAAAACAGTTGTGCATGCATGTAGATTTGCACCAAGTATTTCGCAGCTGCGCTTGCAATTAACATGATATTATTTTCAGTGCTATGTTAATGTCTTTTCTTATTTTGCTCTTCAAATTGTGGTTTTCTGTGTTGTCATGTGAAATATTGCGACAATAATGGCGTGTGAAACACGTAATACTAGGTCTCAAAGTAAACTGAGAAATGACAGTGAAGACAAAAGCAGTGTGTTAGCCCTGCCGAGTAATGAATTAACTAATGTTCAAAGTAGTAATTTGGTAATTGTGCATAGGGAAATGGAGTGGGCTGCAAATAATGGTGTAGGCAGTGAAACAATTAGTGAACAGGGAAGCATTATCGATCGATCGGTCGGCAACAGCTCGCCTCAGGAACCCGAAATGACAGAACACAAGATTGTAAATACTGTAGATTCAGGGTTTGGGTCCTCACCGTTTTCTCAAATGAGTCAAGACGCATTTTCTGCTTGTCAAAATGTGAATGTTGCCGGTGAAAATGCACTGCCAAAAAGAATAGAGAAACAGATTCGAGACAGTAATACATTATTATTGCAATTAATGCAGCAAATGAAACAAAATCAGAGACAAACACAGCAAAAGTTAGACACAATGGAACAAAATCTTCAAAAGTTAGACACAATGGAACAACACCAGAGACAAACACAGCAGAAGCTTCAAAAGTTAGACACAATGGAACAACACCATAGACAAACACAGCAACAGTTGGATGCAATGGAACAAAAGTTTCAAAAGTTAGACTCAGTGGAATATGCGCTTGAACAAACACGTGAAGATTTGACTACTGAATTACATAAAATCGAGTCGAAATGTCAAAAAGTCTGTAATGACCTTTTGTGAGCATTTCCAACCTATTTTTTCGCGGCGTGAAAATGCATTACAGAATCACGAAGCAGTCATAAAAGAACTGCAAACTATTGTTCATGAAAATCATGGGACTTTGCAAGCTAAAACTGACTCAGTTGCATCTACCGATTCGGTTACGCAACTTGCAAAAACTCAGGAAAACTTAAAGGACACAGTAGATACTCTGAAAATTGGTTCAGAAAGACAAATGGAGGAAATCAGTTCATTATCAGAGAAAGTAGTTGAACTTTCGGATCAGCTTAATAATTTATTTACGAAGGTAGATGATAATCTGAATGACACAAAACCGGTAGTCTTTAATGACACAGAAGAGTTCGAACAAATTAGGAAATTCGAACAAAATCAGAATCAAATTAATACGCAACACCAAACAGAAATCCGGGAAGTACAAGATCAGGTGACACAGGTAATAAAAGAATTACGTATTTCAGAGGAGACTCGCGCTCCAACACGGGAATAGGGACTTAGAAATACGGAAAAGCCACAAAATAATAACACAGGGCATTTCGGAAATTATGAAAGAAATTGGCAAGGTGCACCGAATTTTGAGATGGAACCGCCGACACGACGTAACAATGACCGACATGCGACTCGCCGACATGATGATTTTGACTATAAGCTGTTCATTACTACACGTAAATTCAAAACATTTAAGAATTCCGGCAACGACATTCATCCACAAGCGTGGCTCCATCAATTCTCTCATTGTTTCCACACGCCCCCCCCCCCCCCCCGCCCCCCTCCCCAACTGGTCATTAGAACACAGATTGTAATTTATGTGTGGCTACTTAGAGAATGAACCAGCTCTAAGAATGCGATCGGTCATTCACGATTGCCACAGTGAAGGAGAATTTTACCATGCCTTCCTCTCAGCATATTGGTCTCAAGCCACACAAGACCGAGTAAAATATTTCATCATAATGATGAAACATTTCGAACAATCAGAATTTTCCAGTCTTGTGAAATATTTTGAAGACATGTAGCACAAGAATCAGTACCTGTCAAACCCATACAGCCCCTCAGAACTCATCCGCAGTTGCTTAGTCAAATTACCTGAACATTTACGACATACTATTTTGGCAGGACGTTGCAAAGACAACATTGAAGCTTTTCAGAGACTCTTACAAGAATTAGATATTGACACTGACAATCGCGGAACGCGAAAACAGGAACACAACAATTACAGGTCACATCCGTCGCAATTCCGCGATGAACGAAATAATAGCTGGACACGACAAGGCTATTCTCACAACACAAATCGTGAACAAAACAGACACCACCAATATTACAAACGTTGGCAGAGTAGTAATAATTACCGGGAAAGATCACCTCTCTGCGGTAGTGACCATCACAGGGACAATCAGAGAAATAGACAATATGGGAACCAAAATAAATATTATCAAGGGAGACAGAAAAACTTTAGACGCAACGGAGCAGCGCGCAGTTACGATTCAGGGAGAAATTCTCTACCACGGGACCGACAAGAAAGTAACTATGAAATCTACAGACATGACGACAGACGATATGATCGTAACGACAGACCTGAATTGCATCAGAACTGGCGGGATTCAAACAGAGCAGGGCCCTCTCGACAAGGTGAATTTTTAGAAGTTAGGTCTCCAAATCCCAATAACGACGCGCGCCAACAAAGAGACAATAGGCTGGCAGTCACAAAACGTGCGTATAAAACTGACGACGCAGCTGACGTAGCTAGTAATTACGTAAAAATGGAAGACATTAGGGACATCTTACTCCAGGAACACGACGTAAAACATAACAACATTGCATATCCTGTGATTCACATTATAGTAAATGACGTAAAATTTACGGCAGTACTTGACTATGGCAGGCCCATTTCAGTAATTAGTGAAACAGCCTTTAGAAAATGCAACAAATCGAAGGATTGCCCCACACTTTCGTTACGTAAGATTAAATTACAAGGTGCAATCGTTGCAAAAAGTGTATATGTACGCCAACAGACCAACTTAGAATTCTTTTGTCAAAGCCACAGCTTCTCTATGAACTTTCTTATTGTTCCATCATTGTCGACGGAAATTATATTGAGAGTAGACTTTACGAATGAATACAAAGCAATCTTAAACTTTCACGATGCTGAAATAAGTTTAGAGAAAGAAGGTAAGTGAATAGCTTTGAAATTTGAAGATTGGCTCTCAAACCATGACGAGGAAATTAATGGACTTTACCTTCTGTTAGACAACAGTTCCGAATTTTCTACGGAACTAGACACTAACAATCACTCTGCAAGTACTGACAGGGATGATATCGACGGCATATTTGATACTAATGAGTTAATTCAGAATAAAATTCAAAAAATTGAGAATTGTAATGACACTGATAGGCAGGACCTTTTTGAGATTTTACAAGCACATTCCACAGTTTTTACTCACAAAACAGGAACAATTAAGGTATTCCAATACAAATTTCGTGTTCGTGAGCATGCTAAATTTTGTGTTAGACCATACGTAATTCCAGCACATTACAGGGACCGTGTTAGAACAGAAATACAATCTATGCTTGACGAGGGCATTATTGAGCCTGCAGTAAGCTCATACAACAATCCATTACATGTTGTTAAGAAGAAAAATGGATCGATCAGGCTTGTCTTAGATTCGAGACAAATCAATACTATCATCATTCCTGAAACAGACAGGCCACAAACGATTGAAGAACTTCTTCAAAATTTTAAAGGTGTAAATGTTTTGTCTTCTATTGATCTCAGATCCAGCTTTTATCAGATCGAACTTCATCCAGAACGTAGAAAATACACAGCTTTTCTTTGTTTCGGCGTTTGCTATCAATTTCGGAAACTTCCTTTTGGTTTGAACATTTCTTCGGCAGCATTCATTCGCGGGCTAAATTCTATATTACCTGATTTCTTAAAAAATCAAATCACCTTATATGTGGATGATATTCTAATAGCAGAAGCCTCATGGGAACAACATAATCGCATCCTCAACAGTTTGTTACGTATTTTTGCAGAATCTGGAATTACAGTTAACTTGGAAAAGTCTGAATTATGTAGGTCAAAGGAGAGGTTTTTGGGACATATTATTTCTTCTGAAGGCATTCAGCAGGATCCTGAAGCAATCAGAGCCATTCCAGTTCCATCCACAAAAAGACAAGTCCGCTGTTTTCCAGGTCTCGTAAATTTTTACCGTCGTTTTCTGAATATGCAAATTCTAGTTACACCAAAACTTTGTTCTCTCACTGGAAAAAATACTATTTGGAACTGGGACCAACAAGCACAGTTGGAATTCAATTCTCTGAAAGAATCGCTACTTAACGCGCCAGTACTAGCTCATGCAGACCTGTCACAAGATTTCTGCCTTAGCCCGGATTCTTCTAAAGTCGGTCTTGGTGCCCATTTATTTCAAGAAGCCATAGAAAATGACACTACTGTTCAGAAAACCATTGCTTTTGCTAGCCGAGTGCTAACGAAATCTGAAAAAAAAATCCGTTACTGAATTAGAAGCTTTGGCTATCGTTTGGGCATTTAACAAATTCCGTTTCTTTCTTTCTGGTAAGCACGTAAAAGTATACAGTGATCATCGTGCATTACTTTTTCTTATCTCTTCAAAATTAAATCATGACAGGTTAAAATGTTGGGCATTGTTTCTGCAAGAATTCCACTTCACAATAGTCTACATTCCCGGCAAGGAGAACATTGTTGCGGACGCACTGTCACGCGTACCAGCTGGGCTTGAGAAAAGTAACACAGAAAGCAACCTCGAGAAAAATTTCAGTATTCTTTACATTCAGAAAGTCGCCTTTGAAAACTTCATCACCACATCTTTAAAGGACATTGCTCATGAACAAGATAAAGATCCGATTTGTAAAGACATCAAAAGTAAATGGCATGAGAAGCCGCACACTCAGATTCGGCATTATTATCTGGTAAGAAACAACATACTCTTCAAACGCTGTATTGTTGATGACAAGCTATGGGTACTTTGCATTCCAGACGATTATGTTAATCAGCTCATTTGGTACATTTATTTCAGCTATGCACATTTTGGTCCACGAAAATGTTATCATATTCTTCGAACGACTTGTTATTTTAACAATATGGAAAAGAGAATTCTAAAAGTCTTGTCTATTTGTAAACTTTGTCAAAAGGCGAAACCATCTGCTATCTCACATTGTGCTCCGTTGTTTCCTATCATTCCTTCTAAATTAAAAGAATTTGCTGCTGTTGATCTCTTGGGATCCCTTGTCAGAACATCGCATGGATTTTCGTACGTTCTAGTCGCTGTTGAACTTACTTCAAAATTTGTTTCTTTCACTCCGTTACATACAGCCACTGGACGGTCTGTATCCAACGCCTTTGTTAAAAATTTCTTACGTGGAGTTGGACACGTTAGTAAAGTCATTTCAGACAACGGACCGCAATTCAGATCTGGTGTTTGGTCACGCATTCTTCGGAACAATGAAATCAAACCTGTTTTTATTTCATTGTACTCACCACATTGTAACCCGTCTGAACGGATTATGAAAGAAATCAATAAGCTTTGCAGACTTTATTGTCACAGAAAGCATCAGCATTGGGACAGATATTTACACTTATTTCAAAACGTGCTGAATGAAATGCCTCGTGACTCCACTGCTTTACCACCTATTCTTGTACTGAAGAATGAAGAACCACCGAACAGAATCAGAGAGCTTGTACCTTTTCCGAATACATGTAAACTTCGACACAAAGACATAATTGACTTGGCTATTAAAAATATAAATCCTGCAGCAGACAAAGGAAGAATTCTACACCGTAAAGCAAATGCAAAGAAATTATATGTTGGTCAGAAAGTTCTCATTGTAGCTCATTCATTGTCACATAAGAAACACTTGAGTCACAAATTCTTTCTGATCTACAATGGACCTTACGGAATCCGACGTATACTACATGATAAATGCGTTGAAGTTGAAACTCTGCATACTAGGAAGAGTAAAGGTTTACACCACAATTCACATGTAAAACCGTTTATTGAAAGATAATCTGCTTTTTAACTTTGTCTTTGCCATAAAACTTTTCACTTCACGTTACTAGTATGCGTTGTCACACTTTGAAACTGTTATCATGCAACAATGTTTTGAAGTTAACTATCCAGTCTAGAACCTACAGAACATATTTGGACAGTAATTACGAATGCATTGTTATAGTGAACAGACGCACAGTGTTATTGTGTGTGTACATGCCTGCTTGTTAGGTGCACGATTATGTAACTACTATAAGACTTACATACTTAGAACATATACCAGTACTGCTAATGAAATATTACTGCAACATTTTGGTTTACTTGAAAATAAATTATGGATTTAAAGTGCTTTCTGAGAGATACCAGATGACACAGTGGTTAGTTTCTTTGATAGCTACACGATTATATCACGACGCTACTAATATGTGACACAATTTACATTGTGCTTTTGCGGTGTTTCTGTTTTATATCTACACAGTTTTTCTGAATTATTCTGGAAAGTAAAACATGTTTTAGTAGTAACTTTTGTGGTATAGCTACAATGAGACAGCCTTTTCCGTAGCACAACAATACGTTACAGCACAGTACTTCCTTCATCATGGCAATAAGCGTAATAACTACGATATTTATATGCAAAGCAATTCACTTCGTTTATTACGAGGTGACTACATTGACTTCAGCAGAACTTTGCTTACAGAGGACGATAACTACGACACTTCCTCAGAATTATCTTGCAACAAGACGCACATTTAGCGCTACACGACACGCATTTGAGTGATTAATTTTGTACTTGAACCATTTATTTTTCAAGATTTTTGAATTACAATGGTTTTCCGTGATACATTTCACTCCATTGCTGTAATCTGTAACACCTGAGGGTATAATTACATTAATCCTCAGGTGGGTACACGCTTACTTTGTGTACCATGTGTATGGCAAGCACAAGGAGCCCTAGCTAATGTGGTATTTGCTTATACAACTTTACACATCAGTACCATATTTCTCTAACACAGAATTACACAGCTATCTGATTATTTAACAGAGAAACAAAATTTTTTTTACTACGTCAGTGACACATGTTTATGTAATTACACAGTTGGATAACTTCACACTTATGACATTGTATTTTGTCTGTACTTTGTGCAATGTTCACATTTTTCGGAACCGTTGTGATACTATGAGAGCTTTGAATGATGTGTTTGGTATGTAATGATGATTTTTAAGTACTTTTGAGGTAGATGACACTATTGAAGTGAGCAGAGAATTTTCTTTAGGTTTTGAAATTATTGGAGGAAGCTACGACGATTTTGAGATTTGACTCGGGTGTTATGATGTTATTATTACGACGACGATGTGTATTATGCTGTTGAGGTATGTTTATGATCAATAAGCTGATGCTATATAAAGAATTTGATTGTGCTACATAATTATTATGATGAGATATTGAAGAAGTGTCTACAAATATGTATATATGTAATAAAGCAAGGAATAATGAGTAGTGGTTAGGGACTCTGGTTTGTGAAAAAGGATGTTGGAAACCAAGAATCTTACTTTAAGAGATATGAAATGTATGTAAATGAGTGAATCTATTACAATGCCGAGGAAAATTTTTTGGACACTGTTATATGAATAGGATTTTGTTTCTACAGATTTGTAACGCAAATTCTGTGAAATTTTTTATATGAGACTGTCACTGTAGCGAAAACTGCTGTCGTAAATATTTCCGTAAGAATGGTAAGTGACCTTGACGTAATGTGCTTTGGGCGCCCAGCTGAGAGGTAGTCGTCTGACAAAAGAAAGGCATTAGGTGAAAAAAAGAAAAAGAGGCCATTATCCTCGCTATTGACATTTCTTTGTAGAAAGTATGGCAAATACGACACACTCATTACTTGGAAAGATACTTACATCTGCACACCTGATTATGACAAGCGTCTTTCTATGAGAATTGAGAGAATTTCTACTAACTTATGAAACGTCACATGACTATTGAATGATATTTTTATGCTTTGCTTTTCATAGTTGCTTATTTCATTTGATATCTAGTTTCCAGCTGTATGCAGCATTGGTTTTATAAAATAAAATAAAATGCATTTACTAATGTGAATACTTTCTGTCGACAGATCTATTAAATAATATTTTTGTCATCCACGTTCTTCAAAAAAGGAGCACTTGGAGAGAGAAGAACAATAAGAAGGGGCTAGTAACAGTAAATGCATACATAATTTTCTTTTCAAGAACATGGTAATATTTTTTTTACAATAAGTTGTTGTGTTCCACCACTTGAATTACATAGATACTAAGATGTGACATAGGTATTAAACATAGCCATTTTTACTATAATATTTTTAATGCTTGAGCTTTGTCATGTTTAGATATACGTTACTGCATTTGCTGCTGCTTGCTTCGACAATTTCCATTTTTTTCATTGCTGTTTGTATTAATTGTTTTGTGCTGCTGCATTGCCTTGTCCCTTAGTTTATCATCTGATCTCAGTAGACATAAGTTATCTTAAGACGGGGTAGCCTATATAAGAGAATGAGTTGCGATGAATTTGAAGAAATGCACTGAGAGGTTATACGAGAAAAGTACAGAAAGCAGGTATAGACAGGACTTTTTGGAAATAATGAAGAACGAAGGGAGATCTCTGAGAAGTAAAGAAAGTTTTATTTGCAAAATACGGCAGTAAAACAAACTCTGTCCTTTCCTTTTGTATTGTCCCACTATGTGTTTGTGTACCCTTGTGTATTTGTTTTCTTCCTGTCTCTGTGTACTGTTTCATAGCATTTTTTTTCTCTTCTAATACTAAGCTACATTCACTATAATGAGGAATACTGTTATCTTGAAATATAATTTGCATTAATAATATGTTATTTATTTTGTAAAGATGTTTAGACATTATTTATTATGTTTTGTTTTAATGCTCAAGTGTGAAATTAATGTTTAGAAAACTATTCTCATTATTTTATGTATTTACTTATGTCATAATTCCTGTAACACTGATGTACATGTTTATTTATATTCTTTTGTAAAGCCTGTTTTACTACAAATGTTATCTGTATTATTATGTTTTTAATGATGTATTTTGTACCTTTGTTATTGTATTCTTATGTTATAAAATTGTAATTGACACCAGTTCATCAAATTAAGTAACTTGTAAGCATTCATTTCAGTGCACACATTTCTGTTGGTCATAGTATATGCACAATATGTAAAAAAAAGGAGGACTGTTAGTGTTTGGACGTGTGTTAATAATTCAGCAAAGGCACTGGTTAACAGCACTGCTGGTTCTAAGGAAATTCCAAAAACTTTGTGAGTGTACATGTGGTGGCTTATGGACTTGCTATATTGTCCGCAAGACTCTTTGATGGTGATTGTGCATCTGCACAGTCGCAACAAATGGCTGCTGGCCGTCACTACCAGGACTACAGTGGGTCTGCTCTGTGATGACCTACCTACCAATATTCTTCAAAACTTTGACTGACTCTGCGGTGGGTTTTCTCTGTTGTGGCCCATTACCTGTCTGCATTTCAAGAGTCAGCACTGTCTTTCCGTTGGAAGCACAACACTGCTTCTTCAAGACTTCATGGAAATCCACTACTTCGATGTGCATTTCCTTTTACTGCTCAGACTTTGAGAAAAACACTGCAATTTTACTATGATGAACGATCAGGACTGTCTTTATGGACTGTGAGAAAATTTTAGCTTTTGAGCAACATTGTATCAATAAGTGTGTGCATTTGATTTCTTTGTTATTGTAATTGTGTACAAATTTTTAACAAACCTATATTGGCCAGTGCCCAAAACAATTTGTAAAATTTTTTGTGGGGAGCATGGGGCTATGTAAGTAGGCTGTTTAGGTTTTATATTGGTAACGACATGTAGCGCTCTATATGAAAATCACTGGCTGTGCTGTGTGCAGTCTGTGGCTGGGTGGCATTGTTGTATTATTCGCCATTGTAGTGTTGGGCTGTTGGCTGTTAACAGGGCATAGCGTTGTGCAGTTGAAGGTGAGCCGCCAGCAGTGGTGGATGTGGGGAGAGAGATGGCGGAGTTTTGAAATTTGTAAGACTGGATGTCATGAACTGCTATATGTATTATGACTTTTGAACACTATTAAGGTAAATACATTGTTTGTTCTCTATTAAAATCTTTCATTTGCTAACTATGCCTTCCGTAGTTTGAATCTTTTATTTAGCTGGCAGTAGTGGCGATCGCTGTGTTGCAGTAGTTCGAGTAACCAAGATTTTTGTGAGGTAAGTGATTTGTGAAACGTATAGGTTAATGTTAGTCAGGGCCATTCTTCATAGCGATTACTGAAAGTCAGATACCGTTGTGCTAAAAATATTGTGTGTCAGTTTAAGCACAGTCATGTATAATTGTTCAAAGTGTACGTTTCAGTATGAAAACTTAGTATATGAGAAGGAATGAAGTCACTAATCTGATCGGATTAAATAAATAAATAAAATAAAATAAGAATATCCAATAGTCTATCATGGGAGGAACGTGACGTATTACTTTCATAACGGGAACGTTACGTTTTACGTAATGGTTCAGTGTTAAACCAATATCTTTAAATACCACAACACTTTCACAGACGTAGTCCATGCACCACCTACGTACGTCAAGACATCCTAATCGCTTATCACCTATAGTGGCTTTTTATTTACAACATTAAAACACGTCATGCTGTCCAAACAATGTGTTCTGCGTTTCCGTCCGTGCTGTTGGTTTCTAGATTAACAGTAACATAGAGAAAAATACAGCTCTAAGGAGACGTCACCACATCTTACAGACTGTAAGTCTTGCGTGCCCTATCTGATTAAGTGTGCGATTTACTCCACAGCCATCAACGATTTCATCTTAACGATGAAATATTTCTGCGATAGAATAGTGCAGTATGTTTTCTGAGAACGTTTTACGTTACTAAAACGTTTAATAATTACCTACATTTCAGTCTATAATTCAGGATAGCGCAGATGCTTTTAAGGGCATTTGCAACCAGGCGAAGTGAAGTTTATGTCTGGTGTGTTAACGCAGAATTTTTCATCTGAATACTGAAAGAGTTTACCTTGCGGCCAATACAGTCACTTCGCAGAATATTTGCGACCTTCTGCACCTAATACGGAAAACGTGAGGTGACATGTGGTGATGAGATCCAGACGAGAGGTAATCCATTGACAAAAGTGAACCTCTCACAGAGCCAGCAGCGGTGGTCGTGCGGTTCTAGGCGCTGCAGTCCGGAACTGCGGGACTGCTATGGTCGCAGGTTCGAATCCTGCCTCGGGCGTGGATGTGTGTGATGCCATTAGGTTTGTTAGCTTTAAGTAGTTCTAAGTTCTAGTGGACTGATGACCTAAGGTGTTATGTCCCATAGTGCTCAGAGCCATTTCAACCATTTGAACCTCTCACAGTGCAACAACAGCAAGGTGAAATATGTTCAGATACATTTGCATAAAACTGTCAATATTTCGACGTAGTGAGCAAGTAGCAGAAAGAGGAGACGCTGTGACAAATAATCTGATTCATAGCAAACATGGAATACAGCTCGCAGGAAAAGAAAGCTAACACCAGTTATCTGAATAGCGTTAAACGGTAAGGACAAATGACTTATGAGGGTTAGAAGATATTAATAATTATATCGTGGGAAAGCAATAACTAAATCTGATACCAAGAATGTATCTCGTAGTGAGGAGCGGCTTATGCCACTGACCTTGGGAGAAAAGTAGTCATTTTTCTGTACACATACTTATGTTGTTGTTGTTGTTGTTGTTGTTATCTTCAGCCCTGAGACTGGTTTGATGCAGCTCTCCGTGCTACTCTATCCTGTACAAGCTTCTTCATCTCCCAGTACCTACTGTTACCTACATCCTTCTGAACCTGCTTAGTGTACTCATCTCCGTCTACGATTTTTACCCTCCACGCTGCCCTCCAATACTAAATTGGTGATCCCTTGATGCCTCAGAACATGTCCTACCAACATATCCCTCTTCTGGTTAAGTTGAGGAACAAACATCTCTTCTCCCCAATCCTATTCAATACTTCCTCACTAGTATGTGATCTACCAATCTAATCTTCAGCATTTCGAAAGCTTCTATTCTCTTCTTGTCTAAGCTTTTAACGTCCACATTTCACTTCCACCCCATACAAATACTTTCAGAAACTATTTCCTGACACTTAAATCAATACTCGTTGTTAACAAATTTCTCTCCTTCAGAAATTCATTCCTTGCCATTGCCACTCTACATTTTATATCCTCTTTACTTCGACCATCATCAGTTATTTTACTAATTTAAGTGTCTCATTCCCTGAACATCACCCGTCTTAATTCGACTATATTCCATTATCCTAGTTTTGCTTTTGTTGATGTTCATCTTATATCCTCCTTTAAAGGCACTATCCATTCCGTTCAACTCCTTTTCCAAGTCCTTTGCTGTCTCTGACAGAATTACAATGTCATCTGCGAACCTCAAAGTTTTTATTTCTTCACCATGGATTTTAATGCCTAATTCGAATTTTTCTTATGTTTCCTTCACTGCTTGCTCAATATACAGATTGAATAACATCGGGGAGAGGCTACAACCCTATCTCACTCCCTTCCCAACCATTGCTTCCCTTTCATGTCTGTCGATTCTTATAAATGCCATCTGGTTTCTGTACAAATTGTAAATAGCCTTTCGATCCCTGTATATTACCCTGCCACCTTCAGAATTTGAAAGAGAGTATTCCAATAAACATAGTCAAACGCTTTCTCTAACGCTACAAATGATAGCGACGTAGGTTTGCCTTTCCTTAATCTATTTTCTAAGATAAGTCGTAGAGTCAGTATTGCCTCACGTGTTCCGATATTTCTACGGAATCCAAACTGATCTTCCCCGAGGTCGGCATTTACTAGTTTCTCCATTCGTCTGTAAACAATTCGCGTTAGTATTTTGCAGCCATGACTTATTAAACTGAGAGTTCGGTAATTTTCACATCTGTCAACAGCTGCTTTCTTTGGGATTGGAATTATTATATTCTTCTTGAAGTCTGAGGGTATTTCACCTGTCTCATACATCTTGCTCACCAGATGGTAGAGTTTTGTCAGGACTGGCTCTCCCAAGGCCGTCAGTAGTTCTAATAGAATGTTGTCTAGTCACGGGGCATTGTTTCGGCTCAGGTCTTTCAGTGCTCAGTCAAACCCTTCACACATTATCGTATCTCCCATTTCATCTTCATCTACATCCTCTTCCATTTCCATAATATTGTCCTCAAGTACATCGTCCTTGTATAGACCCTCTATATTCTCCTTCCACCTTTCTGCTTTCCCTTCTTTGCTTAGAACTGGGTTTCCATATGAGCTCTTGATATTCATACAAGTGGTTCTCTTTTCTCCAAAGGTCTCTTTAATTTTCCTGTAGGCAGTATCTATGTTACCCCTAGTGAGATAAGCCTCTGCATCCTTACATTTGTCCTCTAGCCATCCCTGCTTAGCCATTTTGCACTTCCTGTCGATCTCATTTTTGAGACGTTTGTATCCCTTTTTGCCTGCTTCATTTACTGCATTTTTACAGTGTCTCCTTTCATCAATTAAATTCAATATTTTTCTGGTACCCAAGGATTTCTACTAGCCCCCGCCTTTTTTCCTACTTGATCCTCTGTTGCCTTCACTACTTCATCTCTCAAAGCTACCCATTCTTCTTCTACTGTATTTCATTCCTCCATTCCTGTCAATTGTTGCCTTATGCTCTTCCTGAAACTCTGTAAAACCTCTGGTGGTGGTGGTGGTGTGTTGGGGCTTATGCGCGCTCAACATCTAGGTCATCAGCACCCTCTGACACATTGAAAGGAACGAATGTGGACAGACCTAAGAAAACTAAAGCACACACTCAAAGAAAGCAGGAAAAGAAGGAAAATGCAACATAAGAAAGTAAAAACTAAGGAAAGGGGAAACATAGCCACAAGAATGTCACAGTAAATTGTTATTGGCTGGCCACTTACATAAAATATGGGCGAGCTTGTCACACAGAGAGCAAATTAAAATCCTATCCCTAAAATCTTTGTAAAAACGTTTGACATGGCACAGAACTTTAAAACTTCAGCCACATTCGTCCGAGTGTTGACTAAAGGAGATGGCAGGTCCTCTGGCAAGTCAGCGGCGGCACGATGGTCAGAAAATAAAACGCAATCCAATACAACGTGGCGCACAGTGACCTGGACGCCGCAAGCACCACACATTGGAGGGTCCTCTCGCAGGAGCCGAGTGAGGACAACCTCGTCCCGTCGATGGGGCTGAGAGGAAGTACACCACACACGCGTCGTGAGCTTGACTATACGGAGCTTATTGTCAGTCACTTCCAGCCACTCACCCTCCCACCTACGCACGACTCGTGAGCTCAACAGTAAGGTGAGTGCGTGCAGGGGGATAGCACACTGAGATACTTGTGGGGCGAGACACGTCTCCTTGGCTGCGAGATCTGCCCTTTCATTCCCAGCAAATCCGACATGCCCCGGAACCCAGCAGAAAGCTACAACCTTCCCCAGTCGTTGTAGTCGGAGGAGTGCATCCTGGATGGTCTGCACTATTTTGTCTGCCGGATACAAACGATGCAATGAGTGAAGGGCACTGAGTGAATCGGAACAGACAAGAAATTTAGGAGAGGAAGAATGTCTCATCTGCTCCAGTACCCGCAAGATCACAGACAATTCTGCATCAAAGACAGTAAAAGTCTGAAGCAGTCGGACCTTGAAGACACGATCCGGAAAAACAACTGAGTAACCGACAGAATCCCCTTGTTTCGACCCATCCGTAAAAACATATACATAGTCGTGGCGCTCTGACAAAATGGCAGAAAATTCTGCATTAAAAACGGTGGCAGGAGTGCAATCTCTCTTGTACTGCAATAAATATAAAATCACTCCGGGCCTCTTCAGTAACCAGGGTGGCAGGCGGTTAAAACCCTGGATATTGGGGTTGTACAGACTCCATACCGAGGGATTCTAGTACACGTTGCACACGGATCCCAAACGACAACGTAGCCTGGAGACGGCGGGAAAAAAGGCGGTCCAGAGGTGGATGGGCAACAAGATGGTGAGCAGGTGAGCTGGGAGCTGAAAGAAACTTACAAGCCTGGAGCACCAGCAGGAGCTGCCGCCGGATGGTAAGTGGCGGTTCGCCAGCTTCAGCACAGAGGCTGGGTACGGGACTGGTCCGATAAGCACCCGTGGCCAGTCGAATCCCAGCATGGTGAACAGCGTCAAGGATCGGCAAATAAGAAGACCTCGCTGGCCCATATACTGTGCAACCATAGTCCTACCGTGAACGCACAAAATCTCGGTAAAGCTGAAAGAGACAAGCCCTGCTCGCTCCCCAAGACCTGTGGCTGAGGCACTTGAGGATGTTGAGTGCCTTCAGGGTTCTGGCTTTCAAGTCACGTAGGTGTGGCAGCCATGACAAGCTGGAGTCAAAAATTAGGCCCAGAAACCGCGCTGTGTCTCTAAAATGTAGGACAGTGTCCTCCATATGCAAGGCAGGCAAAGTAAAAAGACGACGAGAACTATTAAAATGAACACAAATACACTTATCGGCAGGAAACCGAAAACCCGTCTTTGCAGCCCACTCCTCTAACCGCCGCACTATTAGCTGCAACTGACGGCACACGGTTGCAACAGTGGAAGAGGAACAGAAAACAGCCTCTGGTTTAGTCAGTTTATCCAGGTCCCAACTCCTTATATTCCCACCTTTTTGCAGTTTCTTCAGTTTTAATCTACAGTTCATAATCAATAGATTGTGGTGAGAGTCCACATCTGTCCCTGGAAATGTCTTACAATTTAAAACCTGGTTCCTAAATCTCTGTCTTACCATTATATAATCTATCTGAAACCTGTCAGTATCTCCAGGCTTCTTCCATGTATACAACCTTCTTTTATGATTCTTGAACCAACTGTTAGCTACGATTAAGTTGTGCTCTGTGCAAAATTCTACCAGGCTGCTTCCTCTTTCATTTCATACCCCCAATCCATATTCACCTACTACATTTCCTTCTCTGCCTTTTCCTACTGCCGAATTCCAGTCACCCATGACTATAACATTTCGTCTCCCTTCACTATCTGAATAATTCCTTTTATTTCATCATACCTTTCTTTAATATCTTCGTCATCCGCAGAGACAGTTGGCATATAAACTTGTACTACTGTGGTAGGCGTGGGCTTCGTATGTATCTTGTCCACAATAGTGCCACCACTATGCTGTTTGTAGTAGCTTATCCGCTTTCCTATTTTCCTATTCATTATTAAATCTACTCCTGCATTACCCATATTTGATTTTGTGTTTATAAGCCTGTAGTCACCTGAACAGAAGTCTTGTTCCTCCTGCCACCAAACTTCACTAATTCCCACTATATCTAACTTTAACCTATCCATTTCCCTTTTTAAATTTTCTAATCTACCTGCCCGATTAAGGGATCTGACATTCCACGCTCCTATCCGTAGAACGCCAGTTTTCTTTCTCCTGATAACGACGTCCTCTTGAGTAGTCCCCGCCCGGAGATCCGAATGGGGGACTATTTTACCTCCGGAATATTTTACCCAAGAGGACGCCATCATCATTTAACCATACAATAAAGCTGCACGCCCTCAGGAAAAATTACGGCCATAGTTTCCCCTTGCTTTCAGCCGTTCGCAGTACCAGCACAGCAAGGCCGTTTTGGTTAGTGTTACAAGGCCAGATCACTGAATCATCCAGACTGTTGCCCCTGCAACTACTGAAAAGGCTGCTGCCCCTCTTCAGGAACCACACGTTTGTCTGGCCTCTCAACAGATACGCCTCTGTTGTGGTTGCACCTACCGTAGGGCTATCTGTATCGCTGAGGCACGCAAGCCTCCCCACCAACGGCAAGATCCATAGTTCATGGACACACACACACACACACACACACACACACACACACACACACACACACACACACACACACACATACTTATAAATTACTGAATTATGGACAACAGAATATCGTTCTCATAATGTCTGTAGTGCGTCGCACTGAAGGGTTTAGGTCCTGACACATGTCCGCCGTGGAACCACTCGTTCGCACTAAAACCAATTGAAGCTATTTTCAGGATGCGCACATCTGGATATCTGGTCACCCACAAGTTTAAATAAGTTCATTAAAATAATTGGATGCACTATCTGCGAAAGAAAGTGAGTTCAAGTGCCATCTTGAATGCAGACACAGGTTTAAGAGGTGCTGTAAACAAACAAAAGGGTGTACGTGACTGATCAACAGGTTCATACGTCAATCGCCATCGACGAACGGTGACAGACTTACTAGCATCCAAATTTATCCCTTGTGCCTTTATACCACACGAGAATGCCTCCGCAACTGACAGAATAATGTGATTTGGCAAGAGCTATGTATTACCTGAAGTTATTTCCTAGGCGCTATTGTTCCCACTCCAACTTATCGAGCTTTTCATCACTCCTGGCTTCCGTCTTTCTTTTTTCGACTATACTGATGTTTTTCGACACATGATAATTTCTCTGACGGTCAGGAAGGGCGAGTATGCGTGTGAAGTGGTGGTTTCAGTTATCCAACAGTAGGGTATCTTTGTGGATGCGCGATGCCCTTTAATTGTTGTTGTCTAGCATATCCGTCAAGTAATGTCCTATGAATTTGTGGCAAGAGAGACGGGAATCATCATTGGTGATTCAATAAATTTTCTTCTAGAAACACATTTGATAAAGAAGAGGCTGCTCCTACCACGTGTGACATATTTCATCCAGCAACAGCAAGATGTATTTCATCCACACGCATTCTGTCGTATGACGCCAGATTACTGCAATTACAACTTGCTCAAGCAAAAGAGTGTGGCATGTCATATACCATTTTCTTAGCAGCGGATAACTACTGCTGCATACTACTGTAGTTACAGTAAGAGGGTGTGGCATGTAATATAACATTTCCTTGGCAGCGGACAATACCTGCTGCATACCACTAATCTGAAAAATGATGCTGTCATGCTATTCTGGCAAATATTTTCTTAAAGTAGTTTTGAAGTGATTTAATTTACTCCTTTGCAGCACTTCTCTGAGACAACACTTCTGCAACTCTGAATCTAATTTTTATCATTATACAGGTGTCCTTACCCGAAATCTACGTAGAAAAATCATGTGAAAAACTTTCCATCTATGCATCAGAACCGTTCCATTAAATTAACCTCTTGTTCGGCAGTAAAATTTTCTACGTTTGCACTTGTCTTCCGAACATAATATGCCGTATAAATTTATTCCACTGCTAACTTTTTTGTGGCCTCAGAAATGTCCTAGAATGCGGTTTTCAGTTGAGAACATTCGCTTGTTGGGCATCCAGTTGTAATGGCATGTTTACTGTTCGTTTAGGCGACATTTTATCTTCCTGTAGTTATAAGTGTACAAAATTTGTTTTTATCTCTGCCTCTAAACTTCAATATAATGCCACAGATGGATATTGAGTAGACTAGTAGGTGAAATAACTTCTTCGCTCTCAGCCTGCCACTCCATTTTGCAGGCTGAAGCGTGAACATTTTCCGTAATCGTGTTTGTGAATTCGCTAGCTTCGGCACATGATTCTACATGATCACGTACTTCGGATTCCAGTTTTACAGATTTTCATACATTTACCGTAACACATAGATGACTATAATTATTTGAGTAAAATTACGTATTTTAGCTCAATGACAGCAGACAGATAATAACAATGTAGAATCAGAACTTTTCAGTAAGAAGATACAAATCTGCTGAAATAATGCCTCAGCACTAGGCCGTGTTTCGCACTTGCTACACGAAGTCATCCAACTAGCAGTATTTCATTTTAGATTATTTGAGACTATTACAAGCAATTGCCAAATTTTTAAACGACCAAATTCTGAATACAAAAACAATTGAATCATTCGTGAATGATTAATTTCAAATGGTAACAATTTTCATATGCCTAGGCAAGGGGACTACGTAATTTGACCTTCTATGTTGTATTGTAATGGAGATCCATAATATTCATATCAAAACATTTATTCATTTCCTTTTTTCACTTCTTAAGTTGCTTCAAACTCTTGTACCAAACATTGTTCCTTAAATATGGCTTATTTTTCTTCAGTCCATTGTGGGTATTTTACAGCTCCCATTCAGGCGACACACAGAAAAAGAACTTGTAATATTGTATTACCAAAGAAATTTCATACACAGAAAAATTATAACAACGCTCAACACTCAATAAGCATTTAAAATATCACTAACACTATACCAGCTAAAAACGTCAAGAGCTATGATGTGTTTCCAAAAGCCGCATAGCTGTAGAAAGGTGCTTTATTTTCAACTGCTACTTTCACATCAGAATAGATGTGTCTTCAGTTTTATCTGCCAAAATTACGAATCACGAATCAAATGGTTATATTTTCATAATGCACATGGACAGTCACGGAGTCCCAGCACTCAGGAAGTCAGCCATGTTAATAATCGAATTACCGTGGTAGCTTGTCATAATAAAATTGAGTGCCCCAAAAAGATAGTTGTGAAAAGTACACAAAGGATGACTGCCGAATCAACCAGGCCGGATAACACCCCCCAGATATGCAAAAAAATCAAAGCACAAAAAAATAATGTAGGGCAATGAAATTTAGGGAATACATTTATCTATATAACATATGTAAGTGATTAACATTGCAAGATCATAGATTAATGTAGGTGCGAGATAAGCCATAGCAAATGTGAAATGCTGGTACATTAATAACCGGTGTAGCTGCGAAAATGTTGAATGCAAACATGCAAACCAGCATACATCGTGTTCTAGGGGTTCTGATGTCGGTTTGTGGGATGGAGTTCCATGCCTGTTGCACTTGGTTAGTCAATATAGCGACGATTAATGCTGGATGTGGATAACGATAGGGTTGTCGTCCAATGGTGGTCCATAAGTGCTCGACCTGTGACGGATCTGTCGATCGAACAGACCAATGTAAAACGTCGAAACTCTGCAGAGGACGCTGGTATACAACAACGGTACGTGGGCCACCGTTATCCTGTTGGAAAGCACACCCTGGAATGCTTTTCATGAATACCAGCACAAGAAGTCGAATCAGCAGACGTATATATTTTCAGTCAGGACGCTTGGGATAGCCACGAGAGCCCTCCTGTTCTCATACGAATCGCACCCCATAGCGTAACTCCCGGTCTTGATCCTGTGGGCCAGCCCCTGTGGACGAGGGGTTCTAGGCACTCCAGTCTGGAACCACTTGACTGCAACGGTCGCAGGTTCGAATACTGCCTCGGGCATGGATGTGTGTGATGTCCTTAGGTTAGTTAGGTTTAATTAGTTCTAGGCGACTGATGACCTCAGAAGTTGAGTCGCATAGTGCTCAGTGCCATTTGAACCATTTGATCCTGGTGTCTAGCACTTCTACCGATTGGGAACCAACTTCCATAAAAAAAACGCAAAATAAGTGCACCCTACTCTCCAATGAGCTCTCGCTTTCACTCCTGACGTCACAAAAGGAGATGGTTTGGAGTCTGGCTCGGAGCTTTAATGAATTAACCGATTTGTAAAAGTTCGTTGTGTGACTGTGGTACCAATTGCCACTCAGATTGCTCCTGCAGTTGCAATACGATGCGCCAGAGGGATACACCGAGCGCGATGGTCTTCTCTCCCGGCTCCACGTGGCCTTCTGGAGACCGGCCTTCTTGCGACCACACATTCTTGTGATCATCGCCGCAGCACTCATGTTCTCAAGTCTTTCTGTGGTATCGGATAAGAACCATCCAGCTTCTCGTAGTCCTATCATACGACCTCGTTCAAATTCAATTAGGTGTTCATAGCGCGTCATTGTCGCCTTAAGGCATACTTGACCCACGTTAACTCATCACGTCTCATCTCAAAGGTAACTGTCGCTCAAGATCTTTACAGCGTGATTTGCGTCATCATACTGGCGCTACTAGAGCTTCTCTTACGTGCCTGGTGCTAAATCTGAATAGACATCGTCTTTCAGATGTACAACCACGCTTACCAACTTTCTTTTATTTCGCTCAACTCCTCACTGGTTTTGCGAATTTTTTCCGTCAGTGTCTTTCTGGTTTCGGTAGACACCATCTGCATAAAACCTATGTAAATAAAACTTAAAATGGCGACTGATGTGCGTACACCCGCTGTATTGCTAACAGGCCGATGTGGTGAAAGCAGCTTACAGAGGTTAGCTATATAGTAACTGTTCTGAGGCGTGAGCTCATCTCTAATATCAGACTATCAATTTTGGTCACAGTGGGTGCTCGAAATAAAATGACCTCCTACACCTGTGAGTTCTCTTAGGAAATCAGTTAATAGCTGCAACGGCAGGAGGGACGGAGGTGCGTAGTAGGGTGCTGCGACTGGGTGGTGGGGGCCGTCTAGGCTGTAGATTGGGCGTGTAGCCGCGTGTCCGACACGGCGGCGGTATTGCGCCGCGGCCGCCATTTGCATACATCTGCATACCGGCCGGACAGGTCTTGCATCGGCACCATCGTTGTGTCCGATGGGACCGCGACCTCTGTCTGGCAGGCCACAAAATGTCACTCCGGCCACCGGCTGCGTGCCTGCGAAGCGTACAGGACAAAGACACCAGATAATGCTGAGTGCCCGTTACAGGATTCTCCACTAACGGAATGCCCATCGAGGCTTCAGTAATGTCGTCGGCTGTTGAACACTTGTGGGTTGCTTTGCACATCTGCAAAGTAGAGTTCGAACTGGATCTTCCCTGCAGTAAGTCAGAGTTCAACACTGCAAACTGTTTTCCTTACTTCAATAGGCGCATATCTAAGAAGGTATTGATAAATGTCAATACGTAAATTCTATTTGCGGATATGCAAATTTCCAAATATGTACTACGTCTACCACTTTGCTTCCGCCATTTTTTCTCGAAATTCGGGGCTTTATTGTGAAAAACTTGCAAAAAATTATGATTCATATTACTGCCCATCGCTGGTCACTACATTCTCCCATCTTTCGGATAGCATACGAATCCCTTGGCGGAAGAAATGGACTTGTTCTTTGGGGATCCATGAATCGATTCAATTTTGCACTTGTTCATATGATCGGAAGTGCTGGTCAGCCAGACTGTATGCCACTGATCGGAAAAGGTGGTAGTCTGAGAGAGCAATGAATGGAGGATACGGCGGGAGGGATAGCACTTTCCATTTCAACATTTCCATGTATATTTCGACGAGTTATTCGACATGGAGTCGAGCACTGACCTGCTGCAAAATTATCTTCACTTGTCTATCGCTGTATGGTGGCCGTTTGTGTTTCAGTGCTGGGCTCCAACGCATCAAGTGCTTTCGATAATGGTGTTCTGTGACTGTCTTCGTCTGTTTCAGTAGCCACGAAAACGTTCAGTCTTCCCCCGCCATGCCGGTCTACGATATCAAAATCATCGTTCTTAAGGTGTTAAAAATATTCTCTGCATGTTCTTCCACTAATAGCTCCCTCACTATTGGTCTTACCCAGAATTTTAAGAGCCACAGCCACAGATTTCTTCTTGTTAAAGCAGAAAATTAAAATTTCTCCTTCGTTGGATGAAGCCATTCATTCACAGCGTTGTCCATGGTGAGATAGGTAATACCTGAAATGTGGTGTTCTTGGCACAGTCTTGACATTGTAGTTCTCGGAATGCTGAATTCCCTAACGATTTCCGAAACTGAATGTCGCATGCGTCTAGCTCCAACTACCATTCCGCACTCAGAGTCTGCTAATTCCCGCCGTGCGCCCGTAATCACGTCAGAAACCATTTCACATGAATCATCTGAGCACGAGCGACACCTCCACCAATGCACTGCCCTTTTATACCTTGTTTACACTATACTACCGCTATATGTTCGAGGGTTGTTCGGAGAGTAAGGAACGATCTGTCGCGAAATGGAAACCAGTGAAAATCGAAACTGTTTTCTTTGTACATTTAGCTGTACCATCCAGGTACTTCTCTACATAGTCACCGCTCCGACTTAGTCATTTTCCGGAGCGTTATACCAAATTGCCAACAGCATCTTCATAGAAGGCAGCCGCCTGTACTTTCCGATAATTCTCTGCGCTGGTCTACAGCGCGTAGCCTGCGCCCAGGTGTTGTCTTCGTATTCAGCTTTTCATGTGAACGGAGATGATACTCAGGACGAGCCAATTAGGGATGTGTTGTGGGTTACCTAACACTTTCCTTAGAAAAGGCTTCAGGAGCGTCTTCACAGCCCCTGCAGAGTGCGGCTGAGAAATGCCATGAAGAAGGAAGTGTGTGGCAGTTGTGTTAGGTGGGCAGCATTCATACAGGCGAAGCCTTTCAGCGGGTCCTCCTACTTGGCGGGAGACATTGCTGTTCTAAGCACCTTTACTCGCTCACAGTGTGCTCACAACTGAAAAGAGCGTCTTGATGCGATCGACGGACATACTCGAGACGCTGCCAAAAACGTCAGAGAAAAGCGTCGTCGGATTTTCACACTGGTTGTCATTTCACGAGCTATCTTTCCTGGTTTTCCGAATAGACCTCGCATATGTACATATCACATCCCATAACTTTTGTTATGGCAATGTGGCACAGATGGAGAATGCACGACTGGGAGGCAGAGGAGGCAGGCATGTCAGAGCAAACAGACAAATCATTCGTTCCTTATTGTCGTATTGAAATGCTTTGCGCCTGCAGGTTTTCCACCTGTCGTAACACATGTCCTGCCACCCTGACCCTTTTTGCCAATATACATATTACTAAAGCGGGCTGCTTCCGCCTTGAGTTCTGCGGCAGTTGCAACAGCATCTTCAATGAATTGCACGCACAAACAGTCCCCATATTACCCACTTGTAATGTCTAATGAAAGGATACTGAGGTGAAGCACCTTTCCACAAATGTAGGTGTTTCCGTACAAGCAGGTCAATATACTCATTTGGGAACATGAACTACAGCGAAGTAAGCATAGTTTGTTGCTCCTTCATGCACCTTTTTTGTTAGGTTACAGCCTTTTGCACCTCTTCCCTTCTATTCCATGCTTAAACACCTTCCCTCTGTCTATATACGAACTTTTAAGAGATTAGACAGGGCTTTTTTTCCCTTCTTCAACAGCATTTTAAGATTTTGTTTCATGGGAAGTCAACGATGGTCAATAATACTGAAATATAACTTATGGCAAAGTGCCAATAATTATTCATCCCCCACTAAAGTGCGCGTCATTTATGTTGGCGGCATCTGACGTCACAAAACACAGTCAGCCAATGAACAGAGAACGACCTTGCCAGATCTCGCCTGCACTGCAGAGGTCGGACAAGTGTCTCCAGTTTTAGAAACGTTCATTCATAAAAAAAAGTAATAGAACAAAAGCAATGTCTTGATAGCCGACTTTCTTTTATAGAAAGTTTGGAAAAAGCATTCTTTATATCAATTGCTTTATATTCTATTAATTAATTAAACCAAACAAGCAATAAGACTCCTAATTCAGGCGATAGGAGGGAAAGGTGTTTGTATCAATCTCACGAACCGCTCCTTCGAAATAAAGAACAGCGGTAATTGTTTATTTCCTATTGTACTTCGATGAAGGATGAGTAATTCATAGTCGTACCAGTAGTGTTTGTCAGTATTTTGCGCGACATGCTACAGTCCTCATGGAGGTGTAGTGGAAGACGAGCTGCGTTAGCGTAATGGTTAAAGTGTTGGGCTACTGAGCAAAAGGTAATGAGTTCGAACCATATGCGGTGCTTCTTTTTTTCTTTATTTAAAAATAACATCGAAGTGTCTTACTTCACGAATTTTATTCGTTTGAATGCAGCTTTTTGAAATTTCTAGTGCTTTGTCTCTTCATTAATCCTTTCGGTGCTGCAGACACGTGCTCCCCGAATTCCGCGCTGTGCGCGATTTGGTCATCACTGCACTACTCGCCTGTGCACACACATGGTGTTCCCACTGCTTTGACACACTTATCATACGATTTCACAATAAGTATTTGGCCGAAAAATTTGATTTTTACACGTCTTCTTGACTGATACCTTCCCCCCATTAATTACTAAATTTGGTTTCGATGTAAAACGCAGTTATTGTGCAGCATTAAATGTAGTAAACCATTGCACGAAATTTTGAAGAGTTTGAAGAGGTAAAAGTCCATAGCGTATACTTTCCGTATGGTAGATTATAGTTGCCACAATGTTGAGAATGAAATTTGGACAAGATACCTAAATTTCATTTAAAATTTACTGTATAGCAATATCTCATTTAATTTAAGTACCACATAGGTGTCGTATGTAATATTGAGAAATATTCCGTCTTTCGCGACTGTAATAAGAGTTTTATTTACACCGTACGCTTTTGGCTTTATTTTAAAGCACTTGTCCACATTTCAGCATTAAATATGCTGCATAATAACTGCATTGAACATTGAAACAAAATTAAGTCATTCATGGGGGGAAGTTCTCAGTCAAGAAGATGTGTAAAAATCAATTTTTTGCGCCAAAACGTTTTTGTGGAATCGAATGTCAAAGCAGTCGGAACACCATGTGTCTGCACAGGCGAGCACTGCAGTGACAAAATCGCACACAGTGCGTAAAGCAGGGAGCATGTCTTTGTAGCAGCGAAAGGGTTAATGCGGCCGTGATGGCTTTACTTCATGAACTGCGCGCTCCCCCCCAAAACGTAAGTTTAGGACTATACTATACTATGGCGCTGCTTCTCTTGACGCGTGCGTGGTGTGCAACTGGCAACGCAGCAATCTCCCGAGTCTGGGCGGGCATGCGCGATCCGCCGAGATAAAAGAATTGAACTATAGCAATAGTGAATTCAATAACAATAGTCAGCCTCAGCAACTATGCTCAATCGGCAGCTGTGAAATCAAATAAAATTTAAACCAAGATGCTAAAATAGTTGAAACCTAAATTTAGTTAGAGTTGGCCCGAAATTAACGGTTTCTGTTTATCGACTGTTTACTGTCTTGTTGGCCATCTTACCGTTTCACCACAACGGATTATTCACACGAATTTCATGTCGAAAGTTAAAAAGAAAAAATGGTGTGTACTATCAGAAGAATTCAAGACTCTGTTTCTCGAAAGTTTTGACATTATTCTGCGATGCGCCGCCTGTTAACTAAATGTTGAAATCGATAACAAGCAACAAGGAAACAGAATAAGCCAACACATCCATAACAACAATCATGTAAAGAACATCTGGCTTCGCAAGTCGAAACGTAAGCAAATTACTATGATAGACGCCTTCGTCCCAAAACTTAAAAAGCAGCGGTCATTGAATGAGTTTAGTGTGGATCTTGCTGTGACATTAATGCAGTGAATAATCTATAGCGACAATGTAAATAATCGAACAATTCAATCATTTCTTAACCGTTACGCTAACGCAGCTCGACTTCCAATATAACTCCATGAGGACTGTAATGTGTCACGCAAAATACTGACAAACACTATTGGTACGATATGAATTACTCATCCTTCATCGAAGTACAACAGGAAATAAACAATTACCGCTGTTCTTTATTTTGAAAGAGCGGTTAGTGAGATTGATACACCTTTCCTTGCTATTGCCTGAATTAGGAGTCTTATTGCTTGTTTGGTTTAATTAATTAATAGAATATGAAGCAATTGATATAAAAAATGTTTTTCCAAACTTTCAATAAAAGAAAGTCCGCTATCAAGACATTGCTTTTGTTCTATTACTTTTTTTATGACTGAACGTTTCTAAAACTGGAGACACCTCTGCAGTGCAGGCGAGATCTGGCAAGGTCGTTCTCTGTTCATTGGCTGGGTGTGTTTTGTGACGCCAGATGCGCAGAAGTACACACACTGATCAATACTGGGAGAGAGCACTCTGAGAAAAAGTTACAAGGAACCAATTTATGAGAACGTTTTATAGAAAGTAGAAGAGGCAGCTGGCAAACTTGAAGTAGGATACATTTTGGATGAAAGAAATGATGAACTGCAAGAATATGTTTTGAATGACTTGGTTTTCCTATTACTAGTGATTACCTGGTGAAGGGATAAAATCTATGCTTTTCAGAATTAAGAGCGTCCGGTCACAGATGCATACAGTCATCGGTAGAGAGCCGGCGACGATGTGGTGGTGAGGACCTAGCTACTCTTAAGAGCTCCAAGAAAACATTCCGCCGGTCGAAGTGGCTGTGAGGTTCTAGGCGCTACACTTTGGAACCGTGAGACCGCTACGGTCGTAGGTTCGAATCCTGCCTCGGGCATGGATGTGTGTGATGTCCTTAGGTTAGTTAGGTTTAAGTAGTTCTAAGTTCTAGGGGACTGATGACCTCAGAAATTGAGTCCCATAGTGCTCAGAGCCATTTGAACCATTTGAAAACATTCCTGACAATAACACATTTCTTAAGCAGTAACAGAGGATTGTCTCCCAAGGGCCCATGTCACGGTCAGGATGGCCTAGTGGCAGCCTTGTCAGCAGGGGGAGACGCCATGCAGTCAACTTGCAGTTCTGCCCGGGCAGCGAGGCGTCGTGTGCTGGCGGTTATGTGACTGGGCGGCCGTTGCCATGTGGACAGTGGCAACCTGCTGCCCTGCGTATCGATCTCCAAAGTACCCTCGTTGACGGAGAAGATTTGCACTCATGGGGGGACACTCCCGGGTTCACCTTTAGTACTTGCTATTCAGCGGTCAGTCCAGAGCCCAGATTTAGGGGACAGGAGCAGGCAGCATCGATGTCTGACACAGGAAAGGGATGAGCAGCAGCAATGGCCATCTCTCTTCATGGTCAAGTAGGTCAGGCCATGGATAGGTCTGCAATGTGATGGCAGTCTCCATATCCCATCAGCAATGCCTCTGAATTTGGAACTGCAGCTCGCAGTGGTACAGTCCTTCCACGAGGACTAGTGACTCAATAGACAACTGAAGAAGGCTGGGAATGCTAAGGTTAAACTCCCATAACTTCTCCTCTCACTAGATAGCTGTAAATGAGACAAGGGCTGAGACTTCACATTTGGCAGTCAGCAGTCAGCACTTAGCAAATGAGAAATTTGTTAAGAGTGGTGGGGTATGTATGTTGGCACTTTCCTTGCACTCTGTGGCTTCCAGGATTTGGAAAGATAGAACTTGGACGTACTTTTATTGTCCGCTAGGGAAACATCCCGGCGTGTAACAACACTGTCGGGTGGAGCGCGTTGTCGAGCGGCCTGTTGGTGTGCTGCAGTCATGGAGGCGCTTACACTGAGTGAGAAGGGCAATGTGCACCACGAGTACCCTTAATTACCTCACCATACATACCTTGCATCTGTAGTTACCCATTGTACAATAACAGACATTATTTCTTTACCATGGAGCTAATTAACATGTTTTTCAGTGGTTGATATATCGAATCGATAACATAGGTCTTAGCAGATGGCGTTAGCAGTTGCACATTGTACAATTCCAATCATTCTTTGCTTAGCATGATGCTAATTAACATGATTTTCGACGGTTAATACATTGAAATGATAGCGTAGACCTTGGCAGAAGAAATTTCTTACACACTAACCCAGTTATTCCTATACTTATAGATTTATTTGTTACACGTAGTTCTTTTAGTATTACTATGTTTTATTTACAAACCAATCATTAGGTACTTGGTGCACAGGTAAATCTGAGCTGCATAGTGAATTTCGTTTAAAACATGTTTACACAAATCACAATGAGAACCACTACAGCACTGATAAATGTAACGCTTATTGTCGGGATACTTGATTCAAATGGCTCTAAGCACTATGGGATTTAACTTCTGACGTCATCAGTCCCCTAGAACTTAGAACTACTTAAACCTAACAAACCTAAGGACATCACACACATCCATGGCCGAGACAGGATTCCAACCTGCGATCGCAGCGGTCGTGCGGTGTCGGGATACTATGACACTGTCAATCGTGATATTCCTATATGTGCTGCTACAATCGTTCGGCTGTAATTTTCCCCTTTTTCGTTGCTAATAGTTCTTCTATCTTCTAGTGAGCATAGAGTGTCTGGATTCGTTTTTGTATTTTTTTTAACAATTACTTTTTGATAGTCAGCACCTTTTCTCACTTAAGTGTAGCACCTTTTATTATTTTTTGCTGTCCCATGATTCTAAACTATTCACGCCTATTGGTTTCCTGTGCTCATAACATATTACTACATTTCTAGTGAAAAAGCTGAGTAGACCCAGTGATTCCTGAGTTTCTCCTGGCGTATACAACTTTCAAATAACTTCCGGGAAATCAGCCAGGTAACACTTTCAGCGATCGCCGATATTTCGTCGGAAGAACACCCCACCGTTTCAAGGCAAACTGCAATTTGCTTCGAAAATGGCGGGGCGTTCTCCCGCTGAAATATCGGCGCTCGCTGAAAATGTTAACTGGCTGAATTCTCGGAAGTTATTTGAAATACGCAGTGATTGTCTACTCTCTAGAAACGTGGACTAGATGTCAGCACTTCCTTTTGACATTCATGTGCTTTTTCCAGGAATAAATGAACGTCACATGCCTGTCTGCCAGTTTGTATCATCCTACTTGAGCACATCGTAACTCTTTCCTTCTGACATCTCTGTAGGTCTTCCAACGACATTAAGGCTTAGTCTTTTGCTTCTCTGAAATTATTAATCCATCTTTGGTCCGTACCTGTGCCAGTTTCTACACAGTTTCTCATTTGACTGGATAGGCGTAATACCGCGAATTGACTCTTGTTGCTAGGAATCGATTTAAGACATGTAGCCTTGCTCCGTCGCAACACATTTCAACGCTGGACGTACGGTAGAAAAGCGAAAATTTCCTTCTATTGGTTCTGCTTTGCGCTGTAGTTCTGCTTCAAGCTCTTTTTGCACTTTACGTAGGCTGGTTAGGAATTGCTGAGGTGGTAAAAATGCAGAACTTATCTGTCTATGAATAGCGTGATGCACTGCTTCTTGTAGCGCGTTACTCCAACCCTTCCATCATTCGCACTATCTGTTAATGCTCGTAGCAACCTGGTGAAGGCTGCTCTCCCAAGCCTGCACAATATCGTGAATTCTATTAGTTCGGCCATTCTAAGTTTGACAACTGGGTAGCCTCTGGCCACATTCTCAATTCACCTCATTGTGTTGTTGAAATTCTGGATGTCTTAGCTGTCAGCTGTACCAAACACTGTTCTCAGGTGTTTCCCTCCAACGTCTAACCAGATCATCTTCTTATGCACGATGGTTAGTGGTATAAGCCGCATAAGTTTTTCCCATAGTTTTCCATATGAGAATTGGAAGCTTTAGTAGTCCCCTTGTACGTCGTTTAAAATTACAACTTTCTGTGCTTCTTGATGTAACTCTCCAAATGCGTCATGCAGTCACGCACTTCATTTCTGATCACTTGCGCATTGAAAGTAAGTCGATGCACTCAGCGATGGATTGTCAGCAGGATGCCTGTTTACCTGGAGCAACCGTAATCCAGGCTCGAGAGGCGGATCTGTTACGGAGTTCTTATGTTCCTCCTGGCAAGATACAGTTCATCATGACCACGACGCTCTTCTATAGCCCACTATCAGATATGTTACCTGAAAGCAGGAAACATTCATCACTACCCACGCCCCCCCCCCCCCCCCCCCTCCTGTTCAGAATTCTAAATTACCCAGATAGTATTATATACCACCATACACGAAACAACACTGTATCGATCCCTTGATAATGAAAAATTAACACACACTTTGAAACATATTATAAATAGAATGAAAAAAATGCTGGATTATTTCCTAACAAATGGTGCAAGAACGAATGAATTGTAGTACATGCAAATAACAATCTTAGATCCTATCTATCGACGTAACCTAAAGGTGTACTGAATTTTAGATATACTCTGGTCACAAGTCATCTGTTTCATCTGTGTTCCACGTGGCTTTGCATTCAGTACTGAGGATGTTATCAGTAGCTAAGACACGTCACGGGTAGCTGCCTTAATAGACCTAATACGTCTCACGTCAATAATTGAAGTCTTAATAGAAATCTGTATTTTAACATTGACATGTGATGTCATTTCTAGTATCTGGTATGGTGCATGGCACTGGGTCAGGAATTTTCGTTTTGCGTTTTGGTATATATGGATTCATTACTAATACCTATTTGCTAATCCCGTATTGCACTACATTCCTACATATTTTCCTTCATGGTCTTGTCGTTCTCAGGCTTCACGTTTTCGCATTTCACTTGTTTCCAAAATTCTTAGCAAACAATTTTACTGATTCGACATTGGATCTAAGCTCCAGTTTCTACGCTACGAAAAGTGATGGCACTTTTCTCCCAGCTCTAAAGTCCATACGGCTTTCATATCATGAAAGCCGTATGGACTTTAGAACTTTATGAAGAGGTTACAAAATTTAGATATACATACTGATTTTCATCATTTCTGCTAATGTAATAGCTCAAAATCTTCCAAATCTTGTGATGAACTCTCTGTTCTTCCATTGACTTGAAGGCGGAAGGGGCTTGTTTGGAGCTTGCGAATTCAGAACAATCGGCACAGTTGCTTCATAAGATTGGCCATCTGTAATTAACGTGCCTGCAGTGCCAAATGTGAGCAACCAATTATTTACTAACACATGCGTTACTGCGCTCACTTTCCGGTCAACATTTGGAACCATTACAATATAACATGAGGAATTGTCAATATGGAGTTATCTCCTGCTGGTGTTTTATTTAATTGGCCTAAAATGTCCATCCCAAGCATTTCAAATCGTTTGGATGCTTCTGGTAGACACCATAATGGAATTAGTCGGTGAGTCGGTGGCTAAGACCAGCTTGTTGTGCACAATGTATGAAGTTCCTGATATACTGCCCAACATCTCGTTTCGTACTCCTCCACCAAAATTTTTCGTCAATTCATCTATCAGCTGCTCTTTTGCCCACCTTCGATTAACAACATATGGTCATGTGCACTTTTAAAGATTTCGTTCTGGAAAGCTACAGGAGCTACCACTCATAGTCTACATTTTGTTCTTCCACACAGCAAACCATTATGCATCATGAACTAAGGTTGCGACTTGAATTCTTGACATTAAGCATCAGTAGGTTGAGCTTTCGCTATTCAGCACTGCTCCTACCCATGTTTTCAGAACTGCAGTTTTCCTACTCGTACTGTTTGTTTTACTATGCTTTTCTTCTGGCTTAGATATTACCTCATAATCAAATCCAATCAGATGGATTGCCCATCTTGTTAACCAGCTTCAAGCATACCTTCATTTCAAATAACCATCTGAGAAAAGTGTGATCCATCACTACTTTCAGTTTTTCGTCATATAAAGAATGTAATATTGTAGATCACTGCGACATCTCCTTCTCAGTGGTGGAATCACTTTGCTTGGCTTTGTTCAACTGTAAGCTACAAGAGACCCTTTACCATATGTATTCTGTCCTAGCACACACCCATGCATCGTGTTAGTTGCATCGTAAAACAGAATAAATTATTTTTCAGAGGTTTATCAAAACCGGGTCCGACATCAATGTTTACTTTAAAACGTAGAGCGCCATTTAATAATAGGCAGACCTTTAAAATTTTGCTCCTGTTCATAGCAAATGGTTCAAGAGTCTGGAAATTTCATTAAAGTCCTCTACAAAGCGACTATAATAATGAAAAATATCGATTAAACTTTGCAACTGTTTAACTACCTATGGTGGTGAAATATTTTAAAGTGTTTAGACCAAGGATGGATCAATTTAATATTACAAATACAAGAACAAATTAAAATAGCTCCTGTACCTGTAATAACTCACAACAATAATCGCTCCTTAAATAATTGAAAAGCAAGTTAAAACAATACTCATTAAAACTTGTGACAGTAGGTGTGAACCCTTGAACAGCCAAAGAAAGTCCTACTAAATCTGGTACAAGGGTGATACAGTTACTTATGAGGATAGTACTAATGCGCGGAGCTTAATCAAATAATTTTACACAAAACAGAATGTCAAATAAGACAAGTTATAAGAAAAGGCTTCAGAAAATCTTAGGGCTGAACGCACTCACTAAGCAAGTCCAAACCAGATGTAACACACACACTATTCGCCCTATCTACCCCAGGACACACACTGATAAATGAGAAATTTAAAACATAAGACGAAAAAACTAATCCCAACCCTAAATGACAAGAACAAAGTAATGATCACAATCCACGTAACATGAAAAATAGTCCACTGCTTTCAAGGCTGTCGACCCTAACAACCAGCAAGTAACTAGTGATTGCTTTTAATAGAAACAAGATTCGGCAAATAGCTCTGAACCAATTGTATTATATTTTAAGTCAGCTCACCAAGTTCAGTTCTTTCGGTTAAACCGGAGGTATCCCAAGTGGCCACTGGTAGACCAGTTTTCCTCTGGTCGCCTCCCACGACCCAGCGATGTTTTCCTCCGCTGAAGAGCTGCCCACTTCACCTCCTGGCCGCTCTCTCACCCAGCCGCCCGGTGCCAACGTTGTCCACTCCGCCACATCCTCTTCTGAAGGCGCCTGCACTGCTTCTCCCCCAGGATTGGAGACGGGGCTTTTGTGCCCAGTCGTTACCTTCCTCTTGACCGGCAGACCAACACTCTAGTTTGGGAGACCGGGACGTCTGTAAAAGGCTCCCAACTCGATGCGCACGCCCTCTGTGAAGCCAAGCGCGATGTCGCTGCAAAGAAACGGTTAAAAAAATCTAACCACAAGCAACATCGATAGCCGACACAGCTCAATGTGTTCCTCACTGGACGTTACATGCTTTGCGGCAGAAAATCAGTGTTTATTTGGAGAAATAATGGAACCTACTCAATATGTTTTGGAGAAAGAAGTCGTTGTTCCACCTATAAATTTGAAGTAATCTTGATTATTCCTCTGTTGTAAATCAGTATGGTCAATAACATGTGGAACCTGTAAAAAGTAGAACTTAAGTACATTTACATTTACAAATAATGCAAGGAACTGTGGTTTTACTATTCCACCTGTGCGAAATCAACACATCTTATTACCCGCTGTGTAACAGTCACTTTATTTTATGAATTGAAATAATCAATTCACAAGTAGTGAGAAATACAGGGTAGGGCAAATGAAAGTGGACGGCACGAGTGGATACCATTGTGCGTGAGTGTATTCATGTAACCACAGCCTGTGATACTTCAGGCAACGTGTACGCCCACCATATGATCGGCACAGCTTCAGAGCGTAGTGAGGGATGTGCCAGTATGAGTGCAGTATTGCAAAGGAGACGACGATACTCACAGGGGAGAAGCAGGTGTTAGTTCTGGAAAGCTACGTGACAGCAAAGTCATGGCTATAGTGTCGTCAGTCATTTGGTGACAAGGTTAATGGGTCAATGTGCCAGCAAAGAGTGACATACAGCTCTTAGTACGAAAATGGCGTCAGAAAAAATCTGTTTTGAACAAGTCAAAAAAAGAAAACATTCCGAGATGTGCCTGAACACCAGAAAAAGTGACTCTAGTTAACCGGAAAATGTTTGAGGATCCTACCAGATCAACACCACGGCTGTCGCAAGAGATCGGAACATCACATCGATCATGCAGAAATATACTTCATCTGGACCTGTACATACATCCCTACAAAATGTCTGTTGTTCACGCATTAAAACAAGCAGATCCTCCTAAGAGCCTCCACTTTTATGAGTGGCTGTTTACTGAGAGAACAATGAATGTCTTGAACATGGATCTGTCTTTTTTTTCTTTTCTCTGATCAGGGGCGGCTCACTCGTAAGGGCTAGAGAGGCCTGACCCCGCTAGAATTCTGTGACATTTATTCTGTCTTGTGTTTTTAGACTGATGTCAAATAGTTTTAGTATTACATGATATTTGTGTATTGCGGGTAACAGAGACCAGAAGTAATAGGGGGCAGTTTCCACTGCTCCGTTGCAGAAACACACGATGTTACTCTGAACTGACAGTAGTGGAGCCAAGTCTTCCGCTACTCCTCCATCACCCCTCCCCTCTGCCCATCATTCTGCAGTGATGGGCGTTTTGCTGCCCCCACCCCATTCAGCCGAGGGCCGAGGGCCAGCACCTCGAGGCCTATTTTCCCTCCGCACCCACTGCTCGGTAAACGGCAGTCGTAGTGACGTAACCAAGGCGTTTTATTTCCTCCGCCACGTCCCTTGCCATGGCATAGCTTGGGGCCACCTCAGACCGGCTTACGCATACGTCTCTTTCCCCGCAGCCGAGAGAACTCTGCTGACTGTCACGTTACCACTCTGTCCGCACCTGTACACAGTGTCTGGGATAGCCGGCTTGGGCCCGTAAGCCGAATTTTCACCTACCTCACTTCCGCCAGGCCGACGGGAAAAACAGAAAAAGGATCCATCTCTCTGTAGTCTTTTCGTAATGTGGAGCACTGAGGCTGAAACACAAGTGGTCATACAGCTATTTTCAAAACAATAACGTAGATCATTCGCTAAATTGTAATTGTAACTGAGCCACGCTGTATCTACAGTCGTCCTTAATTGCGGAAGTGTTGCCGGTGCAGGATTTTGTGCTCGAGCTCACCCCACTACTGTGTCCCATAAATGTTCGATAGAATTCCTGTCGGACGACCTGGGTGGCCAAACCATTCGCTTCGAATTGTCCAGAACGTTTTTCAAACTAATCGCGAACAATTGTGCCGCAGATAAATGGCACATTGCCATCCATACAAATTACATCGTTGTTTGGGAATGTGATGACTACGAATGGCTGCAAATGATCTCCAAGTAGCCGAAAATCCAGAGCACCCCTCCATTCTAAGTAAACACATTGCACCCTGTTATATTACCGCCACCAGCTTCACATTGTTCACAACTTACGTCATAGGGTTTGTGAGGTCTGCGCCGCACTCGAACCCTGCCATCAGCTCTTGCCAACTGAAACCGATACGCAGCCTAGGATCCAGCTGACATGGTAATGAGTCCAGGAAAGGCGCTACAGGTGATGTAGTGCTCTCAGCGAAACCACAAGCGCCGATCGTCTACGCCATAGCCCATTAAAGCTATTGCCTCAGCAACGTCGTAACGGATATCCGATACCATACCCTCGTCATACGTCCCACATTGATTTACGCAGTTATTTCAAGCTGAGTTGCTTTTCTGTTAGCTCCGGAAACTATACGGAAACGCCGCTGCTCTCGGTCGTTAAGTGAAGCCCACCAGACACTGCCAGAATTATACTATTCTCAATACACTCTTGATACAGTGGATCTCAGAATACTGAATTCCCTAACGACCACCGAAACTGTCACGTGTGTCTATGTCCAACTACCATTCTGCGTTCAAGGTCGCTTAATTGCCATCGTGCGGCCGTAACCACATGGGAAACCTTTTCATATGGATCACCTCAGTGCAAATGACAGCTCCGTCAACGCATTGCGCTATGATGTATACGTGAGACCACCGCCATTTCTAAACGTACATATCACTTACCCATGAGTTTTGTCACCTCAGTGTATGCGGGCTTCAGAGAATCACTAAAAAATTTATGCTCAGATTTCGCTCTGTGCTGACGTATCGCCTGACAGAGACAATTTCACAGGCGACTGCCGCCTCACGAATGGCTCCTCGGCAGTGCGTGCGCGGTGCGTAAGCGGGTGTTTGGGAGGTCGCCCGCCGGGCCACGGTTTTGCGCTGACGCTGGCCGCGAGCCGCTAGCCGTGTGCGCGCATCGGAAAACAATAAAGGCCCGCCGCCACATTGCCGCCGCCGTTCCTGACTTGTTTTATTCTAAATTATCCTTTTTCCGCGGCTTTCGTTTTTCCGGCAGCAATTTGCGGGGCGCCTAGCAAGCAGTCGACCGGGGAGGGTGGCAGTTGTTATCCGAAACGGGTGGAAAAAAGTGTTTCGTAAGTTGAGAGGCGTAAAGTTTAGCAGAAACGACTTCTTCAAATTCTCTCTCTCTCTCTCTCTCTCTCTTTTATTCGCCTCTGTAGCATGTAACTAAATTTAATAGTGATTTAAATTTGTTATCTGCTTCTCTTCGCTGTGGCACAGACATATTTTCAAGGAATTTCTGCTTCGCCAGTGACGGTTATGAACGACTTTTAGTGTAGATGTGCTCAACAGCGGATCTCGTGACATAGCTTTCGTGTCAATTTCTGGTCCAGCAAAAGACGCATTAAGCCATACCAACATACTATCCACCTACGAAATGACAGATAAAATAGATATGAGCCAAGAAAATCGCAATATGGAACAGCATTCTGTCAGGAACAAGGGTATGTTACACAAAAACGCTCTTGAATAACAATTACGAATGAATCTGAAACAGTGAGTACCTTGGGTTCACTGAACTGTGGCTTCCCTTCTGTTATGTTTCATGGAAATTACTTCAACAGAGCAACTGTCTGTCCTCTTCTCTTTCCGGTTGTCAGCCCGTCCCGTTATTGGCTCTGAGCACTATGGGACTTAACATCTGTGGCCATCAGTCCCCTAGAACTTAGAACTACTTAAACCTAACTAACCTAAGGACATCACACACATACATGCCCGAGGCAGGATTCGAACCTGCGACCATAGCAGTCGCGCGGTTCCGAACTGAGCGCCTAGAACCGTGAGACCACCACGGCCGGCGTCCCGTTATTCTTCGTCTCTCTCCCTACACATTAAAAAGTGCAAATGATATAGAAGAAGAATATCACGATGTTCATATATTACAATCGTATCCCATTCGGCATATCCAGCGGAAATAAATGAAACGAATAAAGCCTTAAGCGGGGTAGGACGCCAAACGGGCTGACGTGGAGCAGGAGAGGCACCAGAAGACATTTTAACTTCCACTGTCTCTGCTTTGACAAGTAAATTCATAAAATTTTGTCAGCATGACCAGGAAGGATTCAGGATTCACACTTGTAGCAGCGGAAGTTAAAAAACATAAGAAAATAATTTTTTTTATGTGTGAAATTTCATCATTTTTTCACTTACTATTGGCTGCATTTGTTGCTATAGGCACACCTTTCTTCATAAGTAAGAGAGACTGTTCGATGAATTTTGCACAGCATACAGACCATATATGCAGGTGTCTAAGACTCTAGAATCTTATGAAAAAAATCAATGAGTTGTTACATTTTAAACTTTACGTTTAGAAAAAAAATTTGTAGTTAATTATCTAAATTTTTAGCACAGTTTTTAATAGATTTGGAAAATTCTAGAGTTTCATACACCTGTATGGTTTGTATGCTGTGCGTAATTCATAAAGAGTCTCTCTTACTTGTGAGGAAAAATGCGCCTATAGCAACAAATGCAGCCAACAGTAAATGAAAAAATGAAGAAATATCATATCTAAAAAAATTATTTTGTTATGTTTTTGCACTTCCACTGCTATGAGTGTGAATCCTGAATCCTTCCTGGTCATGCCGACAAAGTTTTATGAATTTATTTGTAAAACTATAGACAGTAGAAAATAAAATGTCCTGTGGTGCCTCTCCCGCTCCAAGTCGGCCCGTTTGACGTCCATTGCGGTACCCACTTCACCACCTCGCTCGGTACGGTCGCTTAGAACATTGCTCGAGAAAGGCAAGGTACCAGCACCCAGTACTAATCTTCCTGGAAATTTCATTCGTAGTCGTACTGTACGTACTAAAACTGGGAAGTGTGCTATATTCTGCTAGCATACGATAAATGTCATGGTGTTGGTTTTAAATAGGCAGCTCTCGTGTTTTTCCTCTTCCGTAAAAAGTAGTCGAGGTAGATTTATTGAGGAAAGTATCCAGAGCTCCGGCGCTGCGAATGATTTAGGGCAGCTGAAATTTGAACGTGCGCCAGTTTTAGTTATAAATGGTTCCTATTTCCTAGCGTATCAGTGATTAATTAGTTCGCGGACAGCGAATCTGATGGAATCGTGGATTCGCAGCCGCAGTTTCGGCTGCGGGTCGATGGAGCTATTCGTTTAACAACGTTCCGATTGTGGGCCGGCGCTTCCATCGCGGGCCTCCGAGGAGCAAAGTGACCCGATTCGCACACAGTGCCTGCAATGGACGGAACAGGTGAACACGAGCTTAGCTGTGGGGTTGGAGAGAACATGCGACACAGAAACCACGACAGAAGGTATGTGTACACAAGGTTCACAAGACGGGGAACAGAACTTCCTACAGCTAACGTTTAAAGTCCTTGGTTACATTGCCGGCCGGGGTGGCCAAGCAGTTAAAGGCGCTACAGTCTGGAACCGCGAGACCGCTACGGTCGCAGGTTGGAATCCTACCTCGGGCACGGATGCGTGTGATGTCCTTAGGTTAGTTAGGTTTAAGTATTTCTAAGTTCTAGGGGACTGATGACATTATAAGTTAAGTCCCATAGTGCTCAGAGCCATTTGAACTATTTGAACCTTGGTTACATTAAGAGTAGACTCTTGGATACGTAACTTGGAAACATAGTAATGCAGATATTGCATAAAACTGGATTGAGATTTTCACTCTGCAGCGGAGTGTGCGCTGAAACTTCCTGGCAGATTAAAACTATGTGCCGGACCGAGGCTCGAACTCGGGACCCTTGCCTTTCGCGGGCCTTTCGAGCCTCGGTCCGGCACACAGTTTTAATCTGCCAGGAAGTTTCATTGCATTAAACTAATCTTGGGAATATTTTCTTTCATGTTTGAGCAAAAGTCCATCAAGATGGAATGGGTTTGTCCATACTCGAACCATGGTGTCCAAAATAAGCCTTTTTTCTGTGGCGTTCAAAAAATTAAACTGAAGATCGAGAGTTATGAGGTTCAGAGAGGACAGGAAGGAGGGGAAGCTACATCCTAATTATCACATCAATAGAGAAGTCATTAGGGATGGAGTAATGGCTTAGAGTGTTCAAAGATGTGGAAGGGTGTTCGTCATAGCCCTGTTCACATTATACTTCCTATGGTGACAATATTAACAGCAGCACAAATATTTTGAGGTTTTGTAAATTTTTCAAATTAGTGCAAAGATCGGCAAGCTGAAGAAAATTGATTTGGGTGTTAGGCCCGTCATTATGAAACACTAAAACAAATAATGTGCGGTTGTGTAGAAGGATTATGCAGTGACCCTCTTAAGGGCTATTAACTGCTGGATTCTGACGATGGCTTTTCTTTATGTACTGTCTATTTCGATTGTCAGGTAACAACCGACGTCTCATTTTAGCATGGCCTGCGACAGTAATTTTATGGAGACGTGGCTGTAAGGTGAGTTGTTGCTTGTGGTAATCTGTCACGTGATTGCTAGGCAAAATAGAATCACCAACTTGTACCCAGGGGTAGTGTTTCCTACGTCGAGACGTTGATGCTGCACGGCAGCGCTCTTGCCGCAACTTGATCATGGCGTTGAACCGGATCGTGTGTAGTCTCCAGCTGGCCAACACAGGCGGCCCTGTGGACTGAGATCACTGGCAATCAGCTATTGGTAACTTGAAGCTGTCCTCCCGTGCTGTTGTCACTTGATTAAATCGATTGCCATTGCTGTATCCACAACAGCCAAGAAAGCACGTGATGGTCTTGAAAATTAATAGATCGGCCAAATTCCTGGTGGTTTTCAAGTATTGTTGACTTGCTGTTTTTCTCCATTCACATGTGACGTTCATGCTCCACCACGTCTAAACTGAGGTGCCAGAAATCATGGAACAGTGATAAGCTCATTTAAAGATGGCCGTAGCATCGCGTGCACAACGAATAAAAGGGCAGTGGTTTGTAGCATCTATCATTTGTACACAGGTGATTCATGTGATAAGGTTTCCAACGTGATTGTGGGGGCAAGATGGGAGACTCTGAAGCGGAACTGTAGTTCAAGCTAGAGGCATGGGATAATCCATTTCGGAAATCGTTAAGGAATTAAGTCCTCCAATATTCACAGTGTCCAAAATGAGCCGAGAATACCACATTTCAGGCATTACCTCTCGCCACGGATGACGCTGTGGCCGACGGCCTTCACTTAACGACCGAGAGCAGCGGCGTTTCCGTAGAGTTTTCAATGCTAACAGACAAGCAACGCTGGGTGAAGTATCTGTAGAAATTAATGTCTGACTTACAACGAACGTATTCGCTAGCACAGTGCGGTGAAATTTGGCATTAATGGGGTACGGCAGCAGACGACCGCCGAGAGAGATTTTGCTAACAGCACGACATCGCCTGCAGCGTCTCTCCTGGGTTCGTGACCATATCAGTTGGACAATAGACTAACAGAAAACCGTGGCTTGGTCAGATGGGACCCGATTTCAGTTTCTAAAAGCTTATGGTAGGCTACGAGTGTGGTGGATACGACAACGGAGCGATGGGCCCATGTTGTGAAAAGGCACTGTGCAAGCTGTTGGTGACTCCGTAATGGTGTGTGCTGTGTTTACATGGAATAGACTGGATCCTCTGGTCTAACTGAACCGATCACTGTCTGCTACTTGGAGACCGTTTGCTCCGTTTACAATGGAGTTTTGATGGATGAAAATGCGCCATGCCACTGGGCTATAATCGTCCGCAATTGGTTTGAAGAACATTCTGAACAATTCTGGCGAATGATTTGGCCACCCAGTTTGCCCGACATTAATCCCATCGAACATTTATGCGGCATAATCACAAAGCCATCTCCTGCACTAACTCTTACACCGGCAACACCTTCGGAATTTCTACAGGAGACCTCCAGAGACTTGCATTGACCGTCAAGCTGCTGCATTTCGACGGGAAACAGGAGGACCGACACGATTTCAAGAGGTATCCCATTACATTTGTCTCCTCAGTGCACATCTGCTCTACTGGACATTAAAATTACTACACCACTAAACGTGCTACACACGCTAAATTTAACCGACAGGAAGATGCTGTGACGTGCAAATCATTAGCGTTTCACAGCGTTAACACAAGGCTGGCACCGGTGGCGACACCTACAAAGTGCTGACGAAGGTTTTCAGCTGATTTCTGATATACAGACAGCAGTTGACCGGCGTTGCTTGGTGAAACGTTGTTGTGATGCCTCGTGTAAGGATGAGAAATGCGTACAATCACGTTTCCGACTTTGAAAATGGTCGGATTGTAGACTATCGCGATTGCGGTTTATCGTATCGTGACATTGCTGCTCGCGTTGCTCGAGATCCAATGACTGTTAGTAGAATATGGAATCGGTGGGTTCAGGAGGGTAACACGGAACGTCGTGCTGGATCCCAACGGCCTCGTATCAATACCAGACGAGATGACTAACGTCTTATCTGCATGGCTGTAACGGATCGTGCAGCCACGTCTCGATCCCTGAATCAACAGATGGGGACGTTTGCAAGACAACAACCATCTGCAGTTCGACGACGTTTGCAGCAGCATGGACTATCTGCTCGGAGAACATGACTGCGGTTACCCTTGACGCTACATCACAGACAGGAGCGCCTGCGATGGTGTACTCAACGTCGAACCTTGGTGCACGAGCGGCAAAACGTCATTTTTTCAGATGAATCCAGGTTCTGTTTACAGCATCATGACGGTCGCATCCGTGTTCGGCGCCATCGCGGTGAACGCACATTGGAAGCGTGCATTCGTGATCGCCATATTGGCGTATCACCCCGCGTGATGGAATGGGGCGCCATCGGTTAAACGTCTCGGTCACCTCTTGTTTACATTAACGGCAATTTGAACAGTGGACATTACATTTCAGATGTGTTGCGACCCGTGGCTCTACCCTTCATTCGATCTCTGCGAAATCCTACATTTCAGCAGGATAATGCATGACCCCTTGTTGCAGGTCCTGCACGGGCCATTCTGAATACTGAAAGTGCTGTCCTGGCCAGCACATTCTCCAGATTTCTCACCAATTGAAAACGTCTGGTCAATGGTAGCCGAGCAACTGGCTTTCACAATACGCCTGTCACTACTCTTGATTAACTGTAGTATCGTGTTGAAGCTGTACACGTCATCCAAGCTCTGTTTGACTCAATGGTTCCGAAATGGTTCAAATGGCTCTGAGCACCATGGGACTTAACTTCTAAGGCACCAGTCCTCTAGAACTTTGAACTACTAAAACCTAACTAACCTAAGGACATCACACACATCCTTGCCCGAGACAGGAGTCGAACGTGCGACCGTAGCGGTCATGGGGTTCCAGACTGTAGCGCCTAGAACCGCACGGCCACCCCGGCCTGCTTGACTCAATGCCTAGGCGTATCAAGGCCGTTATTACGGCCAGAGGTGGTTGTTCTGGGTACTGATTTCTCAGGATCTATGCACCCAAATTACGTGAAATGTAATCACATGTCAGTTCTAGTAAAATATATTTGTCCAGTGAATACCCATTTATCATCTGCATTTCTTCTTGGTGTAGCAATTTTAATGGCCAGCAGTGTACATTTAAACTCCAAGGCGACCTGACGGTGTGTCATCGGAGGCTAGTTTGTGTACCAGTGACAATTTTCTCTTTCTCTCTTCCAGTCAGGTGTAGTGCTCGGAAAAAGCGATTGCTGGTAATCCACCGTGTGGGCTTGAATCTCTCTAGTTTTATCTTCGTCGCCTTTTCGCGCGATATACGTAGGAGGTAGCAGTGTATTGGTTGACTCTACCTGGAACGTACGCTCTTGGAATTTTAACAGTAGACCATACACGATGCAGAAAGCCTCTCTTGCAACGCGTGCCACTTGAGTTAGAGGACAGTCTCCATGACTCCCCGCATTTTTTAAATGAACCTGTAAGAATTGACTTTATCTTCTTTGGATATTTTCCGGATTATGCTCAACTATTGGTCGAACGTGTGTTTAGTAATTCCTTGATTGACAAGTTTCAGCTAATCGGTCTCCTGGTTTCACGAATGTAGCTTTCACAACATTCACATCGAAGGCGGTATACTCCAGGAGTTTCGGCAACATCAGTGTTATCCTATTCGGGCCTCAACAGATCTCGGATCTTGCGGCCACTCTGGAAGGCAGATTTAATTCTTCTGCGTTGCAGGACGTTTCCTACATGGTCATCGACGCCTTTTACATTAGGTTAGCAGGCAACAGGTCAGGTAGAGATTGCTCGGTTTTTCCGTCCATCTTATCTTCGCTTTACCATATAGTTCGTTCTATGTTGCTATTTTCCTATCCATTCGCTCGGAATGTTGTCCGAACCTTGCGATTTTTGTAGGCTGACAGCATCGCTGATCTGCTGAGCTCTGTCTGTCTGTGTTCATAGCGCAACGTTCTCTTGTGGCACTCGGTGATACGAGTTTACCTGCAGGTATAAGTTGGTGAGAGTTGGTTTTCTGCAGACTCTGCGTTAACAGTTTGGCGTAAGATGTCCTGGACACTTCTACATCAAAAAAATGGAATCTCTCCCTCATTTTCTACTTCTAGCTTCCAATGTATGTTTTGTGAAGGTAACTGAGGTGCGGGTGAGACACACGCAATCCTGCTTCCCCAAAAATCGTTTGACGACGTTATCGTCCACGTACTTCAGCTAATAACTTGGGCGTAACTGTGGGGAACTTGGCACTGACTTTCCGAGTGCTTCTATCATTATGTCAACTGCTAGAGACGGGCTGGAAGACCCCATTACCGATCTTCCTGTTTGTTCATAAAATTTACTCCGACGACTAAATTATGTTGATGACAAGCACCATTGCACCACGTCGCAGGTGTCTAACAGTACTTCTCTTCCAGGATGTTGATGGTTTCAGCTTTAGGCACGTCAGAAAACACAGACTTTACGTCAAAGCAGACCATTAAATCGGTACAAAGTGCTTAGTGATCCCATATCAGCTGCGTGAAATTTGTGGAACACAAGACACTGTGTAGCCACCCAGGCAGAGTAATACGTGAAGCAGATATTGGTACCCCATATAATCTTCGTGACACTCGATATTCCTACATGAGTCCCTTGGCTGTGTCAGTATGGATCTAGAACATAGAATGTGACGTCAGTAGCTTCCTAACAACCGAAACAGACAGTAGACAGTATATCAGGGGAATCCAGCAATTAATCGCCGTGAAGTGGACCACTGCGAAGTCAGTCAGATTGTAGCTGACATTGGGCGAGAAAGTCTACGAGCTTAAAATGGGAACTTCCTTTACATGTTGATAAATGTAAAATGTAGCATCGCGTTACAACAATATCGGAGAGATAGAAGTTCAGCAAGTCAACTTGTGCAAATACCTGGGTAGAAAAACCTGTAGCGTCATTATTGGAATAACTACATAATCCGTTGTAAGTAAAAGTTGGGAGTCTTCGGTTCATTAATAACATTAATGAAGCCACTCCCCATTATTCAGTAGATAAAACTGAAAACATTTCAACTTGAGGTGGCTCAAGTTACTCCCAAAAATTAGTAGCAAACTCGGGAAATGTACTGCGTGTGCTTATGTGATTGCTTACAAAATGCTAGTGTGACTTATCGTAGCACATTGCTCAAGTGTATGGAGCCTATACGTAACAGGACTAGCAGTCGATACTGAACGCACGTAAAAGAGGGCAGCACGAATAGTCACAGGTTTGTTTTACACCCTGGAGAGCGTCAAAGACAACTTGAAAAATCTGAACTGGCATGTGCTGGAAGATGACATCAAGTGTCCCACGAAAGGCGATTTACAGAGTTTCAGGAATCAGTATAAGTGGTGAATTTAGAAATGTACTAAAACCGACAGAGGAATTTATTTAATGGCCTTCTCCAACTCTCCTTTCATACACAAACGGAACAGGAAGATATCCTAATACGCGGTGCAATGAGAAAAACCCTCTGCCATGTACTTCACAGAGATAAAATACATATAAATCAGTTGGGGAAGCCACAAGGAACCGTAATTATTTTGGCTGTGCGAGGATGTGTAGTCCTTCTCTTTATAAAACGAGTCTAGTATCTTAAACACACTTTTCTTAGTAAAGATACTGGTACTGAATGATGTCACAATGCAAAACTCAGTAATTGTAGTGTAATCCATCTTGTGAACATCACATCTCTCTTAACACAATGTGACCTAAATCTGAAAGTATCATATGTCGATGTTATGGAGTTCATCATGAATGTAAATCCACTATGAGTTAATATTTCTGAATCAATTTTTTAAAATTATTTTGGCCATAACTTTTGGAAAACCCACAAGGGGCACCATCTACATCTTCATCTACATCACGATTCTGCAATTCACACTTAAGTGGCTGGAAGAGTGCTTTTCGAACCATCTTCGTTTCTCTCTAATAGCGAATGGGAAAAATGAATACTTAAATCTCTCTATACGATATTTGATTTCTCTCATGATATTACGATTATCAGTTCTCCCTATTTAGGCTGGGGGTAGTGCGAGGGGGAGGGGGCAATGAAATATTTTACATTCAGAGGAGAATGCAAATAATTGAAATTTCAAGAAAAGAAGTTGCCGCAACGAAAAACATGTTTTACTGATAGCCACACAATTCCGCCTATCATATCCGTTGCACACTCTCCCATATTTCGCGCCTTTCTGTGGACTTTTCCTAAGTCTACCGTCAGTCTAATCAGGTGCGGACCGCATACCTGACAGCAGTAATCTAGCAGAGTACGAACAAGCGTAGTTTAGGCAGCTTAGTGTATTCGTTGCATCTTCTGTGTTGTCTGCCAATAAAGCACTGTCTCTCGTCTCCCTTTACCACAGTATTAGCTGTGTGATAGTTCCAATTTAAGTTGTTCGTAATTATAATTCCTAGGTATTTAGTTGAATTTACAGCCTCTAAATTTGTGTGATTTATCTGGTGAACGGAATTTAATTGATTTCTTTTCGAACTCATGGGGATGACTTCACACATTTTCTCATTCCGAAACATTTGTCACTTCTCTCATGGTATAACTTGCCTAAATCAGATTGCAATTTGTTCTGGTTTTGTGATGACTTTACAATACGGTAAACGATAGCATCATCTGAAAACAGTCTTAGAAGGCTGCTCAGATTGCCTCCTAAATCGTTTATATAAATCAGGAACAGCAGAGGGTCTATAACACTTCCTTGGAGAACACTGAAGCCACTTCTGCTTTATTCGAAGGTTCTTTCGTTGTTAAAACGTGCTGTGATCATTCTTACAGGAAATCCCGAATCCAGTCGCACAACTTATACGATGGTCCATCGGCATGCAATTAGATTAGACGCCTTCTGTGGGGAACGGTGTCATAATCCTTCTGGAAATTTCCAAAAATGGAAGCAATTTGAGTACCCCCGTTGATAGTACTCATTTCTTCGTGCTAATGTAGAGCCGGTTGTGTTGCACAAGAACGATATTTTCTGAATACGTGTTGACTGTGTGTCAAAAGACCGTTATCTTTAAGGTAGTTCACAATAACTTCGTAGGCTTCCGTAGCAAGTGGGTCGAAATGTCGTCAGTTTAGTTGTTTTAGTACTGTACTTGACACTTGGATCTCTAGCATTCAATTCTTAGCGATTTCCTTAATAGAGTGTCCTATATACGAGGGTTGGAACTTAAATAGTGGCAACTATTTATTCACAACCGATACAAAACAGTTACATGTTTGCTCCTGTTAATGTCCTTCGAAGCAGTGGCCAACGTAGTGTAGAACGCGTTGCCAGCGATATTGAAGGCGTAGTATACCGTTAGCAGAGCCTGTTCTGTTGATGGTGCGAATGGAGCGTTCTAGTGCCTGTCGAATCTCTGGAACAGGTCTGAAGTGAATGCCACGAAGTAGTTCCTTCATCTTCGGAATCAAACCAGTCACAAACACTTACGTCCGAGGAGTATGGTGGATGGTACAGTACTTCCCAGTTCCATCGACCGAACAGAGCAGCCACACCCTGCGCTGTATGCACCCGCGCATTATCGTGCAAAATGATGGGTGGGTTGCGCAAAAACTGTCGCCGCTTCTTTCGCAAAGCTGGCCGCTTATGATGGTCCAAAAAGGAAGAGTAATACTTTGCATTCACGGTCTGCCATGGAGGAACGTAATGCGTTAGGATAACACCATCACAGCCGTACACGAGAATCACCATAATTTTAGACCGCTCCATTCGCACCATTAACAGAACAGGCTCTGCTAGCGGTGTACTACGCCTTCCACAATTCTGGCAATGGGTTATACACAACGCTGGTGACTACTTTGAAGGACAGTAACAGGCGCAAACATATAACTCTTTTGTATCGGTTGTGAATAAGTAGTTGCCACTACTTAAGTTCCAACTCTCGTATATATATTGTCTTCTCACCGAACTCTCACATCTCAAATATCTCTAGAACAACAATAGACATTCAAAAACGGACTTCACCAGCATTAACGTACGGCAGGAGCTTAGGAAACCAAATACTATGCGAAATTTTAAAACACAAACAAACACTATTTTCAACACAAACATGCGTAAATTAATAGACACCCCATATTATTTCGTATGCAATCAATAGAACGAAAAATCAGAAGAATAATGGCGTTGGTTGCATCGCAATATATGAATTATATCGCGATAAGAAGCGAAGTTGACTCTTGAAATAAATGAAGCTCACAGCTAGCGCACGTCCTTAGACTCAAGCGTACACCTCATGCTGCCTTTGTCAAGGGCTCACACAATGGGAAGGTATGGACAATCCGCAACTGACACGTCCAAAGCAAAGTTACGTTTTTCAAATTGTAAATGTATGTTTATTCTAGCGAAATGACAACTAGAGCTACAATTAGAGAAAACACATTTGAATTCACTTTTCTTTACATATTTATTCGTGCCCTGTCGCCCACAGAAACTGTATTGTTGTGCATCGCATCCAGAATAAAAGATACACCCACATCTTGACCAGTGAAACTGTGCCACGTCAACATATGTTTGAAGCGCCTTTCGTTTGCATCAATACACGTTTGCAGACGGGTAGCGAAAGAGTGTTGCGCAGGTTGTAGAGGTTCTACAGATACTGCTGCACACGGCGCAGTAATACTATGTTACATATCCTCTACTGTCGTTGGGGGTTCTTGATACACTCCATCTGTCACTGCGCCCCAGAGAAAAATGTCTAATGTCGTCAAGTCGGGGGACCGTGCTGGCCATCGCACAGTATCTCCCCGCCCCATCCACGTATTTGTAAATGCCGCATCTAGAAAGTCTGTGGCAAATTTTGCATTGCATGCGTGACAACCATCATGTTGGAACCACATTGATAGACGAGTGTCCAATCCTAGATCCTCCATGACGAGCGCTAGTGTGTGGTGAAGAAATGGTGCATATCGCTGTCTATTCAGTGTTCAACGGTAAACATAGGAACCTACAATACAGTTAGCAACGATACCACATCAAAAACTGACACTACACTGTCGTTGTTGAGCAACTAGGCGAATCCTTGCACTGTCCAGTATTGCATGTTTCACAGATTCACAGCACCGGGATTTGTAAAAGAAGCCTCGTCCGTAAACAACGTATTGCTTACGAATTCTGGATTACTTTGCAGCTGCTGAAGTGCAAAACGACAGAATGAAATGCGAGATGCAAAGTCATTCCAATACAGTTCTTGGTGCAGTCAGGTATGGAACGGATGCAAGGTTCTGCAGACAGTGCGGTACCTTATTCCTACACCTCATGCAATTTCTCGTACACCCACCTGAGGGTTGTGCCCTACAGCAGCCAGAACAGCAATTTTGTTTCCATTGCCAATCGCTGGCGTTGTGAGTCGAGGTTTTGTGCAAGCGCAGCTTCCTATTTCCATTAGTGTCTTGCAGATTTTGCCAATGGTTCGACGTGACGGACACCGCCGATCTGGGTAGCGTTCAGCAGTGTCACAGCTGCGGTTGCATTTATGTGACATTCGCCATAAATTAAAATAATAGCTAGTTTTTCTTCATCACTTAAGGCGAGCATATCGACTAGATGACGGCAAATGTTGCAAGCCACAAGAAAACGGGCTTTAATGTGGCACCGTTTGTTAATTACTTTACGGTGTGGGAGCAGTTCAGCGGACCAGATTAGGAGACACTTGTACACCGAAGGTAGAGCGTGCTTTGAAGATATTGGTGTATTTACGGCAGGATATAGGCGCTAGTGCACGCAACCCTTGCTCTGAGCATGGTACTACATCCGTTGTATTACGACAGAAACTGTGAGGCCGTTGCTATCCTTTATAAGGAATGTATTTCAGAAGTTACGAGGTTTAGAAGCGTTAAACCAAGTGTATTACCAGTAATTGTGCCTCTAGTGGTCATTTCGCAACAATAAACAGCATGCGCAGGACATCCATTATTCTGATACCGCACTATTTCACACATTATAGGAGGTGGATCGGTTCAAGTAAGGTAGCTCAAGAAGGGGCTCAACTACCTCCCTTTAGGAGTGCCATCAAGGAAATATGGACCAATGATGTTTGTCCTACAACACCACACCATACATCAACACACCACTGATGCAATACGTCTATCACATTACGATTACCGGAAGCGTGAGGTGCACGCTTGGGTCTCAGGACGTGAACTAGCTGTGCGCTTCATGTATTTCGAGCGTCAAATTCGCTTCGCAATTTCTCGGGATTTAACGGACACACTGTGATGCAACCAACGCCAATATTTTTGTAATTTTTCATGCTATTGATTGCATAGGGGGGGTGTCTATTCAAAAATACACAAGTTTGTATTGAAAATGGCATTTGTTTACGTTTTAAAATTTCGCATAGTATTTGGTTTCCTAAGTCCCTGCCGAACGTTCATGCTGGTGAAAACCGTTTCTGAAGAATATCTATTGTTGTTCCAGAGATATCTGATGTAGCAGAGTTAGGTGAGAAGGTTTCATTTCAGAGTACAAGACTATTCATTTTGGAAGTGGAAATTTGTTATTTTACAAGAGGAATGTAGATGTCTTATGGTAGAACTTTCGCTTATTCTACATGAGAAACCTGGTTTGTGTTGAAGGAGGATCTTTTTCGCATTACAAAAGAAGCAATGATCGGAAAGCGGTGACTGCTTTAGGCAAAGAAGGTAAACCTGGTTTGTTTTAGACGAGGACCAATGCTCGTTTTAGAAGAGGAGTTTATTTTAGAAGAAAATGCTTATTTGCTTAAAGAAGAGGACTTTTCTTTCCTGCTTCAGAACAGGGGTCTTATATGCTTTGGAAGAAGAGTGCTGTTTGTTTTGGAAGAGGTTTAATGAAAGGCCTGTAGACCGAATGCAAAAGTCCCACTTTCGAACCTTCGACCGGTACACTATTTTAATATATCACGAAGTTTCACATCTACGTGTACTCCGCTTCAAAGCGAAATTTGACTCAAGGAATAGATTCTTGTTCTTGCAACCAATTATAATCCTTTGGACTTCCGTCTTCCATACCAAAGGAATAAAGAAGGAACGATGAGGGTTTTTGTGCAATCGACGACGAGGTTATTGGAAAGGAGCAGATGCTCGGATTAGGGAAAGGCGAGGAGGAAAGTGTCTGGGTACTTTCCAACCTAATCGTCCCAACATTGTCATACGTGACTTATGGAGACCAGGGAGGACTTCTAAATGACAGCTGGAAGGAGATTTGAAGCACTGTCCGTCTAAATACCGTCCGCATCTCGTGGTCGTGCGGTAGCGTTCTCGCTTCCCACCCCCGGGTTCCCGGGTTCGATTCCCGGCAGGGTCAGGGATTTTCTCTGCCTCGTGATGGCTGGGTGTTGTGTGATGTCCTTAGGTTAGTTAGGCATAAGTAGTTCTAAGTTCTAGGGGACTGATGACCATACATGTTAAGTACCATAGTACTCAGAGCCATTTGAATTTTTTTCTAAATACCGCAAGTATCTTACCACAGTATCACCTCTCTAAATTTCTCTGTACCTTCCACGTCAGCAGTTCTCACCTATTTTGTGTTGTTGGTGGGATGTTATTCCATTAGGCAAGTTGTTATCGTCCATTCAAACGTTTTACTTCCATCTATATTATCGACGATCTTCTATGGCAGTGAAATGTAGCACTTCCTTATGGTAATAAACAGCTTCGTTAAAATATCCTTTCTTTCCACATCTTTTTATTTTCAGTGCAAGGCAATTTATCTGCCGCAGATAGCTTTCAAGACACTGGAGTCGTCCTTTATCTTCTCCTACACTTGATATAGGATTCTACCAACTCCACTTAAGGCAACACATTAAATATATGAAGTGGTTTTGAACAGATTTCCATAGCGTGTCATAACTTAACATCTTCTTACACTAAAGGCAGATGTTACTATACTTGTAATGTAAAACATGAATGTAATTTCATCTTTTACACGATAGGAAATCTTTTGGTCTCAAAGGCTCCTACTTTGTTTCAAACGTTGTTGTTGAAGAAATCAGAAATGCATCAAAGATCGCAGTGGGTCGAATAGCAGAACAATTGGTTGGTACTTTGTAGAGGACACAGTGATTAACTGATTCGCTAATGGAAGCATTCCGCAGTGTGTGGACATGCAGCGGTTTGAATCCACTGCAGTTTATGAGGCCGCACGTGAAATTACTAATGAGTCTTCCTCTAAACACAACAAACAGTAGCCGTTATTAGACCGTTTTTATTCTGTACTGAAGTGTTTCATTCAGCTACTATTAGGACGTAACAACTGAGCACTTGAAATGTGTCAGTTATTAATAATAACATAATCCGTTCAACCTTTTGTGAGGGCGAAAATATAAATGTTGTGCTTTTTGTCTGCAAACCAAGAGACGTCATTCGTGGCTTAGAAGAACAATGTGGACAATTAAGCTGTTCCTACGATCAGGTCATGTCTGCAAGCTTGTGTATTAACAATTTTTGCACCAAATGTACTCAAGACATCCTGGCAGTAATTTGTATAGAGCGAGATTAAGAGCTTGGCAGTAACAGCATTTACAAGAGGGGGTAGAGATTCTCATATGTATTAGGAAATTCATTGTATGATTTCACGTGAAACAGATGTTTAAGCTGCATATTTAATCGCAAAGAGATACAATTTCATTCATAACGTATTTTACAGTTAATCATACAAACTTGAGATAACTTATCTATGGTTCAAATGACTACGAAAACAAATGGATTAATGCTCGCATTAATGTATCTGATGATTACTTTGACGAATCGCTTGTGACTCTCAAAATCTGAACTCAACATTAGCAAATTACTGCACTGCAAAAAAAAAAAAAAATGATATGTAGATGTGCACTATTTGTTCAAAACACTTTATCACTGTAATAAAACGCAACATTTGACTTACTACAAAAGTTCACACTCTGTTAGTGCATCATGGCCATAGGACATCGGCTGGTTAAGTAATAGTCAATGTCAATAAAATGCTCCAATCGCCGTGTACTTTAAGCTTTTATTTTATTTTATTGTTAAGGCAACGAGTTTAAGCATTTCATTATGTCTATCCAAACTAAGGACCTTGTCGTATAGCGCCGTAGATCAATGGATACCATGAATTAAATTGTTATACAGTTAAATTTAAGATATCCAGTGATTTATGGCGCTATACAACATATTCGTTTATTTGGATAGATACAATGAGGTCTGAAGATGGCATAATGAAATGCTGAAACTGGTATACTTCACAATAAAATAAAATAATATCTAAAAGTGCACGGCTGTTGGTGAATTTTATTCACATTGACTATTACAGAAACTGTTTCGATAGTTCAGATGTAACAGATTTCTGAACATGGTAGTCTGTAAATGCTTAGTAACTGTAGAAGGCAGACAGGTACTGAAACGGGAATACGTAGCATATAGCCAACAGTAGCAACAGCATACACCGTAAAACCAGTTTGGAGTAATTTCCAGAATTTATTCACAACTGATACCTCATTATTAACCCGCATACACATTTCGCCGGTTCATCGTGAGTTAACCCAAAATAAACACGAACTCTGTAACAATCTTTTCTGCGTATCCTAGTGGGGACTGGAACACGCACGCACACACACACACACACACACACACACACACACACACACCAGGGACTAAACAGAAGTATCTGATCTATCGATTAAATATTTTCCCTTGGCATGGGGAAAATATTCTCATTTGGGATGGCCTACTTCCTTGTCGCTACTATCGATAATAGTCGTCAGAAAAAAAATCTACAACTGCACAGCGTTCGCAGAGCCCACTTAAATAGTGAATGAAAACTAAAGGAAAGAACGAAATCGGTTTAAACCTTCTATTATTGAATTTTATTATCTACTTCCTTAACTAGAACCATTACACAAATGCTGTACTCTACGTCGAAGAGTACTTAGGAATATTCCCCTCAGTATACAAGAAATGATGTCGTCTTTTGCTATTTTTAGTAACAGATAACTTATATGCAAGTTTTGGTAACTTTGCTTAATTGTTTAGAGTCTTACCATTGTAACAGCGCGTAATTCATTAATGAGTTCGTGGTATGCTGCAGCTTTTTCTAATGATTAACACGAAGGTTAATATACTAAGAGAGCTCTCCTCTGAGTACAAAATGTTTATGGAATCTAGTAGCAATTAAGCTGGAGTTGTGCATCTCAACAACTTTCTTTCAAATCTGTTTTTACTGGAACATACCACTTTTGCACTGAATATCCTAGATACAGAAACCAGGAGTGTCACCTATTGGTAAAACGAAAGAAATCAATATGAAGTGAGTTGTATTGATTCCTAACAAAACACAACGATTTGGTGATGTCTTAAATTTCACTTTTATGATGTAAGTAGGTGAGTAATAAACTTAGTAGTAACAGACATCTGATGCTGTTATAGACATTTCACAGATGCGTTAACTCGTTACTTTTCACCTGCTCTTCATTCACTTTTATAACTGCCTAGTAAAAATTTCTCTCCATCGGAGCTTCACCTTACAAGGGAAAACTCTTAATCGTCGATCTCGAATTTAAATTCAGAAAGAGGTCCAGGACGTTTACTAAGACAATAATACCATAATGACCTCACACGAATTGAAAACAGTTTTAGGGAAAGACGTAGAAAAAGATTCTACAAGCTTCATTTGAAAGAAGACGAAGTTCTCAGGTATGCTTGTTTGAACATTGCAGCAAGGACGATTTTCTGAGACAGAATCAGAATTATTCAATGTTAAATGAAAATGAGCTCCATTTATTAAAAACAGGGTTCTAAGAACAACTTTAACACAACAATGTTTTACAGCGAATATTCTCGGTCACAGGGCAGTAGACATGGTGAAATAGTGTTTCGTTGAATAGAATCACTGTTCTGGGACAATTTACAAAATCATAGATTACTATGTTAGAGAGTTTATAGCCAACAGTAAATACAATCAGTGTAATGAGGAGCAAATGCTAAGGGATATTCATAAAAAAATCCCTCAAAGCTTTCATTCTTAACGGAGATAAAGAAAAAGAGTAGTAGTACTACTACATCTAGGTGATTTTGCAAACAAAACTCTAGTTTTTCGCCGAATAATAAAACTGTACAGTTCAAATGTGGTTTTGAAAATACACTCCCGGAAATGGAAAAAAGAACACATTGACACCGGTGTGTCAGACCCACCATACTTGCTCCGGACAATGCGAGAGGGCTGTACAAGCAATGATCACACTCACGGCACAGCGGACACACCAGGAACCGCGGTGTTGGCCGTCGAATGGCGCTAGCTGCGCAGCATTTGTGCACCGCCGCCGTCAGTGTCAGCCAGTTTGCCGTGGCATACGGAGCTCCATCGCAGTCTTTCTTTAACACAGGTAGCATGCCGCGACAGCGTGGACGTGAACCGTATGTGCAGTTGACGGACTTTGAGCGAGGACGTATAGTGGGCATACGGGAGGCCGGGTGGACGTACCGCCGAATTGCTCAACACGTGGGGCGTGAGGTCTGCACAGTACATCGATGTTGTCGCCAGTGGTCGGCGGAAGGTGCACGTGCCCGTCGACCTGGGACCGGACCGCAGCGACGCACGGATGAACGCCAAGACCGTAGGATCCTACGCAGTGCCGTAGTGGACTGCACCGCCACTTCCCAGCAAATTAGGGACACTGTTGCTCCTGGGGTATCGGCGAGGACCATTCGCAACCGTCTCCATGAAGCTGGGCTACGGTCCCGCACACCGTTAGGCCGTCTTCCGCTCACGCCCCAACATCGTGCAGCCCGCCTCCAGTGGTGTCGCGACAGGCGTGAATGGAGGGACGAATGGAGACGTGTCGTCTTCAGCGATGAGAGTCGCTTCTGCCGTGGTGCCAATGATGGTCGTATGCGTGTTTGGCGCCGTGCAGGTGAGCGCCACAATCAGGACTGCATACGACCAAGGCACACAGGGCCAACACCCGGCATCATGGTGTGGAGAGCGATCTCCTACACTGGCCGTACACCTCTGGTGATCGTCTTGGGGACACTGAATAGTGCACGGTACATCCAAACCGTCATCGAACCCATCGTTCTACCATTCCTAGACCGGCAAGGGAACTTGCTGTTCCAACAGGACAATGCACCTTCGCATGTATCGCGTGCCACCCAACGTGCTCTAGAAGGTGTAAGTCAACTACCCTGGGCAGCAAGATCTCCGGATCTGTCCCCCATTGAGCATGTTTGGGACTGGATGAAGCGTCGTCTCACGCTGTCTGCACGTCCAGCACGAACGCTGGTCCAACTGAGGCGCCAGGTGGAAATGGCATGGCAAGCCGTTCCACAGGACTACATCCAGCATCTCTACGATCGTCTCCATGGGAGAATAGCAGCCTGCATTGCAGCGAAAGGTGGATATACACTGTACTAGTGCCGACATTGTGCATGCTCTGTTGCCTGTGTCTATGTGCCTGTGGTTCTGTCAGTGTGATCATGTGATGTGTCTGACCCCAGGAATGTGTCAATAAAGTTCCCCCTTCCTGGGACAATGAATTCACGGTGTTCTTATTTCAATTTCCAGGAGTGTAGTTCGCAAGTGCTAATTGAAAAAGACTCGAAACAGAAGTGTTGTCATGCATCCTTTAATCCCTAAACTTACTTCACAACTAAAACGGCCTCAATGAAGTGCCAATTTCCCACATAGCGAATATGATGCAAGGAGATGATTATTGATATTGCAACTGTCACATGTTTCCCACAAAGTTTTTGCACATATCACATATAAGGTTGTTGATACACTTTTTGCTCGGCCATAAATTATACACTTCCCCCGTTTCTTGTTTGCTGATTCTAGAGAAGTAGATGGACATACGTCTTTCTTTTCCCATGGTTATCGATGTTTAATCAAGAATGCTGAAATTTCACCAGGCATACCCATTACTTTGGATCTTTCAGCCACATTGGCTTCATCAATGAACTTTCTAAATTCTTAAAAAAAAACCATTCTTGTTATATGATGTGTGATTTTTGGATTTGAGGAATGCAGAATCTATGCATTGATTCTTGTTACATTCATGAAAGAATAAAAGACACACACTGGCCATGGCCTCATTATGCAGGAGTCACTCTACGCATTACATAATTGACCCACCGTGTCAACACGACATCCGTGCGACTGATACGGTCGCAGGTTCGAATCCTGCCTGGGGCATGGATGTGTGTGATGTCCTTCGGTTAGTTAGGTTTAAGTAGTTCTAAGTTATAGGGGACTCATGACCACAGATGTTAAGTCCCATAGTGCTCAGAGCCTTTTGAACCAACACCACATTCTGTCATGTTGTAGTTCATTATTATTTCAGCCTTATTTGTTTTTAACGTCCAGATTTGGTAGTTCAGGCATCGTTGATCACAGACTTTTCTGGTACATATGATGCGAGAGTGACGTCTTTTTTAAATAAAAAAAACAGATGACCTACGTTTTCGATTGTTGCTTGCCTGAAATTCATTAGCTATTACTCTTTAGTCCTTCTTCAGTGTGCTAATTCAAGTAAGCTACTTTTATAGGAGGGGTATTACAAAGGGCAACTAGTGCACCAGTTACCATATGTGACATTCCTAATGCTACCTTCGATTCAGGAATTATTCGCATCAGTATGTCGCTTGGAATGTTTGAGGTCTGATACGGGCCATCCTCCTGTTTTCCACAGTATACTTCCCCGTTATTGGAAAAAAAACCAAAAATAATAGTTTAGGGTTGGACATTTCAAAGACCTAGGCTCCATATTTTGCACCGTTATTGGGAATATACTGTATGAAACTACATCTCCCATCGAAAGTCTCCGCCGGCCGCGGTGGTCTAGCGGTTCAGGCGCTCAGTCCGGAACCGCGCGACTGCTACGGTCGCAGGTTCGAATCCTGCCTCGGGCATGGATGTATGTGATGTCCTTAGGTTGGTTACGTTTAAGTTCTTCTGAGTTCTAGGGGACTGATGACCACAGATGTTAAGTCCCATAGTGCTCAGAGCCATTTGATTTGAAAGTCTCCTGTTTCTAGTTTCTGATCAGTAGTCAAACAGGGGCCGCGGTTGTACACATTTCCTTAATTGAGAACAAACGGCTGCAAGAAAGGTCAAATGACTTCTAGTTTGTCTGTTTCTCTTCTTTCAATGTGTGTGTCCTTATCATCAAATCGCATACATTGGAGTAAACACAAAAAACAAAAATCTTGTAACTTATACATACTCTCAGAACTTGCATTCTTGTTCCATCCGAGTTCCATAGCTCGAGTGCGTTAGTGTGAGGTCGTTTCTTGATATCATCGGACATAAACATCCCAGTTAAGCAAGTATTTCAGTTCGTGATGTCTTCTTTCCATTTATATTACGAGAGTACTACGTTGATTCAAGTTTCTTCTCTGTATATGTGGATTTGTATGAGTGGCGATATTATCTGTCATACTGTGACTGTTACTTTACGGTAAGTAGAAATTTCGTTACTCTTGCCATATGCACTGATTCTAGGACCAGAAAACACGTTCACTATATTTTTATTTTTAACTTTACACAGGTTGAAGTATTTTGCTTCCACATTTCCATTTTCACTCGAATCACTGTCGTCACCTTTTCGCTATTTCTTCTGGAGTCATTTCCCTTGATAACTGACAAACTAATTAGTTTTCCCAAACTACTGATCTGGCCTAATATCTATGTTCGTTTGAACGTACATACCACGTATGTATTTACTTTCACGACTTGGCCCGTGGGCTACTTTGTCCACCATTATCATTCTGCTAACAGATTCACTTAAATAGAGGCACTCAGAAAACGACAGAGTGGAACTAACTACAACAGTCGGTATGCGAGACAACAATACAGGAATAGGTATTGTGATGTAATCTCTAACAAAAATTACTGTTGCCACTAGCAAAAAAAAACTGAGTGTGGAGCTTTCCGTAACACAGTGCGCCTGCTCGAGATTTATTATACATATCTACATATCAATAACAGCCGGTGATACCATACCTGTTTCAGTATGAGAATCGAGCACTGATTAGCAATAAGGTACGTTCTTAGTAACGATAGGTTAAAGCCAAGTATAGTTAAAAACATGCAGCAACAAGGAATGAAGTGGAAATTCCCAAATGTAAATGAAGTCACAGTGTTAGTGAAACTTGGCTACTGACATCATTACCGTCGTTGCTTCAAGGTCCTGATTTGTACGGAGTCTGACAAACTAGAAATAGTATCTTGGATTTAAAATATTTTATCGAATATATCGTTCGAGAGGTGAGAGACAAGGTCTTCAGTAAATATAACAGATGGTCTGTTAACCATACAATGAGATGAGTGTTTAATAATAAACTGGTGTTGATAAATTGTTTTTAATAATACACTTGACAAAATTTCAGAACATAGAAATTTAGTCTAATGGTAACATTAATTTTTTCATGCACTGAGGATTAACGTGTCTAAAACCATAGTTCTTAATCATGATTAAAGCCTCTCAAAGAATTACTGTATGTCCTTTTTTACTGCTACTGTATAGTGTTACATGCACAAGTGTAATAAATGCTATGTCAAGAGCACAGGGAATGCCTATAAGCAACAGATAAAAATCAGATGTGAAGAAGAATAAGTACACCGTAGTTAAGTGTAGAGGCTCAAAAATCAAGAACGACCTAACCGCAGAGAGAACAGCATAAAGAAAATCAGATGAAACTACATTGCTCTTCCATACGAGCTATTGTCGAAAAGGATATGTTTAACCTGAAGATAAGGTAACACCATAGTAGTCTTCAGAACAAGTATTGGACAAAACTCTCCACATAACTGAATAATGAAAAACGAAATAAATAGACTAATGCAGTCATCTTGTGAAATGACTTGTCTAAAAGTAAAGAGTGAAACAGAACAGAGACATTTGATACACCTAGGATACTGTACATCTTTCAGAGCTGCTTCAAGTGATTCTTTAATTCACTATATTGATTACTTTTGGACAAATAATTTCACATAATATTTCGGCAACTTAGTACTTTAATCAAATGAAACCATTTGGACGAATAAATATCACATCGACATATTTTCTATGCGCCTTGAACAGATAATTTTTTTTTACACTTCAGTGGTCTTCCTAGAGTCTGCTGCTCTCTAAATGACATGTTTTGGACTTGGTTTGAAAGAAGCCAATATCAAAATCATATACTAAACAAGTGCAACTATTTCTACATTAAAAAGTTACAGCGTGAAGAGACTAACTTATTGACATTCAGTTGCCTTCCTAGCGTCTTTCCATCTATAAATGTCATAAACGTAGTTTCTGGTTCGACGGAATTCACATAAATGAAACTTGTTATTTGCGCAATAGCAAGGCCCTGAAGAGATAAACTATGTCAAACATGAATACCAACCGTTATTGAAATATTTCCTAAATATTTCCTATAATTCATGATTTGATGAAAAACTGAAATATATATATACTTGGAAGTAATAAGGGGAAGTTAGAAAATTTAATTCCTGATTTAATGGAAAACTGCAATATTTCAATAATGGTTGGTATATATACTTCCCTGCAGTACTATATTGGTCATCCCATGTTGTTTCAAACTGTGTTCCACTAGCCGATACCTTCTACAAGTGAGGTTGTGTCACAAATTTCTTTTGTCTCCAATCCATTCAGTACCTCCTCATTAGTTACGTGATCTAACCATTTAATCTTCAGCATTCGATTAGTAGCACCACATGCCAAATGCTTCTATTCTCGTCTTGTCTAATCTGTTTATCATCCATGTTTGGCTCCCATATACAGCTACACTTCACTCCATACAAATACTTCATAAAAGATATTCTAATAGTAAAATGTATACGCGATATTAAAAAATTTCTCTTCTTCGGAAGCGCTTTTCTTGCCATTGGTTTATGGTTCGGCAGCGCCTTCAGCATTGCATTTACTCGATCCTGTGCACCACTGTGTGATTCGATTAGGGACAGAAGCTTTTAGGACGAGTCCGGTGACCAGCGTGCTTGTGGCGGCTGGTGCCCCCCCACTGCAAATCAGACGTGCGCAGCTGCTTGCCAGTTGCGCAGCACACATTCATAGTTCTGCTAAGCATCCGAATTACCGTCTCCTTTTCCCTCCCGCGGCAGTCCATCTCCCGCATCGACAGCCCACATAGGGGCTAACTATTGCGGTTCGCTTGCGATCCCTTCTCTCCGAACTGGAGTCATTCCCTTTACCACCTGTACTTGCGGTCCGTTCACGTACGCCTCCATGGTGTGCGCCTCGGCTACAGTTTCGTCCGGACCTTTTGCATGGCCCCAAGGACTCCGTTAACCCCGCCGCTCTCCGCTGTCACTTCCTCTCGATTATTTACGTCTTCCGGGGCTCTGAAGCGGTTTACACCGACGGCTCAATGCCTGATGGTCACGTAGGCTTCGCATTTGTTCATGGAGGACATATTGACCAGCACTCCTTTCCAGTTGGCTGCATTATTTTCACTGCAGAGCTGGCGGCCATGTCTCGTGCTCTTGAGTACATCCGCTCATGCCCTGGCAAGTAATTTCTCCTGTGTACTGGCTCATTGAGCGGCCTACGAGCTAACACACAGTGTTAAACTCACCACTCTCTGGTAGCGTCCATTCAGGAGTACATCTATGCCCTGGAACAGTCCGCCCTTCCGTGGTGTTTGTGTGAACCGCAGGTCACGTCGGAATCCCCGTCAACGAACTTGCCGACAGGCTGGCCAAACAGGTGACACGGAAACCGCCTCTGGAGATAGGATCTCCGAAGTTGACCTGCGTTCTGTCTTACACCGCAGGGTTTTCCGGCTTTGGGAGACGGAACGGCATAACAGCACGCACAACAAACAGCCTGTCATTAAGGAGTCTATGAATGTGTGGAAGTCTTCCATGCAGGCTTCTCGCAGGGAGTCAGTTGTCCTCTGCCGGCTTTGCATTGTCCATACGTGGCTAACCTACTCCGTCCTGAGCACCCACCTCAGTATCGATGTGGCTCCCAAATGACAGTCGTCCACCTCTTGCTGGACTGCCCATTTTCAGCCGCTCTGCGGCAGACTTTTAACTTTCCCAGCACCCTGCCTTCAGTGTTGGGTGACAATGCCTCCACAGCAATTTTAGTTTTACGTTTTATCCGTGAGAGTGGGGTTTATACTTTTATCTAGGTTTTAGCGTGTGCCCTTCGTCCCTCTGTGTCCTCCACCCTAGTGCTTTTAGGGTGGAGGTTTTAATGTATTGCAGAGTGGCTGGCTTTCCCTTTTTATTGTCGTAGTTGGCCAGCCACTGCAGCCACTGTAATCTGCTTTCATGTTTTACTATCTCCTGATTCTAGCGTCTCTCTGTTGTGTCCTTGTTCTCTTTTGTTCCTTTTAGTGTTTGTTGCCTTCCCTTCGTTCTTGTGGCTTTTCCATTCTTTTTGTTTTATGTTAAATGTTTCGTTCATTTTATTCTCACACTTGTGGAATTGTTTCATTAGGGACAAGGGACCGATGACCTCGTAGTCTGATCCTTTCTCCCGCCTTTAAACCAACCAACCATTCCATTGCTAATCTACATTTTATATCGTCTTTACCTCAGCCATTATAATTTATTTTGCTGCCACAATAGCAAAATTGATCCACTACTTTAAGTGTCTTATTTTCTAATCTAATTCCCTTAGCATTACCTGACTTAATTCGATTACATTCCATTACCCTTGTTTTACTTTTCTTGATCTTCTTCTTAATCCTCGTTCTCGTTTCAATCCACTGTCCATTCCGAGGTCCTTTGCTGTCCCTGACAGAATTACAAGGTCTTTCGCAACCATGGACATTAATTCCCACTTTTGTTTCCTTTATAGCGTGCTTAATGTACAGATTGATACACGTCAGCAATAATCTACTACCCTGTCTTACACCCTTTGTGCCCCTCAATTCTTATAACTGCCATTTAGCAAATAGCTTCCCGCTCCCTGCTATCCACAGGGTTTCAAGGAGAATATTTCAGTCAACATTGTCAAAAGTCCTCTCGAAGTCCACAAATGCTATAAACGTATATTTGCCTTTCCTTATCTTATACGAGAAGTAGTAGGGTCAGTATTGCTTAACGTGCGCCTAAATTTCTCCAGAACCCAAACTGATCTTCCCCGAGTTTGGCTTCACCAGCTTTTCCATCCATCTGTAAGGAATTTGCGTTAGTATTTTGCAATAATGACTTGCCAAACGAACAGTTCGGTAAGTGCCAAGCCTGCAAGCACCTGATACTTCTGGAATTTGAATGGTTGAAAGCAAGGGGAAACTACAGCTGTAATTTTTCCCTAGGGCATTCAGCTCTAGTGAATGGTTAAGTGATGATAGCATCCTCTTGGGTATATAATTCCAGAGATAAAATAGTCCATAGTCCATTCACATCTCTGTAATGGGACTACTGAGGAGGCTAACGTTATCAGGATAAACAAAACTGGCGTTCTACGCATAGGAGCGTGGAATGTCAGATCTCTTAATCGGGCAGGGAAATGGATAGTTTAAGGTCAGGCACAGTGACAACCAGTGATGTTCGGTGGCAGGAGGTGTAGGACTTCTTCAAGTCTTCTTCAAGACATCCCGTCAAGTATTTTTCTTCAAGTCTGGGGGTACTTAGTGTGCCTCATGAATCTTATTTACCAGATGGAAAGGTTTTTTCAAGGCTGGCTCTCCCACGGCCAACAGTGGTTCTAATGGAATGTTGTCTACTCCTTGGGGGCTTATTTCGACTGAGATCTTTCAGTGCTCTGTCAAATTATTCACCCCATCTCATTTTCATCTACATCCCCTTCTGATTCTATAATATTGTCCTCTCCATTCTATAGACCCTCTACATACTGCTTCAACATTTCAGCTTTGTCTGTTTTGCTTAGGATTGGTTTCCCATCTGAGCTCCTGATATTCGTACAGGTGGTTCTCTTCTCTCCATAGGTTTCTGTACATCTGTTGTAAGCGGTATCTATCTTTCCCCGTGTAATATGTTCCTAAGGCCTTACATTTATTCTCTAGCCATTTTTCACTTCCTACCAATCCAATGTATTGGAGGTTCCTACTTCGTTTCGCTTGGTTCTCTTGATGACTTTTTATATTTTGTCCTTTCGTCAATTAAATTCAAATTCTCTTGTGTTACCAAAGGCTTTTTACAAGCCCTCGTCTTTTTATCCACTTGGTGCTCACATCTCTCAAAGCTACCCACTCTTCTACTGTATTTGTTTCCCCTTTCTTGTCAAAGGTTTCCTAATGCTCCCTTTGAAACCCTCAAAAACTTCCGATTCTTTCAGTTTATCCAGATCCCATCTCCTGAAATCCCTTCCTTTTGTAATTTATTCTGTTTTCATTTACAGCTTTTAACAAATAAATTGAGGTCAGAATTCATATCTGTCCTTGAAAATGTCCTACAGTTTAATATTTGGTCCAAAATCTCTGTCTTACCATTATGTGATCAGTCTGAAACCTTCTGGTGTTATCAGGTCCTCCCAGGTATACTACCTTCTTAAACCATGTGTTGGCGATAGTTAAATTATGATACGTCCGAAATTCCACCAGAAGGCTTCCTTTTTAATTCCTTTCAATCAGTCTTTATTTACATAGTATTTTTCCTTCTCTTCCTTTTCCTTCTATCGGATTCGTCTCCCCCAGGACCATTAAATTTTCGTCTCCCTTAACTATCTCATTAATTTCTTTTACCTCATCATTCATTTCTTGAATCTCTTCATCATCTGAGCCGGCCGCGGTGGCCGAGCGGTTCTCGGCGCTTCAGTCCGGAACCGTGTGACTGCTACGGTCACAGGTTCGAATCCTTCCTTGGGCATGGATGTGTGTGATGTCCTTAGGTTGGTTAGGTTTAAGTCGTTCTAAGTTCTAGGGGACTGACTACCTCAGATGTTAAGTCCCATAGTGCTCAGAGCCATTTGAACCATTTTTTTTTACATCATCTGAGGAGCTACTTGGCATGTAAACTTGTGCGACTGTGGTGGTGTGGTCCTCGAGTCTATCTTGGCTACATCAATGTGTTCACTATGCTGTTAATAGTAGCTTATCTGAGACCGTGTTTTCCTGATCATAACTAAACCTTCTCCTGCATTGCCCCCATCGGATATTGTATTTATAATCCCGTTTTCTCTTGAGCAGAAGTCCTATACCTCCTGCCGCCGAACATCACTGGTTGTCACTGTGCCTGACTTTAAACTATCAATTTCCCTGCCTGATTAAGAGATCTAACATTCCACGCTCCTATGCGTAGAACGACAGTTTTGTTTATCCTGATAACGTTAGCCTCCTCAGTAGTCCCATTACAGAGATATGAATGGACTATGGACTATTTTATCTCTGGAATTATATACCCAAGAGGATGCTATCATCATTTAACCATTCACTAGAGCTGAATGCCCTAGGGAAAAATTACAGCTGTAGTTTCCCCTTGCTTTCAGCCATTTGCAGTATAATCTCGGCAAGGCTGACTTGACTACAAAGCCAGATTAGTCAATCATAAAGACTACTGACCATGCAATTACTGAAAAGACTGAGGTCTGTCTGGCCTCTCAACAGATAATTCTGCGTTGTGGTTGCGTGTACGAAATGACTTTCTGTATCGCTGAGGCACGCAAGGTTCCTCACCAATGCCAGGTACATGGTTCTTGGGGAAGCTAGACCTTACACCAGTCAGTGTGTCACTATACTTGAGCTCACTCGTCGTTGGCGAACGAAAATTTGGATGATAATATATTATGCAATTTACCCTCAAATCACTAGTTAGTTACTTTGATTAGATGAAAGAATTTTTTATACAAAATTAGACGTAATGGTGATCATTTTCACAATTCATCATAGTCCATTTCTTTGTTTCCAACTCTTCATTTGTTTATGAAAATTCGATCAAAATCTCGTTGTGTAACTTGTAGGGAGTCTTCGTGTTCACTGCATTCAAAAATTTCACCAAATAAGTTAGCATGATGAATTGGGAGTGAAATATAGAAATTTTGTCGAGATCTGGTGTATATTCATAACCAAAAACCATGATTATGTAAAGATATAAATGAGAACAATTTGCCAAAATTTGCATATTTAAAATCTGAATGACAAATACTAAGTAATATTAGTAAAATCTTGACTGTTTCGGACAGGCAAAGATAGTTTCTAGAAGATAACTGATGAGCAGAAATTTACGCTTGCTTAAGTGAAAGACAAAGTATTTAAAGAATGATAAAATTAATTGCTTTTTGAGAGTAACATAAATTGTTTTTCTTATCAAACTTATTAGTTTCACAAAATGAAATGGTTGAATGTTGGAGATGTAATAACTGAGATGCAATGACACACCATCGAAAACCAGTCAGTATTAATGAGCCCACAGTGCCACGATTACTCGTGAAATGCAGGAAAACTGAGGTAAAGAAAAAGTGTGTCTTACATTTTCAACAGTCAAGGCATATTCATTACACAGCGGTTGTAATACACTCCTGGAAATTGAAATAAGAACACCGTGAATTCATTGTCCCAGGAAGGCGAAACTTTATTGACATATTCCTGGGGTCAGATACATCACATGATCACACTGTCAGAACCACAGGCACATAGACACAGGCAACAGAGCATGCACAATGTCGGCACTAGTACAGTGTATATCCACCTTTCGCAGCAGTTCAGGCTGCTATTCTCCCATGGAGACGATCGTAGAGATGCTGGATGTAGTCCTGTGAAACGGCTTGCCATGCCATTTCCACCTAGCGCCTCAGCTGGACTAGCGTTCGTGCTGGACGTGCAGACCGCGTGAGACGACGCTTCATCCAGTCCCAAACATGCTCAATGGGGGACAGATCCGGAGATCTTGCTGCCCAGGGTAGTTGACTTACTCCTTTTAGAGCACGTTGGGTGGCACGGGATCCATGCGGACGTGCATTGTCCTGTTTGAACAGCAAGTTCCCTTGCCGGTCTAGGAATGGTAGAACGATGGGTTCGATGACGGTTTGGATGTACCGTGCACTATTCAGTGTCCCCAAGACGATCACCAGAGGTGTACGGCCAGTGTAGGAGATCGCTCCCCACACCATGATGCCGGGTGTGGGCCCTGTGTGCCTTGGTCGTATGCAGTCCTGATTGTGGCGCTCACCTGCACGGCGCCAAACACGCATACGACCATCATTGGCACCAAGGCAGAAGCGACTCTCATCGCTGAAGACGACACGTCTCCATTCGTCCCTCCATTCACGCCTGTCGCGACACCACTGGAGGCGGGCTGCACGATGTTGGGGCGTGAGCGGAGCCCAGCTTCATGCAGACGGTTGCGAATGGTCCTCGCCGATACCCCAGGAGCAACAGTGTCCCTAATTTGCTGGGAAGTGGCGGTGCGGTCCCGTACGGCACTGCGAAGGATCCTACGGTCTTGGCGTGCATCCGTGCGTCGCTGCGGTCCGGTCCCAGGTCGACGGGCACGTGCACCTTCCGCCGACCACTGGCGACAACATCGATGTACTGTGGAGACCTCACGCCCCACGTGTTGAGCAATTCGGCGGTACGTCCACCCGGCCTCCCGTATGCCCACTATACGCCCTCGCTCAAAGTCCGTCAACTGCACATACGGTTCACGTCCATGCTGTCGCGGCATGCTACCAGATGTTAAAGACTGCGATGGAGCTCCGTATGCCACGGCAAACTGGCTGACACTGACGGTGGCGGTGCACAAATGCTGCGCAGCTAGCGCCATTCGACGGCCAACACCGCGGTTCCTGGTGTGTCCGCTGTGCCGTGCGTGTGATCATTGCTTGTACAGCCCTCTCGCAGTGTTCGGAGCAAGTATGATGGGTCTGACACACCGGTGTCAATGTGTTCTTTTTTCCATTTCCAGGAGTGTATGTTTGAACGCTTCACCATTGTATCATTTTTCTTCATTACATATTCTGTGTAAGTTTATCCTGTAAGATATTCTCAAGAAAGAAATAAAATATTTATGAGGCAATGTTGATTTTGTGAAAGTTTATGAAATTAATACAGAGAAGTTCATTAATGAAAAGTAAATATGTAATGATATGGAACAATGGCACAGAAGTCCTAATAACGATTATCACAAGAGTCATGCTTTAGAGAGTGCATGATGATTGACGTATGAATGGTATTTTCTTCAGGAAAATTTCCCGATGTAAAAAATACTTAACTGATAAATGACACGAAATTCTATTGCTAATTTAAAGTGGGGGAATTATTATTGAATGCCGTTTCATTCATCTATACTTCCACACGAAAAACCCTCTAAGTAGAAAGCTCATAAGCTAAATTAGTTTCAAGTTATATAATACATAATTTAAATACATTACCGTCAGTCAATTAAGCCTTATTAAAATTATATTTACTAAATAAGAAATAGTAATCGGAAAACAAATCAAATTAATTTTATTAATATTTGGCTAATTCTTCCAAATGAAAACAATAAAAATCAAGTGAATCCAAATGCTGGCCATCGTGGTAAATATATGTTACTGTAAAAGTAAAATAATTGATAAATCCTTCAGTTCACAGGTGAAACGTAGGATTTACTATTGCGGTGTGTAAAAAGTCCGAAATTCGTCATTCTGTGTATACGTTTCGAACTTTTACCAAGAGACATTGGAAAACCTTAGAATTTACCAATGCAAACCGGAAAGAGCTGGATAGGATACTATTGCCTCCATCGTGCTGATTCAGACAAGGTTCATTGTTGCCAATTTTGTTTTGAGGTAAGTTTCTTTCTTGACAATTATGAATTTTCCGTCCGCTCACCCTACGTAGTTTCAATCAGTGTCAGGCATCGTGCATACAGTCATCTTTGTGACTCAATTTAGTGATGTATCATTCGCAGCTTCGAATGACTGTGAATTTTATGTTATGCATAACAGATTTCAGGAACCTTTAAGTGAGTCAGTGAATAAGAAGAAGGACAACAATTTTAATGAAACTGCTGAGCAGTATAGTATTCTGTGAAGTGAGGTGAAAAATGCTAAAATCGTATCCAATAAAGAATCTGTTCACGACAGACATTTGAAGCGATGTGATGATCTCAACATTGGAGGTGAAGAGAAACTCGTAGCACCTATGACTGCTGGAAAAGGAGAAATTCGTCTTTATGTTTTATGAGTAGTTTAACATACTACGTGACATCCACATTGCTATAGGCCATGGCGGCCTAACACAGATGATTGTGGAACTGAACTGTATGTACAAGAATGTGACTGTTGAATCAATCGCTATTTATTTGAAATTATGTAAACCGTGCCAGAAAAAGCAAAAGAACTTTGAAAAGTGGTGTTGTCGTGAAACCTTTCATACACAGAGAAATGAATCCGCGATAACAAATGGACTTACTCGACATGCAGGCAAACCCAGACAATAAATCGAAGTTCAAAAATAGCTCTGAGCACTATGGGACTTAACTGCTGTGGTCATTAGTCCCCGAGAACTCAGAACTACTTAAACCTAACTAACGTAAGGACATCACACACATCCATGCCCGAGGCAGGATTCGAACCTGCGACCGTAGCAGTCGCACGGTTCTGGACTGCGTGCCTAGATAAATCGAAGTTCATTCTTGTATAATAAGTTCATTTGAAAAAAATTTGTTATCCTCCACGCATTGATTTCGAAAAGGGCTAATGAAGTACCGTATCGTCTTTTGGACATTTTTACCACCTTTGGTGCCCAAGTAGACTTCATTCTGATAATGGTAGAGAGTATTTTAACCAAGTCATTCAAAGTTTATGTAGGTTGTGGAGTGATATAAAGATAGTCCACGGCAAGCTCAAGAAGAGTCAGCCTAAGGGATCTGTCGAAAGAGCAAATAAAGATATTGAAAGTATGTTATCAAGAAGGACGGAAACAAATGAAACTTCAAAATGATCTGAAGGGCTGAGGTTTGTGCAAACAATGAAAAATAGGGCTTATCATGAAGAGAGTAGATGTTCATCATATAAAGCCATGTTTGGGATTCCAATTAAAATGGGCATTGTGTCCGCAGTTGTTCCACGTGATTTAATACCAAATATGGACACTGAATAATTGGAAACATTGCTAAACACCACCTCCATTGACTAAAAGCAAATCGAAAGTGACGACCAAGGAATTCATACCTGTGAACTAAGTACTTAAACAGAAGGAATTGAGATAGAAAGTGCGGCTGCAGGAGCTGAGAAAGCACTGGAGACAAGAATTTGACAACAGTTAACAATGAGACACCGGCATTTGGAGATGGTTGTGACGAGACGCTGACAACTTCCAACAGTGTTAATAAAGTCAATTCGATCAGAGAAGCTGCCTAAGAAGGTCTTCAATTGCAGGCATAGAAAATGAAAGCAGCCTCATAACAAAATTGCAAAACCTTCAGTTGGGCAGACTGTGAGAATTAAAGTACCGAAAGTAAGTAAAGCAAAAATTTATGCAAAATCGATAAAAGCAGTAGTAATAAAAATTCAGGATGATGAATTTTATCAACTTGGTACCGACGCTGGTTAACTGAAGTCATTGTACACTATTAACCAATTTACATTGTGCAAGAAAATTTTATCAAAGTCGAAGAAGTACCAAGAGAAGAAATTAATCTACAGGAAGTGGCTGCCAAACAATCTTTTGTTGGAGTATAAGGTTTCAAAAAGTGCCAATGCTTAAATAGGTGTTCAACCAGATAATGCTTGTTGTAGAATTTTAAAACATGTCGTTTTTGGAAACGCAGAATCTACTCTGTAGGAATCAACATGGATTCCGGAAACAGCCATTGTGTGAGACCCAACTCGCTTTATTTGTTCATGAGACCCAGAAAATATTAGACACAGCCAGGTAGATGCTATTTGCCTTGACTTCTGGAAGGCGTTCGATACAGTTTCGCACTGTCGCCTGATAAACAAAGTAAGAGCCAAGGAATACCAGACCAGCTGTGTGGCTGGATTGAAGAGTTTTTAGCAAACAGAACAAAACATGTTGTTATCAATGGATAGACGTCCACAGAAGTTAAAGTAACCTCTGGCGTGCCACAGGGGAGTGTTATGGGACCATTGCTTTTCACAATATATATATATAAATGACCTAGTAGATAGTGTCTGAAGTTCCTTCGGCTTTTCGCGGATGATGCTGTAGTATACAGAGAAGTTGCAGCATTAGAAAATTGTAACTGCAGGAAGATCTGCAGCGGATAGGCACTTGGTGTAGGGAGTGGCAACTGACCCTTAACATAGACAAATGTAATGTATTGCGAATACATAGAAAGAAGGATAGTTTATTGTATGATTATATGATAGCGGAACAAACACTGGTAGCAGTTATTTCTGTAAAATATCTGGGAGTATGCGTGCGGAACGATTTGAAGTGGAATGATCATATAAAATTAATTGTTGGTAAGTTGGGTACCAGATTGAGATTAATTGGGAGAGTCCTTAGAAAACGTAGTCCATCAACAAAAAAGGTGGCTTACAAAACACTCGTTCGACCTATAATTGAATATTGCTCATCACTGTGGGATCCATACCAGACCGAGTTGACGGAGGAGATAGAGAAGATCCAAAGAAGAGCGGTGCGTTTCGTCACAGGGTTATTTGGTAACAGTGATACCGTTACGGAGATCTTTAACAAACTCAAGTGGCAAACTCTGCAAAAGAGAGGTGCTCTGCATCGCGGTGTAGCTTGCTCGCCAGGTTTCAAGAGGGTGCGTTTCTGGATGAGGTATCGAATATATTGCTTCCCCCTACTTATACCTCCCGAGGAGGTCACGAATGTAAATTTAGAGAGATTCGAGGGCGCACGGAGGCTTTCAGACAGTCGTTCTTCCTGCGAATGACAGTGGCACGTAAAGTGCCCTCCGCCAAAAACCGATGGGTGGCTTTCGGGGTATAAATGTAGATGTAGATGTAGAAATCGTCTTCCATATTATGTAATTCGAAGTGCCACTATAGTCAGGCCTGTTGTAAGAAAAAATAACGTTTACAGTGTAACATTATTCGCAAATATGGAATATTGCTCATTATGATCTCAGGGAATACAAGAATGTTTAAATTCATTAATTTACAATAAATATAAACTATTTCAATGAGTCGCTATGCTGATTTTTTTTAATGAATACGGTTTTACCAGTTGGCATCGGTACATTGTAAGATTTACCACCGTCTCGTGGGGAAAGTTCGAAATCTATGCACATAATAAGAAATTTCGGGCTTTCACCACATCGTGGAGGTAGGTCTCAGGTTTCACCAGCTAATTCTAGTATTTACCAATCATCTTACTTTTACAGTAAGATATATATTTTACATAAGGAAACTGTTTCTTATATTTATGGATCTGAATTAATGTCAATTTTCGTACAAAAATACTGGAATACCAACCTTAAAGGCAGAATAGCTATGAAATGTCCACAACTCTAAAATCATCTTCGGTTTCACAGCACAGATGAGTGGTTGTGTTTTCTTCTAAGTTATGTTACATATCTACATATAATGAAGTTAACCCTAGTGTTGAGATGTTCTGCAAATATTATTATGACAAAGATCTAAAATTTCGATTCTTCGGATTATTACGAATCATTTCATGGAATAAAGTGACGCTGTAATCTTATGAAAACTTTCTTCTTCTCCGTAGGGACTGCAGCTTCCATGACGTCATATCACATCTTCATTATACTTTTACAAAATTAGCTGAAAATAATTCATTTCTTGTTGCTTTTGTGTAGGTTCACGACAATTTAGTGTCATTTTCAAACGTTCCTGTTCACATTACATTTACATATTTAATTCCACGTGTATGTAAGAGTACTATGACATTTTTATTTTATATTATACTTACGACTAGATAAAGTGACGTTCATAAAACACTTTCGAATGAAGTTTCTTTTATTTGCTTTTGCCAGTCTGCATTTTCTATCCTCTCTACTTCGACCATCATTTATTTTCCTGGCCAAATAGCAAAATATATCTACTACTTTAAGTGTTTCATTTGCTATTCTAATTTCCTAGGAATCACCTGATTTAATTACACTACATTCCATTATCATTGTTTTGCTTTTGTTGATGTTCATCTTATATCCTCCTTTAAAGAGACTGTCCTTTCCATTCAGCAGCTCTTCGAATCTCTGACAAAATTACAGTGTCATCGACAGATCTCAAGATTTTTATTTCTTCTCTCTGGATTTTAATTCCTAGTCCAAATCTTCTTTCGTTTTCAGTATAGGTCGCTGATTTACCTTCTGTGGGAATTTAATGCTATTTTTTGCCAGTTGTCAAATGCTACATGTTTCCACTATTGCATTATGTTTACAAGTAGAGTATGTCTTAGATATTCAGAGATATTTTGCCAGATATAGTTCGTATTATGTAGATCTGTGATTTTAATGTTATTTATTGATTTTTGTTTATCGTGTTGTGTTTATCACTTTTCTTTTTCTGTTATGTTTACGAAGTTTGCAAAACAATTTTAAGGTCTGGAAATCACTTGATCAATTAAGTTATCATTTGAATATCTATTTATGTGTGTGCATATAAACTTCTAGTTTTTCCAAAGTGTTCATCGTTTGATCTTTGTGTATTCTGTGTGGAACCTTCAAAGCGTTCTCGTCTGTGTTCACTCTATGGTTTTTATTTCTTGAGTGTGGGTAAAACTTTGATGGATGATTTCGCACTCTTTCGTGTGATCTTGAAATCTTATACTAAAACTTCTGTCTAATACAAAAACTATTGCAGTCATCACAGGAAGTTTTGTATACATTTAAGTAAGAAAAGACAGTAAACATACTTTTTCCTTTCACAGCTTTGTTTGTAAGCTATTGACGGAGCAAAATTGTAGTAGTATTTTCACATTCTTTAGATATTTGTTTACTTTGTGCGATGTGTTGGTTATATATGTTGCTGGTATGTATACAGGTTTGGATTTGGTTTTTCTGTCTCTTTGCAGTGTTATACCCTGATGTATGTTGTCTGCTTTATGGTCTTGGTAGAGTTCAAGCAGTATATCTGGCTAGAAATTATTTTCTTGTGGTATGTATTTTAGGGCTGTAATTTCATTTCTTGTTTATATGTTCTTCCAGTGATAAATGTATGATTCTGTTGATAATTAATTTAAGGTATTCATATTTATCCGACCTAGGGTGACTCGAATTGTTTTTCATTGTGATGTCAGTAGTTACAGGTTTTCAGCTAATTTCAAATTTGTGTTGTTATTATCATTGCTTATTTTTGGGTCTCATAAATTGATGGATTTGTTATTTTCGTTTTCTGTTGTAAATTTTATTTCTGGGTGCAGATTGTTTAATTGCTCTTGGATTGTTTGTATGTCCTTGTTAATGTGTCCATTTATTAGTAGTAATTTATCATCTACATACCGATAGTAGCATATAATTTTGTTGAGGGATGGAGAATTGAAGGTGATTTATTTTTCTCTATCGTACTAAGAAATGTCTGAGATAGTATCTGCTAAGCAGTTTACCATTAATACCCCATCTATATTGTGATAGTTTGAGCTTTAGTATTTTATAATTTAAATGTTTCAACAGAGGTTGCCTTTCTGTACCTGATGAGACTGTCTTTTATAATTTCAGTTGTCTCAACTACTGGTATGTTTGTATATAGATTTATATTGTAGAAACAGATGGATTAGTCATTTGTGGGGGGCGCTGGTATGCTTTTTTTATTTAATGGGCTACTGACCATCAGTTTTAGAACATTTCCTATTGTGGGTGTATAATTTTTCAATAGTGTTTTCAACGTTTTACTTTTATGAAAAGTAATTCTTTCTGCTATCTCTGTCGAGGAGAATAAGGTTTTCAACATGAAATGTGGTTCGTTTCTGACAATCAGTACCATTCCGCCATGCTTTTTGTGATAATTGTCATTAATTAACAACTGAAAATAATTAGTGGAAGAAATTTTTACATTATTTACTTTGTGTTTGGTCCCATTAATGTAACTCACGTACAGTCTTAAGAAAAGTACTTATGAGTATTTAACAGTATTTACGATGGGAAGTGGAAGGCTTTGTTCCGTTGTGACCAAATGAATTTGGAGAACCGTTCGACAACTATATTTACAAGAAAAACCTCTCAAACAGAGCTTTAACAATTAGAAAAGCTAACGATTTCAGTTCAACTTCATTAAACTTAATAAAACAGAGATGTTCTATTTTAGAATAGACTAGCCACAAAAATGTCTAGGAAATTTTAAGATTAACAAAACAGCAGGTGGCGATAAAAGTACTTAGGGCCAAAAATGATCTTGAAATTAAACCCCAATTCAAGATAGAAAACACGTCCAAAAAATTATAGAACAGTGCGAAAGACGACTAGTATCAGTTACTCCACATAACCACCGTAGAAATCCATAGATACATCTGCATACACGGTACGGCAAGAAACCACTCACTTGCACTTCGCATGCCCACCTACATGTATAATCACAGCACGCCCCAGTCGTCCGAGTTGTTGCTGTTTACTCGGCCCATTTCACCACAGCCGTCCTCCACCAGCGTGCTGTTGCTCTAGAAAGAAACACACCCATCCTCTCTCCAGTGTACAAGCGCCGTCTGCTCTTGAGGGGTAGCACGGCAAGTGGCTTAAGGTTGGCAGATCGCTGCTGATAATGAGTGGGAAGAAAGATGGATTAACCGATGGCAAAGTATGTGAACAGACTGATGAAGTATGTTATGCATCACACTGGATGGACGCTATGGTATACAGAGATCAAATTGCCCTTGTTTCCTTTAAGTTACTGACTATTAGTCAGAGCCAGAAAGAGAAAGCAAGGTGTAGCGAATAAATCACACTGCTTAGCACATATCACGACGATACAGTGCGAGAGTGTTTGCTACTGACATTCTGGAATATTAGTTCTTGTATGACGCCATGATTTTTGCTAGAAAACAGGTTGTTGCACAAACGGCAACAAAAACAAATTTTTGATAATGAAACATTAGAAAATTTTAAATAATTAGAACTATCGTAGTTACATATAGACAATAAGGAAAATTCCAATAGTCATAAAAATATTTGGAACAATAAATAAGCTCTTCAATGGTATTGCAACGGTGAAAATATTTCCAGACCTTGTCACATTCTACATTTATCTACATACACAATTAAAGATTTACCAGTAAAAAGACGAGCTCAGTAGAAGCGAGTTATCTCAGCGATGAGAGGGGACTTTAGATTAAACAGAATGTAGTGAATCAGCATTAATGGTAATTGTATTTCAGTTACATATAATCACACTGTAAGGCATGAGTGATCGTCTAATTGTATAGGAGAATAGAGAGACACACTAGCGGAATCAAGATATTCACTTTTGTAGAAACTTTACCATTGTTCTAACTAAGAATAAAAGACTTACAAATTTTATGATATTAAACACTCTGGCAAATTAAAGTGGCAAGGAAAAACATGTGCCGATTAATAATTGTAGGTAATAAGTTCATTCTTCTGATACGAGTTGATTTGTGTTTTAACTTACAACCAGTTTTAAAATTTGTAGGTAGTTAGCCGGGAATGTCAATATTATTAAAGCAAACTTTTTTTTTTGCATATCTCTTAAACAACCATCGTCCAGGACCGGATGCCACAAATAGCGCAGATTCACCACGAGATGGGGAAACTCACAGGCGTCTATTGTCTATTGAGGCCTAAGCGCTGTAGTGTGCGTGTGAGACAGACGAGAATCTACGTCATAGGAAAACCTAGTAGGAGGCTTTTGTGGCCAACCAGACGTAGCCGGGTTAAATACGGCGGACGTAAGATCGGCCATAAAGGGAAAAATTTATGGAAACTAGTTCTGTAGTAGTTCAGCGAATCAAGCCACAGTAATTTTAATCTGCCAGTCTCCATAATTTTCACGGTGATCCCAATAAAACTTGAATATTGATCATATCTATAATAATTTAGCAATTTACTGTCAAAGAGAAAGGCGAGTCTCCATAATTTTCACGGTGATCCCAATAAAACTTGAATATTGATCATTTCGTTTTGTCACAAAGACCTGAATTCTAAAATCTGAATGTTTTGGCCGATCTTATCTATTGACATTTCATTTAGAAGCACAACATTAAAATGCCAAATGTTGTAAATATCAACTCTGTGACTTTATTTGAAATATATAGTAAATTTAAATTATCACTATTTTCAGTTAAGCATCCCGTCATCATTTCCTCCACACAATATACGTTGAATGATGACAGCATGACACCTTATTGAATCGTTATGTAATAGAATATCTGTTGTAAAGTTTAGTGCATAATAGATACTTTTGTACTTTATTTATTTATCAGGAAGCACATTCTCAGTTAAGATGGAATTTGCATTCACCTTATGTAAAAGAATTTAACGTTTATTATGTAAAGCATGTTATTGTTCCTTTATTGCGAACGTGAAAGTGGTCAAGCTTTGATTATTTAAATATGTTTAAATGGGAATGAATGTGGAAAGAGCTGTAGCCAATCAGATGGACGGCTTCAGGAAAGAGAACTGCACTAGTCAGTTGAGCGAAGATCTTAGGCACGCGGACAACGCGGTCGGAGACGGGCAGAGGGCAGCGCTGGTCTAGACACCAAAGGGAACGGTGCTGGAAGACGTGAAAGCGGACAGTTCTGGTCTAGACACCAAAAGGGTGCAGAGATGGGGAAGACGCGAAAGCGGACTGTTCGGCTGAAGACACCAAAGGTTCTAATGGAGACCCGAAAGCGGACGGTGTATCTTCAGATAGCTAGGATATCAAACCACTTTGAAAATTTCACGTTGTATGGTATCGCGGGACTTAGTCTCTGAATAGTTAGCAGCCGCACCCCTGGTATTAACTTTTAATGTAAATATCAAGGTGGAGTATTGGACTTGGGTTTCGCGATGAGATTGTGAATAATCTAACTGTGTCAATTGAATATGCGTTCGAGTGTAATAATAATTCTAAATACGACCACTTTCTCTATTATTTTGCTTACTGAATAAACATCATTCTATCCAAATTGCAAGTGTGTGGCCTACATCATTTATGAGTCGTTAATTTAGTGCCTAAAGTAGGGCATGTAGTGCGACACGTGCGGTTAAATCTCTAGACGAGTTTGAGCCAAGACATTTCGACGAAGAGAAACCACGTATGAGCCCAAACATCTTTGGGATGTTACCTCACATTACGTAACTTTACATTATAGTTTCAAACTTGTGATCCTGCACTAACTTTCGTAAATAAGAAGTGTTTTACAATAAGTTGTGAACATTTTATTTTTCTTTCTTCAACAAACTTGATATTTGGTCACTTATTTAAGTCATCCTTGCGAGTTTAAATTAATAGATCGAAAGAAATACTATTACATCACCAAAGACTAGTTGTTTGTGCGACTAGTTAAGATTATACCTATAGTCTATGCGGACTAATAACAAAGAAGTTCTGGATCCCAGATTATACTAGTCACTGCATAAACATTGCATGTAAATCACTAGCAATGGGGGCGACGGTTATCAGCTTAAGAAGTCACTCTCATTTTGCCAAGACGTAGCCAAGGAGGGCTGAGGAGAGTGGTTCAGTGCATTATCTTACCCTTTGTGTGAGAAACTGCCGGGATTCTTCCAACACATCAGTAGTGATCATCACCATAAGGATGCAGACGGCAAAGAAATTTCTGCTTTAATGTCACGTAATGTCTATACACAGGACACTGGCCTGTACTTGAAAAAGTGGAAAAGTACAGTGATGATCTATCAACTGGCGAAAGATTCCAGACTGTTTCTCTCTTCGAATCTACGGGATGGGACTCCAAGTGGGAGGTGACTGTGAGAAAAAGAAGTACGACGTTGCTGTGTCTGTGTTATTCAGAAATAAAATGCAGTTCTCCTTCGGACATGAATGCATGTCGGAAGGAACAGGCACTACGGTTACCACAGCTGTTACGAAGTACATTAAGTGTACTCGCCGTTGTGAATGTGAACAACCATCAGTTGTTTTATGGAATGAAGACAGTTAAAATTTTTTCCCAACTGTTATACGAACCCGGATTTCACGGCGGCCGCTTTACCATTCTTTTTCTTAGTAAATGCTCTGCCAACTGTTTTTTTAATCCAAGGAATCGCTGCAGGAGCAGGACGACAGGTAGTGTAAGTGTCGACATCCGAAGGCTGCTCATCCCGTCCCCATGCCCACGTGTCGTGTTCTAGAATCATAGGATCAGGGAGAGGATATAGCGAATTTGTTCATTTTTACATTTTTAATTTTATTTTTATTAAAATTTTTTTATTGATATATTCTTTTATATTAACAAAAGATCCTATATCAGCAACAGCGAGCGTCCGAGTCATCTACTCGTCTGCTGGAAGGGGTTCTCCAGTAGTCCGTCAGTAGGGAATGACTTTGCTCCAGGACTCTTCTCAAGGTAATGTATCTCGTACCCGGAACCCCACCCCCCCCAAATGAGAAGTAGGGTCTGCAAATAATAAACATAAACAATTAGCGAAATGGGTCCTGTACTTCCGGTGGCGTCTGAAACCTGCATGTGTCGCCATCAGTAGAAACCAAAAGTCGAGTATGCCTTTGAATGCAGCACGAAATATGTAGTAAATGGCAAAGACTTTTATAGTCGGTTAAGACGTTGTTTGTGTAAAATATATTCCGTCGGGGCGGAGTATACCATCATGAGAGATCGGCATTCGCTGTATCAGTAATGCCAGTGTGCGCTGTGGGAGTAACCAGCAGTCGCTGGTCGCGACACAAGTCAGGCGGTGTGCAATGGAATCAACGACTGAGCATCTCGGACACAATGGTTGTCCGTCAGATGAACGAAATGTAGCCGCTGACGAGTAGCGAACTTCCAGTTCGCAACCAAGTCCCACAATGAACGCATTGTCGTAAGTAGGAAAGGTGTATGTAAGCTCGCCACATAGTTTTCCATCCAACTTCGGGATGCCGGTATGCACCAGTATAGATGGGTTGCTGATGTTGGTAGAGGCGATAATACTCTTTCGTGCTGGCATCCGTGTTAATGTAAGGTACGATCGTAAGTAGCTGAGGTCAATCAGAACTCTCTGATGTGGGCGAGTGCCGGTGAAATGTGTCCCACAGCAACTGGTGGTTGCAGAGAGCATGATACCACTTCAGATATCAGGGTGCCCGTCAGATTGGCATGAGCAGAGGTCAAAGTGCAATTAATAGTGCTTAGAGAAAGCAATCGGGCGTGGTTACAGGCGTGAATGAAACAGATACCGGTCGCCTGCTGCAGCAGTGTCAGGGTGGTTGTCGGACTATAACAAGACCGGCGCTCACGAAATGGCCATCGTAACTGCCAAGGGAAGGACGTGCGCAAAAGAGTTCAGTTTGGAAACAAGATATATGTTGACATAATTTGTTCGTAGGAGCATGTCCTTTCGACGCAATTTGTTGTCCTGTTTCAGACCACGTGTCTGGTGTAGTAGTCGGTCGTACGTAGCAGCCACCGTGCAGCGAACATAGCTGTAGAACAGCATTCCCAAATACTTCAGTATGGGCGCCTTGTTAAAAGGTGCCGCTGTTGTTTGGGGAATCCCCCCTCCGACTTCCATGTATTTGGTCTTCATGTTGATGACGCTCCCAGCGACCGTCCAATACTGGCGGTAGCCACTGAATCGCTGTGTCTGTTTCATTCCTTGATCTGGCTAGGAACACCACATCATCGGCGAATGCATCGCAACGAAACGTCACGTCTTGCCTGCAGATAGATGATAATCACCGCTGTAGACCATGAAAAGCTGGTTCGACCGCTGCCGCAAATAATACGCCCGACAAGCGGCATCTTTGCCGCTCTGGCCGTCCAACAACAGTGTGACCAGACTGGTAGCCATTCACCATCATGCTTGGACGCTCCCCATGGGTCAATCGAAGGACCACCTGTGCAGACTCTGGAGAGAGGCCCATGCATTCCAAAACTGCCTGTAGAAATACGTCGTTGACGTGGTCGAATGCATGATCGAAATCGACGGCGAAAAGGGCTCCACGCATTTTGCTGGCCACTGGCAATGCTATTATGTCCCGATATGCTCCTGACGTGAAATGAATGTTGGTGGCACCACCTAAACATGTATGATCGGTGTGGATTGCTTTCAAGATAGCCGTGTGGTGACGTGTGCGGAGTCTGTCCTGGCGTCTCGGAGTGAACCAATGCGATGTTGTTCGGACATGGAGGAGATTGAGAGCGACAGGAATTGACGATGACATTCCTCGCTCAGGCCGCCCAAGGGCTACTACTACAGTGGATGCTCGCTACCTAACGATTGTGTCTCATAGGAAACCTGACAGCAACGCCACCATGTTGAATAATTCTTTTCGTGCAGCCGCAGGACGTCGACGTCGTGTTAAGACTCAAACTGGCATCACGTTCTCTTCATCGACGAGTGTCGCATGTGCCTTCAAACAGACAATCGTCGGAGACGTGTTTGGAGGCAACCACATCAGGCTGAAAGACTGGGTCACACTGTCCAGCGAGTGCAGCAAGGTCGAGGTTCCCTGCTGTTTTGGGGTGGCATTATGTGGGGTCGATGTATGTCGCTGGAGGAAGGCGCCGCAACGGATGTACAATACGTGAATGCCATCCTCCGACCGATAGTGCAACCGTATCAGCAGAATATTGGCGAGGCATTCGTCTTCATTAACGGCAGTTCGTTGCCCCAATGTGCACATCTTGTGAATGACTTCTTTGAGAATAACTACGTCGCTCCGGTTTACTGTCAATTCATATTCTATACTCATTAGACTGTCCTTACTATTCAAAATACGCTGTTAGTACTATTCAACAGATGCTATCATTCATCTTCAGTTTCACTGAATGTTCCATGGCCATTCTATTGTCCACATCCATGCGAGCGAGAAGCTCCAGAGCGAAAGTTTGTCTTGCTTGTAAGTCAGCGCGAAGCAGCCCCTTCTCACGGGTTATTTTGCTTGGATAGAAATTCCGGATATTCAATACGATTTTGTGCATAGTGCTCCAAGGCATTCCAGTGTTCGGGATATTCACCGTGCACTGCATACCACTGCTATACTAATACTGTAATGCTGTGGCCTCACCTTCTACAGATATCAAATGAACTTCTTTCCTTCCTCTACCACATTTCGCTTAAAAACCACCTGTCTTTTCGAATTTTGTAATCTTTTCTCCAGACCCTTGGCAGACATTGGACCAATGCCTGTTTTCGTACCTCTGAGTGTCCGAAATTTCTACAGGCCTACTAGCGGACAGTCAGCTTTCTTGTAAAAGAGCCTTGGCAACATCGCTCGATTCTTCATGGAGACAATCATATTGAGAGTCTCGAACGCAAGCTGAGGAACAGCCGCTTGCCGCGCATCTGTTGATGTGCCTATTCTAACGCTTAAATTGCCATCTATTGGTCGAACTTTCGTTACATTATTTTGTTTCATGAAGTTTCCCCTGGGTCAACAACATGCTGTTCAAATGTGACGTCATTATGAGCAGTGATTCTCTTTCTAAAGCGTTTTGAACTTAAATTACGGAACGCTATACATTCATGAGGTGAGAATATCTGGAGGAAGACTCAGGAAAAGATGATCATGGCAAAAGGTGAGTGCATGAAGTGTGCTACAGGAAGATTAACTACATGCTGACATTCTGTTGTCCTTTACCAATGAGCTCTTGTAGTATAAAAAGGGTATCATACATCTACATCTACATTTATACTCCGCAAGCCAACCAACGGTGTGTGGCGGAGGGCACTTTACGTGCCACTGTCATTACCCCTCTTTCCTGTTCCAGTCGCGTATGGTCCGCGGGAAGAACGACTGCCGGAAAGCCTCCGTGCGCGCTCGAATCTCTCTAATTTTACATTCATGATCTCCTCGGGAGGTATAAGTAGGGCGAACCAGTATACCGAAGTTCGTTTGCTTAGACAGATTGTAGATAATTCGTAGCGCACTACATTTTATTCCTTTCCAAACACTGAAATCAAGCGTGGAGTATGTTTGATTTGTAGTACCAGGCATTTAAGGGGATTGACGTTAATATATGTTATTTAAACCGGTATTAGGTACAGAAAATTCTCGCCCAATCTACTCAAGGCAGCATACTAGAGATCTGATCATAATCTAAGACAAATAGCAGTAAAGGATCTTTCCAGAATGAGATTTTCACTCTGCAGCGGAGTGTGCGCTGATATGAAACTTTCTGGCAAATTAAAACTGTGTGCCGGACTGAGACTCGAACGCGGGACCTTTGCCTTTTGAGGGCAAGTGCTCTACCATCTGAGCTACCTAAGGCCGACTCACAGCTTCAATTCTGCCAGTAGCTCGTCTCCTACCTTCCAAACTTCACGGAAGCTCTTCTGGGTATCTTGCAGAAACAACACTCCTGGAAGAAAGAATACTGAGACATGGCTTAGCCACAGCCTGTGGGATGCTTTCACAATGAGATTTTCACTCTGCAGCGGAGTCTTAATTTGCCAGGAAGTTTCATATCAGCGCACACTACGCTGCAGAGTGAAAATCTCATTCTTGAAACATCCCCCAGGCTGTGGCTAAGCCATGTCTCCGCAATTTCCTTTCTTCCAGGACTGCTGGTTCTACAAGGTATGCAGAAGAGCTTCTTTGACGTTTCGAAGGTAGGAAACGAGGCACTGGCAGAACTGAAGCTGTGAGGACGGGTCGTGAGTCGTGCTTGGATAGCTCAGATGCTGGAGCACTTGCCCGCGAAAGGCAAAGGTCCCGAGTTCGAGTTTCGGTCCGGTATACAGTTTTATTTTGCCAGGAAGTTTCATAGCAATCAAGGATCTGATCATTCCGATCATATACTTAATTGATTGTGATAATGATTCAGTCATGGATACCAGGCGAGGGCTTATCTGCTGGCCTGGAGTTTTCTTCAGTTCCTCGTGCAATTTTCTGTGTATTTTCTAATGTGCGAGTAATATCAATGAGATAATTGTGTTCTTCCACCAGATGTTTCTGCTAAATCAATAAATACCTTACATCAACGTATAACACGTTGACACCGTTGTTTGGAGTTATCTGCCAATACTAAGAATTATTTCTGATCAGGTGACCATAGGGAAAATGTTCTACTTAGTAAAAAAAAATAATTTGTCACTCTCATTCCTACAAGTGGATATGCTATAAGCCTTAAACTGCTTTAAAGTGAGTCTTTTGAAAACCACCTCACATAATCACCAGTTTCTTGAGGAACTGAAGTAAAGCAATTTTTGACTGCTATGCTACGATTAGTGTTCTTCACTGTTATTTCCACAACGGAGTAACTAGGAAGTATTCCAAAGGGAAATGATTGACTGTGAGATGTTGTATTTCTTCAAGGGTACCTCTTCACAAGTTAGTGAGAATTTCTTACTTTCAGAAGTGCGTGTATGTCAACGGTAAACAAATGTCCACTGATTATATACCCGAAGCACCGGAAAACATCTCCGACATAAAGGAAATGTTTTGAAAACACTTCGTATTTAAATTCTGAAGACTTATCTCTGTTTTACTGCAGTTATCATTTCTGAATATTTATCCACTGCATTTCTAATTCACATTCACTTAATGGTTTTGTTTACTTGTACGTTTAGGATATTAAGCAAAGTAAATGCCTTCGGCTTGTGTGTTCCATCAAATATTTTCAGGTTCTTTACTTAGATATTTTTTTCGAAAAGCACTACAAAGCTTTTGAAAAGCGAGTTGCAGATATTCAAGACAAATTTACATGCAACTACTACTATTACTACTACTACAAGAGCAAATATAGAAATCCAAAATATCCAAGAATTACCTAATTACAACACACCAAACCAGTTTCAGTTGAAAAATGGACGGAAATAAAAGAATAGTTACACGAGCAAGCCTTAACAGATAAATAGAACTTGTGTATGCGATGTAAAATCGCAAATGAGGTATGCGCCTATGTTGCTAATAGATAGGAGTGTGGGAATAGCAGTTATGAACGCTAAGATAATAGAAAAATAGCCTCAGATGTTCGTGCGACCACTCTTTTCAATGACGCGTTTCGAAAATACCATCATGAGATTCAATTAAGGCAACAACACCATACAAAGTACCGAGACAGCTTCAGTTTGCCATGTTGAATAGGAACTTGTTATAGAACACTTAAATTGTCTCAGTACATTGTCTGGTGTCTGTTCCCTTAACTGAATCTAATGATCATATTATCGAAATGCATCATTAAAAAGAGTGGTCACAAAAATACATGTGGCCACTTTAGTATTATCATGGCATCTATAATAGCTATTATTATAGTCCCGTTTGATATATGGAATGATTGTTATAAGAGTGATATCAATTCTGTAGATAATTATTTTAAGGTTGATATTATTCCGCTGTAGGTCCAAAGACGAAGAACTGGCTGCAGCAGCTGTACGTAGCATTCGTGCATGCTCTTTCTCTCTGTCTCTCATTCTCTTATTCCCTTCCAACAAGTGAGAGACCAATGACAGCACGTGATACGTACTGCGCGATTCGGCTGTAATAATGTGCTGTAATGGCAGTCTACACTGCTGGATATCGACGATATTATGATGAGCATACTTGGTGCATGTTAATGAGTCTGCCATGTTTGCTGTTCCACACCCCACTACACGCGTTGACGCTGCACACGACTCCAGATTTCGAGAGCCACTCTCGTCCTTTCGAAATTAAATTTTCGATACAGAAATATTGTATTGATGTTTTAACAAATTTTCACTGTAGTAATCCTCGAAGTAAAGACTGTTAAATGGTACTCTGTTATTTATCATTCAAGAATGGTTATGAAAATGCGCAGTCAAATCTGTTTATCTCATATTTTATCTTAGATGACTCTTTAAAACTGTTCACCTAAATGCGTGTCCACATATTAAATACGATAAGAGCTGGAAAACAACTGTCAATCTGAAAAGGGACCAAATTAGTACATTTATCCAGAGAAGTATAGCTTAAATATGTTTCTATGCATTAGTCCTGTAGATGTTCACATATCTACAATTGACTGTAATCTCTCGTTTTGGTCTTCATAATGACTGCAGTTTGTAGGAGAAATAAAAATGGAAGTTAAAGTCACTTAACCACAGCTATAACTAAATAACGAAGTTGATTATCTGTGTTAATAACATGACGTCCCGAAACAAATCATTGGGTAACGTAAAAGTACTAAAAGCGGTAAAAAAGATGAAAAACACGATTCAGAATTTTTATACACTCCTGGAAATTGAAATAAGAACACCGTGAATTCATTGTCCCAGGAAGGGGAAACTTTATTGACACATTCCTGGGGTCAGATACATCACATGATCACACTGACAGAACCACAGGCACATATACACAGGCAACAGAGCATGCACAATGTCGGCACTAGTACAGTGTATATCCACCTTTCGCAGCAATGCAGGCTGCTATTCTCCCATGAAGACGATCGTAGAGATGCTGGATGTAGTCCTGTGGAACGGCTTGCCATGCCATTTCCACCTGGCGCCTCAGTTGGACCAGCGTTCATGCTGGACGTGCAGACCGCGTGAGACGACGCTTCATCCAGTCCCAAACATGCTCAATGGGGGACAGATACGGAGATCTTGCTGGCCAGGGTAGTTGACTTACACCTTCTAGAGCACGTTGGGTGGCACGGGATACATGCGGACGTGCATTGTCCTGTTGGAACAGCAAGTTCCCTTGCCGGTCTAGGAATGGTAGAACGATGGGTTCGATGACGGTTTGGATGTACCGTGCCCTATTCAGTGTCCCCTCGACGATCACCAGAGGTGTACGGCCAGTGTAGGAGATCGCTCCCCACACCATGATGCCGGGTGTTGGCCCTGTGTGCCTCGGTCGTATGCAGTCCTGATTGTGGCGCTCACCAGCACGGCGCCAAACACGCATACGACCATCATTGGCACCAAGGCAGAAGCGGCTCTCAACGCTAAAGGCGACACATCTCCATTCGTCCCTCCATTCACGCCTGTCGCGACACCACTGGAGGCAGGCTGCACGATGTTGGGGCGTGAGCGGAAGACGGCCTAACGGTGTGCGGGACCGTAGCCCAGCTTCATGGAGACGGTTGCGAATGGTCCTCGCCGATACCCCAGGAGCAACAGTGTCCCTAATTTGCTGGGAAGTGGCGGTGCGGTCCCCTACGGGACTGCGTAGGATCCTACGGTCTTGGCGTGTATCCGTGCGTCGCTGCGGTCCGGTCCCAGGTCGACGGGCACGTGCACCTTCCGCCGACCACTGGCGACAACATCGATGTACTGTGGAGACCTCACGCCCCACGTGTTGAGCAATTCGGCGGTACGTCCACCCGGCCTCCCGCATGCCCACTATACGCCCTCGGCATGCTACCAGTGTTAAAAACTGCGATGGAGCTCCGTATGCCACGGCAAACTGGCTGACACTGACGGCGGCGGTGCACAAATGCTGCGCAGCTAGCGCCATTCGACGGCCAACACCGCGGTTCCTGGTGTGTCCGTTGTGCTGTGCGTGTGATCATTGCTTGTACAGCCCTCTCGCAGTGTCCGGAGCAAGTATGGTGGGTCTGACACACCGGTGTCAATGTGTTCTTTTTTCCATTTCCAGGAGTGTATTTCAAACAAAATATACAATTTCAGGAAATAATGATACTTTCAAATATCAGATTTCGTTCTATTTACAAATATTAATAAAGGGAAAGGCAAGGTAAAAGTAATACTGAAAGGGGATAATCAGGTTCACATCCTTTCATCAAGAGATTCTCATATAAACATTTTATTTTATAACACGTTGTAGGAATCAAATGTACGTAATATATCCGTAAATGAGCATTGTTGCCACTGCTCCATTTATTTCAATGAATTACACTCCCATTTCTGATTTTCCTGTCTTAGGTTTGTGTCTTTCATCTTGTATATCTACTTTTTCTTGAACTTACTAGTTTACGATCACGTCAAATTCGCAAGTGATTTATGAGTTTCGCAGTCTGTACAATGCCTAACAGTAACAGTGAAGCACCCAAATTGGCTGGAACAAACGTAATGTAACTTACCGTGTTGAGTAGGTATGTGATGTCATTTCAGAGATGTTTCTGTGACTAGCTGCATTGTGACTTCTTAGACTTGCGCCATAGTGTTGAGAATTATAGGGTGACATTGAACTGGTCAAGAGTGCACTTCACAGTGGAGTCAGCCACCTCGGTAGCTTGTTGTAAGGCACACATCAAGCGTTTTTAGATTTGGCAGCTGTCAGTCCATTCCAGTTAACAACGGCCGTGGAAAACTCGGACCTATCGTTGTAAGGTCCACGTGCCACACGGCTGAGAATATTAAAATCCTTTTGGTTAGCTACCGAAGCATTCGAAACAAGGTGTCAGATTTTTAAGCACTTATAAAGACAGTGACGCTTGCTCAATACTAGGAACAGAAAGCTGTTTAAAAAGCGAAGTTCACAGTGCCGAGATTACTGGGAAAGTTCAAGCGTATATAGAAAGGGTAGACTACTGGGAAATGGAGGTAGGAATTGAAGCGGCAAGCGCTTTGGCAATACTCATTTGGGCTGGTCCCGGCGGAGGTTCGAGTCCTCCCTCGGGCATGGGTGTGTGTGTTGGTCCTTAGGATAATTTAAGTTAATTGGTGTGTAAGCTTAGTGGCTGATGACCTTCGCAGTTAAGTCCCATAAGATTTCACACATTTGAATAACCAGTTGAGTCAGTTCCAATTTTGATAGTGATGGGTGTAACAGGACATCCTGTGAAATGTTACTAAGTGCCTTTTCTCTAAACTTTCCTCAAAAGGTAGTTAGGAATCCCTCTCACTACGGTAAAATATTATGTCCTTCTTCAACAAGTAGAGGTGACCTCTTTAAAAATGTCCATATCAAATGGCTCAAATGGCTCTAAGCAATATGGAACTTAACATCAGAGTTCATCAGCCCCCTACTTAAACCTAACTAACCTAAGGACATTACACACATCCATGCCCGAGGCAGGATTCTAACCTGCAACCGCAGCAGCAGCGCGGTTCCGGATTGAAACGCCTGGAACCGGTAGGTCAGATGTCCATATCCAACTGGTATCAGTGGCCATTAGGCGCCTATAGCAACAATGAGTTCCGTAGCACAAGAGATAAGTAAGCCATGTAGAAAAATATATCAGTTCAATAGAGTAGAAAAAGAAGCAGCAGTGTCATATTTCAATGAGGAATTCGAAACTTTTCTCTCGGGACAGAAGGATATAGAGGAACGATAATTCCAGTATGAATGAATAGCTGACAATGCAGTGGACAGATATGATGGTTCATGATGATTCATGATGGGAGGCACGGTTCACGGTATTCATTTATTGTAAAGAAACTTCTAAAGGAACTGACGATAATGCATAATAGGTATGAAAAAACGTATATGGCTATAGACAGAGATGCTGAATGAAACGTGTTTCACTGTAGAGAGAGGAATGCTTAAACTCTTCAGTGTCTCCCATTTCCAGTCACTCAAGGACGAAACAGAAACTGGAACTCAGAAGAGCATAGCAAAAGGAAAACCCAGGAATATTGCCACAATTTAATTTTTTATCACCGAAAAGATGAGCGAAGTACTAGTAGTAGTTGTAGTATGGTATTCTGCATTACGGCAGGTCCTGCCAAACTTCTTCATTCCTTGCTCGATCATCCCATTTCACTTTTTCCGTTCTTCGCCATATCCACATGTCTAGTGCCTCCAATCTTCTTTCATCTTCCTTCCTCAATGTCCGGGTCTCTGTACCATATAGTGCAACACTCCAGATGTAACACTTGGCAAGTCTTTTCCTCAGACCTTTGTTTAGTACTTCACAAAGTAATTTCTGTTTCCTCTTGAATCCTTCGTTTGCCACTGCAATTCCTTCCCTAATTTTTGTTGAGCAATACGTATCATCCATTAATACACTTCCCAAGTAACTGAAGTTTTTCGCTTGCTCTATTTCCTCTCCCCCTATTTTCATACTGCATTTTCTCCACTGTCCTCCAGTTAGTATGCTTTTCGTTTGTTTCTTGTTAATCTTCATTCCATATTCTTCAAATTTTGTGTTTAGAATGTCTAACATTTGTTCCACCTCTCTTCCACTCTCTGCCATCACAACCATGTTGTCTGCAAATCTTATACACTCCACTCTCCGACCCCATGTACAAACTTCTCTCCGTCCATCAAAATCTTCACTAATCATTTCCTCCAGATATATATTGAACAGTGTTGTGATGACCAACAACCTTGTTATACATCTCTTCCCAGTTCAATTTCTTCACACATCACACCTCAAATTCTTACTTTTCATTTCTGGTTCAAATATAAATTTCTAATTAGCAGTCCATCCCTCCAATCAACTCCAAGTTTCCTTAGGCTTTCCATCAGTTTGTTCCATCTGACACAGCAAAAGCCTTCTCAAGATCAATGAACACGACATACAACTTCATTTTTTTCTCCATGTACTTATCCCCTATCACTCTCATTACCCCAATGTCATCTCTATTTCCCACTCCTTGCCTGAAACCAAATTGTTCATCTCCTATTACTCACATCATCTTTGCATATTGCCTTCTGTTGATCATCCTTAGCAACATTTGGCTGCATGCAATATCAGGCTCACTGTTCTATGTTCCTCACACATTTTGCTGTTCTTTTTCTTTTCTGTAGGTATTAAGATACTTTCTGTAAAGTCTTTTGGCCATTTTCATGTCATGTATATTTGATTACACAATTCAATCAACTCCCTTTTCCCTTCTTTCTCCAATGACTTTAACAGTTGCGCAGGAATCTCATCAATTCGTATTGCCTTTCCATTATTCACCTCCTTCATAGATTCTTCAATCTCACTGGTTAGTATTGCATTTCCTTTGTCATCATCTGCAACTTTATCTTCTTCTTCTATCCCAAGGTATTCTTCACTTGGTCAGCTGTCTGCAGCGTATTGCCATTCTATATATTCTTCCCATCCTTTCATTATTTCTTCGGATTCACGCCCCATTTTATCGTCTGCTGCCTCTACTTCCCTATTTTCCTTCTTTCTGTAATTTCTCTATCTTGTCACACTTCTCGGTCAGCCATTTCTCCTTTGCTATTTCTGACTCCCTTCCTAGTTCATTATTTAACTTCCTGTAGTTACGCTTCACTTTTTCTGTGGTAACTGTTTCCCGTTTCCTGCGACCATCCATCTTGGTTATCATATCTGGTGTTACCCATTCTTTCTTCACTTTTTTGCTCTCCTAAGCTCCAAGCGTTTCCTCAGCTGCCTTTTGGATCCCATTTTTAAAACTATCCCATATTCCTTCTGTGCATTCCGTTTCCTGTCCTTTCATCATGGTTTTACAATATGAATTCTCTAATTTTTGACAACTTCTTTTGTCTTTCAGTTTCTCAAAGTTAATGTGCTCTCTCTTTCGTACTTTCCAGGTCCTTTTAAATTTAACTAGAACCACAGCTATTACTAATATATGACCTGAATAAATATCTGCTCCTGGATAGCTTTTGACCCTCTTTAGGCAATTTCGGTATCTTTGTTGTATCATTATGTAATCAAATTGACGTCTTTTGTTGACAAATAGAGATGTCCAAGTATACCGTTGTCTTTTGTGGTAATTTCCAACTACCATGACATTTTCATTGCAGTATTCCGACAATCATTGCCCTCCCTCGTTCCTTTCTCGCAGTCCAAATATTCCCAGACCTTTCCCTTCTGGTCCTTCGCCAACTACCACATTCCAATCATCCCTTATAACAATACATGTATTTCTTTTCTCTCTCTGTGCTGAATGATTACTTGTTGGCATATAGACCTGGATGATAACTAAGTCTTTCTTTTTCCCTTTCAGTCTCATCATCAGTATTCTTCCACTAACATATTCAACCTTGATAACCTTGTCTTTCAGTCTTCAACCTATCGAAATTCCAACCCTATACTTTCCATTTTTATCTTCACCTGAATAGTATGATCGGACGTCGTCTAGTTCTCCACAACCACCACATATCACCTCACACAAGTACTAGGTAGTTATAATTAACCTTGTCCTTCTGAAAATGTTACAACACGGACACTAGTTACCGAACGAGTACTAAACGTGCTAGGATTAATGCCCAAAGTATGGGGTGCGTGATTTCCATGCAATACAGCGCGACCGTCCAGTTCCAACTACACTCCTGGAAATTGAAATAAGAACACTGTGAATTCATTGTCCCCAGGAAGGAGAAACTTTATTGACACATTCCTGGGGTCAGATACATCACATGATCACACTGACAGAACCACAGGCACATATACACAGGCAACAGAGCATGCACAATGTCGGCACTAGTACAGTGTATATCCACCTTTCGCAGCAATGCAGGCTGCTATTCTCCCATGGAGACGATCGTAGAGATGCTGGATGTAGTCCTGTGGAACGGCTTGCCATGCCATTTCCACCTGGCGCCTCAGTTGGACCAGCGTTCGTGCTGGACGTGCAGACCGCGTGAGACGACGCTTCATCCAGTCCCAAACATGCTTAATGGGGGACAGATCCGGAGATCTTGCTGGCCAGGGTAGTTGACTTACACCTTCTAGAGCACGTTGGGTAGCACGGGATACATGCGGACGTGCATTGTCCTGTTGGAACAGCAAGTTCCCTTGCCGGTCTAGGAATGGTAGAACGATGGGTTCGATGACGGTTTGGATGTAGCGTGCACTATTCAGTGTCCACTCGACGATCACCAGAGGTGTACGGTCAGTGTAGGAGATCGCTCCCCACACCATGATGCCGGGTGTTGGCCCTGTGTGCCTCGGTCGTATGCAGTCCTGATTGTGGCGCTCACCTGCACGGCGCCAAACACGCATACGACCATTATTGGCACCAAGGCAGAAGCGACTCTCATCGCTGAAGACGACACGTCTCCATTCGTCCCTCCATTCACGCCTGTTGCGACACCACTGGAGGCGGGCTGCACGATGTTGGGGCGTGAGCGGAAGACGGCCTAATGGTGTGCGGGACCGTAGCCCAGCTTCATGGAGACGGTTGCGAATGGTCCTCACCGATACCCCAGGAGCAACAGTGTCCCTAATTTGCTGGGAAGTGGCGGTGCGGTCCCCTACGGGACTGCGTAGGATCCTACGGTCTTGGCGTGCATCCATGCGTCGCTGCGGTCCGGTCCCAGGTCGACGGGCACGTGCACCTTCCGCCGACCACTGGCGACAACATCGATGTACTGTGGAGACCTCACGCCCCACGTGTTGAGCAATTCGGCGGTACGTCCACCCGGCCTCCCGCATGCCCACTATACGCCCTCGCTCAAAGTCCGTCAACTGCACATACGGTTCACGTCCACGCCGTCGCGGCATGCTACCAGTGTTAACGACTGCGATGGAGCTCCGTATGCCACGGCAAACTGGCTGACACTGACGGCGGCGGTGCACAAATGCTGCGCAGCTAGCGCCATTCGACGGCCAACACCGCGGTTCCTGGTGTGTCCGCTGTGTCGTGCGTGTGATCATTGCTTGTACAGCCCTCTCGCAGCGTCCGGAGCAAGTATGGTGGGTCTGACACACCGGTGTCAATGTGTTCTTTTTTCCATTTCCAGGTGTGTATATCAGCCAGGAGCCGTCATTAGTCATCCTGATCTATAGTCTGACACACCTAACCAGTAGCAGTGCACTTGTTGCGGTGTCAATATGAGCTCGGGAAAAAGGAGCTCTATTATCAAAGCAACATTAATGCTCAGCTGCGCTTCGAGAAATCGCCAGCTGAAAAGATGACGGAACGGTCATCTTCCTCCATCTGCTTTGTGGAGCATGATGAGTAAGTTCGAATCAACAGAAAAAGTGGGAGTCGCTGTGGGAAGAGGCCATCGACCGGTTGCACCACAGATGGTTGATGAAATCGCTGTTGGTATGGCAGACAACGCTGCGGGCAATTCCTGACCGGCTTGCAGTGTGCATTATTTGTCAAGACGGTTGAACATCCCGTGGTACACTGTACGGCAGGCGCTTTGAGCCATTCTCAAATCGTATCCGCACAAGATCCATGTCGTACAGGACGCACAACGACGTGTTGACTTCGCTCTCTACTTTCTCGCAATGATTGAAGTTGACGAGAGCTGGCCCTGAAACGTCCATTTGTCTCAGCCGAGTGAATACACAGAATTTCCGAGTCTGGGCATCTTCACCTCTAGTCAGTGTGCATGAAGTTGCTCTGTATAGTGAACTTGTCACCGTATGGTGTGCCTTCACGAATATGTTCATCATTGGCCCATTCTCTTTTGTACAGGTTGGCACTCCAGGACCAAAGACGTCCAATGGAGGTGGCCCTGTTACTGCTTCGCCAATATATCATATCCGCTCTGCAGGAGAGAGACGAATTGAACTCAACAGTTTTCATACGAAATAGCGGGACTGCTACGGTCGCAGGTTCGAATCCTGTCTCGGGCATGGATGTGTGTGATGTCCTTAGGTTAGTTAGGTTTAATTAGTTCTAAGTTCTAGGGGACTGATGACCACAGATGTTAAGTCCCATAGTGCTCAGAGCGATTTGAGCCATGCGAAATGGGACCCCACCGCATGTCACCCGTGAAGTTCACCTGCTTCTCCGAAACACATATGGAAACGCTCAAATTATCAGCCAATTATTTCCAAATGCTTGGTAAGCACGACCACCCGATCTCGCTCCCTGTGGTTTCTGGTTGTGGGGCTATCTGAAGGACAGGGTTTACCAGGGAACATTCACGCTTGTACTGATCTGAAGCCCAGCATATCAAGAGAATTAGACAGCATTCCAGCTGATATGCTTCAGTCTGCTGTTCAGAACGCAATCCTGCGCTTTCAGACGCTTGTGGACTCTGATGGGCGCCATATTGAGCCCCTTTAGTAGCAGTAATGGTACCGATAGGTAATGTTTCAAATGTTTCAAACGGCTTTTAACACTATGGGACTTAATATCGGAGGTCATCAGTCCCCTAGACTTAGATCTATTTAAACCTAACTAACCTAAGGACACCACACACATCCATGTCCGAGGCAGAATTCGAACCTGCGACCGTAGCAGCAACGCGGTTCCGGACTGAAGCGCCTAGAACCACTCGGCCACAGCGTCCGGCTTATGTAATGGTATGATGTTCCATAGCAGCACATTAAAAGTGTTTCAATTGAACTGATTCTGCAGTATTCCTCCTTCCCATGCCATTGACATTAATGCTACCGAGTTTGGTACTTGTACAGTAATTAGTTTCCGTGCTCTAGCGTGTTAAATACGGAAAATTTAATTGTAACCACCCGGTTCATAATGTGATTGGCGTTGAGAAAGAGCTCAAATCGTAGAAGCTGAACAAAGCCCCACAACGCGATGGAATTCATAAGATTGTATATTCAGTTTGCAGCTGAGTTGTTTCCTCTGTTAAGTATAATCTAGCACAGATCCCTGAAACAAAAAACTATGCTCAGGAGCTGTAGGAAAGCACAAGTCACAATCGCCTACAAGAAAGGTGGCAAAGTGACACACAAACTACCGTGCAATATAGGTAACATCGAACATATTTTCAGCCCACACATAATGCGGTATCTCAAAAATCTTCAAATCTGTGTGAATTCCTAAGGGACCAAACTGCTAAGGTCATCGGTCCCAAAATGTACACACTACTTAAACTAACTTAAACTAACTTATGCTAAGAATAACACACACACACTCACATGCTCGTGGGAGGACTCGAATCCGTGACATAGCGTCTCATACCGCGCGGCCACTCCACGCGGCTCGGTATCTCGAACAGGGCATCTTGACAACCGCCGTGGATTTCAAAAGCATCTATGATGTGAAACCCAACTCTCAACTTTCTCAAATGGCACAGTGAAGCTACGGATCATCTAAGCAGAAAGACGCAGTATTTCTGGCTTTGCAAAAGCATTCTTATTAATAAATCTACTACCTAGGGGTATCAAGTGATATTTGTGAGTGGACTGATTATTTTCTGGCAGAAAGGTCGCAGCGATTTACCTTGTATGGAGATTCATCGACAAATGTCGACGTAACTGGGCGTGTACTCCAGAGAAATGTGTTGAGCACTTGCTGCTCATATTAAAATGTCGTGTGACTAGAACCTCCTGTCGCGTAGACCGTTCGCCGGGTCCAAGTCTTTCGCTTAAACGCCACTTTGGCGACTTGCCCGTCGATGGGGATGAAATGATGATGATTAGGACAGCAAAATACCAAGTCCCTGAGCGGAGAAAATCTACGTCCTTCCATTTTGTTCGTTGCTGATCGTTTTGTTCCTTCGTTGCGGACGTAAATGACATCCGGTTAAGTTCGTTTGTTGATCGTTTCACTCAGGTTTTTTTTATTACAGAGGCCAACCAGCTCTGTGACCGAACACGCTGAGCTACCGTGCCGGCTGTATCTGCTCGGGGCAGACGTGGTAAGATATTCGTTTAAGTTCGTTATTGATCGATTAACTCAGTTTTTTTTATTACAGACGGCAGCTAACCCTCTCACCGAACCATTCAGCTATCGGTACCGGTCGCTGTTAATATTATATATTAATGACTTTGTGCACAATATTAATAGCAACGTCAGACTTTTCACAGATGACGCAGTTACGTAAAATGAGGTACAGTCCGAGAAATACTGCCAAAATAATCAGTTAGATAATGATAAGAATTCGAAATGGTGCAAAGATTGGTAACTTGCTTTCAATGTTAAGAAATGTAAAATTATGCTCGTAGCAGTTCACAAAATGAAAGAAAATAGTTGGTAGTGACCTATGACTATAACATCAGTGAGTCGCAGCTAGAAGCTGTAAAATTATTCAAATATTTGTGTATAGCATTTCGTAGAGATATGAAATAGAACGATCACTAAGTATCAGTCGTGGGTAAAATAGGTAGCAGATTTCAGTATGTTGGTTGAATACAGGAGAAAAGCAACCTGTCTACAAAGAAGATTGCTTACACACCACTCGTGCAACACAACTTAGAATATTGCTCAAGAGGTTTGGACCTTATCAGGTATGTCTGGCAGGGTATACTGAAAGTGTACAGAGAAGGGCAGTATGAACTGTCACAGAATTGTTTGGCCCATGGGAGAGTGTCACAGAGGTGTTTAAGGAACTGATCTGGCAGATTCCTGTAAACAGACGAAAGCTATACAGAGAATGCCTATTTAATAACTCTCAGGAACCGAGATTGAATGATAAATTAAAAATATACTTCAACTCATTACGCCGTAATAACTGGTACAATGGGATGTACCCTCTACCACGTAATTCACAGTACCTTGCAATATTTGGTTGTAGAAGTAGATTAGAAAATCCAGTAAAATTTTAAAAAAAATGGAGTTAGCAGAGTGAGCCCAGTTATCAGTGGACCCCGTCTGACCGGTATGCAAGCACACACTCCATTGGGAACAGTGTCATAAAGACACTCTATCCACTCCTGAGAAAAGCTGGCAAAGAACTGTTCAAACTGGTCTTTGATGAGATGGGTATTTGAACTAGGGTAGAGTCGAGGTGCGAGCTCGTCCCATAAATGTTCCATCGGGGCATACCTAGAGATTTAGCTAGGCACGGGAGTATCTCAGCACAGGACAGGCGGTTTATAGAGACAAGTGTCGTGTGTAGACGGACATTATCATGTTGAAAAATGGTACGATACGAGACTGGAATAGAAGGGAGAACCGATAGAGGTACTCAGGGTACCCTCCGCCACACACTGTCAGGTGGCTTGCGGAGTATGGATGTAGATGTAGATGTAATACATGAGGGCACAGATGTCTGTTGCTATTGTACTGTCAGTGCTTCCTCATTCGTGATGTATATATGCAGACTGAAGCGACGAATGAAAATATGTAAGACGGCAGGTTAAGAATCCGGGCCTTGGTATAAATTTTTATTGACCACTTCAGACTTGAAATTGTCTGAGGAGCTGTATAGTGTCAATTGATTAAAAGTCCCTCATACACTACCAGTTATGACATGATTTCATACCAGATAGTTTCCCATATCATATCAGAAACAATAACACTTTACCTCTATAAAATACTGGAAGTGTGGGACCTCTCCGCAGGTCGCTGCCAAAATCGATGACGACGGTAATCCTGAGTAGTGCAACACCATGATTCTTCGCTGATCTCAACGTGACGCCTTTCATCAGCAGTCCTAGCTTTAGTTCCAAGTTTCCAGATCTCTCCAAACCGAGTTATTTGTGTTGCAGTTTAATGGCAGCCTACGCTTGGGATGAGAGTTGAGTGAAAGTCCTACAGCGCCATGACCAGTTCTGGGTCAAAGCTCTTGTGAGCCATGTGGAAAAAGGCTTGAGAAGGTTGATGCTGAGTAAAATGAAATCTCATATCAGTGCAGTACCTGTAGCTACAGTTGGGTGATGTTGATATAATACACGCGCCCTACAGTTAAACAGGACAGGGAGGCTGCTTCTTGCAGAAAATGTACGGGGCCTCCATCACACAAAGCTACATACCTTTGGTTATGTATTTTAGGCCAGAATCAGAATTCCAGAACCATGTGCCGATGGAAGTCAAATAAAAGAAGAGCAACACAAAATGCTGAAAAATCCACAGAAAAATATGGTTAACTTATGTCATAAAAATTTAAGAGGTTTGGGTAATAAGGCAGAAAAGATTTCTCCACGTTTGGAAAACTTAGCTCGCTCTGAAAAGATAGGCATTCTGTGCCTCCACAATAATCACAGGGTAAAATAAATTATTTATAAAGAGTTAGACACTAGCATCTTACTCGTAAAGAGCTACTATGAGGAAAGCAGGAGTTGTTACATACGTTAAGACAGAAAAAAGTTTAAAAAATCTTGAAAATAATATTTTGTAGTTATCAGATACAGAAGCTGTGTGCTTGTTAATTAATACTCAAAAACAGATCAGTTTTTTAGTAACTGTATACATATCCTCACTTGAAATTTTGAACTGTTTATGAGGAATATTGTTTCCTTACTATGCTACCTGTCAAAGAACAGAAAGTAGTTGACAGCCTGCGGTCAGGTTGGTGAAGGTTTTGTAAAGGATTCTGATAGGAGAAATGATCTGAAAACCTTATTTCGACCCTATAATTAGATCTCAGTACAAACGTTCCAACTCAGGTGGATAAAGACTGTAGGAAACTAATTCATAATACTCACAACAAGAAATTAACTGTCTACCCAGTTACAAATCCTTCCTCTGATCATGATGTACAGTCAGGAGAGATAAGGAGGTGCTGACTCGCCGTAATTATAGTCCTCAGTGGAAGTCAATTAAAATAATTAATTACTCTAGGACAAACCTACGGCGAAATTTATAATGAAAAAATGCTTAATATATTCCATATGAGCTAGATTCTAGAGAGCGATAGTTTGTTTTGCTTTTACGTTTGCTATCTTCTCCTAAAGTTAGCACCGGCCGGTCTAATAGCACCGTCGTGGGTTTTTATGAGACTTCTTCTAGCAGTGAGTGATGGCGTTCACAAAAAGTCGGACTGTGAAACAAACAGCGAAGTTCTGTCCATATCAATGACATGTTGTCGGCGTCAGTGAATGTTTATCTGTGGAGTTGCGCGCAGTGTATATAAGGAGTATAGACGCAGCCGGTGTAACGATGATGGTCGAGTCTACGATGTGCAAGGGGCAAACTTCATTCTCACTCAGCTAAGGGCAGCCTGTGAATCCTCGTGCCTGGCGTCACTTGTGATTTACGTGACACGATGGTGTCTTGACAGAGATGAGTCATTAGTTGGACGTCGATGAGGTGTAACCTTGGAATTTCCACAGTATGTTGCCTATAGATGAGTGGTCGTTTCTGTAACTGTTGACAGAAACTGATAAACGCATCGTTTGGCGGGGTGCTGTTGGAAATTTGTGAGCATCGCGTGGTTTGCAGAAGAGCTTCTGTGAAGGTAGGAGACGAGGTACTGGCAGAATCAGAGTGGTGAGAACGGGTCGTGCTTGGGTAGGTCAGATGGCAGAGCAGTTGCCCGCGAAAAGCAAACGTCTCGAGTTTGTCTCGATCAGGCACACAGTTTTAATCTACCAGAAAGTTTCAGAGGAAAAATTAAAGTGCAACTGAATAAAGAAAAAGCTGTTGCAATTATGTTGTCCAGGCCCAAATATTGCTTTAACCACACTGTATCGAAAAATCTGGCCACGACTGGGGAATATAAAAAATCCTTTTAATGCCAATAGCATTGTTACGTGGTTATATACTGTAGCCTTGTCGAAAATTATGCATTGGAACATATGTACTGCAGCAAAAGTCACACAAAAAATCTATTTACAGAGCTCCATTTGAACCTCGATCAGCTTACAAATCTCCATTTCAACCTGTAACAGCTTACGAAGAATGGTTATGTTGTACCTAAATCTACTGGACTGGGTATTGTGCAATTAGCAACAGAAAAAATGTTTTCAGAGCTTAAAATAAACAGAATAAGACAATTGGTGGCCACTCTTTTGCTAAAGCCGTAAACATAGTGTTCTATATGGAAATTTCACAAGAATATGCAGCAGTAAGGCAGGTAGCTCACAACCAGGAAGATGTTCAGTGTTATAACAATAGTGTTATGGATTAAATAAGAGATAAAATTAAAATCACCGGATACTCGTGCCTAGAATATCTGCTGGTAGGAACTGAGGTAATTGTCAAAGCCATAAAAGAGATGGTTTATAAGAAGGAACTTAGATATTTATTGCAATTTGAGAATATGTTTTCTTGGTGCTTTTTTAATTACTGGGTGGAGAAAAAATTAGAAGAGTGCAGTTTAGATTTATATTATAAGTTAAAAATTAAGCTGGATGTTATTAAAACTAGATCGAATAAAAACAACGTGTGTAAAGAATAACCAAGAATTATTAAACTCAGAGGATATACATTTGCTGGAAAAGAATTAGTACTTCCTTTTAAAGGTTTCCATTTCTCTCAAGATTAATTTTTGCAACTGTACTTGAAATAATTAAATTTACAGATGAGTAGCACAGTAGATTCTGAGGTACAACTCATCGATCCATGCTGAAACAGACATAGTAGTACATTTTGTTGCCTCCATGGGCGATAATGTAGGTGCTAACATGGCATCCAGTCGATCACGCAGATGACAAATACTGTGCTGGAATACGCGCTCGATTGGAAGCAGGTCCGGTGACCGTCCTCTCCAGGGAAGTTGCTGCTCCTTAAGTTTCACAGACAGTGTGTGGCCAAGTGTTATCCTGTTGGAACAACACATCACCTTCCTGTTGCAAGAGCGGCGAAAGAAAGTGTTTAACAGCATTCAGCATATACGCAGATCGCTGGGATTGGCAGCAGTGAGACAAGGTACGAAGTACAGCAATTTATACCGAGCGTGTCTAGGTTTCCTGAACTCAACTCAAACTTTAATTCATACAGTGGAAGTTGACGTTATTTATATTCTCCTAGTTCTGTGGATTCATCCGGATTCCAATAAAATCGTCGTTGCTGGTCACATCGTTAATTTTTCATTTCTTCCATGTAGTTAATTGTAGTGATTGCCGTGAAGTGAATCATGTTTTTTTGTTAGTGCTTTCTAAAAGAGTTGAAAAAATCTTACAAAAAACTAGTACCATCATTTGTAGAAACATATATTCCATATATTCACAATTAATTAAAATGAAACTTTGTCTTCTTTTTGAAACTAAATGAAAGTAAATGTAATAACCATCCTACTACATGTCTCAAAACTAAGGGTTCTGTAATGCAAATACATAGGCCAATGTAAAATGGAAAAAAAACTCTTTATAAATAATTTATTTTACCCAGTGATTATTGTGGAGGCACAGAATGCCTATCTTTTCAGAGCGAGCTAAGTTTTCCAAATGAAAAATGGAAAAAAAATTTTTTTTATTAAAATTGTGCAGGTCCTTGTTTACCATTAATTTTGAATTAAACATAGTGTAGATTGTTTTATAATAAATACACCTTGTTAACGATAAATAAACGCAAACTGGAAAACTGTTTTCTGGAACCGATTCGATATCTAAATGAAAAAGTTTCAAAAGTAACTGTGAGAAATTTTTTAAAAAAAGTTCTTCTTGTTTACAAATTGACGTTACAGTGGCATCTCGTTTAATGAGCATAATTCACTTCTGAGTCTTACCTGCATTGCGAGACACTCGTTATGCGATACATATCTTTCTGCTGGAATTCCCGTAAAGCAAGGATAATGCATTCCACTCCAAAAAAAGACTAAAGGAGTTTATAAAATGTACATCCTTTTTTTTTACAAGAAGTTGTCTAAAGACATTTCTTTTTACGTTATCTTCAAAATGAGTCATAAACACAGAAGACGACATATCCAAAATTGAATTCCTATACAGGTATTTCAAGGCCATGAAGTGACATGAGTCTTGTTTGCAACATCGTTGATTGGACCCAAGCGGAGGTATCGGTTACAATAATTGCAACGCGAGGAGTGTCGCTAACAGTACAGTTGAATTACTGCATTCTCGCCGGCATTGTCTTTGTAGGAGCATTTGATGTAGTTTGTCCGTCGTAATAATATTAATAATAACATTGATGTAAAACATTACGCTCTTTTTTCTTTCCGTGTTTTCTGATATTTCACTGTCATTTCTTTCCCACGCAACATAAGAAATGCCATCAAAAGTAAAGTCAATAACAACAATGGTACGACCCAGTGATTATACGCAAATGCACAGCGCTTTATCTGCACAACTGCTGTTCGATGCCTGATGACTAATGTCTGTCATCTGTATTATTAAAAAGCGTTCTTGACACTTATTAAGATTTTATTGTTTTGAATAGCTTTTAGTCATAGGGCGTCACCAACGGCATCTGCCACGGGTGGCGCTTTGCCAGATGAAAGTAAGTAAGGGTTATAGGTCACAAACTACAAAAAAAAAAAGCTTCCTTTGCCATCTGTCGATATTCTTATTTTCTCTTCTTCCAAAAGACGTCAATCTTTTTCGAATTAAATTCCATTTTAAGCATCCCGTCAGCTCCTAAACCTATAAGTGTTTCGTTCGTCATCGTGCTCAGATCGTCTGAATAGAAGGGAAAGACTCAAACATCATTTTTACCAAAAACTAAGTTCAGCGAGGAATCCTTTGATTTTTCCTTAGCTGTTATGATGTTTTCTTCTTTCCCCTGTAGCCTCTTGTTTAAAATATTACTTTACTTTGAAAAACCACCAGACCAGTGTGTGATAAAGGAGATTTTGATGGAGCCAACCGATGTCTTCACAAATGATCCTAAACAGTCCAGTTTGCAACGCTTTACCTTTAATAGAGTTTGCAACTTTGATCACCTCTTTAAGCACACCGTTTAAATCACAAGTTGCCAGAGCTTGTCGAAGAAGAAAGCAGTGTGTTCACGAAAAATTATTAATCTTAATTTCGCGACGAGGCCATTTTACTGGCATTTATGGACTTATCACCATTACTACAAATGGCGGTACATTTTGTCCAATCAATCACCTAGTTGTGAGTTCTTTCTAAAAGCATGTCATACAGACGCTGGCTAGTAATGTTCACAGGGAGTGGTTTGCCAATTAAAATGTCTTCCATGATACTTTCATCTGCTTGAAAGCGCACAACTACTATAAATTGAGTACAATCTGAAACATAAGTAGATTTATCAAAATGCAAACAAAATGTGCTCTCTTCTACAATTTTTCCACTAACTGTTCTCGAATGTCACTGGCCATTTCGTTTATTCTGCGTTCAGTGGTAATATCAGAAAGTGGTATGCTTTTTAGCTTGTTTGCCTCTTGCTTACCTAACATAATTTCAAGCCGGCCTTGGTGGCCGAACGGTTCTAGGCGCTAAAGTCTGGAACCACGCAACAGCTACGGTCGCAGGTTCGAATCCTGCCTCGGGCATGGATGTGTGTGATGTCTTTAGGTTAGTTAGGTTTAAGTAGTTCAAAGTTCTTGGGGACTGATGACCTCAGAAGTTAAGTCCCATAGTGCTCAGAGCCATCTGAACCATAATTTCAACCATATCCAGGACCGCTGGCAAAATAAGATTCTCTGCATCTGTATGCGGTTTCTTTGCTTTAGCGATTCTGAATTTGACTCGTGGGCTAGCTAATAAAGCTTTCTCGTTGACACTGGATACCTAAAATCAGATAAAAATATTGTTAAATCAGGAAACTAATAAAAAATCAGAAACATTAACACTGTTTTAAATCAACAAGTAACGTTGCTGCTTTTTAAGTGTTTTCAGTTTCCTTTCGATGAAATCCAACGGTTTATCAGCTTCCTTGGAACGTTTAGTTGTGGGTGACACAGAGGCTTTGATGATTTCATATTCCTACGTGACAATACTTCACCGCAAGTTACACATTGAGGTTTATTGTTCATGAAAATAAAACCATACTTCAGATAACTGTCATCATAAAGTTTTTTTTTTTTCTTTTTCAATTTTGATTCGCTTCCGCCACTGCCACTTGTACCAGACCTGGAGGGCTGCACAGATATTTTAAGCAACTTGTCAATTTTATGTTCCCTCGGAGCGAAGCGCGAAGTGAATAATCACATCCGTACTTGCTGGCGTACTCAGACAACTGACTGTAGTGACCGAAAACGCGCGACTATGTCTCCGCTGACCCCTTCTCACACCCACGCCTCTACCGCGGCAAAGAATATAATCATATCTCTGCCAGCAGAGCACTGCGACCTCTTTTCACATAGCACTTGATTTCTCGATCAGTATTGTATCAATGGAAAGACAATTAAATCTATTGCCTTTGTAATCGCTGACATACGTTTATTAGGGTACTAGGGTTCTGGTGGTCGCCAGAATTTTTTTGCTTGGAAAAGGGTCGCGCATTCAAAAGCTTGAAAACACTGCTGTAGCGTGAGAAAAGAAGGGCTAGAGATGTGTGTGCCTACAGTCACACTACTGATAACCGGTTAGCAATAGTTCGTGTTGACATGTACCGCAGCATAGATAAGAGGGCTTATGAGCCCAACGCTGTTATCTGTGCTGTGGTAGCTGTATGATCTGACGCCGCTGACCTTACAATAACACGATCCTGGCATATGTCTGTGCTGTGTGGACGCTCAGAACCTCATTTGCTAGTGGATGATGTTCACGTGACCACTAATACCAACAGCTAACAAAGCACGTCAAACTTGTGTGGGAGTCCACTGAAAGGATCATACCACCATTAGGGAACCCATAGTTTGAACCCTCTCATACTCGCTGTGTTGACTGTAGGACGCATTAGTCCATCTCTATGACATGGTCGCCTCCTTGATTCACACGTTTGCTCCACACTGTGCACTCTGGCTGTGAGTAATACCTACTCATGGGTAGACACAAATGGCACTCTTGTATCTACACCACTATGCTTTATACTGATGGACGACGTTGAATCCATTATCACTATATGTACTGACCCCAACGTGGCATTGCCATCATGAGATCAAATTCCAATAGTCTTTCCACTTGCATTACTACCTTTTTCTGGCAGTGTATTATGCTTTCTTATTCGCTGTCTTTGAAAATGTACTAAAATGTCTCCCAGTTATGATGAGCTACGTGTGTGGCATGTCCGTGGTTGTATGGCTTTGAAAAGGAGATTTCCGATTTTCTTTTCTTTCATCTACGTAACACACTAAACATGCTTAGGGGACATGTTAGTGCAGTATACGAATTACAGAACACCACACACAGTTTGACAGTTTTATCTATATGTAGAGAGGCACACCACAGCAGTATGACAGGAGTCTGCTATGGAGCGCTGGCCGTTGTAAGCTGGAATTCCATCAGTTTTAAATCCTGCGAACGATTGTTATGTTCTTACCACCAGATCTCTACTTGCCACTCGAATGTATTGGATAGAAAAACACTGCTTTCCGAATTCAAATAAAGGGTGCAATAGAATGTTATAGCTCAGAGCAGGATAAATCACATGCTTTAACCATGTGCAACACCATCTAAAAGTATTTACTATGTGCTTCACTCTACTCTGTCCCAACTGCATTTTATAAAGTATCCAGATATGTGACTACAGGAAACTTTTAAAATCTTCCTTGGTGAAATAACATGATATTATCTTACTGTAGACAATTGCAGAATGTATCGTGTGTTTGATTCCCGCGCAAGACTGTTTATGTATATGAACAACTGCTTTCTTATTACCGCTGTATTCATAATATTTTACCACAGCTTTTCACATATTTTGGCACTAATATCTTTTTCTCTGTAGACATGCATTTGCATGCTGTTAAATTGCAGTTTTAAAGTGCCACATCTCCTAGTATTTACAACCATTGTGTTTGAGCTTTGCTTCTTGGAAGTCGTAACATAGGCGATGTGTTTGAGAACATGAGATTGTGCGTTCATCCCAACTGAAGCAGCACCATGAGCTGACAGACTCTCCAAAGCCATTTCTAGTTGTGATATACAAATTTTTTAACTCATATATATTGTTCGGTAAGCAGCGCACTGCTTTTCTAGCAATTGTCAGTTTTCATGACCAGTCACAACTTCTCAGTCAGGTAACTCCTCAATTGTCCTCACAAAGGCTGAATGTACCCCGCTTGCCAACAGCACCCCACTTGCCAACAATGCTCGGCAGAGACTGAAGGTCACCCATCCAAGTTTTAGACAAGCCCGATAGCCCTTAACTTCAGTAAACTGATGGGAACTGGTGTTACCACTGTGTCAGGTTGTTGGCATATGACAGAGAATAGCATCACGTTAATACATCTTGTGGTATTTGTTTAGCTTTCATAGCAGTGGAATGTGGTCGTGCGAAGTATTGCGTTAGGAATTCGACATATTTAGAGGGCTCTGCGTTTTTGCAAGCCATATGAAATCGATTTTTCGTAGCGAGTCTTTTCATATTACCATAAATAAGAATTTGGTGAGTTAAACAGGCAATTTAGATGTGGCGATATTTAATTTATACTTTAAAAGTACGAGACGTCTCACAATATGTGATAATATGTTCTTCCGAGACGTCGACACTGACATTGCCTTTGGAAATATCAGATTTCTCACTGTTACTGTGTTTCGTTGTGTGTTTAAAAGATGTAGGACACATTATTCTGTCGTATAAGTAGTACTTTTGGTGATTAAGTCACCTTATTCTTTCCTCTCTTCTCTAATAAGGAAACTGTGTTGCGTGTGCGTTTTTGATGATACAGTCGATTGCGCGATTTTACGAGTTCTTCCGTGAGCCATGATTTCTGAAAAATGCAGCTGCAAAGACTGATTGCATACTGTATGTATTTATTTACACGAACATCGCTCGTTTAGCGATAGTGATGTAATTTTTAGAATATTATGAGCAATGCTATCGGACAAATACAGCCGATTAGGCCTTTAGGTAGCCTTCAGAGTACAGACTCTTGTTATTTGTGTAGCCTGCAGAAAGCAATAATAGCAACAACTATGAATGAATAGCTCTCTTTATAACATTTCTAGTAAATAACACGATGCGTTATCTTTTTGCGCCGTAAAACGGCGTTTGAGAAATTTTTAAGTGCTCGAAAATATATTTTTCATACAATTTAGAAGTTTTTCAAGCTCTTGAATGTCTAATAATAGTAAATTTACAACTTTATTGCATTTGCCAAGCCTGCAGAAATATACTGGCGGCAGTATGAAATTGTGGTCTAAAGGTGGGTATTCCCCACAACTAACTAAGTAAAGATCACATTTTTCACGTTGCTGACTTATTTTGCAGATATTTTACAGTTATTCAACGTCTTAGATGTGAAAAATAGTTGTTTACGACTCTGTTGCTTTCTTCAACCATGCAGAAATCAACTGATGGTGGTACGTAATCGTTTCTCAAATAACGAACTACTTCGTTTTACAAATGCCGCCATTAATGGTGGCGCTAAGCAGTTCTTCTCCACAGTGCAGCAATCTGCTAGTAACAGGAGCAAACAGTATGTGAAAGCGGACTTGCTTTTATTTACGTTTCCTGATTTTTTTTCTTTATTCAGTTTCCATTCCCACTAAAGGGGAAGGCTGGCAGCAGCTTAGTATGCCGCTCTTCAGCCTACAGAATTTGAAGAAGATAATAAATAATAAAAACATGCTATAAAATCGGTGACGTAAATGGTAACATGGCTTAAAACATAGAACAAAGGGTTGATGATGCTAATAAAATACATTTGAAGCAGACAGGTAAAATAATAGACAGGCGATTTAAAAAAACAACACGCATACATTTTCTGACTTGTGAGGTAGTGTTAAAGTAAGAAACTCATTTTCAACAAATACGAATTCCTATTTCGTTACTTTTATTTTACGAGTGTATTTTGGTTTTTAATTATTGATAGAGAAATATGCTGTCTAATTGTTCCACTGTTCCATGACGAGCGATTTATAGTTTTAAATCAAAGATACGGATGTGACTGGTGAACCAATCGTGAAACGAATTTTTTAAGTAAGTAATTCAAATGTAGTTATAGTGCGGGGTTGCTCGGCGTGGGCGGTGGATGCTTCATGAAAAATGTTCTCGAGTGCAGGGGTAGTGGGGGAAGCCTAGCCCTCTTTGACATCAGCACGTGGTAGGATGCAATGATTCCTGGAATGACATTGGCTATGCTGATGCTGCTGATAGCAGAACACGACATGCCATGCGCAATTGCCTCCACAAACGAGGAAGTGCTGTGTCAGCACATTCTCCACCAGGACAGACACTACTGCACTACTCATCTATACAAGGCATCTCACTGTATGAACTACAGTATTCTCCTATATACATTGATGCCTCATTGGATTGGTGCTATAAACAACCAATAGATAATGATATATCCAACAGAAAGAATGTTGAAAGCTGTACTCAGTAATTCAACATATGTAATTAGGGGAGGTTCTTGTGACTGGGTAGAAATCATTTATGTAATTGACCTTTCGCCTAATATGCGACAAGCAGAATTAGTTGTTCCTGCAGATGACACGAGCACTGTAATTAGTCCATGCAAACATATAGCGAAAGTAATAGTGACTGGTCTTCTCCGACTGGCCTCACCCTCAGTTTTAAAAAGAGACAATAGATTAAGTTCAATACGTTTAGTGGTACTACACCAATAAGTGTTACAAATGGCGGTGGTTTTCTGTCATTAATAGTGTCGGGACTCAATATTCATAGCGGTCCATATTGATGAGAGCTTAACCATGAAGAAGTACATTTTGAATCTTCCCAGACAACTTAGTTCAGCCACATTTGCACTTAGAATCACTGCAAATCCTGGAGAAAGACAAATCAGAAGGTTGACATATTTTGCGTATTTTCATTTACCAGTATCGTATACGGAATGATATTATGGGGTAGCTCAAAAACGTGCTCAAGTATAATTTGCGCTGATCACTTACGATCATCTTGGAGACGTCTGTCCAAAGAGTTATCAATTTTAATACTACTTCATAATACGTTTATCTCCTCACATAGTTTGTTGTAAATAATCAACTGCAGTACAAAAGGAGTAAATATGTGCATAATTAGTTTGCAGAAGCAAAAATTACATCCGCTACTTCACATTTTTCAGCACGAAAAGGGATACATAATGCTGGAACTAAAATTTTTGATCAGTTACGTAGCGACATGAAATGCCTGACAGACAGCTAAATTTAACTTGAAAACAAACAGAAAAATTTCTCGTTGACAACTCATTATGTTACGTAGCAAATTTCTATTATTGTAATGGGTAAAATTTGGTAGGTGGGAATTAGTATCTTACCTCTGTATATTTAATAATAATAACAATAATAATAATAATAATAATGACTATCAAGAAGTTTGTAAATGGTCAGCGTGTAAGCATATTTACAAAATAATTTGCGATGTGGGTGTAAAATGACTTTCTTCCCGATTAATCGAGCAATTGATCCATGTAATATTAATCTATTTAGCAAAGTAGTTCGGCTGCTGTTAGTCTCTAACCAGTGGGGTGGGATGACAGAATGTCACAGCAAGTCCTTCACATGTTCTCTGATGGAGGGCACCGATGTGAAGAGGTTAGCTATACTTGATGCAAAATACTATAATCCTCCTCTGTGGTGGTCAAACGTGGTCTATTAGAACTCTGACGACGAATATGCCTACCCTCCAGTTTCCATGCAGTAAACGTCATGTCACTCTCACATTTGAATTCCCCAAAAATCTGAAAACTGCATGATTCCTCTATCTGGCCAAATGGAATCACCTCATAAGGCCCCTTTCAAGCCCTGCCAGATGCTGATAACGCTGTCTCACTCGTTTACGCGGCATCTCCATGTCCTTCAAGGTGATCACAAAGAATATGACGCTGTTTACTTCCCTTGCATACCCTACCAGGTCTGGTAAGAACACTAAACGCGAACAACACAAATTAACTCTGGTGGCCGTTCTGTCTGCGATGGAAAAGTGCAAATTTAATCATTTGCGCATCCGCTGATGATGTGCGCACGTTTGAAGTTACAGTGGCGTTCGACAAAGCTTTCTCTTTCTTTCAGGCAGCAGTGGTCATTAGTTTAAAAATTATTAGATCATTTTATATTTTATTATATTATCCATTCATCTTCTTCCAGAAACGTGTAATTGAACACATATATGTTAATGTTATCAGCAGATTGTTCCAAAATATCATCAGAGTGTATAGTTATTATTTCCGATGTTTCCAAATGAAGACGAGCTTCTTCTCTTATTTTCTCATTCACATCTATCATTATTATATACGTTGGTGTATATACTCTAACGTAATACAATTCATACAATGCTTGTGTTTCTACTCAGTTTGAGATGCCTTAATTTTAAATTACTTGGTTTCTAATTTTATTTTTAAATGAATTTCCACCTGCTCTGTACCTCTGCACAAAACATACATTCTTATTTTAATTCTATTTAGTCTTAGATTCTTTGGTACCCAACCGATTATCCATTTATCTACCATTTTCCCTTTTTAGGGATGGACAGGATGGTGTAGATAAATTTCACCGAACTTTTACTGTAAATAAGTACTTTATTAATCACCACTGACCAGTTACATTCGTATGCCAAATACCTAAATCAAACTAGATTTGAACATGATCCTAAGTATGTATAAAAATGACATAACGCAAACAATTACCCCTACCGTGATCATTAATTGACATATCCACAGAATAAATATCCGTAAACCACGCACACGTAGAGTTAATCTTATCTGCCATCTCATTTTATTTAATTGCCTCCCAAATCCAATGGCTTAAATTTTGTGTCTTAAAATTCTGCAGCTTATCACGCATGGATAAAATTTAAACGAATCAGCTGGATTTCTGAGGTCCATAATATTGTTTAATCAGCTCAGGCCATGGTCTGTTTTAAATCTCGAAGCCTGGGAGCGACATTAGTTCACTTGATGGTCAGATGACAACGAACACCTCCAGTCAGTCTTGTCGTTTGACTCTCAGACTTAGTGATAAATTTGATGTCTACATAGGCACAAACGCTGAATGACCTCACTTTCATCTCATATTTTGTTGCTCAATAAAAAAACCATCAAGATGAATACTTTACCAGCACTAAAAGCTATTCGCCTTGAACGTTTAGTTCTAGCGTAGGGAACTATTATGAGTAGTTAACATGTTATTCACTAATAAGTAATGAATGGCTGCACAAGCAGATCTTAAGTCTCCATATCGTTTATGAGGAATTTGTTGGACGAGTATTATTAATAAACATTTTTATTTGCTTCGTGTATGGAGTACGGCTGTTTATAGTGGGTATGGCGACAGCATGTCGAATAATTATACGGCTGGTGAAATAAAAAGGATACAATATTAGAGCTACCTTAATGTTAGAACATCGTTATGAGCCACCGTGCTGTGCAGTCGATGAAAAGGGTTGTGCTTCTATGCTGAATTGATTCTATGATTAACATTTGAGAAAGTTGTAATGATTAGAGGACTCCTCGTTTGTTCATGATGAAGTTGCGCATCTGTGTCGGGATCAGAAATTTAAATAAGAGAGTTTGCGTGCATACTAGAGTGATACTTCGAGGCACAGAGTTCAGTGAGCCTCATCCTGAATCTACTTTGAGCGACAGATGACAAAGGAATCAGTAAAATACTATCGACGCTACATGTGTTGCATTTCCGTATTAGAGCTTTTTTTATCCAAGGCATTATAAAATAATATTTGATTCCACTTGGAACATTGGGAACAGGAACATGGAACTAAAAGAGACCTAGTTCGTTCTTGAAAGAATGGTTGATACAAATATTTACTTCCTTTTGGTTACGTTGAGCTACGCTCAACCAATAAATTGTATTTATAATGGCGAGGCAATACGATAATACAACATTCCTAATGGAAGACTCCTGTTTCATTTATGGCAACATTTATTATTCGTAAAGCTGACCCTTTTTCTTCGCTTTGTGTACGGCAACTACGGCACATCCATTTGGGATGATTTATCAGCCTCTTTTCCCGTTACAGCCACCGTCGTAAAACTGTAGTGGCCGCATCCGCACAAACTCTGCGAAATTACGGCACATTAAGGGTGAGAATGTGCCAAGACAGTCATCTTGGCCTAAATTGTAGCAGATGATGAACAGTTATCTTTTTAAAAATATGTGGCCCGACGAAGGCCGAAACATGTGGAGCTAAAGGGAATAATATTTTAATGGTGTTGTTTGTAAATTTCCATTGGAAAATTAAATCGTACTTTAATTTTTCAATAATTTCAGGTTAACTGTCGGAACTAAAATGTAAAACAATACTTATTACCATTTGAAAACTGTTTTCGAGTAGTTTTAATATAAAAAGAATTAGAAATTGGATGAAAAGTTCTGAATTTCTGTCCAGTATGGAAACATAATTATTAATTTTTTTCATTGATATGTTCTTCCAGGTTGAAAGAAAGAGTAAAACTATGATATATTAAGCCGAATGTAGTTCGCATGACCTGTGATTTCTGTCTCATCATATCGTAAGGCACGATGCTTCTAAAGCAATGAGTATTTGACCATATTCTACACATTACTTATAAGCTTCAACAAGAATTTCTGTTCTTAATGTAAGATCATTCTGTTATCATATTGTGGCATCTAGATCTGAGTCCCACAATACCCTGTTCGTATTTAATTACGGAGTTCTGTGACGTGAGTACGAGGGAGTGCTGGAAAGTAATGCCCCCGAAATTTGTATTTGAAAACTGTTGCAGCTTTAAAATAAAACAAAATTTTTAACGTTCTACATATCTGTTCTTTGTGTATGCAAACCTATTTCTAAACGTAGTCACCCTACCGACGAACACATGTCTCCCAAAGAGATAGCGGGTTTTTAATACCTGCACTGTAGAATATTTGACTTTGTAGACCGAGCCAAAATCTTACCTCTGCCTTGCACCGCTTCATATCAAAGTGAAGCACTCGAAGGTATTCTTCAAGTGCTTGAAACAGAAGAAATTCGGAAGGACTCAAGTCGGGACAGTACGGAGAATGATCGATCATAGTGAATCCAACGCTTCGCATTGTTGCAAGTGTCACAAAATTGTGTGTGCTCTAGCACTCTCATGCTCAAGAAGAGAGTGCTCCATATTCGAAACTCGATTCCAGGATGCGGTTTCTCTTGTAGCGACATAGTTACGTCACACCGCCATGTTAGGCAGTACAATTCTGAAACTTCTAACGGCCGAGGGCAGCATTTCGAAATGAAGAATAAATATGTAGAATGTCAATCGCGTTTGTTCTGTTTAAAAAGTCTTGTGAGTTTACACACAAAGAGTAGGAGGCATTACCATCCAGGATGCCCTCGTAACATCAAAAGGTGTTATAAGAATGTGTCTGACAGCAAATTTTCATTTACAGAGTCTGTAGAATGAAGCAAAAGCCGTCAGGAGCTCTGTATTATATGTGAGGACATGTTAAGAACCAGACATATACTCAGTACGTACGGTCGGCCTTCGTAGAAGTAGGCGTAGCTAGAAAAAATGACGTTTTCGAATGCAGACCTGATAGATGGACACGTTCACTGGACATGTGGCTTGTAGGTATAAGATATATCGTAGTGACGTGCTGTTTCAGTCTCTATGAATCGCTAGAATTGCTACGTTGCGGCTGGCCGCGGTGGTCTCGCGGTTCTAGGCGCGCAGTCCGGAGCCGTGCGACTGCTACGGTCGCAGGTTCGAATCCTGCCTCGGGCATGGATGTGTGTGATGTCTTTAGGTTAGTTAGGTTTAAGTAGTTCAAAGTTCTTGGGGACTGATGACCTCAGAAGTTAAGTCCCATAGTGCTCAGAGCCATCTGAACCATAATTTCAACCATATCCAGGACCGCTGGCAAAATAAGATTCTCTGCATCTGTATGCGGTTTCTTTGCTTTAGCGATTCTGAATTTGACTCGTGGGCTAGCTAATAAAGCTTTCTCGTTGACACTGGATACCTAAAATCAGATAAAAATATTGTTAAATAAGGAAACTAATAAAAAATCAGAAACATTAACACTGTTTTAAATCAACAAGTAACGTTGCTGCTTTTTAAGTGTTTTCAGTTTCCTTTCGATGAAATCCAACGGTTTATCAGCTTCCTTGGAACGTTTAGTTGTGGGTGACACAGAGGCTTTGATGATTTCATATTCCTACGTGACAATACTTCACCGCAAGTTACACATTGAGGTTTATTGTTCATGAAAATAAAACCATACTTCAGATAACTGTCATCATAAAGTTTTTTTTTTCTTTTTCAATTTTGATTCGCTTCCGCCACTGCCACTTGTACCAGACCTGGAGGGCTGCACAGATATTTTAAGCAACTTGTCAATTTTATGTTCCCTCGGAGCGAAGCGCGAAGTGAATAATCACATCCGTACTTGCTGGCGTACTCAGACAACTGACTGTAGTGACCGAAAACGCGCGACTATGTCTCCGCTGACCCCTTCTCACACCCACGCCTCTACCGCGGCAAAGAATATAATCATATCTCTGCCAGCAGAGCACTGCGACCTCTTTTCACATAGCACTTGATTTCTCGATCAGTATTGTATCAATGGAAAGACAATTAAATCTATTGCCTTTGTAATCGCTGACATACGTTTATTAGGGTACTAGGGTTCTGGTGGTCGCCAGAATTTTTTTGCTTGGAAAAGGGTCGCGCATTCAAAAGCTTGAAAACACTGCTGTAGCGTGAGAAAAGAAGGGCTAGAGATGTGTGTGCCTACAGTCACACTACTGATAACCGGTTAGCAATAGTTCGTGTTGACATGTACCGCAGCATAGATAAGAGGGCTTATGAGCCCAACGCTGTTATCTGTGCTGTGGTAGCTGTATGATCTGACGCCGCTGACCTTACAATAACACGATCCTGGCATATGTCTGTGCTGTGTGGACGCTCAGAACCTCATTTGCTAGTGGATGATGTTCACGTGACCACTAATACCAACAGCTAACAAAGCACGTCAAACTTGTGTGGGAGTCCACTGAAAGGATCATACCACCATTAGGGAACCCATAGTTTGAACCCTCTCATACTCGCTGTGTTGACTGTAGGACGCATTAGTCCATCTCTATGACATGGTCGCCTCCTTGATTCACACGTTTGCTCCACACTGTGCACTCTGGCTGTGAGTAATACCTACTCATGGGTAGACACAAATGGCACTCTTGTATCTACACCACTATGCTTTATACTGATGGACGACGTTGAATCCATTATCACTATATGTACTGACCCCAACGTGGCATTGCCATCATGAGATCAAATTCCAATAGTCTTTCCACTTGCATTACTACCTTTTTCTGGCAGTGTATTATGCTTTCTTATTCGCTGTCTTTGAAAATGTACTAAAATGTCTCCCAGTTATGATGAGCTACGTGTGTGGCATGTCCGTGGTTGTATGGCTTTGAAAAGGAGATTTCCGATTTTCTTTTCTTTCATCTACGTAACACACTAAACATGCTTAGGGGACATGTTAGTGCAGTATACGAATTACAGAACACCACACACAGTTTGACAGTTTTATCTATATGTAGAGAGGCACACCACAGCAGTATGACAGGAGTCTGCTATGGAGCGCTGGCCGTTGTAAGCTGGAATTCCATCAGTTTTAAATCCTGCGAACGATTGTTATGTTCTTACCACCAGATCTCTACTTGCCACTCGAATGTATTGGATAGAAAAACACTGCTTTCCGAATTCAAATAAAGGGTGCAATAGAATGTTATAGCTCAGAGCAGGATAAATCACATGCTTTAACCATGTGCAACACCATCTAAAAGTATTTACTATGTGCTTCACTCTACTCTGTCCCAACTGCATTTTATAAAGTATCCAGATATGTGACTACAGGAAACTTTTAAAATCTTCCTTGGTGAAATAACATGATATTATCTTACTGTAGACAATTGCAGAATGTATCGTGTGTTTGATTCCCGCGCAAGACTGTTTATGTATATGAACAACTGCTTTCTTATTACCGCTGTATTCATAATATTTTACCACAGCTTTTCACATATTTTGGCACTAATATCTTTTTCTCTGTAGACATGCATTTGCATGCTGTTAAATTGCAGTTTTAAAGTGCCACATCTCCTAGTATTTACAACCATTGTGTTTGAGCTTTGCTTCTTGGAAGTCGTAACATAGGCGATGTGTTTGAGAACATGAGATTGTGCGTTCATCCCAACTGAAGCAGCACCATGAGCTGACAGACTCTCCAAAGCCATTTCTAGTTGTGATATACAAATTTTTTAACTCATATATATTGTTCGGTAAGCAGCGCACTGCTTTTCTAGCAATTGTCAGTTTTCATGACCAGTCACAACTTCTCAGTCAGGTAACTCCTCAATTGTCCTCACAAAGGCTGAATGTACCCCGCTTGCCAACAGCACCCCACTTGCCAACAATGCTCGGCAGAGACTGAAGGTCACCCATCCAAGTTTTAGACAAGCCCGATAGCCCTTAACTTCAGTAAACTGATGGGAACTGGTGTTACCACTGTGTCAGGTTGTTGGCATATGACAGAGAATAGCATCACGTTAATACATCTTGTGGTATTTGTTTAGCTTTCATAGCAGTGGAATGTGGTCGTGCGAAGTATTGCGTTAGGAATTCGACATATTTAGAGGGCTCTGCGTTTTTGCAAGCCATATGAAATCGATTTTTCGTAGCGAGTCTTTTCATATTACCATAAATAAGAATTTGGTGAGTTAAACAGGCAATTTAGATGTGGCGATATTTAATTTATACTTTAAAAGTACGAGACGTCTCACAATATGTGATAATATGTTCTTCCGAGACGTCGACACTGACATTGCCTTTGGAAATATCAGATTTCTCACTGTTACTGTGTTTCGTTGTGTGTTTAAAAGATGTAGGACACATTATTCTGTCGTATAAGTAGTACTTTTGGTGATTAAGTCACCTTATTCTTTCCTCTCTTCTCTAATAAGGAAACTGTGTTGCGTGTGCGTTTTTGATGATACAGTCGATTGCGCGATTTTACGAGTTCTTCCGTGAGCCATGATTTCTGAAAAATGCAGCTGCAAAGACTGATTGCATACTGTATGTATTTATTTACACGAACATCGCTCGTTTAGCGATAGTGATGTAATTTTTAGAATATTATGAGCAATGCTATCGGACAAATACAGCCGATTAGGCCTTTAGGTAGCCTTCAGAGTACAGACTCTTGTTATTTGTGTAGCCTGCAGAAAGCAATAATAGCAACAACTATGAATGAATAGCTCTCTTTATAACATTTCTAGTAAATAACACGATGCGTTATCTTTTTGCGCCGTAAAACGGCGTTTGAGAAATTTTTAAGTGCTCGAAAATATATTTTTCATACAATTTAGAAGTTTTTCAAGCTCTTGAATGTCTAATAATAGTAAATTTACAACTTTATTGCATTTGCCAAGCCTGCAGAAATATACTGGCGGCAGTATGAAATTGTGGTCTAAAGGTGGGTATTCCCCACAACTAACTAAGTAAAGATCACATTTTTCACGTTGCTGACTTATTTTGCAGATATTTTACAGTTATTCAACGTCTTAGATGTGAAAAATAGTTGTTTACGACTCTGTTGCTTTCTTCAACCATGCAGAAATCAACTGATGGTGGTACGTAATCGTTTCTCAAATAACGAACTACTTCGTTTTACAAATGCCGCCATTAATGGTGGCGCTAAGCAGTTCTTCTCCACAGTGCAGCAATCTGCTAGTAACAGGAGCAAACAGTATGTGAAAGCGGACTTGCTTTTATTTACGTTTCCTGATTTTTTTTCTTTATTCAGTTTCCATTCCCACTAAAGGGGAAGGCTGGCAGCAGCTTAGTATGCCGCTCTTCAGCCTACAGAATTTGAAGAAGATAATAAATAATAAAAACATGCTATAAAATCGGTGACGTAAATGGTAACATGGCTTAAAACATAGAACAAAGGGTTGATGATGCTAATAAAATACATTTGAAGCAGACAGGTAAAATAATAGACAGGCGATTTAAAAAAACAACACGCATACATTTTCTGACTTGTGAGGTAGTGTTAAAGTAAGAAACTCATTTTCAACAAATACGAATTCCTATTTCGTTACTTTTATTTTACGAGTGTATTTTGGTTTTTAATTATTTATAGAGAAATATGCTGTCTAATTGTTCCACTGTTCCATGACGAGCGATTTATAGTTATAAATCAAAGATACAGATGTGACTGGTGAACCAATCGTGAAACGAATTTTTTAAGTAAGTAATTCAAATATAGTTATAGTGCGGGGTTGCTCGGCGTGGGCGGTGGATGCTTCATGAAAAATGTTCTCGAGTGCAGGGGTAGTGGGGGAAGCCTAGCCCTCTTCGACGTCAGCACGTGGTAGGATGCAATGATTCCTGGAATGACATTGGCTATTCTGATGCTGCTGATAGCAGAACACGACATGCCATGCGCAATTGCCTCCACAAACGAGGAAGTGCTGTGTCAGCACATTCTCCACCAGGACACACACTACTGCACTACTCATCTATAGAAGGCATCTCACTGTATGAACTACAGTATTTTCCTATATACATTGATGCCTCATTGGATTGGTACTATAAACAACCAATAGATAATGATATATCTAACAGAAAGAATGTTGAAAGTTGTACTCAGTAATTCAACATATGTAATTAGGGGAGGTTCTTGTGACTGGGTAGAAATCATTTATGTAATTGACCTTTCGCCTAATATGCGACAAGCAGAATTAGTTGTTCCTGCCGATGACACGAGCACTGTAATTAGTCCAGGCAAACATATAGCGAAAGTATTACTGACTGGTCTTCTCCGACTGGCCTCACCCTCAGTTTTAAAAAGAGACAATAGATTAAATTCAAGACGTCTAGTGGTACTACACGAATAAGTGTTACAAATGGCGGTGGTTTTCTGTCATTAATAGTGTCGGGACTCAATATTCATAGCGGTCCATATTGATGAGAGCTTAACCAGGAAGATGTACATTTTGAATCTTCCCAGACAACTTAGTTCAGCCACATTTGCACTTAGAATCACTGCAAATCCTGGAGAAAGACAAATCAGAAGGTTGACATATTTTGCGTATTTTCATTTACCAGTATCGTATACGGAATGATATTATGGGGTAGCTCAAGAACGTGCTCTAAGTATAATTTGCGCTGATCACTCACGATCATCTTGGAGACGTCTGTCCAAAGAGTTATCAATTTTAATGGTACTTCATAATACGTTTATCTCCTCACATAGTTTGTTGTAAATAATCAACTGCAGTACAAAAGGAGTAAATATGTGCATAATTAGTTTCCAGAAGCAAAAATTACATCCGCTACTTCACATTTTTTTCAGCACGAAAAGGGATACATAATGCTGGAACTAAAATTTTTGATCAGTTACGTAGTGACATGAAATGCCTGACAGACAGCAAAATTTAAGTTGAAAACAAACCGAAAAATTTATCGTTGACAACTCATTATGTTACGTAGCAAATTTCTATTATTGTAATGGGTAAAATTTGGTGGGTGGGAATTAGTATCTTACCTCTGTATATTTAATAATAATAACAATAATAATAATAATAATAATAATAATAATAATGACTATCAAGAAGTTTGTAAATGGTCAGCGTGTAAGCATATTTACAAAATAATTTGCGATGTGGGTGTAAAATGACTTTCTTCCCGATTAATCGAGCAATTGATCCATGTAATATTAATCTATTTAGCAAAGTAGTTCGGCTGCTGTTAGTCTCTAACCAGTGGTGTGGGATGACAGAATGTCACAGCAAGTCCTTCGCATGTTCTCGGACGGAGGGCACCGATGTGAAGAGGTTAGCTATACTTGATGCAAAATACTATAATCCTCCTCTGTGGTGGTCAAACGTGGTCTATTAGAACTCTGACGACGAATATGCCTACCCTCCAGTTTCCATGCAGTAAACGTCATGTCACTCTCACATTTGAATTCCCCAAAAATCTGAAAACTGCATGATTCCTCTATCTGGCCAAATGGAATCACCTCATAAGGCCCCTTTCAAGCCCTGCCAGATGCTGATAACGCTGTCTCACTCGTTTACGCGGCATCTCCATGTCCTTCAAGGTGATCACAAAGAATATGATGCTGTTTACTTCCCTTGCATACCCTACCAGGTCTGGTAAGAACACTAAGCGCGAACAACACAAATTAACTCTGGTGGCCGTTCTGTCTGCGATGGAAAAGTGCAAATTTAATCATTTGCGCATCCGCTGATGATGTGCGCACGTTTGAAGTTACAGTGGCGTTGGACAAAGCTTTCTCTTTCTTTCAGGCAGCAGTGGTCATTAGTTTAAAAATTATTAGATCATTTCGTATTTTATTATATTATCCATTCATCTTCTTCCAGAAACGTGTAATTGAACACATATATGTTAATGTTATCAGCAGATTGTTCCAAAATATCATCAGAGTGTATAGTTATTATTTCCGATGTTTCCAAATGAAGACGAGCTTCTTCTCTTATTTTCTCATTCACATCTATCATTATTATATACGTTGGTGTATATACTCTAACGTAATACAATTCCTAGAATGTTTGTGTTTCTACTCAGTTTTTAAATTACTTGGTTTCTAATTTTATTTTTAAATGAATTTCCACCTGCTCTGTACCTCTGCACAAAACATACATTCTTATTTTAATTCTATTTAGTCTTAGATTCTTTGGTGCCCAACCGATTATCCATTTATCTACAATTTTCCCTTTTTAGGGATGGACAGGATGGTGTAGATAAATTTCACCGAACTTTCACTGTAAATAAGTGCTTTATGAATCACCACTGACCAGACCCATTCGTATGCCAAATACCTAAATCAAACTAGATTTGAACATGATCCTAAGTATGTATAAAAATGACATAACGCAAACAATTACCCCTACCGTGATCATTAATTGACATATCCACAGAATAAATATCCGTAAACCACGCACACGTAGAGTTAATCTTATCTGCCATCTCATTTTATTTAATTGCCTCCCAAATCCAATGGCTTAAATTTTGTGTCTTAAAATTCTGCAGCTTATCACGCATGGATAAAATTTAAACGAATCAGCTGGATTTCTGAGGTCCATAATATTGTTTAATCAGCTCAGGCCATGGTCTGTTTTAAATCTCGAAGCCTGGGAGCGACATTAGTTCACTTGATGGTCAGATGACAACGAACACCTCCAGTCAGTCTTGTCGTTTGACTCTCAGACTTAGTGATAAATTTGATGTCTACAGAGGCACAAACACTGAATGACCTCACTTTCATCTCATAATTTGTTGCTCAATAAAAAACCCATCAAGATGAATACTTTACCAGCACTAAAAGCTATTCGCCTTGAACGTTTAGTTCTAGCGTAGGGAACTATTATGGGCAGTTAACATGTTATTCACTCATAAGTAATGAATGGCTGCACAAGCAGATCTTAAGTCTCCATATCGTTTATGAGGAATTTGTTGGACGAGTATTATTAATAAACATTTTTATTTGCTTCGTGTATGGAGTACGGCTGTTTATAGTGGGTATGGCGACAGCATGTCGAATAATTATACGGCTGGTGAAATAAAAAGGAAGGCATAACGGAGGTATGTAAAGATACAATGTTAGAGCTACCGCAATGTTAGAACATCGTTATGACCCACCGTGCTGTGCAGTCGATGAAAAGGGTTGTGCTTCTATGCTGAATTGATTCTATGATTAACATTTGACAAAGTTGTAATGATTAGAGGACTCCTCGTTTGTTCATGATGAAGTTGTGCATCTGTGTCGGGAACAGAAATTTAAATAAGAGAGTTTGCGTGCATACTAGAGTGATACTTCGAGGCACAGAGTTCAGTGAGCCTCATCCTGAATCTACTTTGAGCGATAGATGACAAAGGAATCAGTAAAATACTATCGACACTACATGTGTTGCATTTCCGTATTAGAGCTTTTTTTATCCAAGGCATTATAAAATAATATTTGATTCCACTTGGAACAATGGGAACAGGAATATGGAACTAAAAGAGACCTAGTTCGTTCTTGAAAGAATGGTTGATACAAATATTTACTTCCTTTTGGCTACGCTCAACCAATAAATTGTATTTATAATGGCGAGCCAATACGATAATACAACATTCCTAATGGAAGACTCCTGTTTCATTTATGGCAACATTTATTATTCGTAAAGCTGACCCTTTTTCTTCGCTTTGTGTACGGCAACTGCGGCACATCCACTTGGGATGATTTATCAGCCTCTTTTCCCGTTACAGCCACCGTCGTAAAACTGTAGTGGCCGCATCCGCACAAACTCTGCGAAATTACGGCACATTAAGGGTGAGAATGTGCCAAGACAGTCATCTTGGCCTAAATTGTAGCAGATGATGAGCAGTTATCTTTTTAAAAATATGTGGCCCGACGAGGGCCGAAACATGTGGAGCTAAAGGGAATAATATTTTAACGGTGTTGTTTGTAAATTTCCATTGGAAAATTAAATCGTACTTTAATTTTTCAATAATTTCAGGTTAACTGTCGGAACTAAAATGTAAAACAATACTTATTACCATTTGAAAACTGTTTTCGATTAGTTTTAATATAAAAAGAATTAGAAATTGGATGAACAGTTCTGAGTTTATGTCCAGTATGGAAACATAATTATTAATTTTTTTCATTGAGATGTTCTTCCAGGTTGAAAGAAAGAGTGAAACTATGATATATTAAGCCGAATGTAGTTCGCATGACCTGTGATTTCTGTCTCATAATATCGTAAGGCACGATGCTTCTAAAGCAACGAGTATTTGACCATATTCTACACATTACATATAAGCTTCAACAAGAACTTCTGTTCTTAATGTAAGATCATTCTGTTATCATATTGTGGCATCTAGATCTGAGTCCCACAATACCCTGTTCGTAATTAATTACGGAGTTCTGTGACGTGAGTACGAGGGAGTGCTGGAAAGTAATGTCCCCGAAATTTTTACTTGAAAACTGTTACAGCTTTAAAATGAAACAAAATTTTTAACGTTCTACATATCTGTTCTTTGTGTATGCAAACCTATTTCTACACGTAGTCACCCTACCGACGAACACATGTCTCCCAAAGAGATAGCGGGTTTTTAATACCTGCACTGTGGAATATTTGACTTTGTAGACGGAGCCAAAATCTTACCTCTGCTTGCACCGCTTCATATCAAAGTGAAGCACTCGAAGGTATTCTTCAAGTGCTGGAAACAGAAGAAATTCGGAAGGACTCAAGTCGGGACAGTACGGAGAATGATCGATGACAGTGAATCCAACGCTTCGCATTGTTGCAAGTGTCACAAAATTGTGTGTGCTCTAGCACTCTATGCTCAAGAAGAGACTGCTCCATATTCGAAACTCGATTCCAGCATGCGGTTTCTCTTGTAGCGACATAGTTACGTCACACCGCCATGTGAGGCGGTACAATTCTGAAACTTCTAACGGCTGAGGGCAGCATTTCGAAATAAAGAATAAATATGTAGAATGTCAATCACGTTTGTTCTGTTTAAAAAGTCTTGTGAGCTTACACACAAAGAGTAGGAGGCATTACCTTCCAGGATGCCCTCGTAACATCAAAAGGTGTTATAAGAATGTGTCTGACAGGAAATTGTCATTTACAGAGTCTCTAGAATGAAGCAAAAGCCGTCAGGAGCTCTGTATTACATGTGAGGACGTGTTAATAACCAGACATATACTCAGTACGTACGGTCGGCCTTCGTAGAAGTAGGCGTAGCTAGAAAAAATGACGTTTTCGAATGCAGACCTGATAGATGGACACGTTCATTGGACATGTTGCTTGTAGGTATAAGATATATCGTAGTGACGTGCTGTTTCAGTCTCTATGAATCGCTAGGATTGCTACGTTGCGCTGCACAGAGCATCAGGGGCGTGGTGGCTGGTCTTTGTAACGTCCTTGGCAAAGACGCGGAGCAGATACTTTTAGTGAAGTAAGCAGTTTACAGTAATATATATTTCTTTCAATTAATTTATAGGAGGATAATCTCTTATTCCTAGATTATAATTGTCGACGTCATAAACCAAATTTTATTATTGCAGATTGTACTACAGAGAATGTAGCACAACTACTCCATTTCTATCTGCAGGAAATCCTAAAGCGACATCGTTTCATGAATAGAGACTGGTGGCCAACTTCGTTCTGAATGATCATAAATTTGTGTAGTACGGCACTTGAGGCGAGCGTATCTCTCGCCTTTTGGCTTGAATCGGCTAGAGATTCAGTTCGAAAGAGAAACTGGTTCAAGCTGTCGAGCAGGAGTGGACGTGTGGAGCTCCGGGGGCGCCCAGGGAGGCGGGAGAGTTATTCACTGAGTGACCTCGAGTTGTTGTGGCGGCGCCGGCCACGGGGCTCTCGCGGTTATAGGCGAGCAGTCTGGAACCGTGCGACCGCTACGGCTGCAGGTTCGCATCCTGCCTCGGGCGTGGATGTGTGTGATGTCCTTAAGTTAGTTAGGTTTAAGTAGTTCTAAGTTCTAGGGGACTAATGACCACAGCTGTTGAGACCCATAGAGCTCAGAGCCATTTTTTGTTGTTGTGGTGGCTTTTCTTTTTCTTGAATGGAATTCTTTCACTGTTGGCTTGAGTGACTTTGGACTTGTGTTCAGATGTTAATGCGGTTTTAAGTGTTGGGGCGACTAGCCGGCTAGTTATTGAATTGGTTTGAGTTTGTGCAGTTTGTAAATAAATTTTCATGTGCTTTAAAGTGATGCAGAGATTAGCTGGACAATCACCGTCTTCGTTTGCTACATCTTAGTCTGTTGCTTAAATTTACCAGTGGTTTTAGATGCTGCTTGTATCAGCTGGGCAGCTACTGAATTCATTTAAGTCGTTGCAGTTGTTGTTAGAATTTTCGTGGGTTTTAAGTTCTGCCAAGAGTAGTCAGGCAGCTGTTGACGTGGCTGATGCTGCTGCAGATTATGCTTGTTACATATTAATGTGAGTTTAATTGCTGTGCAGATCAGGCTGGCGGCTTTTGAGATGATTAGCGACGCTGCAGTCGACGTTAGTGGTTCTCATGGCAGTTGTGAACTGGAGAGAGCTATTGAAGATATTTACTATTTCTGTAAAGTACGATATTGCAGTGCCTGTGTTATTTAGAATTATGATGCAGTGTTCCCTCAGACATAAATGCATATTTGATGCATCGTAACTCGGAATAACACTGGCACTACAATATCTCATTTATCCGCCGTCGACCGGCAAGCAACTTTCAAGTAACATGTCTCTCTCGTAGAATATATACAGGGTGAGTCACCTAACGTTACCGCTGCATATATTTCGTGAACCACATCAAATAGTGACGAACCCATTCCACAGACCGAACGTGAGGAGAGCGGCTAGTGTAATTGTTTAATACAAACCATACAAAAGTGCACGGAAGTATGTTTTTTAACACAAACCTACGTTTTTTTTTAAATAGAGCACCGTTAGTTTTGTTAGCACATCTGAATATATAAACAAATACGTAATCAGTGCCGTTTCTTGCACTGTAAAATGTTAATTACATCCGAAGATATTGTAACCTAAAGTTGACGCTTGAGTACCACTCCTCCGCTGTTCGATCGTGTGTATCGGAGAGCACTGCAACATATATCGCGTTTCCATGAAATGATCTACCAACGTTGCTCGAAAATGTCCCACTGGAAATGCGTCGAAGTATGTGGTTTCAGCATGATGGTGCACCTGCACATTACGCAATTAACACTAGGCTGACCCTTGACAGGATATTCGACGGGCGTTTCATAGGACGTGGAGGACGCATAAATTGGCCAGCCCGTTCTCCTGATCTTACACCTCTAGACTTCTTTCTGTGGGGTACGTTAAAGGAGAATGTGTACCGTGATGTGCCTACAGCTCCAGAGGATATGAAACAACGTATTGTGGCAGCCTGCGACGACATTACACCAGATGTACTGCGGCGTGTACGACATTCATTAAGCCAGAAATTGCAATTGTGTGCAGCAAATAATGGCCACCACATTGAACATCTATTGGCCTGACATGTCGGGACACACTATTCCACTCCGTAATTGAAAACAGAAACCACGTTTGTACTTGTACCTCACCCCTCATGGTAATGTACACGTGCGTCAGTGAAAAAGACCAATAAAAAGGTGTTATCATGTGGACGTAATGTGCTGTTTCAGTCTCTTCTGTACCTAAGGTCCATCACCGTTCTCTTTGGATCCCTACGTAATTCGGTGCTCTCCGATACACACGATCGAACAGCGTAGGAATGGTACTCAAGCGTAAACTTTAGGTTACAATATCTCCGGATGTAGTTAACATTTTACAATGCAAGAAACGGCACTGATTACGTATTTCTTTATATGTTCAGATGTGCTAACAAAACTAACGGGGTTCCTTTTTTAAAAAAACGTAGGTTTGTGTTAAAAAACATACTTCCGTGCATTTTTGTATGGTTTGTATTAAACAATTACACTAGCCCCTCTCCTCACGTTCGGTCTGTGGAATCGAATCGTCAGTATTTGATGTGGTTTACGAAATATATCCAGCGGTAACGTTAGGTGACTCACCCTGTATAATGTATGTACGAGTACATGTTGTAGACACATGGCTGACGGCATAAGGTAGCTTGGGTCTGGCAGTGAGTTGCGCTCGGATAGCCAAATGGTAAGGTGACCTCTCGCGACAGAAGGGAAATGTGGGTTTGATTCCCGGTCCGGCGCAAATTTTCATCGTCGTCATTTCATTATACAGCTGATGATTGCCCGTGTTAGGGACTGTGAATACATTTCCTGTATTTATGTGAAAGTCGCAGTAGTAAGCGTTGGACTCTAGTGAGATTATACTCAGCGTTTACGGAATCGTCCGTTATTAGCAGACTGAAATCAGGTTGCGTCGGAGGGCGTGAATGATTATTTAGAGCACTGTCAAACAACTGTATCCTTTAGAGTTGCACATATACAATTAGTGTGTGCCCTGGCGACTCAAATGGGTTGTTGGTCTTGGCCGCTCATTTACTTGTTGAAATAGGTGGTTGTTGAGGTACTGTAACTGGGACAATTTCCTAGCCCTCCACTCAAGAATTGCTCGTGAGCTCGAGCTTGGGTCACAATTTAAAGTTATTAACTTCGGCCTTTCAGTAAAAGCCAATTACCACTCAAACAAATTCAAGTCTTAGACAGTGTACTGCAGACATTGATACAAATCGTCTGTCTCTAACCTAGTTCGCTTGTCCTACAGCACGAATTGATTATCAGCTTTGTTCTCGTTGTCTTCCTCTGATGGCGAAACCGGTACATAGAGACTTCCCTTGAGTTACTCAAAATTCTTTCTTTCTCTTGGATACCTATTCTTACAGGACAATTTTCAAATTAGGAGAAATGTACGAACGCAACTGAAACAAACACCAGAGGCAGTGAATTTAATTCGATTGTTTATTTTCAGTCGTCGACTCATTTTAGAATGTAAACTACAAAGAAGTTAGAAATATTTAATTTGTAACATTTAGATGTATCTATACCTGCTTCTCCTCATAGTCACTGTTCCGATTTAAACTCTTGTATCAGCTTTCCAATATCCTCATCATCGAATGCAGCTGCCTGTCATTTCTGCCAATTCCATATGCTGATCTACGTTGGTTTGCACTCACACACTGTGTCAAAATGATGATATCATAGTCAGCGGTTCACATGGGAGAAGTGGTGAAAATCAGTTGAAGCCAAGTCCTGGCTGTAAGGCGGGTGCTCAAACACTTCCCACTGCAAACGCTGCACGTTCAAATGGCTCTGAGCACTATGGGACTTAACATCTGTGGTCATCATCCCCTAGTACATAGAACTAGTTAAACCTAACTAACCTAAGGTCATCACACACATTCATGCCCGAGGAGGGATTCGAACCTGTGAACGTAGCGGTCGCGCTGTTCCAGACCGTATCGCCTAGAACCGCTCGGCCACTCCGGCCGGCAAACGCTGCAGGACTGCCTTCCTTGCCCCTGCAGTGTACCGGCACGAATTTATATGAAGAAGGCAATGCAAGACAGTTACGTTATATAGGCTGCATACAGCATCTTAGCACGGCTTCACACTTGGCAGGTCCCACCGTTTTCTAGGCAACTTTACGTGTTCACTGTGCGCTCCGAAGTGAAATATGTGACGACGTAAATGGACTTACTTGAGAAAATACACAAGACATTTGCGCATAGCTTCACTGAATTAGATTTTCAGTATGGTTTTAAGATCGTGTCCCATGGGACGTTGAAGAAAGGAAGAAGACCCGGTAAGGTCTTCTTCTATTCATTTCTATACAGTGATGAAAGTTATGTGTAACTTTTCAGTGAGCTGAGTCCACCAGCTGACTGTTAGAATGCAGGGGCCCAAGAGTGGAATATCAGATGGTCGTAAAACTGTTTCTCGGTAAAAGACAGGGTCCGAGGAAGGATACATTGAAGATCAGAAACTGTTGGGAACGGAGGTCAGCGCCTCAGTCACGTCCACAATAGGGGACAGGAAGCTGCACTCGGCAAGTTCTAAACTCGCACTGAGAGATGCTGCAAGAAAAGTCATTTCTAGAAAGATAGGGATCTGCAAGGGCAAAAAAATGAGACAGGGCAAGAGGAACCTGCTTCACTCAAAGGTGGTCAACAGTAATTTATTGGTAAATTCCACGATAAAGCACTGGGTTGGATCACCAAAACTATTTTTGTAGCGGGGACGAGAACTCGCCGATGTCTACGTGGAGCTGCTGCATTGCGCAGAACATGACACTATCGTTAGGTTGGGCCAGAGATCGTGTTTTCTGCCACTTTGTAAGAGACAAATGTGATGTTACTGGTCAGCCGTAGCAGATTATTTAAAAGAAGGGAAAATGCTAACATTTTTATGAATTTTTCTTTGGACAGAACTCAGAAGGTCCGCGGCAACTCGCTAGCGAGAATCCAATGGTGGCAAAATCAGCATGATATTGTGAAGACGAGCATAAAGACACTTCGTCTTTGAGCTCTGTAGAGGGTTCACTTCGGCTTTGTTTATGCTTCTAGCAGACAATGCTTCAGCTGATGGTTGTTTTGAGACTTTGTCAGAGTGAAGTCATTTATTTCGAGTTAGGGTCATGCTGTTATGATTTTACGCACTCAGTTATTTGAACTCAACATCCACTTATATTAGAGAACTGATGCTCATTTGTACTATCCTGTGTCTTTCCAATAATCTGTTACCTAATTCAGCAGTCAGTGGTGGTTTACGTAGACTTAGCTAATAGCATATCACTATCTTCATTTCCTTTTCATTTCCTCCAACTTATGCCACTGCATTATCATGTAGGCTATTTACAATGGCCAATCAAATAGTTTTATTTTAGCATCTTTGGTTTTGGTTTTGGTTTTATTCCTTAATCTCACACAGTACATCGAAAACGGCTATCAGAGAGGAGAAGTAACTGGGCCGCATTCCTGGACCTCAGTGCCACATATGACACAGTTAATCATAAGTTGCATACCCAGAAAGTGTATAATGTCACTAAGGACTACACCCTTTCTATTGTAACAGGATGACTGGAGCAAGTGACATGGTCAGGGTTGTAGGGCGTGACTGGCTAGTAGAAGGTGGCTGTTTTTAGCAACCTTCCTCTTTATTGTTGGTTGTTCCAGTAGATTTTCCGGTAGCTCAGCCCCACCGCTCGTGTCGTGGTGGAGACGTGCTGATGCGCGCAGCCCCGGGGAATACGACGCCTCACTCGATCAGCTGCTGCGCAGGTAGTAGGAGGTTAGCGGCATGAGACGCGGCCCAGCTCGCAGATGCAGGTCGCCGATGCCGCAGAGGGCAAGGCCCCCCGCCGACCGGTCCTCAGAGACAGCGTCAATGATGACGACGGCGTGACAGCGACCGAACGCCCAGTCGGTCGAACCAAATGCCGACGCCCACCTCTGATGTCCTTAAATAGTGCAGGCCGCTGCTGAATCCGCCGGTTACGCGGCGGCATGTTTATTAGAAGGTTCTCAACCAGTTGGCAAACGCAACCGCTCCTCACGCGGCCTGCGCCTGCGTAATTCTGCTAATGTTACGTTCTGATGGCTGCCGCGCACGTACACACATACCGACGCTCGTTACAAAACTGTCTCACCTGCATAACACGCTGGCCGGCCTTCGTCCGCTGTTTTCTGTGAGGCTGGTGCATCGCGCACTGAAACACACTAAATCACAATTCGCACCGTATTTTCTAAAAATAACCCCTTGTCCTCTACACCATGTTCGTGCAATGCATGCTACAGAACAGACGCAACTATGTAACCCTACAATCTAAAAACAGCCGATGGAGGACACAGAAAAATGGACTTGAACAGGGTAGTGTCTTGGCTCCAATATTATTTAACATCTATACGAATGACCTTCCCATCAGCCACCAAACACGAATGTTCATGTATGCCAATGATGCAGCAGTGGCCACACAGGTTAAAACCTTTGAACAAGTGGAGGTGAATCTCACAGGAGCCTTAACAGAACTTGCTACCTATTACGAAGGCAATAATCTCACACCAAACCCTAGTAAATCTCAAGTCAACAAGCTAAACGGAAATACAAACAGCCCAAAATACTTGGCAGTAATATTGGACAGAGCGCTTACTTTTAAGCAGCACTGTCACAACACTAAAAAAAAGGTCTGTGCCAGGAACAACACACTGCGAAAGCTAACAGGTTCATCGTGGGGTTCTCAACCACACGTTTTGCTCACCACGGGTCTGGCACTGAGTATCTCAGCAGCGGAATACGCAGCGCCAGTTTGGAGGAACTCTGCTCACACTAAGCAAGTTGCCGTCGCCGAAAACGAAACTGTACGTATTGCCACAGGATGCCTCAAACCAACTCCCAAAGGCAAAATTTATCCCATCATAGGCATAGCACCACCCACCTTCCGCAGACAAGTAGCCACCGAGATCGAAAGATCAAAACAAAAGATTGATCCTCGACACCCGATGCGTATGCACCGAAAACAACATGTCCGACTGAAATCCCGCAGGAGTTTCATTGAAACTTCTGAAGAGCTCGCCACTAAGCCCGTCGCAAGGCGGCTATCTCTTTGGGAAGGAATGGTGCCACACTCCACAATGGAACTACACTCCTGGAAATGGAAAAAAGAACACATTGACACCGGTGTGTCAGACACACCATACTTGCTCCGGACACTGCGAGAGGGCTGTACAAGCAATGATCAAACGCACGGCACAGCGGACACACCAGGAACCGCGGTGTTGGCCGTCGAATGGCGCTAGCCGCGCAGCATTTGTGCACCGCCGCCGTTAGTGTCAGCCAGTTTGCCATGGCATACGGAGCTCCATCGCAGTCTTTAACACTGGTAGCATGCCGCTACAGCGTGGACGTGAACCGTATGTGCAGTTGACGGACTTTGAGCGAGGGCGTATAGTGGGCATGCGGGAGGCCGGGTGGACGTACCGCCGAATTGCTCAACACGTGGGGCGTGAGTTCTCCACAGTACATCGATGTTGTCGCCAGTGGTCGGCGGAAGGTGCACGTGCCCGTCGACCTGGGACCGGACCGCAGCGACGCACGGATGCACGCCAAGACCGTAGGATCCTACCAGGGGCCGTAGGGGACCGCACCGCCACTTCCCAGCAAATTAGGGACACTGTTGCTCCTGGGGTATCGGCGAGGACCATTCGCAACCGTCTCCATGAAGCTGGGCTACGGTCCCGCACACCGTTAGGCCGTCTTCCGCTCACGCCCCAACATCGTGGAGCCCGCCTCCAGTGGTGTCGCGACAGGCGTGAATGGAGGGACGAATGGAGACGTGTCGTCTTCAGCGATGAGAGTCGCTTCTGCCTTGGTGCCAATGATGGTCGTATGCGTGTTTGGTGCCGTGCAGGTGAGCGCCACAATCAGGACTGCATACGACCGAGGCACACAGGGCCAACACCCGGCATCATGGTGTGGGGAGCGATCTCCTACACTGGCCGTACACCTCTGGTGATCGCCAAGGGGACACTGAATAGTGCACGGTACATCCCATCGTTCTACCATTCCTAGACCGGCAAGGGAACTTGCTGTTCCAACAGGATAATGCACGTCCGCATGTATCGCGTGCCACCCAACGTGCTATAGAAGGTGTAAGTCAACTACCCTGGCCAGCAAGATCTCCGGATGTGTCCCCCATTGAGCATGTTTGGGACTGGATGAAGCGTCGTCTCAGGCGGTCTGCACGTCCATCACGAACGCTGGTCCAACTGAGGCGCCAGGTGGAAATGGCATGGCAAGCCGTTCCACAGGACTACATCCAGCATCTCTACGATCGTCTCCATGGGAGAATAGCAGCCTGCATTGCTGCGAAAGGTGGATATACACTGTACTAGTGCCGACATTGTGCATGCTCTGTTGCCTGTGTCTACGTGCCTGTGGTTCTGTCAGTGTGATCATGTGATGTATCTGACCCCAGGAATGTGTTAATAAAGTTTCCCCTTCCTGGGACAATGAATTCACGGTGTTCTTATTTCAATTTCCAGGAGTGTACTTGAGGAGGGATCTGCAGGATTTCAACTACCTATTACAACTTGGAGGACATTGAACCGATTGCACACTGGAGAAATTGGGTGCAAATCAAATCTATTTACATGGGAATACAGTGTTGCGATAGGTGTGAATGCGGAGCAATACATGACTTGGACCACCTATTTATTTGCCCAAATATGTCTATAACGTGCAATAAAGACGATATTTTGAAAATCAATGACAAAGAAACCTACGTTGACAATTACTGGGAAGAGAAGATATATCTGGTGCATCCGGGTACGGAAGAAGAAGAAGAAGAAGAAGAAGAATTTTATTCTAAGGGCATTGCTGCAGCAAATACGCATCGCTTCACGTCTCTGATGCGGTTGTGTGAGCACCGACATGAAGGCAAGTGATAGGTGTGACATTCGTGTCTTTGCAACGTGCGTGCAGTAAATGAGGAAACATAAACTATGGCAACGCTATTACCAAATGCGTCCAAACAGGACCAACGCACTGTTATTCTTTTCTCGCGAGTGAGTTGTGCAGAATATAGCTTACGTTGATCAAATGTTCAAAAGTATGTGAAATCTTATGGGACTTAATTGCTAAGGCCATCAGTCCCTAAGCTTACACATTCCTAAACCTACATTATCCTAAGGACAAACACACACACACCCATGCCCGAGGGAGGACTCGAACCTCCGACGGGACGAGCCGCACAGTCCATTACTGCAGCTCCTTAGACAGCTCTGTTAATCCCGCGCGGCTTACGTTAAACACATCATGTAACTGGACACCTTATCGATGGGAACAGACATGTAGGAACAGCGAAAGGAATTCGAAAGCGTTGTGTAACATAGTGTTCCTGTTTTTAATTGTGTACTGGGAATCCGCAGAAATTTACCCATGAGGGGGAAATCATACAAAAGTTCCATTTCTCATCCAACTGATTAGTTGACTTTGAGAACCTGTTGTTCCTGTGCACAGAAATCTGGCAGGTATTACACAAATCCTATTGCATCTTAAACTTTTTATGTTTATCCTATCAGTACTGGACTAAAGGACTCGTAAGTCAATGGATGGATGTCTAGCAGTGTTGCATCTCACATAGTTTATGAACCAAATATTTTGAGAAAGTACAAACGCCATTTACTTCACCTGAAGGAGCTGAAGGCCAGGACCCATAAATCACTAAACATTTTGAAGTGATTTAGCCACAGGTCACTGGGAACGGACAGGGTTCGTCTGGTCTAGTTTTATAGGACTTTCGTTCGCTCACGACTTGAATATGGGTGTACAGAGCACGGGTTAGCGAGGTCTTCTTGTCTCAACATCGTTGACTGTACACCTTGAGGTGGCCAGACGGGCCACGGGCACCTAAAAGACCAGTCCCGTACCCAGTCTCTGTGCTGAGGCTGGTGAAACTCCAGTCGCCAACTGGTAGAAGCTTCTCATTGTGCGGCAGGCGTCTCAGTTCCTCGCTACTCCCACTTCTCCAGAACACCGTACCGTTGCTCGTACAGCTATGGAATGCCTATTTGGCAATCGTCCGTGAGCAACGAAGCTCTTTGGGATCCATCCGGACTGATATCGAGTCCCTCGGTGGAGCGCACGTTCGGATGTCAAGTCCTGTGTTTTCACCGACTGCTACTCGGGTGACTGCAGAGTCCCAGAGCAGTTACTAGTTTAGCGCAGTACAGGGAAGACTGCACTCACGCTTCTAATATGATATTTTCCGACCTTTTAAATGAGCACCACGACGATGTAGCTGCATTCACCGATGGGTCTAAACACGGGGACTTCATTTGTTGCTTTGTTGTTTTCTCAGATCGTGTCATAAAGATTTGGTTCCTTCCATAATTCACTGTATTTGATGCCGAACTCCCTGTGGCTATGAGGGCGCTGGAGCAGACGAGATGTGCCATGCCTCCTACATTCCTCGTCTATTCTGACTCCTTGAGTGTCTTTTAGTCTCTGCAAAGTTGGTATCCAGCTGATAAAGTAGTCCCTGATATCCAAGACGCCCTCCTCCAACTACAAGGGACGGGAAAAGAAGTGACCTTCTGCTAGGTGCCAGGGTACGTGGGTATTGCGGGCAACGAAATGGCGGACTTGGCAACCAAGAGTCATCTAAAAATCTTCGTTTAGTTCAGTGTGCCATCTCCCTCCATGTTATCGACTCGTTGTTGAGGTTCAGAGTCATGCGTCGATGGAAGGATGACTGGCTGGAAGTGTCAGACAATACGCTCCTCCTAGTAAAGCCTGTAGCACGGCTGTGGAGTATCTCCTTCCAACCATGCAGAGGGGACGAGGTTCTCCCTACACGTCTTCGCATAGGCCACAGCCCTATGATGCATAGTTTCTTGCTCCAGTGAGAGGAGAATGCAATGTGTGGTGCTTATGGTGTACAAATCACTGTGCGCCACATTTCACTAGACTCTTTATTTATTTTCCGACCAAAGGACAACAACAGATTTGGAGACAGAACTGCCCTCTATTCTACGTGACGTCGAAACGAATGTGCTGAGGGTTTCAAACTTTTTGATTTGTTCACCTTGCATCCTAAAATTTTAGCGAGATGTTCTTAATGTGTTAACAGACTAACTGGCTCACTCACATTTTTATGTGGTTGGCCACTCACATTTGCCTGTGCGTGCATCGCATATATGTTTCACTAGGTCTTAGACAGGGACTTGCAGTTGCCGAACGATGGCCTCTGGCCTTCTCTGATCACAGTGATCTGCATGTTGTGTCTCCACCGTCAGCAGCTCTGTAATAGTAACAGCCTTTGGAAGATAAATGTAACACACATCCAGGACCCGGACTGCCACCAGCAAGTCGCAGCAACGCCGATCAACTGTGAACTGTGAATGACGTCAATCCCCATGTCAGTCTACTTTGGTGTGCAGATTCCAAACCGCCAAGCCGGCAATCGACAAGACACTTACGCACTTCGGCAAGGACATACTGCGTGGCACCGGCCGATCCTGGACTTTCATTATGCGGTGGTCTGTCTCAACCGATGAATAGACGAGAAAGACATTGAATCGACGCTCGCATACTATCGCTGATCAAGGCGCCATCGTGCGCTCGCGACGACTCGATTGAACGGCTGCAGAGGTACCCACCATATTGTGACAGACATCCGCCAACTCCGCCGGCAGTTAAACACACGCCTTACGACGCGAGACGGTCACTCCTGTACGACACAAGCAACCATGGTTGCATTTTCATCATCTTCACCAGGAGAGAAACGTAGATGACGAGGTGACTAAGGAAGAATTACAGCAGGTGACACGCACTATCAACACGGCACCGGTGACGGCATTAATGGACGAAATTTCGCCTGAAGAGGTGGCGGACCCTTGACAAAGTCTCCATGCAGCTGCGGATTACCAGTCGGATTTCCTGGTGTTTTCGTAGCGCCATGTAGTCCCGATGGCTTACAATGTTCCGAGAACTCGTTTCTCCAGACTGCACAGTACCGCCTACCTTCGTCGAATGACTTCTCATAACAGTACACAAGTCAGCGTTGAACGCTGAACACAAGATTTTCGCCAGGGTTTTTGCAGGTCGCGTTATGAAAATGTTGCCAATGATCCTCGCTCCAGAACAGGCGTCGCAGTCGGGAGATGCCAACATCCAACTGGAAACTAGGGACTTCTGGCACTTTATAGCGATCGCCTGGGCGTGTAACCTGAGAGTGGGAATCGCATCCATTGATTTCAGTTGGGTCTTCCATAAAGAGCACCATAACCTCTTCCTGCAGGCGATGGACCTCTTGGGATTTCCGCCGAAGCTTTACAATACCCTGCGGCGCCTTCTTGCAGCAGCCAGCTGTTATGTATGGGTCAATGGGCCCAACATCCATCCAGGTCTCACTGATAAGGTTGCCCTACCTTTATGCAGTTGTGCTGCAGCTAATCCTCCGGGTTCTCAACGACAGGCTATCGGCCATCACCCTGCAGGACGTCACCTTCCACTATAGGGCTTATGCTGACAACGTGGTATTGATGATTCATTCCACCGATGAAGTCCGCAGCTTACTAAACTGGATAGAACGATATGGGCAGGCCGCGGGGAGTCTTCTGAACATAAATAGGTGGTGGGGATGGATATTGGGTGCGGTCTCAGGCTGTCGTCCACCTCCCGCCAGTTACTGAAATGAAATGTTTGGAGTCATGTTTAAGAAGGGTGCGCACGGAACGACAGCGAGTAACTAACGACGGTTACTACAGATTGTATGCCTGATGGTGCGCCAGATCATGTGGGACTTGAACCAGCTGCCAAGTGTGGAATATCTGAACCTCTATGTGACGTGAAAACTTAATCATGTAGCATAAGTCCTTCCCCTACTGGCGGTGGTATGTTACAGACTTCAGGCGACTTTCTGTTGTTTCCTATCCACAGGACACAAACTAGGTTATGATGCTCTGATTTTCTTCCCTCCCTATCCCCAGCAATGGAAGGCTGTGACTGGTTAAAGTCTGGGCACGAGCAGATATCAATTATATGAGTAATATGTGGAAACGGTGTACCAGTCAACCCGCCTGCCTCGCAGTTCGCTGCTGAACGTCCTGATGCCTGCCGCTCACGTCTCACCGATGTCGGTGGCGCACGTCATGACACAGCTCTCCCACGTATCGACATTCAATCTGAATTACAACTATCTAACCTCGGGTTTCCGACAAATGGGCACACAAAACGCGAAACATTTTTACACTACCTTTATACGTCCTGTTTCGTTTAACGTGGTAGAAACCAAGCACACGAGAGTGGGAAACGATACACCACCACTTCTGCCAACCACCGCGCCCGTGATGTGGTATCAAATCACCAACAAAAAATATGTGACGAGACATAGGCTCTAAGCTATAGGATTGACTGTCTCTCTACTTTGTCCTGACTGTCACCTCCTGGACACCGATGAACATCGCCTCACGTATGTGTCGTCGTCCGGAGTTCGGCGACGGACGGAGAAGATCTTAGCTTGTTACCTCCGTTCCACACATGACGTGATTGAACTTCCAACCATCTTGCGTCTATGAATACATACATTCCCCTTGCAAAACGAAAAAGAGTCATGATGATCTCTCCATCGGCAAACGATTGCGGACTAGTCCCCCACTAGGAACCGCGGGAGGGGATTGCGAAGGGGAAAACAATGGATAACCAACGAAAGAATGACGCTCTGCGAGTTGGGGTGTCCAATGTCATAAGTTTCAACGTGTAGGAAACCAAGACACTCGGGAAATGCTAAGGCTCTGTCTTGATATCATGGGAGTCAGTGAAGTGAAAAGACAGAGATTACTAGGCAGACTAGTATAGGATAATATCAACAGCAGTAGAAAATGATGTTGTGGGAATATAATTCGTTACATGTAGGAAGTTCAGTGATAGGTTTGTTCTCATCAGAATCGACGGTAAATCAACACTAACAACAACAGTTCAAGAATACCTGACGACGTCGCAAGGAGATAATGAATGAAAAAGAAAGGATACTAAATCGGTAATTTAGTACGTAAAGAGAGATGAAAATCTAATAGTCGTGGGACACTGGGATGCTGTTGAAGGGGAGGGAGTGGAAGAAAGGATTACGTGCTAATATGAGCTTCGTAGTAGGAAAGAGACACGAAGTCAGTCAGTAGTACCGGATACTTTGTTCAGGAATCACAAAAGGAGGAGGTATCCTTGGCCGGAAGATACAGAAAGATTTCAGTTAGGTAGCATCATGGTCAGAGAGAGATTTCGAACTCAGATATTGAATTGCAAAGCATACCCATGATCAGATATGGACTCAGAGCACAATTTGGTGGGATAGGAAAGTACTAAGGAATAAGGAGTTACTCTAGAAGTTCTGTGAGACTATAGATACTGCCATAGTGAAGAGCTGACTAGACACTTCAGTAGAAGAGGAGTAGACATCTGTAAAAAGATGAGTCTCATAAGTTGTAGACAATGAAGAAGGTAACTGCGGGGAAACCACAGGTAACAGAAGAATTATTTCACATGATCGACAAAAGAAGGGAGTGCAAAACTGATCAGGAAATTCTGAAACACAGAAATGCAAGTCACTTACGAATGAAGTAAATAGGAAGTTCAAGGAAGCTAAGGCGAAATGGCTATGTGCAAAATGTGAAGAATCGAAACAGAAATAATTTAGGAAGTGCTGACCTAAATTATAGAAAAGTAAAAACTGCGTTCGGTGAATTTAAAAGCAAGCACGGTAACATTAAGAGCGGAATGGGAATTTCACTTTTAAACGCCGCGGAGCGAATGGGGATGTGGAAAGATTACACTGAGAGCGTCTAGAGGTGGAACACTTAGCTGATGACGTCAAAGTATACGAAAAAGGAATGGACAAGGAACGGATACGGGATCTTGTGTTACAATCAGAACTTATAAGAGCTTTGCAAGACTTAAAATCAAATAAGGCAGAAGGGTTAGGTAACATTCCATCGAAATTTCTAAAATCATTAGGGTAAGTGGCAACCAAACAACTATTCGCCTTGGTGTGTAGAACTTATGAGACTGCCGGTATACCATCAGATTTTCGAAAAAACTTCATCCGGACAATTCCCAAGATTGCAAGAGCTGATAAATGTGAGAATTATCGCATCAGCTTAATAGCTCATCCATTCAAGTTGCTGACATGGTACAGATGTATGGAAAAGAAAACTTAAGACAATTTAGAAGGTGATCCGTTTTGCTTTAGGAAAGCTAAAGGCACAAGCTAGGCGTTTCTCACGTGCAGTTAGTAATAGGTTCCAGAATGAAGGGAAATAAAGACATATTCACAAGGTCTGTCGACCTGTAAAAATCGTTCAGTGATGTAACATGGCGTAAGATGTTCGTAACCCTAAGAAAAATAGCCTAAGCTGTAGTGAAATACGGGTAATGTAAAATGTGTACAAGTACAAAGAGGAAACTATGAGTTGTTCACCAAGAAGGCAGGGAACGGATTGAAACTGGTGTAAGCCAGATAGTCTTTTGCTCCTGCTATTCAATCTATATAGAAAAGTCAAAACTATCTGAAGCAATGACAGTAATAAAAGAAACATTTAAGAGTGAGATTAAAATTCAAGGTGCCAGAATATTGGCGTTAAGATGCGCTGATGACATTGCTATCCTCATTGAAAGTGAACATGAATTACAGGATCTGTTAATTCGAATTAACACTCTAATGAGTACAAAATACGTTTTGAGAGCAAATTGAAGAAGGAAGAATGTAATGAGAACTAACAGAAAAGAAAACAACGACAAACTTAACATCATAGTTAGTGATCGTTAAGTAGATGAAGTTAAGAATTTATTCCGCCTGGGCAGTAAACTGACGCATGTCGGGCGGAGCAAGTATGACATAGAAAGCAGACTACCACTGGAGAAAAAGTCGTTCCTAGAAATCTACTAGTAAGAAACATAGGGCTTAATTTGAGGAAAAAACTTCTGAGAATATACGTTTGGAGCACAGCATCGTGTGACAGTGAGTCATTGACTGAGAGAAAACCGGAAAGGAATTGAATAAAAGCATTTGAGATGTGGTGCTACAGAAGAATTTATAAATTAGGTGGACCATTATGGTGAGGAATGAGGAGGGCCTCCGCAGAATTGGCGAGGAAAGGAATATGTGGAAGACACTGACAAGAAGGAGCTCCGAGACGAGAGGACCTCTGTTAAGACATCGCGGAATAGCTTCCATCTTACTAGAGGAAGTTACATAGGTGGAAAACTGTAGACGAATACACAGATTGGGATATATCCAGCAAATAATTTGTCACGTGGGTTGCAAGTCCTAAACTGAAATGGAAAGGTTGGTACAGTAGAGAAATTCCTGGAGGGCTGCATCAAACCAAGTAGAAGACTTATGAGTCAAATAAATAAATAATTAAAGCAACGAGACTGCCATAGCTAATGGAAGACGCTGTGAAAGCGGGTCAGAATGGAGCGTACCTGATGCTTCCTACTGACATGGCAAGTACAGTGTACCAGGCGCTGTGGGGATTAACACATGTCTCAGACGAACAGAGGAACCAGAGGTGTAACAATTTCGCAGCAATAAGGCAGGACCACCTGATTCCTTCACTTATGAGCCATTGTTTTGTTGTAACTTTACAGAAACCAATGCATTAGCAAAAGATGACAGGCTAAATTCTGATAAATACTCATCATTTCTAATCAAAGGTATAGCAGTCTGTCATCTACCAGTATTGTGAACAGGGGGGGGGGGGGGACACTTACGACAGTCTAAGCATTCTCTAGTGTACTTAGGTTAAGAGGTCACCTCCAAACTGCCGCTGCTAGATGCAGCGCTGGCGTTCATGTTGGGACCAATGTTGTGATCATTAGGCGTCATAGAAGAAAGTGTACTGGCCTTAATTCGCCAGCGAGTCTTGTTGTGTCATCTCGGAACGCGCCGTCTCTGTGTGCCTGTAGTCACGACTCGAGAGTCTCGGCTGCAGCCCATTCGTCGTCTGAGTGTGTTGTCGGTTATGAGTGGGCTCGACCCGCTCAGCAAAGAGAGCGAGAAGTATAATCACGAGTCCCGCTACCTTTTTTTGGCTCATCAATCTTCTTACTGCTTTGATGCGGCCCGCCACGAATTTCTGCTGCATACGAACCGTTTTTAAAGAAATTTGCGCAGTTCAAATATAAACTACTATTTTTCTTTCACAGGATCATGTTTTCACATTTATAACTATTCTCAAGTGCAAGTTGAAATTTCAGAAAATGTCCAACCTGTCTAAATAACAGGAGCAACCACTGGGCGTGATGATCATTACATAACAATATTACGACTGGTCATCTAGCAGTGAATATTTTTCTCTTTAGACACACATTGATATAGATGACTGCTGCAAGTTTATTTTAATTTTTAACATCTATTCAGAAACCTCAACAATTACGCTGACATAACATACTTCAATAGAGATCCTGTGTCTGTACCAACACAGCAGATGTCATGACATGAGAACTATGTGCTACATCTAAAGTGTGATTAATTATTGGAATAAATTACAGAAATGAATAATAAGCTAAAAATGTGCTGTTAGTCAAAGGCTATACCTGCTACAAAAGCAGTCTTTAAGACTGCTTGTGTCGCAGTTATAGTGATATGTTATTGGACACGTTCTTTGAGTTCTCAAGGCTGTACGCCTAGTTGGTTAGGAAGGAGCTGACGTTTGTGATGTCTGAAGATGGGTATAATCCTGAAACGTGTAACTTGTTCTAATAAAAGAGTCTATTGAACATCTAATGACTTTATTACGATTGTACAGCATTGGTTGCCAGTTATTATCGACTATTGTAGAGTTTGAGTAATAAATGTGCGTTCTAATAATGATGTTTTTAAGTCGATACGTCTGACAACTATCAGAGATCTTCTCATCGGACAATTATTACCCTTAGCAGGGTGGTGTACTGCAGCTTATGCTAACGATCCATTTCCACTACCCACTATCCACTCCCAGCAACTACAATGTATGTAGAGAACAAGAGTGGAAGGTATCTTGTCTCCTACGAAACTTGCCTTCCAGGACGGCATACGTCATTATGTTAATTAAATAGGCTTCGAGTCACCCATATCTGAGAAAAAGAACGTATTTCCTATACTAGGTTCTTGGATAATAGTTTTCACTGTGGTTCTGGTTCAAACACTTTCCGCAAATTAAGGTATGTGGTATTTGCCTTGGCTCTTCATCGATAGTTCACAGGATGTTCTGCGAGAAAAGAACAAGTTGAGTTCTATAAGAGCTATGCTTTGTAAAACAATTCCGTATCTAGGAAATTTCGGTTTTGCGAATTTGTTCTTTTGTCATTGTATGTGGGAGTGAACTGCCCTTTTTCCCAGCCGGTGGGATTTCCGCTAGGTGAGAGATTCACGTTAAATTCAAGCTAAGAGGCGAACAGCGAAGAGTACAGTAAGTGATCTAAATTTGGGGTACCATTTACTTTTATAAGACACTACATTTTATTCAAAATACATTAAACATGTTGTAGTAAAGGATACTTTAAAGTGTCTTGCTTACAACCATGATAAAATGTAATATACACTTACTATTTGTTATTACTTTGGATTTAAATAACAAAATTGCGAAGTTGACTCAACTTAGAGATGTGGTCTAAGTTTTGGCTAATCCTAAAGGTATTTAGGTGTCACTGAAAAAACTCAGTTAAATTATCTCTAACTAAGCAGTCTACATCCATTGAACTAGCACATTGGACTAGAATTTTCTTTCTAGACATGGAATTCAAGTATCTGAAATTGATGGTGAATCATAGGAAATAATATCACAGCAATTTAGTAGCTGTATGGGATCTAACAGTCAATGAGTAGCTTTAGTTGGATACAGTGTATCTCAAGAAACGTGTGTACTCTCTTCTTCAGCAACTGAGGCCATCATGAAGACTAGACGTGGTGGTATCAGCATAAAGCTTCCAATTATCTACTAATTTTTGTAGCGCATGCTGAAAGAAGCCTCTTAGGTTCCTTCAAACGACTTCCTGAGTTTCTTGTAGCACCAGACATGGACGTTCGTGAATTCTGGAAATCAGAATTCATGTTTCATAGTATTTTTAAAGACTTGTACTTAATCTTGTACAGCGTCTACGGTATAAAATTCATCTGACCGATAAATAGAAAGCACAAATTTGGGGATGATCTGCACTGTTAATTCATTTCGTTAGACCATTTTGGCTTATTTTGACTTACAGTCGTCGTCAAAGAGAGTACAATACTTGTAAAAAAGGATGTTCACAAGGAGAATGAGATGCCAAGAGTCTGTCATCCTTGACTCTGTAGATAACGATCACAAAAATATGAAATTAACAAAGGACAATAGTAGTGACGAATAGCTTGGTGAATCATTACATCAGAAAAGTGAAGCTAAAATAGAGTAAATGATTTAACTGACAGTTTCAGTCACATTCACCATTCCTGTAGTTGCTATTTTCGTGTACGTTAATTTCTGTTGTACTGTAGTTTTTCGCAGTATCAAATCCGGTTGCGTCCGAGAGCTAGAAATAAGTAAGTTTTGATTTTTAATAGTTTACTAGAACGATCCTGCTGTGGTGTGTATGTACCGCACTGGGTCTCCCTGCGCGGCCGCCGCGCGCCTGTGTGCCGACCCGCCCGCAGTGCGCGCGACCGCAGCCCGCAGACCACTCGGGCGCCACTGGGCGTCGCTGGCCGCATCGTCCGCATCAGGCGCGCTCCCACGCCGCTATTACGGCACTGGCTGTGCGGCCTGCGCCACTCCTATTATGAGGTGACTACGGACTAACCGCCTCGTTCGCCCTCAAGTGCACGTGCCCTTCTACATCGCAGTGGGATGCTCGTATTTCAGCCACGGCATCCAGGTAAGAGCCAACAAATTTGTTATAATTTATTTAACTGTCTCATCCTATACGATATTGCATTTTACGTCCATTATAGGACCCCTATCAATTCTATTGCTTCATTAGTGCAGGAAACTGCGAATACCATCTGTGAAATACTTTATTGTGGGTAACAAGGAACAATTAATTTACTACTTCTGTCCCTCTCAGATATGTTTTTTCAGTTTATTTCTAACAGAAGCAACTACAGCTTCCTCTTCTGACACCTACAAAGCAATACAGAGTAATGACTCAGGCATGTTATAACAATTGTAATTAGAACATACAGAGCGCTACAAAACTTTTCATATACATTAATATTTTAAATCTACATTTTTACTGATGATGAACTTTAAACATGATTTCAACATGAAAAAATCTGTTGGAGACTAGTCAACATTAACTCAAAGGTGAAGGTAAAATTTACAGAAAAATTAATATTTAGAAACGGTAAATTACAAAGTAATACATATCCCTTAGGGGATAAAGTATAGATTCATTATCAGGTAGTTGTATTTCACTGCAGTCTCACAAACTCAACAATACAATTTTTTATGGGTACATTACGTGAGTATTTGCTATATATAATTGATCGACTGCTATTTTCATTCTTATTGTGTAGACTGTGTCTGACGAAGCTGAAATAAGAGTAGAGAAATCCGGAAATGGGTAAACCTACTAGTGAATCATGTAGTATCTGGTATCTTAAGACGTATTCTCTCAGTCAACGCACATTTACGACTGTCCGATAGCCAATAAGGTTTTTACTATATATAAAACAAGTAGATGTACTTGAGATACGAGACATTCACCAATTCACATTCGTGTGCTGAGGAATATGTGATACGGCTTCCACTAGTCTTCTTGGAAATTGTCAGAAAATTAGGATTTGACAGAGGAATCGGTCGAGGAGTTCCTCTATGAGCAAAGTATACACATCAGTTCTAAATTTAATCATAGCATCGAGATTCATAATAACTCTAGAGCATTTACTACTGACTGGGGTTTGCTCTTCTAATGATAGAAAAACAGAGACTAAAGCATATTATGAAAACTTTCAAAGAAAATGCAACAAAACGGAGCACTCATTAACCTGCAGAGATTTGAATAGCAGAATAGGAAATAGTGCAGTGTCTCTTACAATGGGACCTACAGGCGAACATCATAAAAATGATAACGGACATTCTCTTATACATTATACCTAAAGAAGTGGACTGAAAATCTTTTATTGGTGTTTTTTTAGGAACAGATATACATACTATTACTTAGTAGTAGCAAAACTAACAATGCTCGTTAGTTAGAAGCAAACAAAAGACTTGAGACAACAGGCGAAGAAGGCTTACACGATGATACGATGAAATTTGTATAACAGAGCAGATTAAATCTTTGCTTTATCCAGACCGATACAAATTATAATTTAGAAACAGAACAGCAAAATATAAAGTCATGTAATCAACAGGGCGCGATTGACTCACTGGGAGAAAGTAATAAGAGAAGAAATATGGAACTATAAGAATACAGAACGAATACTAAGGCAAAGAAGTGAGCATACCCGATGTATTTTCAGGTCAAAACAGAATGTGTGAAATAATAGTATAAAGAGAAAAGGAACAAAGTAAGATTAACAAATGAAGAATCGGGGAAAAATTTTGCGAGCGGCACTGAACCCGATATCCATCGAAGATGGCCAACTGATTACTAAATGATAAATCATTTACAAAAAACTGATAATGAGACAAAAAATGAAGCATAATACCGGCAGACAAGTGGATATAACGTTATAAACAATTCTGGTGTAACGAAAACCAGGCTTTAGTAGAGGACGCCTCCCCCACCTCTTGAGAAATAGACAAGCCATATTAAAATCGATCTCATAACGATCCAATAAGTAAATGAGTCACTGAACAAAGGAAAAAACCGGAAAACAATTGGACATAACGGCCCAAACGCCGAGTTACTGAAAAATGGGGAACTACTTTTAAAGCTTAGGTGGTTTCATTTATTAAAAAAAAAGTGTTGGAAAAGACGCTAAATTCCAAAAATGTAGGCAGTTGCAGATAAAAGATAGAAGACAAGATTTCAGTATTTATCGTGGTATGACACTTGTTGCGATGGCGTATAAGATATATGCCAAAGTAATAGAACAACGTTTATAAATCTTTGCTGGCAATCTATTTTTAGAAGAACAAAATGGTTTCAGAAAAGAGAAATCCTGCACTGATTGCGTAATGTATACGAGTCGAAACTGCTATGGACTAAGATCAGAACCAGAAACAAAACAAGTGAACAAGTTAGTAACTTCAGTTATCTGAAAAATATTACAAGCTACCAAAATAATCTAGACATTGTTACGAAACTGTAGAAATATCAAAGTATGCACGGAACAAGGCAGTGGTAAAAATGTTGAGAAAAATAGAAAAATCAATTTTTATTATATATCTGCTACCCTCACATTTTTACTGTGAATGTACTTGCTCAGCTATAAAACGCAAGAATGCACAAGATTAGATACACTAAGAAGTGAAAACATAAGAGTAGAATGCTCTGTGTGAGAACATCAAGTCTAACCGACAAGGCTGACGAGAATATCTAAAAAGAATGCCATGTTCGAGACTACCAAAATAAGCCTTATATTAAACTTCTTGGCAGATTAAAACTGTGTGCCCGATCGAGACTCGAACTCGGGACCTTTGCCTTTCGCGGGCAAGTGCTCTACCAACTGAGCTACCGAAGCACGACTCACGCCCGGTACTCACAGATTTACTTCTGCCAGTCTCTCGTCTCCTACCTTCCAAACTTTACAGAAGCTCTCCTGCGAAACTTGCAAGACTAGCACTCCTGAAAGAAAGGATATTGCGGAGACTTGGCTTAGCCACAGCCTGGGGGAGGTTTCCAGAATGAGATTTTCACTCTGCAGCGGAGTGTGCGCTGATACGAAACTTCCTGGCAGATTAAAACTGTGCGCCCGACCGAGACTCAGACTCGGGACCTTTGCCTTTCGCGGGCAAGTGCTCTACCAACTGAGCTACCGAAGTACGACTCACGCCCGATACTCACAGCTTTACTTCTGCCAGACTCTCGTCTCCTACCTTCCAAACTTTACAGAAGCTCTCCTGCGAACCTTGCAGGATTAGCAGTCCTGAAAGAAAGGATACTGCGGAGACATGGCTTAGCCACAGCCTGCGGGAAGTTTCCAGAATGAGATTTTCACTCTGCAGCGGAGTGTGCGCTGATACGAAACTTCCTGGCAGATTAAAACTGTGCGCCCGACCGAGACTCGGACTCGGGACCTTTGCCTTTCGCGGGCAAGTGCTCTACCAACTGAGCTACCGAAGCACGACTCACGCCCGGTACTCACAGCTTTACTTCTGCCAGTCTCTTGTCTCCTACCTTCCAAACTTTACAGAAGCTCTTCTGCGAAGTTTCGTATCAGCGCACACTCCGCTGCAGAGTGAAAATCCCATTCTGGAAACCTCCCCCAGGCTGTGGCTAAGCCAAGTCTCCGCAATATCCTTTCTTACAGGAGTGCTAGTCTTGCAAGTTTCGCAGGAGAGCTTCTGTAAAGTTTGGAAGGTAGGAGACGAGAGACTGGCAGAAGTAAAGCTGTGAGTAGGGGGCGTGAGTCGTGCTTCGATAGCTCAGTTGGTAGAGCACTTGACCGCGAAAGGTAAAGGTCCCGGTCGGTCACACAGTTTTAATCTGCCAGGAAGTTTCGTGTCAGCGCACACTCCACTTCAGAGTGAAAATCTCATTCTGGAAGCCTTATATTATACGTCTTTAGGTATAAGATATGTAGAAAAACCCAGAAAAAATGGCTGGACATTTAGGGAGACGGAACAGGCCTATGGCGTCGACCGTAATGAAAGGAGGAGAATTTCTAAATTTGATTTTTAAATCTTTCGAGTGGCACAACGAAGAAGGAGATGTGCAAATGGAGGGCAAACCCTTGAAATGGGAGCTACTCGTGCTGGGGAAACGTCAGGAAAATCGTTAAGGAAACTCCGACCAAAGATCCTGAAACAGAAGCTAACAGGTCTTCCGCCAAGAAGTGGACATGAAAACCATAACAATTTAGTAACCTGCCTTCTGTCAGTCGCGTATGTCGGTGGGTTACCCCGTTTCCTGTCTGCACTGTAGCAGCAATGTTTCCTCATTCGTCACTGCTCCGCTTGCGTACTTTTCCCATCGTGTCACCTGCCACCAGGCGGCGATAGATGTTACAGTGGACCACGGTCATAATGCTTTGGTTCAATAATGTATACAACTCAAAGTTGCAAAGTTACGGGACCTGACGGAACTTCTGATTGACACAGTCACAGTGTATTTTATCTAAAGTTAGGTATGAAATGTAGCGCGGCGTAGCCGCGTGGTCCGTGCGGCTCCTCCCGTCGGAGGTTTGAATCCTCCCTTGGGCATGGGTGTGTGTATGTTGTCCATAGCGTAATTTTAAGTTAGGTGACGTAGTGTGTAAGCCTAGGGACCGATGACCTCAGCACTTTGGTTCCATAGGACCTTACCATAAATTTCCAATTTTCATGTCTGAAATGAATCATTAATGAAGAATGTGAGAGGTACGCTAATGATCCTGATAGAAATTCCATTTTGTCATTAATATTACGGGTGCTGTCTGTTTAGTGTGCTTATTGAAAACTTCCAAAAATGAAAATTTGTGAGAAGTACATGGTTCATTTTAACTGGAAAAACAATGCTGTGCAGTAAGTCAGAAGCAACAACTGAAAAGTATCTTTTATGTTAATAGGAATATTCTTATATTAATGGTCTCTGATGAACGAAGTAAATTGGTACTTTCGTGTGTTCTAATAGCTTATCTTGCAATAAAAATGTGCACAACAGCATTGCTCTCGAAAGTCACAATATGCACCGAGATACAGTTTCCCCTGCCGATGCAATCTTGCGCAGCCCTCAATGTTATACATTTCTTTCATAAACAACAAGCGCGATTTTCCTATTTTCACGGTCCCTACGCGCTAACTACTAGTCCTAGAGATAAAAAAATAAACAGGTCCTCTTTTTGCGAAATTTAATGTAGTTAAATTTTGTACTCGGATACGTATTAGCTGGAGGCCCAAGTTTTGACGTTATTGAAGAAAATCGTACAAAAATGTTCTTCAAACGCACCGCCACCCCCACATTCATCCATCACCAGTCAGAATTTCTAGTATGTTTCTTGTGGCACTCCCGCTCAACAAAAATTCGCTTCCTCGTATCAATGAACAAAACTTTCCGATTATATGAACTATTTCCGATATTCGACGTTTTTTGGTCTCTATTGACTGGGCTATTACGCCACTAGCTAAGTCGTCTATTCCGTTACGTCATTAATTTAAACGTGTGCTTGAGGGCAATGAAGGAGAAACGGCATTTGTACACATTGACTTTAAACTATTAATTTGAAAAATCCATCGAAACTCAACCTTACAAGCACAATAGCTTCTTATTCAGAATTACTAACGAAACAACTTTAAAATGTTTATTTTGTGCTGTTAAGACACACAAAATTTACGACAACGTCTGTTTTACAATTCGTAAGTGCTCCACTAAGCCGGTGACGTAATAAGGACAATCAATGTAGACGAAAAGTAGTCGAACATGGGAAATAATTCGTACAGTCACAAATATTTGTGCAATTGTAGGAGGGAGTGCCACGAAAAACGTGCTAGACATCGTGACACGTAGGGACTTAGTGAGCGAATGTAGGTGCGTTTTTAACGCTAGTTTTGTACCCTTTTCTTAAATAACTCGAAAACTGCCGCCTCTAGTGAAAACGCGTTCCAATAGAAATTTTAAGAGCATTTAATGACCTACAAAATTTTCTATTCATTTTATCTGTAGGATTTATACAAAACGCATAGCGAGCGAGAGAATATGAAAATCTCTCGTATAATTGATGAAGGCAAGATACGACGTTGCAAGTTGCACAAAACGACACGTGTATGGGCAGATAAATCACCCTCTAGACATGGCCCATAATTTTAGTCAAACCCATTCGACGAATATGGAAAGAAGAAACCGTTAAAATGATTATTGCCAGTGTAAAATTATACAGAAGCAGTGGAATACACGTTAAGAAGCACTCGTTGGTCTTTTCGCTGCTTTTTTTCAGTTTACAGTACTGTGTTCACAGCCATCTTAAGCATGCAAGCCGTCGACTCTAATTCTGAGGCTGCCACAACATTGGCATGCATAAGATTGACGAGCAGCGAGGCGCTGTACTCTTTGTCACTGTCTGTCCCATCCTTCACGCAACGCGTCCATCCCGGCGCCCTCTTGTCACAGGCGAAAGGTCTTGGTGTGGTGCGGTCCCCTCGGCGGTGCTCCTGGACAGAAATCACGTGCCGGGGCGGCTCTTGGTGTTTCTGCTGTTGGTATTCCGCCGCCGTCAGCATATGATGCCTAATGGACATGTGTTGGCAGCGGACGCGCGCGTGACCGACATGCAGACGGCGGCCGGCCGCCCTCGTCAGCGCAGCGCCGCTTCTGCCGCCACAGGCGCCACCACAACAACCACCACCACACCACCACCACACCATACCGGGTGCTGGCGCTACTACCGAGCCTCTAGGGGTCGTCGTGTGACTACATTGAATTGCTTAGCACCAGTACGAGTCATTACGACATACCGATCTCTACGTTCCATAAAATAACAAATTATCCAAAGATCTATTCTCTGTACCTCATTTAAGCTTCCATACCTAGCGTTTCTATATTTCAATGGACTTTGTCGACTGTAAATTAACTATAGGCACACGTGTATAATCTGGCTGGAGAGATGAAATACAGTAAGGTGGAAAAAGACATACCTCCTAATATCTTGTCGGATCTCCTTTGCCCGACATAGTGCAGCAACTCGACGTCGCATTGATTCAATAAGTCATTTTTAGTCCCCTGCCGAAACACTGAGGTATGCTACCTCTACCGCCGATTACAATTGCGAAATTGCTTCTTGTGTTCGATTCTTTTTTTTTTCGAAATTACCTTTAGAATATGTCTTATAAATATTCAGTTCATGTCGAGCGATCTGGGTGTCCAAATCCTTCGCTCGGATTGTTCAGAATCTTCTTAAAACCAACTGAAAACAACAGTAGATCGGTGTCATGGGGCACTGTCACCCACCAAAATTCTCGTTGTTAGGGAAGATGAAGTCCATGAAAGGCTGCAAGTGGTCTCCAAGAGTCGAACATAACCGAGAAGCCTCTCACGTAAACACAGCCCACACCATTATGGAGCCACTACCAGATTGAACACTGCCTAGTTGACAACTAGGTCCAGAGTTCGTGGTGTTTCGAACCCTAGCACCAGCTCCTGCGGACTGAAATCGAGACTCATCTGCCCAGGTCTTGGTTTTCCAGTCGTGTAGGGTCCAACCGACTTGGTCGCGAGTCCACGACATGTGCTGCAGGCGATATAGTGTAGTTAGCAATGGCACTCTCTTCGGTCGTCTGCTATCATAGTCCATTGACGCCAAAGTGTCCCGCACTCTCCTAACGGCTACATTTCTCGTACGTTCCACATTTACTTTAGCGGTTATACAATGAAGTGTTGCTTCTGTGTTATTACTGACGCCTCTACGCACAAGCCGCTGCTCTCGGTCGTGAAGTGAAGACCGTCGGCGTTGTTCCTGGTGAGAGGAAATATATGAAATTTGTTGTTCTCGGCACACTTTTTACGCTATGGATCCCTGAATACTGAATTGACTAAGGGCTTCCGCAATAGAATTCCCCATGCATGTAGCTCCAACTACGATTCCGCGTTCAAAGTCTGTTAATTCATTTCGTGTGGCCACATGAACCACGTGAGCTCAAGTGAGAACTCTGCAATACACTGATCTTTTGTAACTTATGTACACGCTGCTACTGCCATCTACATATGTGCACATCGCTATCCCACGTCAGTGTAAACAGGTTATCACAGGTAGATCAGGAGCTGTGACTGTGTGCCTAGCAAATATCCCGTCACTCTGTTCGATTTAAGTACGACTACATTTTTATTCATATCAATTAAAGAAGAACAGAATACAATAGACTGCTTGCAGTGTATATTCAATTAATCAGACGAATTGTTTAAATGCAATTATTGTTTATTACACAATTATTTCAGTCCCAAGGTTTCCAGTTCCTACTCGCACTCGTTAGAATACAATTTTCAATATCGTTTCGGTCGCTTGAAATTTTACCAAAAGTGTCGTTCTCGTAACTTAGGAAACATGCCGGCGGGGAAACATATATTAACTTTCAAAACTCATATAGCAAAACTAGTGTTCTTTATGTGTCACTTGACCCACTCGGAGGCTAACTTCTAATTAGCATATTTTCCTTGCATGTTCGTTGTTACTATTCTTCTTTTCACCACGTTACACTACGTCTTGTGAGACTGTGTAGAGTTTTTTTTAAGACCAAAAGTGTTTCGCTTCGCATTAATTACCTTTAGTGGTCTAGTTTCTGTCTTGTACACTCCTGGAAATTGAAATAAGAACACCGTGAATTCATTGTCCCAGGGAGGGGAAACTTTATTGACACATTCCTTGGGTCAGATACATCACATGATCACACTGACAGAACCACATGCACATAGACACAGGCAACAGAGGATGCACAATGTCGGCACTAGTACAGTGTATATCCACCTTTCGCAGCAATGCAGGCTGCTATTCTCCCATGGAGACTATCGTAGAGATGCTGGATGTAGTCCTGTGGAACGGCTTGCCATGCCATTTCCACCTGGCGACTCAGTTGGACCAGCGTTCGTGCTGGACGTGCAGACCGCGTGAGACGACGCTTCATCCAGTCCCAAACATGCTCAATGGGGGACAGATCCGGAGATCTTGCTGGCCAGGGTAGTTGACTTACACCTTCTAGAGCACGTTGGGTGGCACGGGATACATGCGGACGTGCATTGTCCTGTTGGAACAGCAAGTTCCCTTGCCGGTCTAGGAATGGTAGAACGATGGGTTCGATGACGGTTTGGATGTACCATGCACTATTCAGTGTCCCCTCGACGATCACCAGAGGTGTACGGCCAGTGTAGGAGATCGCTCCCCACAGCATGATTCCGGGTGTTGGCCCTGTGTGCCTCGGTCGTATGCAGTCCTCATTGTGGCGCTCACCTGCACGGCGCCAAACACGCATACGACCATCATTGGCACCAAGGCAGAAGCGACTCTCATCGCTGAAGACGACACGTCTCCATTCGTCACTCCATTCACGCCTGTCGCGACACCACTGGAGGCGGGCTGTACGATATTGGGTCGTGAGCGGAAGACGGCCTAACGGTGTGCGGGACCGTAGCCCAGCTTCATGGAGACGGTTGCGAATGGTCCTCGCCGATACCCCAGGAGCAACAGTGTCCCTAATTTGCTGGGAAGTGTCGGTGCGGTCCCCTACGGCACTGCGTAAGATCCTCCTGTCTTGGCGTGCATCCGTGCGCCGCTGTGGTCCGGTCCCAGGTCGACGGGCACGTGCATCTTCCGCCGACTACTGGCGACAACATCGATGTACTGTGGAGACCTCACGCCCCACGTGTTGAGCAATTCGGCGGTACGTCCACCCAGCCTCCCGCACGCCCACTATACGCCCTCGCTCAAAGTCCGTCAACTGCACATACGGTTCACGTCCACGCTGTCGCGGCATGCTACCAGTGTTAAAGAGTGCGATGGAGCTCCGTATGCCACGACAAACTGGCTGACACTGACGGCGGCGGTGCACAAATGCTGCGCAGCTAGCGCCATTCGACGGCCAACACCGCGGTTCCTGGTGTGTCCGCTGTGCCGTGCGTGTGATCATTGCTTGTAGAGCCCTCTCGCAGTGTCCGGAGCAAGTATGGTGGGTCTGACACACCGGTGTCAATGTGTTCTTTTTTCCATTTCCAGGAGTGTATATTATTTCCATGTGTTTTTCTATATTTGGGTGTCCGATCTTTAACACTCTGTCATGCGCTGAAATCAATATGTTATCGCTTGAATGATCTTATATACACATCATCTCCTGTACATCGTGTGTAGTTGAATCCATATTTTAAATTCGTAAATAAATTTTAGCCTTTCCTTTTCCTCCCCTTTTCACATAACGCTGCGTCGACTTTGTGCATTATGCGCCGCCATCTATCCCGTCAGTAAGCATTATCTTCACTAAAGCTTAGCTTCTTCAAATCACTTTGGAGCCTGGCAAGCCAGCCAGCATGGACGTAGTTTTCTTGGTGGTTTCCGACATCCGACTAAGTGATACCGGGCTGGCTCCCAAGTACCGCTTCAGATACACGCTACGCAAATATCTTGGTAATGGTGTCCCAATTGCACATAGGATTTACTGTAGATGCAGACACATGGGATGGACACATTCCGTCTTGAGAGGGGGGAGGGGGGGGGGGGAGGATGGGGCAATGATGCACTTGAATGTTCAGTATCCTTATAACGGTAATTAGCACCAGAAATACTATTCTGGATATTCGTTATGCAACTGGTCTCAGGTCTCTCATCCTTCTGCCCTTCGTAGCCACAGAAAGGCACTTTCTCTCGACATGGTCATCAGGTCTTCGTGTTGAGTCACCGTACCTCAGCCTGAATTCTGAGACCTTTCCGTTTACGGTGACTACTTTAAAACTAGCTCTAATGAATTTGTTGGGCTATTTGTCTTTCAATATTTCTTCTCCTCCTCATCGTAACATGCGTAACTTCAATATCGTACAACAGCGCTGATGTCTGTAATAGGAATCTGATAGAATCTCTATTAATTACGAAAATCTACTGTAGTTCATTTTTAAGCTTTGTTGACACCTAATTTTGTCTGTAAGGTGTCTGATTCATGTTCCTGGTCATTTCAGATGTGTATTAACACTCGATCGTTAGTGAGATGCACTTTCAGGCTACATCATGGATATTAGTTTTCCTTTACATGACATTAACGCTATATTTCACAACACTAGAACTTATTCAAGATAAATGTCACTAATAATTTAAGTTTTTGTTAACTTACTGATCGACATTATACTAAATTAATGATGTGGCATAAAGAAAACCATTTTAGAAATATTCAATTTATTTTGACATCCTTGTATATGTCATTCATTTTCTTAATGATTCCAAAGAATGTACATGTGAAAATTACAACTACCAATCCAGGAACTACATTAAAACTTAGAAAATGGATGTTCGTAAATTATAAATTTGAGTCATCGATTGTTCTAGGAGTTTCTTGAACAAAGTATAAGTGATACACGTAGTAGTTTTGGAGCCAAGAGAGCCACTTAGCCAATGATCTCTTTGCTAGTTTGCAGTGAACAAATACACATTATGCCTTGTAGCAATTTTGCTAAATTCACTAGATGTAAGAAGTGCTTAAGAGTAAATAAATGCCAGATATACGAAAACTAAGCTAAATCATGCTGTTTTGTTTCAAAACCCAGGACCAATTTTACAAACATAATTATGCAGACATCGCGACTCCAGGACACTGACGCCAACTACAATTTTCGCATCGCCTTAGATTTGTCTCCAGCTCCTCTACTCTCCTTAAACATTGACTACAAAGATTGCATTAGTAGTGTTTATCACAAACAAGCAACATATTTTGGGACTTTGACCTGCTACAGTCTTTGTTTTTGAGAAATACTTCAATGTATGGAAACCAAATATTAATTAATCAACGAAAGCAGCAATAAAAAGTGTGATGATGAATACATTCGAGATCGTAAGAACTTACAAATTACCGTAACAGTGACTGAAAAGAAAGAATCAAACAGAAGATCATCGCATGACACCTCATAGGCTAGAAGACATATTATAAGAAAAGGCTATAAACGGTTGTTTCCTGGTGTGTTTGGTTTGCATCGTTTCAAAAATAAAAAAATAGCAATGAAACTCTTAGAAAGTGGGGGAGGTAAATGATTCTAGTTTTAATTCAGGCAATGAGGAACTTTTAAAGAATACCAGATCAGGACGATTTGTCTGACGCAACAATGGTGAAATGCAAGGAGATAAAAATGCTAAAAACGAATTTTTAAAACCTGGAATAAAAAAGGAGAGTCAAGTGGTCGAAACAAAACAGAAGGAAAATGGTAATCTATCTAAACGTATTGGTACTCAACTTTCACATTTAAATAATTCTTCGGACAACCATGTAAAGAACGTTAACAGTAAAATCCGATGTGTAGTTGTTAAGGAGTAGCATACAGTTGTGGAAACTTGTGTTGATACAAATCCATAATCCATAAGCTTACCTGTACTGAAAAATATTGAAACTTCAGACAATGGTGTTGATAAAGATAGAAATATACTTGTACTTATTGTCCAGGAAGCTTGTGTAGACATTACCACACCATCTATAAATTTACCTATATTGGAATGCAGAGAAAGTTCAGTGTGGTCTTACAAATTACTCAAAAGAACAATAATTGGAAACAAACATAAATGAAAAGCCAAACTTTTTATTAAAAACGTTTGTAGAAGCAATCATGCCTTTTCCATTGCTTGGACCAAGCTCCAAAATAATAGGACATTATCTCTATTATGTTTCTGTGAGACTTGTCATCCCAGAAGTATTTTGACAAACTTTTAAGCTGCACAGGAAAGAACTTCATACAGGCAGTTTTCTGAGCAATATACTTTGGTGTAGATTTATATTAAACGATTTTAAAAATGAGTTTAGGTATTTTTCTTGGCTGTGTGTTGTGCATGAAGCGAGCTGAAAGTTGAAAAACTGGGGCATGTCACTGACACAGTAAGAGTGCTCGAAACGTTCATGAAAGTGATGTTGACGAGTTGCATTAATAGTGCCCTCAGGTGGTTAGAAAGCCATTTTGTGTCATTTGTGTGCAAGCCCAGGGCTCAGATGCTTTTCCAGTATTATTTCTGAGATGTAGATTTCAGTTCTGCATGTTTTCCCTCTATTCATCGTTTTATTGTTTTACACTGCCAATCTATCTTGTACAATATTAGTACAGAAACCTTGTTGTAATTTTATTGAGGTCATACGATAATCTCAAACTGTCAGGAAGGATTACGCTCACATGAAAATCCTGAAACAAATAACGATGTGTTTATAGTGAGAAAATGTTTGAAGATGATAAAAACTATGTTCTGTGTTTCGAATATTTACTGTGTCTAAATTTTTGTGAAGTCCACGAATACTAAAGAAGAGAATGGCCGGATTTTAATGCTATTCTGAAACTCAATTTACTTACGATCAGTATTGCATAAGCAAAGAAGTAGTATTTTGTATCTTGCTGTGTTGAAGTAACTAAAGGTGAATGATGAAGTCATGTTAAAACCAGAGAATACTTTGTACAAAGTGGAAAATAAATATGTGCTCTTAAATAAAGAGAAGTCAGACTGGAAATGTTTTACAATTTTGTGATTCTAGTTAGCTGCTATTAACACTATGGAACAACTGAATTCCTAATGAGTGAAAAATATGTTCAAGGAAAATAGGAATAAATTTCTTGCAAGCTGTATAAACTGTGTTACTGTTTTAGTTTCAGTATGAGAAAAAGATAGAATAAATGAAGATGGTTGTCAGGTCAAAAGAATATCAACACAACATGATATTTCAACGACCTGCTGTTTTTTGGTTCAATGTATATGCTGTTTTGAAATGAGTGAGATATGTGGACTACATTCAGAGAATTATGCTACTTGAAGTACTACTGAAATTTGTGGAAGATACAGAGAAGTATTTTCTGGTAATTGTGGTATTGTAAAGACATTTATTACAGCCTGAGATTTATGGTACTGTGAAATGTATTTAAGGGTTATTGAAGATGTTCAGATGAAATATTATTAAATGTTATACAAAATTCATTCTGGTTATGAAGAAGTATAGGTGTTGATGTGTTAGGGACTGATTGAAAGGTTGTTTTGTAATTTTGGTTGCTCTTATTTGTGATAATACGCCTATATTGTTTTGAAGATTGACTAAGAAGAGTTGATGCTATTTGTTTGAGTACAAATTTGGTCTGTTATGATGTTGATGATTTCTGCACTGTGTCTGAAATGGGTCTTAGGTATGTGAATTTCACGTGGCAACTTTATATTTCATGGCTGTAATAAATTTAAGAAAGGGGGATATGACTTGACTGACCTATTTTGCATTGCGTATTATACTGTGACATTACATGAAATAGAAAGTTGGAAAATTTTTTGGTCTTTCGTGTATTGCTTTCTACATTATGTTTTTTATTGTATTTAATGGAAAATGAAGCGAGTTTCTCGTTCAAATCAAGTTTATTGGAGAACATCTGTTTAACTGAACATTAAGCCTATTATTAAAAAGATGGTGCTACTGATATTTACTATTTTAAGAAAGCTATGCAGACATCACAGCTTTCAAATCATAGAGTTCTCTCCTTATACCTAGACTGAAAATAATGCATTAATAGAGTTTACCACTAATGAAACATAAATTTTATAGTTATAATTAGTTATACTAAAACTGAAGGATGAATTTTATATCTCACAGTCATTTAATACATTATTTCTCTACTTTCGGGAAAATTTTTGCACCCCACAAGATCTCTGGAAACATAAAACACTTGTTTCAACAACATGTTATTCTATTTGTCGGCTTTTGTTGACTTTTCCTCTGTCGTTACTGATCCCACGTATTAAAATACACTCCTGGAAATTGAAATAAGAACACCGTGAATTCATTGTCCCAGGAAGGGGAAACTTTATTGACACATTCCTGGGGTCAGATACATCACATGATCACACTGACAGAACCACAGGCACATAGACACAGGCAACAGAGCATGCACAATGTCGGCACTAGTACAGTGTATATCCACCTTCCGCAGCAATACAGGCTGCTGTTCTCCCATGGAGACGATCGTAGAGATGCTGGATGTAGTCCTGTGGAACGGCTTGCCATGCCATTTCCACCTGGCGCCTCAGTTCGACCAGCGTCCATGCTGGACGTGCAGACCGCGTGAGACGACGCTTCATCCAGTCCCAAACATGCTCAATGGGGGACAGATCCGGAGATCTTGCTGGCCAGGGTAGTTGACTTACACCTTCTATAGCACGTTGGGTGGCACGGGATACATGCGGACGTGCATTGTCCGGTTGGAACAGCAAGTTCCCTTGCCGGTCTAGGAATGGTAGAACGATGGGTTTGATGACGGTTTGGATGTACCGTGCACTATTCAGTATCCCCTCGACGATCACCAGAGGTGTACGGCCAGTGTAGGAGATCGCTCCCCACACCATGATGCCGGGTGTTGGCCCTGTGTGCCTCGGTCGTATGCAGTCACGATTGTGGCGCTCACCTGCACGCCGCCAAACACTCATACGACCATCATTGGCACCAAGGCAGAAGCGAGTCTCATCGCTGAAGACGACAGGTCTCCATTCGTCCCGCCATTCACGCCTGTCGCGACACCACTGGAGGCGGGCTCCACGATGTTGGGGCGTGAGCGGAAGACACCTAACGGTGTGCGGGACCGTAGCCCAGCTTCATGGAGACGGTTGGGAATGGTCCTCGCCGATACCCCAGGAGCAACAGTGTCCCTAATTTGCTGGGAAGTGGCGGTGCGGATCCCTACGGCACTGCGTAGGATCCTACGGTCTTGGCGTGTATCCGTGCGTCACTGCGGTCCGGTCCCAGGTCGACGGGCACGTGCACCTTCCGCCGACCACTGGCGACAACATCGATGTACTGTGGAGACCTCACGCCCCACGTGTTGAGCAATTCGGCGGTACGTCCACCTGGCCTCCCGCATGCCCACTATACGCCCTCGCTCAAAATCCGTCAACTGCACATACGGTTCACGTCCACGCTGTCGCGTCATGCTACCAGTGTTAAAGACTGCGATGGAGCTCCGTATGCCACGGCAAACTGGCTGACAATGACGGCGGCGGTGCACAAATGCTGCGCAGCTAGCGCCATTCGACGGCCAACACCGCGGTTCCTGGTGTGTCCGCTGTGCCGTGCGTGTGATCATTGCTTGTACAGCCCTCTCGCAGTGTCCGGAGCAAGTATGGTGGGTCTGACACACCGGTGTCAATGTGTTCTTTTTCCATTTCCAGGAGTGTATGTAACTCTCTGAAGTGTAACATTATATCAGTGGTTTATAGCACTCGTGACTGAAGTTGCATTCCATGGACTCGTCACTGTTCTTCTAACTCATGGACCACTTGTTTCTTTACAGTGTTGGTTTCCGTACATGTGCAGTCAGAGTATTTATTATAACGTAGAACAATAAGGGACTTCGAGTGATGAAGACCTACATTATCATATTTGCTTCTGACGCAAATTTGTATGCTGTTGTGCAATCCACATAGAGTCATGTACAGTACTCTCCACCATGACTTGCTTGTAGGGCTTGCCGTAATATTATTCGGTTAGCAAAGGGGAAGAGAAATAAAAGATGTCGTTTCGGTACGACATGAGGGCGCTCCTTGGTTCCACTTGCTGTAGAATTATCGATGCTTGTCATCTCGTATCAATATTGTTGCCGCTATCATTTAAATACTGAGTAATAAGGAAAAATGCTTAGTACAACTTCTTCTGTCATGGACAATCCAGCTGTGAAATGGGTTATGGAATGCCCCGGAGAATATTTAAGAAGTATTGCTTGTACTTGGCTTTCCGTAAGGTTGCACAGTGTCGTTAATTTAAGTAGTGCCAGAAATCGAGGACTGTCATCTCACCATCACCAAACAAATAGTGGATGACGTAGCTGCATGTCCCTGTCACATAATTCGTTTTTGTTCTCGGAAAATACACGTCATCTGCGGAGGTACAGTAAACCGGTAGGGAGTCACGTGTGTGAGGGAAGCCATCAACCGGCTCATCAAGTGCCAAGCATCATCCGCCGAACAGCAGACAAGGTATGGTCAACCGCGTCCATCACTCCGCAGGTGACAATCATGGAAGGTCTGCGAAGTGAAACTGATATGGACGAGACTGGCACATCTTATTCCCGTTAACCACTAAGTACCAAGCGGACTGTTCGTCCACATCGGGAGGGGTGGCGCTTACCGTCTACTCTATGTGGTGGTAACCCCTGGACTACAGACGAATATGTGCACCGCTACACTCACTCCATTGCATGTAACGCTATTCTTCGAAACACCATTGCTACGTTCCCTCGACCTACTGACTGCCTGTAAATAATAAAAGCCTCAAAACAGCGCTACAGAGCTCAACGTACGTAGTTATGTTCCTGATAGATATGGTAACATTACAGCCTTCGAGAAGGTAAAGTATCTAAGATCCGCTGAATGTGTAAAGTACCAATGACTGATTAATGAATTGTTTATCTGCTAAATTTTAGTAGTACCTCATTTCTGCTCATTGGGTAAGTGGCAAATTGGTAGTCAAACACGCATTCTGGAAGAGCAAGAACAAAATCACTGCATGGACCTCATAATCAACTCATAATATCGTTTTCCACGGCTTCCGTATATTGGTGGTGATTAACGCTGAGATTGTTTTTTCAACATCAAATCTGAGGTTTTTCCCAGCCCTGGTCCAACAGCTCTTCCACAGACCTTTATGAGATTTATTTATTCCCCATTAATCCTGTTTACTGACGGTGATCTGCTTTGGGACTCGGTATGTTGATGTGTTTAATGGCTTCTTTTCTATTGATTTATCCATTTGCAAGCAATATAAATGAGCGAACATGTTTTGGGATCCATATTATTTAGACAAGTATAGAACTAATGCTTCGATTCTGGTCGTCTAGGGTCCACCTAAAACCGTACATTCTATTTTCTACACTTGTTTCTATTTCCGACAAGTCTCCATTCTTTAATTAACATCGAGCAGTGTTTTCATTTTCTTCTTTTCAAATTTTATACCAAATTTCCAAACGCACATCATTTTTTCTCATATATTTCTTTATATCCATTCTTATGCAAACTTTACAGGCCGCTGTGGCTGAACGGTTCTAGGTGCTTCAGTCTGGAACTGCGCTGCTACTACGGTCACAGGTTCGAATCCTGCCTCCGGCATGGATGTGTGAGATGTCCTTAGGTTAGTTAGGTTTAAGTAGTTCTAACTTCTAGGGGACTGATGACCTAAGATGTTAAGTCCCATAGTGCTCAGAGCCATTTGAACAATTTTTTTAGGCAAACTTTATTCATTCCTTGGGTGCAATGACTTTACTTCTGTAAATTTGATCTAAAGTGTAATTTTTAATGCACTGCGTTTCCTGTCTTCACTATATCTAGAAAAATCCCATCTTCTCTTTTTTGCTTACCGTCAGACAAGTTGTTGTTGTTGTTCTGGTCTTCATTCCTGAGACTGATTTGATGCAGCTCTCCATGCTACCCTATCCTGTGCAAGATCCTTCATCTCCCAGTACCTGCTGCAACCTACATCCTTCTGAATCTGCTTAGTGTATTCATCTCTTGGTCTCCCTCTACGATTCGTACACTACACGCTGCCCTCCAATGCTAAATTTATGATCCCTTGATGCCTCAAGACATGTCCTACCAACCGATCCCTTCTTCTAGTCAAGTTGTGCCACAAACTTCTCTTCTCCCAAATGCTATTCAATACCTCCTCACTACTTACGTGATCTACCCACCTAATCATCAACATTCTTCTGTAGCACCACATTTGAAAGCTTTTATTCTCTTCTTGGTCAGACAAGTATTAGGATGAATTTTATTCTTACTTGACACGGTCAAATTGGAGATAGACGATCTGTAATTGTTTTCGTTTACTGGATTCGTAAAAAATTCTTTGATAGAATCACATTTTTTTATTTTTACTGATTATTTGTCTCTACTAAAGTTGTTGACCATCTTCAGAGAACACGATAATTTTTCTTTTTTGTGTACAGACGACAAATGGTAGGAGGACGTCGTTATAAATTTTCTACATAGTTGTACAACTCAATTCCTTTATACATTTCGATGAAACATTAATGTAAGCACACTCACTGAATGATAACAGTATATCAAATAATCTACACACGTACTTGTGAGATCACAATTAATACACTACGTGCTACGCTACCCTTAAACGTCTTCTACACAGACTTGATTTTTCCTCATGCGATTTCCATATTTTTAGATTGCCGAAGAAATACATACATGGTTTTCGATTTGCTCTGGACGAAGCACACATGGCCACAATCGAGGTCCCGTAAGCAACCATAAAGATTTTTCTAAAAAGACATTGACCACCTCACCTCACAGTGGATAAATGAATTAAGGGTTATGACGATCACTTCTGGAATAATAAATAGTTTGCTTCCTTTTTTCTATCTATCTCAATTTTATTTGACTGCCGTTATGTGTCGAAACACACCAAAATTATTTACTTACCAAAGAAAGAAACTGTAACTGTCTCTGGATTCCAGTGGAGTACATAATAGTATCTATAGTACACGGTTCAGTCAAATTAATGAGACTGCCTGTCAGTTCCTGAACAACCACCTTTTACAGTAAGGACGTGCTGGAGGAGTCAGTGAGGTTGCGCAAAACACCGACGGGATGTGGACCCATGCTGACTCAAGTGCTTTGTCGGACTGCTCGACGTTTCGTGGTTGAGGATCCTCGACGGGAACAGCCCAATTGGGGAGACCCGCAGGTCCCCGATCGAGTTTAAATCCTGGGCGTTTGGCCAGGTCAGTACCGCAAATTCATTCCGATTTTCTTCCAACAACCCCTTACACTGAGAGTTGTGTGACACGTTGCATTGTTGTTCTGGTAGATGCCATCGTGGCAAGCGAGGACAAACAGCGTATATTTTCCCAATGATAGATGTATAATTGATTTGATCCATTGTGCCTTCCAGAACTACGACGTCACCCAGGGAATACCACTAAAACAGTCCTCGGACCGTAACCCTCCAATGGCTATATGTTCGATAGAACAAAACATGATTAAGGCAGCCTGTCGCCACTTCGCGGACATCCAGCGGTGGTACTAAGGTACCAATTCCAGGCTTCCAACCACTGTCAGCAAGGGTGCTGCTGTGGAGGCCCCTATGCAAGAACATATGTTGGATGGTCGTAGAAAAAATATGTGTGAAATCTTATGGGACTTAACTGCTAAGGTCATCAGTCCCTAAGCTTACACACCTAAATTATCCAAAGGACAAACACACACAACCAGCCGCACAGACCATGACTGCAGCGCCCTAGACCGCTCGGCTAATCCCGCGCGACGATGGTCGTTGAGGAGACACTCTTGTTACCCCCACGATTCATCTGGGCAGTCAGCTGCTCAAAAAATGAACGACACATCTCCGCAGCCGTCGTTCACCACGGCCATCTATAAATAAAAATGTCGTGTGACTTGGGTCTCCCGTCGGGTAAACAGTTCGCTGGGTGCAAGTCTTTCGATTTGACGACACTTCGGTGACTTGCACGTCGATGGGGATGAAATGATGATGATAAGGACAATACAACAACCACTCCCTGAGCAGAGAAAATCTCAGACCCACCCGGCAATCGAACCCGGGCCCTGAGGAATGAAATTCTGTACTTTTTTTTTTCTTGCTCATTGTTGATCGTTGTGTTCGGTCGTTGCGGACGTCGCAAGACATCCTGTTCAAGTTCGGTGGTCGATCCTTCGACTCAGATTTCTTACTGCAGTGCCAACCGGCTCTCTGGCCGAACACGCTGAGCTACCGTGCCGGCTACTTTAAACACGGCTGCATGCGAGCTGTTTACAAACAACTGTTACGGAAAAGATATCACCCTTGGCAAAAACGCCAGATGTCATATAAATCGCTCCGTTTCCACAATACGAGGTGGTGGTTACATGAATGAGACAGCACCGTGAAATAACTAGTCCGTCGGAGGAGTGCTACATACTCCTATACTCTGGATTACATGCAAAGATAAACAGGAAAAACATATGTAAGGTGGCCGCGTAGGAACCTGGCGGCTAGGCTAGTAGTGTGCCGGCAGTTGATGGCTAGTATAACTTCGGCAGTTGTCGCCGGCTCTGAGCGTAGCAGCGATAGCAGGCACAGACACTCAGGAGGATTCCTGAATTGGGAACTATTATTGCCTTGGTTGCGGCCGGCTGCAAACCTTTGGACAAGAGGAGCGCCTACCGAGGGAAGGAGTGTGTTGTGCGCTTCAGCGACCAACTTTCTCTAGGCAAGAAAGCTGTGTGTGCACTTCTGTAAACTACTGAATTAGTTTCTATGTTTAATGCTCCAATTTGAGTGTTCTTTGCCAAGTTCGGCTCAAGTCCCCAGTTCGTTACTGTAAGACGTCGAATTGTGTTGGCGTTCATTTATATAGGGTGCTCCATTGATCGTGACCGGGCCAAATATCTCACGAAATAAGCGTCAAACGAAGAAACTACAAAGAACGAAGCTTGTCTAGCTTGAAGGGGCAAACCAGATGGTGCTATGGTTGGACCGCTAGATGGCGCTGCCATAGATCAAACGGATATCAAATCCATTTTAAAAAAATAGGAACCCCCATTTTTAATTACATATTCGTGTTGTACGTTAAGAAGTATTTATGTTTTAGTTGGACCACTTTTTTCGCTTTGTGATAGATGGCGCTTAATATCCACAAACATATGGCTCAAAATTTTAGACGAACAGATAGTAACAGGTAGGTTTTCTAAATTAAAACACAGAACGTAGGTACGTTTGAACATTTTATTTCAGTTGTTCCAGTGTGATACATGTACCTTTGTGAACTTATCATTTCTGAGAACGCATGCTGTTACAGCGTGATTACCTGTAAATACCACATTAATGCAATAAATTCTTCAACCTCAATGAATTTCGCAATACATGTAACGACATTACCCTCAGCAGCGAGTAGTTCGCCTTCCGTTATGTGCGCACATGCATTGACAATGCGCTGATGCATGTTGTCAGGCGTTATCGGTGGATCACGATAGCAAATATCCTACAACTTTCCCCACAGAAAGAAATTCGGGGACGTCAGATCCGGTGAACGTGCGGGCCATGGTATGGTGCTTCGACTACCAATCCACGTGTCATGAAATATGCTATTCAATACCGCTTCAACCACACGCGACCTATGTGCCGGACATCCATATGTTGGAAGTACATCGCCATTCTGTCATGCAGTGAAAGATCTTGTAGAAACATCGGTAGAACGTTACGTAGGAAATCAGCATACATTGCACCATTTAGATTGCCATCGATAAAAAGGGAGCCAATTATCCTTCCTCCCACGATGCCGCACCATACATTAACCCACCAAGGTCGCTGATGTTCCACTTGTCGCAGCCATAATGGATTTTCCGTTGCCAAATAGTGCATATTATGGTGGTTTACGTTACCGCTGTTGGTGAATGACGCTTCGTCGCTAACTAGAAGGCGTGCAAAAAATCTTTCATCGTCCCGTAATTTCTCCGGTGCCCAGTGGCAGAACTGCACACGACGTGCACAGTCGTTATCATGCAATTCCTGGTGCATAAAAATATGGTACGGGTGCAATCGATGTTGATGTAGCATTCTCAACACCGACGTTTTTTGAGATTCCCGATTCTCGCGCAATTTGTCTGCTACTGATGTGCGGATTAGCCGCGACAGTAGCTAAAACACTTACTTGGGAATCCTCATTTGTTGCAGGTCGTGATTGACGTTTCACAAGTGGCCGAACGCTTCCTGTTTCCTTAAATAACGTAACTATCCGGTGAACGGTCCGGACACTTGGATGTTGTCATCCAGGATACCGAGCAGCACACATAGCGCACGCCCGTTGGACATTTTGATCGCAATAGCCATACATCAACACGATATCGGCCTTCTCCGCTATTGGTAAACGGTCCATTTTACCCTCGGGTAATGTATCACTAAGCAAATACCGTCCACACTTTCGGAATGTTACGTGATGCCAGGTACTTCCATGATTGTGACTATTACAATGTCATCTATCACAAAGCGAAAATAGTGGTCCAACTTAAACATTCATATTTCTTTACGTACTACACGAATATGTAATAAAAATTGGGGGTTTCTATTTTAAAAAAACTCACTTGATCAACCATAGCGCCATCTGGTTTCCCCCTTTAGGCTAGACAAGTTTCGTTCTTTGTAGTTTTTTGGTTTGATGCTTATTTCGTGAGATATTTGGTGCTTTCACTACCACTGGACCACCCTGTATATTAAGTGGGTTCTTTTCATATGCAACGTCCTGTATGTACTATTACGGGAGCGCTTAATATTTGTGTGTTGTCTTATAGGGTGTTTATACTACCAAGTTCAACTGCATTTTTTTGTTGTTTGTACAGGTTGGCCTCGTAACTTTAATTATTAAGTCTCTCTCTATGTGGACTTTAATTTTCGTTTGTGACTACTGTCTTACACGTGGCTGTTATGTGATTCAAAAGGTTACGTTCTATCTGCGTTAGTAAGGGCTTTGTTAGCCGGCAGAATGCGTTAGACTGGGGTTTAGTGCTCCGCTCCTCGCGGCGGTTACTTGTTTAGCCCTCGCCCACGAGGCGCGAGTGTGGTACAACTATTGGTTGCCTCTCCAACTTCCTGATCGGTAACTGTATTTGGAACTATGTTAAGACTCTGACCGCCTTACAAGTTTCTTTGATTTGATTCCATTAGCTCACTGAAAAATTATTTATTTGTTTTTCTTGTCGCTTTAATTTTGCTTGTCGTGCTGCGGCATTTGCTCTTTAGTAGAGGCCTGGCATCAATTTCTGTACTAAATGCCGTATTTCTCTGTCAATTAGGCTACCACTTGCGTTTCTTTTGGTGGGTCTTGGATGAGATTTGAATGACTGACAGAGCAAACGCAGCTTCCGAAAGCAGAGACAAGTCCGCACTCGACCGAACGGCCAGCCGAGTACTGGTTCTCTTGCAAATAAATGGCTCTGAGCACTATGGGACTTAATATCTGAGGTCATCAGTCCCCTAGAACTTAGTACTACTTAAACCTCACTAACCTGAGGACATCACACACATCCATGCCCGAGGCAGGATTCGAAACTGCGACCGTAGCAGTCGCGCGGTTCCGGACTGACGCGCCTAGATCCGCTCGGCCACCGCTGCCGGCTATGCAAGTGTGGCTCTGCCAACTGAATATTTAAAAGTATTACACCTTGTCCGCACTGTTGGTTTCTGAACTGGCCAAACACTAGGAGCTAGAGGTCTCTTAAGTTCACTGTGGTTCCCATTGACTATTTTTATAATTCGGGACACAATATTTGACATCAATTTTGTCTGGTTATTTCTCTTGCTCGCCTCACGCACCTCCGCTGTCCGGCGGTAAAATAATTTTCTTATATGGTGCTTACTTGCGGCGTATCCTAATATTAAACTTCCTTTCCAGACATAATGTTTAGCTCTTTTGTTGTGCTGCTACACTTTTGGTTATTTTATACAATCCGTTTGATGTTAATCAATCTGGTACAGTTTTATGATTCTAGATTAATCTATTTCTTAGAAGTGATCACCAATGGAAACGTTTTTCCAATATATGTTAAATAAATCTAAAGTGAACGTTAAAAACACCAACGATGTTCAATCTCCCTTAGGCCCTGGCCTCCCTACCACAAACATCCTGGGCGTGTTCTCTGTTCTAGGTTTCCAATGCTTTATTAGCATACAAACACAAGAAATAGTGTAAGGAATAATGGTCACACTATTACGAATAATTAGAAGCATGAAATCTACCAGGGGAAACATGTGAGGCATAGGCAACTACACTACTGGCCATTAAAATTGCTACACCAAGAAAAAATGCAGATGATAAATGGGTATTCATTGGACAAATATATTATATTAGAAATTACATGTGATTACATTTTCACGCAATTTGGGTGCACAGATCCTGAGAAATCAGTACACAGAACAATCACCTCTGGCCGTAATAATAGCCTTGATACGCCTGGGCAATGAGTCAAACAGAGCTTGGATGACGTGTACAGGTACAGCTGCCCATTCAGCTTCAACACGATACCACAGTTCGTCAAGAGTAGTGACTGGCGTACTTTGACGAGGCAGTTGCTCAGGCACCATTGACCAGACGTTTCAGTTGGTGAGAGATCTGGAGAATGTGCTGGCGAGGGCAACAGTCTAACATTTTCTGTATCCAGAAAGGCCCGTACAGGACCTGCAACATGCAGTCGTGCATTATCCTGCTGAAATTTAGGGTTTCGCAGGGATCGAATGAAGGGTAGAGTCACCGGTCGTAACACATCTGAAATGTAACGTCCACTAATCAAAGTGCGTCAATGCGGACAAGAGGTGACCGAGAAGTGTAACCAATGGCACCGCATACCATCACGCCGGATGATACGCCAGTATGGCGACGACGAATTTACGTTTCCAACTTGCGTTCATCGCGACGTCGTCAAACACGGATGCGACCATCATGATGCTGTTAACAGAACCTGGATTCATCCGAAAAAATGACGTTTTGACATTCGTCCACCAGGTTCGTCGTTGAGTACACCATCGCAGGCGCTCCTGTCTGTGATCCAGCACCAAGGTAACCGCAGCCATGGCCTCCGAGCTGATAGTCCATGCTGCTGCAAACGTCGTCTAACTGTTCGTGCAGATGGCTGATGTCTTGCAAACGTCCCCATCTGTTGATTCAGGGATTGAGACGTGGCTGCACGATCCGTTACTGCGACTGCTACGGTCGCAGGTTCGAATCCTGCCTCGGGCGTGGATGTGTGTGATGTCCTTAGGTTAGTTAGGTTTAAGTAGTTCTAAGTTCTAGGGGACTGATGACCACAGCAGTTGAGTCCCATAGTGCTCAGAGCCATTTTAACCACGATCCGTTACAGCCATGCGGATAACATGCCTGTCATCTCGACTTGTAGTGATACGAGGGCGTTGGGATCCAGCACGGCGTTCCGTATTACCCTCCTGAACCCACCGATTCCATATTCTGCTAACAGTCATTGGATCTCGACCAACGCAAGAAGCAATGTCGCGATACGATACACCGCAATCGCGATAGGATAGAATCGGACCTTCATCAAAGTCGGAAACATGATGGTACCCATTTCTCCTTCTTACACGAGTCATCACAACAACGTTTCACCAGGCAATGCCGGTGAACTGCTGTCGGTGTATGTGAAATCGGTCGGAAACTTTCCTCATGTCAGCAGGTTGTAGGTGTCGCCACCGGCGCCAACCTTGTGTGAGTGCTCTGAAAATCTAATCATTTGCATATCAAAGCATCTTCTTCCTGTCGGTTACATTTCGCGTCTGTAGTATACGTCATCTTCGTGGTGTAGCAATTCTAATGGCCAGTAGTGTACTTTAATTTTCTTAGGTGTGTGTTTATGCAAGTGTGTCACGTGTATAGAATATTTACACCTTGTACGCAGTGTTGGTTTCTGAATTGGCCTCAAACAGGGGGCTTTGAGGCCTGTCAATTTCACTATGATTCCCACTGACTATTTTTATCATTCAGGACACAATATTTGACATCAATTTTGTCTGGTTATTTCTCTTGCTCACCTCGCGCACCTCCACTGTCCGGCGTTATAATAATTTTGTTATATGGTGCTTACTTGTGACGTATCGTGAACATTTAACTCCCTTTGAAGACATAACTTTTAGCTCTTTTGTTGTGCTGCTACATTTTTGGTTATTGTATACCATCAATTTGCTGTTAATCAAAAATGGTACAAATGGCTCTGATCAATATGAGACTTAACTTCTGAGGTCATCATTCCCTTAGAACTTAGAACTACTGAAACCTAACTAACGTAAGGACATCCTACACATCCAAGCCCGAGGCAGGACTCGAACCTGCGACCGTAGCAGTCGAGCTGTTCCAGACTGAAGGGCCTAGAACCGCTCGTCCACAATGGCCTGCTTGCTGTCAATAAATCTGGTACAGATTTATGATTTTAAATTATTCCATTTCTTAGAAGTCGTCTCCAATGGAAACCTTTTTCCAATAGATGTTAGATAAATCTAAAGTAAAAGTTCCAAACACCAACGATGTTCAATCTCCCTTAGGCCCTGGCCTCCCTACCACAGACATCCTGAGGCTGGTACTGCATACCATGTTTCACATGCATTATCCGAATACAATTATAAGAAATAATGTAAAGAATAGCGTTCACACGATTACGAAGATTTAGAGGCATGAAGTCTATCAGGGAGAAAATTGTGAGGCAGAGGGAACTAATTGAATGGTGGGGAACATCTCAAAGAGAGGGGTTATTATAAAGAATTTGGATAACGTTACAGATGTGTGTGTGTATTGTGTGTGTAAGACAGAGAGAGAGAGAAAGAGAGAGAGTGGGTGCTTGTTTGTTTGGCTGCGTTTCAGAGAAACAGATACAGAGAGAGCAAAGTGTTGCTAGGATGGGGGAGAGAGAGAGAGAGAGAGCAGTTAAGTGACATGGCGGGGACAGAAAGGCCCCGTCTGCACGCGGACGCACAGCGCTCCCGCACCACTCCGGTAAATTAACACCATTCAACTAGCGCCACAGTATTTCAGCTTGAATGACACTAATGCCCGGCGGCCGGCTGTCGACCCAGATGGCCTCGAGCCGTCCATCGAGTCGCGCGCTGATTGTACCGCAGCGATACGGCAGTGTGTGCGGCTGACGGCGCGAGGGCGCGTTTGCGGCCCACCGCGCTGCTACCTGTGGCAACGATCTTCCGAATTTCGCGTTCTGGAACAGCGCCACGATAGCGCTAATACTCCTGTCTGTGTTATCGGACGGCCGCTACACACAGTAACAGCTGCGCGGGGCGTTGCCTGTTGCCTAACTATCAGCTGCATTGGAACAACTGACACTTTAGATGTAGGTCGCTGCACGGACGTATAGCAAATAAACGAATCTCTGTGCTTCTACTTATGGCATCTTTAATGGTTGTGGCTATGAACACATAACTTGACACGGGATAGTTTTGTGAGTTGGATATCTTTAAAGAGATAATACCTTGTCACATTCCACGACTTTAATTTTCTTTTTTCACTGGTAAATTTCTGTCTGCTCTTCCATGGTGAATACCTCATGACGAGTCTCGAAACTTAAGTTTAACAGCATATCTAACCTAAGTTTCTAATTGCAGAATGCTGATTAATTCGGGATAGAGTCTACCCTGCTAGACCGTGCCCTACTTATTAACACAAGCACCGCGCCACCTTAATCTGATGTTTCAGATACTTCACGAATTTCACTGCACGCTACCGAACTGTCAAATAGTAAGAAATACTAAAAAGAACGTCGACAGTACTTTAACAAGTAAATCCTTCCTTCAGTGCTGCGATGAAAGCAACCACTATCCGTGTAGAGGAGGTTGGAATTTATAGGTACGTCCTAATCGCGATCAGCTTTAGTTTCATAACTGAAGCAGATACATCATTCGATAGATAATTCTTTTTTGACATGGCAAAATTTAAGTCTCCCACTGGACAACAACTATTTGAAAACAGTAATTCGCAAAGAAGCCTGTACAGTTTGTAACATTATGTGATTGCCTTATCACTTTAAATCATTGACTAATAGAGCAGTCGCTCGGCAACAGATACAGTTAGCAAATAATGTTGCGAGAATGTAAAAGGTGAACGACCTGTGACGTAACTTGTCTATTGTCGTAGCGCCGTCAGAGATGCAGTGAGTTATTCATTTTGAAAACCGCGGGGCGAAAAACGAACAGAAGAAGAACACTTTTACACATTCTTTTGATGGACGAGATATTCTCGATGAACAGTTACACAGTTACTCATTTCTTCTTTTGTCTCTTGTAACTTGTGTCGGACGCGCATGTCTTGCCACCGTATTATTATTGTTAAAAATAATATTATTTTAGTGTAAAATAAAGGTGCAATACTCAAAGTGCAATACTGCATAGCAATAGATTTACTATACTAAGTGTATGTGAAAACGTCAAAGGAATTATTTTCATTACGAGAAGTGCCAGTCATAACGGCATCCATCTTAAACCCTTCATTGCAGTGTAAGTTCATCTATTAATTGCCATAAATTCAGAGTTAAATGGAACTGGTGTATGCTCTATTTATTTAATATAGAATATATGTCTCACTCCTTCATGAAGTTATTTGATTTTCTTTATGTTCATGCCAAATAGAGAGTTCACAGTCACAAATTCTTTCGTCGATTTCGGACGGAAGTTGCATGCTGCGAAATATTTTCTCCGCGCCATATTCTACTGGTAAATGCATGATAAACTGCGGTCCCTTCTGAAATTCATGTTGAGCTATCCAAAAATAATTTTATTTTGAATAGGTATTTACTCTCCTCTGCAATGAAACTTCCGACTGATCAGACGATCCAACAAGAAACAGCCGCACACGGTCGGCGTTCGCAAATATATTGCCACCGCTGATTATAGCTATATGTTACAGCACAAAAGTAAACATATTGTTATAATTAGCGACTACGAACGGGGACATTTATAACTGTATGTTTATGTATACACATTACGTAGACATATCGTTATAAGTTACTTAAAACGTTTTTGAAGGAAATTGTTGTATGTTTCACTATAATCGGCATAATTGTCTGATCTGATTCAGGTATTGAGTCGAGATATGATTTTTAGGCTCTGCAATGCGTTCTGAATAAACACGCAAAACTTTGCATCACTTATTTTTACATAGATTCTTCTTCCAACGAAACTATCCTCTCCCAAAGACAAAATGTGACTTTCAACACCACTCTTCAATTTCTTAAGTTTCCATTTATTATTTTTTATGTCGGACAGAATATAACTCGGTCTCAGGAGGAGATTTATTTCCCCATTACTGTCGCGTATTGATTGATAATATTAAGGAATCAAATTCACATGTTAAGCGCTAAATGCTTTAAGAGAGCCTCAATTAAATTAACATTTTAATATCTGCGCAGCCATTCGCAGCGACGGCTCTGACCTTTCAGACTATAACTAACCAAAAACTATCTTAATATGGTCACCAACGTGTTAAATCGGGCGTAACTAAGTTGATTCTTTTCTCAGACCTTATTGCACCTAATAATTACTTTTAACTTTCTGTATTTTCTGAAATTTAAGTTTGCAGACTGTTATGCAACACAGTTAGGAAATATTTCCCTCTATGACGTTTTCACTCACGGATAAACACTTCATCACTGGATGTGACAGAGTTAGGATAATGTTATATTTCTTAAAAGTATATGGGGAAGGAGTCATCATAGTTCAATTATTAGCTTTAAAAATAAAATCAGGTAATTATTTCATTGCTTGTTTACATTTACGTGTGTGCCGTCCTGGTACACACTGAAATCCCCTCGCCACAGTACTGTAACACCACCAACTTAGGCAAGCAAAGACAAACTGCCACAGACAGTCACCTCAAGAAGATAAATGTGTCTTCAAATGCCCTATAAAAGGAGAAATAAATGTTTATTACTGGACAGTTTAATTTTTGCGGTAATTGTACTCTGTATTTTCTTAATTAGGAATCTGCTGGGCATTAGACTAATTCAAACGATTAACTTTGAACGTATCATATTACTTCAGTTACATATGCTTGATAATATGGAATGAATAGCATGCATGTTCAAAAGTCCAAAGCGGGTTATATGCGTCACTACACATGTTAATTTAGTCACTAATCTCCCTCACGAAACCTACCTTTAGTACTGCTTCATCCAAATCATCTGTGCGTTGTAGTGAGACCGCTTCTCCTACATAAGACTGAATTCGTGCCATTTTCCTTACAGTGCAAGGTGGAGGAAAGTAATCCATATGATAGTTACTGTAACTTAGAAGACTGCTCGTACTTCGAGAATAGCATTCAGTATCTCAAAATTCATTTAATTTCCGTAGTTCGGACAGTAGTATTGATTAACTATCCGCAAACATTCGCTTATGCTAATGTTTATTGATACCTCAATAACCAAACTGAAAGGCCCATCACCTATATCTTTACAAAAACCCACGCTGAAGTCAACTGATGGACCGTTGTTATTGTGAATATATAGGACAGCGTCACTGTCAACTCCCCTAGATGAGCTGCTGCTATTATAGCAGTAGTCCTATATGTGCTAACAGACAGTGCAAGAGCTCCCTCAGGTTCGTTTATTTTCTCATTCTTAAGTTTCCTTCAGCGATCTGATGACAAAGGTTTCATAGCAGTGCAGGGTTTATTTATTTATTTATTTTTAAACATGGTTTTTAAGATCACATCTTTTTCTACGAGTCCGCACCTGCAAAATTTGTAGTAATTCTTTGTTGCGCCTTTCATAAGTTTAGCAATTCAACCGTTCAACTGTTATTTTCTAAGCCATTCTATGCAGACGTTTTCGGTGTAAGGTAATTGTAGAGGCATTTCGAATACTCAGCATGTACATGCCCTCCAACAATAAATAAACACTCACGGCTCGCGTGTATTTTACTGCTATGTAACGCATTTAAGAGTAGGAGGCATGAATGTGCACATAAACAGGGACCGCATCGACGGCCGATGACCAATGACATCTCTCTGTCCGCCCCATGCTATCCACCTTGCGAGCGACCGCAGTCAGCGACCGACAAACAGACAACAAGGTATAGCCCCGTTTCCAAAGGACAAAGATTCTGTGGTCACGCAGTTAGCAGTCGGAACTCCAGCGGCGTCGTGACTGCTGTGTGGGGGCTGCTCCTCCACAGAGGCTGAGATGTCTGTTTTTGCGGACCCCCAACAGCATGCTGGGTCTTTGGGCAAACATTTTTCTGAAGAAATGCTGACATAAGGGCGCTGTAGCTGGTTCTCCTGCAACACAAAGGAAGTTGAACGACATATAGCGAACGCCCCAATACTCGTGTGATTACTCCCCGTTGCCAACGGTGCTTCTTTCCAAAAACTTAGTTCTGTGGCTCAAACTGTGTCGGACACCGTGGAACGAACTGTTTCTAGGGAGGTCGCAGAATATGTAACAGGAAATGGTGACGACGAGCGTTTAATAATTCAGCAACAGGCTTCCCTTCAAGTTGCCAGGAAGGGTGGAGTAATTTTAATAAATATGGTGTTTGTACTGGTTGCTGATGAGGAGGAAAGTTAGTTATTAGTATTTTACTAATGATCTCATTCATAAGCAGCCATATCACAGTCGCTCAAGAAAGTTATTCAGAATCGAACGATGACTCTCCTTGTCCGCAGACTCGATGATTCGAAGCGATCTGAAATCCTCTGTGTAAATCAAATGTCTTGGTTTTCTTGCGTTGCGTAGTCAGTCGGGAAACCTCAGATCATGCGGAAAGTTTGATTTGATAGAATTTAATTATCCTATGAAATAATGGAGCTCTTGGATCTAATAATTGCAGGTTCGTTTCCAGTTCATCGGAAGTTCCCTTCTGATTACCAACGAATCGACACCTCCGTGCAAATTTCCAATTAGAGAATACATATATAATGAAATTACTCACACACCTTCGATGTAAATGCTCAGTATATATTTTCTTTAGTAGCATACAATAAATTTTCAGTCTCTTTCTTCCAGTAATCTCGATAACAAAATTACAATTATTCAATTTCGGCTATTCGGCACGGAGAAGATGCTAGAAGTCCCCTCAACACACCAGAGAGAATATTACAAAGAGTAATTATGCGCTCATTGAATAGTAATAGTACTGTACTTTTTTGTGCATCGATTCTGAGAGTATATAGATGGTCAAGTAGGAAAGGCAATTCACTCAAAGGTGCAGGGATAATTATTAGAAAATAAAGAGATATTACAGTAGGAGGAAAGAATAATCTTTCAGAATTTTTTTCGTCTGTGGGAAAAACTGTGTCGCTCCATTTGACTTCTGAACGATCGTACGAATCGTATAGTTTCACCGTAGGACTGAGAGTGAAAAGCGGAGTAATAACATGGTGCATGCTGTTGTTGGCACAAAATTATTGAAAACAGGTTGAGTCAAATTGTTTTGTTTCGTCTGAGACAAGGACCTCAGGAAGACCTTAGGGACAAAAAATAGAAGAGAAAGCCGATACAGTACTAGCAGTAGTGGTGGGTGTCATGGGGACTACTAATTGAAAATTCTCGTACTTAAGTACCACTAACAACTACCGCGCGTTGTAAAATGGACTCACGAAACCCTTTGTATACGTTATCGTCGTCCGGATGGACGTGGCCACTGTAAACAGGGTTACGTCAAAGTGGAGTGGTGCTGCTTTCCAACCTGAAAAGGAGACATCTTTTGCTGAATTTGGGCGTCCATTCCCTGTCAAATAATATAACGTCGAGCGAGTTTCTTTGTGCAAACTACGCTTTAATGACCTTGATGAAACAAAGACAAAAATTTCCTCTAGAGAACGTGAGGCATCACAAACAGTGGATCACCGAAAGTCGAAAGGACATTTTGGAGGAATTTCAATATTATGATTATCAATCTGATAATAGGATTCCTCAGAAAAAGCAAATGCTGTTTCGGTACTGACCGGTAACCAAAACAACAAGTCAGTGTTGTAAAGCTGTGCAGTGGGCCTGCACAACAACTTATGTTGATAATTAGACAATAAAACTGACAAACGCGTAAAATGTTTGAGCTGTCAGCGGTGGAACATATTTGGAAGGACACATCAAAGCCATCGGAGTCCAATGATCTGCAGGCAGATATAACTTTCGACTGTACAAATATTGGTGGAACTTGGTAAGATCACAGACAATGGGTGGCCTCTTTATTTCAGGTTGACCATAACTGCACTGCAGTTTTTGTTCAGATTTTTCGAGGTAAGTTCAAATGAACCAATTCCGTGGGAAAGCAACTCTTCAAGTCCATAAGAAGATAAATCAGCAGTTAAGACATGTGCATATGGATAAACCAAACCAGACAATGATGAATTAACACTTCATCCTTTAACCGCTGAAACGCGTCCTGACATTCTTGGGACAACACAAAGAGAACACGTTTCGGGCGCTGCCGGTCCAGCGAAGCAGCAATTCGCGCAGTGTTTGCAATCAACTTCATGTAGTACATTACTTAGCACATAACGGCCAGTAGGTACTTCATATTATGAGACACCAGCAAATATTTAATTGCAGGTAGGTGGTAATGATCAGGATGAGTACCACATCTCACAGCTGGCGTGGCCCGTGACAATAATATTGTTTAGATAACTTGTGAAAGGAGGTTTGCAGTTAATTGTTCAAGGAAACGTTGAAATGGAACAGGAGCTGAAGCACCTTAGAACAGTAGTCTTTGGAGCTTTAACAATACCAGGTGAGTATTGATCACAAATTATTGCTTGGACTGCCCATCCAGTGGTGACCGTAAGTATCCTCAAGTAAATCAGTTTTGGAAAATAATCTCCTCTACCCCAATCTGTGTGCTGCAGTCGTAGGAGAGGAACTGAATCCACAGCAGTTTGTGGGCTTACCGTGGCTTTACACTCAGCACACAGCCGTAAATCTCGTAATGACTTTTTCAGTACGAACAAGGTGTATCCTCACTGAATTTCAGACACGCATTGTATCACTGCACTGACCAGTTTTTTTCAGGTCTTGAGCAAGATACTGACGTAGAGCACTTTTATCTGAAATTTATCTGTTGTTTCTCTGTCAATTGCCTGCAGTAAAAAGTTTGCCAGAAATGAAAAAGCGAGCTTTCGTTGGTGTCTGATGAAATGCAAAAATGCTGCTTTTGATGTGCTGGGTGGTTTCCGGTGTTTAAGTCACGTGGCCTCTGGTTAAGTAATACATACACTTGCCGCTATTTTTTTGTATATCTCATACATTTTTCATTTTAATCCGAGCATCAGTCTTGTTAACGTACTTTTACATATTCAGCAGATTCACGTATGTTTTTTAACTACAGCCAAATTCAATTTTGGAAACTTTACCTTCTTTTACTAACAAGTAACGTTGATATAATGTTTTAGTTAATTTTCTTTGTAACCAACAGCTAAGTAAATGAGATACAATCAAACCAATTCAGGTTTATTCTTATTACCGTAGTATTATGGTACCCCGCTGGTTTCTATAGAGTCGTAATTACGCTTTACTTTCTCGTACTATTTGAAGCAAAGTGTTCCTAATTATGATTATTAACGTCCTTGCTGTAAACACCCAGAAATTCTAACATACCTCGATTTTATTCTTATTTACAACAGACGACTAAACCCATCAAGTTTATAAATTAAACTGTTATGTACATCTAGTCACAATACAATGTATTCATTTTTTATTTGTCAGTCATAATCATACCTTGTGATCATAATTTTTGTTTTATTTATATTATACATAACTTTTATTACTAAGTCCGCCGCTCGTGGTCTCGCGGTACGTTCTAGCTTGCCGAAGACAGGGTCCCGGATTCGATTTCCGGCGGGGTCAGAGATTTTCACCTGTCCCGAGAAGACTGCGTGGTTGTTGTGTCGTCATCATCATCATTCATCCCCAGGAAGGAAACGGCAAACCACCTCATCTAGGACCTTGCCTAGTAAGCCGTGCGGGTCTCCAGCATCGTTGCCGGTCGTTATAGCCGAGTGGTTCTAGGCGCTTCAGCCTGGAACCGCGTGACCGCTACGGTCGCAGGTTCGAATCCTGCCTTGGGCATGGATGTGTGTAATGTCCTTAGGTTAGTTAGGTTTAAGTAGTTTTATGTTCTAGGGACCGATGACCTCAGATGTAAAGTCCCATAGTGCTCAGAGCCATTTGAACCATTCCAGCTTTGTTCCCCTACGCTCTCTCAGGGTGCATGGGACTTTCTATTTATTATTAACATGACGGCTTAACATGTATAACTGGGTTATTAACATGTTGTACATATGTAATGAAGACATGACTTTCAGTCATCTCCATTTTTTATATCTATCTGAAATCATCAGATTGTATAATCACTTTTATTCACTGTTTTACGTGTTAAATGTCAATACGACCATTTGTAAGCATTGGTTTTCTATCCTATTGCGCTCTAAATAATAATTCCGCTTCGCTTTTGTTAAATGCAGATTCTGTCAAAATAACGGTGAGATGTCTTTTACACTTCACTGATATCCATGTAGTTCGTTCGTTTCAACCTTCATGGCATAAGTGCAGTATTAAATGATTTTGCATTTTACTTATAAGCAGGGTTTACATCTGTATGTATTGAAAGCTGACTGTCGTCTTTTGCTGGCGCAAGGTACTGGTAGGATTAACTTCGTGAAATCTATTTTCCGATATACTACATCCCAAGGATGACTAGACAAGCAGAGCCTACGTTCGCATGCCTCAAACAAGTAACAAAAACAAATTTATGATTAGTGGGCCGAATTTATTTAAATATTAGTTAATTACACAGATAAAAAGGCGTCACCTCACAGATCATTAGATCAATTAATAAAATGTCAATCCATATATTAGATATACAATACTCATGGTAATTCTTATTGAAACATTTTTAAGGGGAGGTCCAAACTGATATTTTTAGAATCCTGACGACGGAGCGGAACGGCGCTGTGAGACGTAACATCAACGAATTTATAAACAATTAACATTTATTTGCTTATCAAAAGTAGCACAATTGTTAACATAAACGCAGTTACTTGGCATGCTGGCCGCGTGAATCTCGTCACACGGTGCATTGTACAATGCAACAATTGGAACGACACGTGTGGTGAAATTCTACTAAATTATTGGTTACGATTTATCACGATCACGTGCGTCACGTTCATACTGATCACTCACACAACGGAAGAAAGAATTTAGAAGTAAGCTCGACATGTAAGCTGACTGTGTCTGAGCTCGACTGGCTTTAATGGTCATCACAGAATAAAAACCGCTCCTGAAATTGCATACAGCTGAGTAATTTTGCAAATAAATTAAGAAACACGAGCACATCTACTCTGCTATGACACTGAGACTGTGAAATCGAAATGGAGCCTCATGATTTTCAAAGAGATGCACTTGGTGCAGCAGAGTACAGGCTACTAAGTCCGTGTGAATGAAACATAAATTCTATGGCAAATTAAATAAAAATTAACACAAGCATTCCACAAAGCACATGACACATTTGTACACACACGTGGCGATAGCGTCCACAAAACATCTCATCGTATAAATTGAACAGTGATGAAATTAATAGCCTTCGCTGACTGAAATAATTCGTGCAGCATTTTTATCAATGTTACACACTAGCGTGGCTACCGGAAACTCAAAGGTAACTCTTACACATTTCAGCTTAGCAAGTGGAGATACCTTACTCACCGATGTCCTAGGGAAGAGTGAAACAAACCTATCCCGTCGCTGGTAACTACACAGCCACCTGGGAGCGCTCAGAGTCTGTAAGCGTTTTTTACCTGTACCAGCCTCACAATAGTTACTGCCCAGTGGTCGCTAATGCCTCTCTGACCCAACGTAATGTTAATGTTATTAACTGTGAATGTACCGTCCCCCCCCCTCCCCCCATGTGCATGACTCAAGCGATTTGGTTTTTCTATTTTGAGAACTTTTGTAAACAGGATTGTCTTTATATGTTAAATACAAGTTCGATTCGGCACCTTTTAATGAGTGGAGTGAAATTCACCTTTAATTTAGCTGAGCTTGAAATGTTATACAGCGTCGCGTTGTTTACGTTAAATGGCTTGCCTGTACTTGCCTTTTACTGACATGAAATTTTTTATAATGTTTTAATAATTGAAAAGTGCTTTCCTATCGTAAATTGTGACTTATTTATTAAATGATTGTTGGTCTTTTTTTAAAATATCGTAAAGTCTAGCACTAAAGTTGAATAAAGAGTGTTATTGAAAATGTTTGTAACTTCACCAGTTATTCCTTAGCACCTACTTCCACATTACATTTTGTGTTTTGATTGCGATTAATAACCTTTGGTGAACCAGTAGTAATTTTACGGTTCATTACTGGTAGCAGAGCGTGGTTACGTTCTCGCTACTATCCCCTGAGTAACTGGTGAAATTTTGGTTGTATTTATTAACAATCCTGTGGTATTTTGTTTTGTCCAAGTTACTGTTTAGTTGTATGTTTCAGGTCGTGATGGTGGCAAGAAAATGCCCAGGACTAGCGCTGCTGCGCAAAGACCAGATACTGTACGAATTGCGCATTCGTAACATAAATAAGGAAGGTACTGTTCCCGAGTTGCTAGCATATTTAAAGGATGCCTTACTGAAGTCGGTACAAATTACACCGGAAGTTGTTGGTCACTTTTCAACAGCCTGTACCAACCTCACAATACATACGGCCCAGTGGCCACTAATGCCACTAATGCCTCTCTGACCCAACGCAGCCTCATTCAACGCTTTACACAAATTTTGACTAAACTGCCCCTAACATTCAAGGAACCCTCCAGACAACTAAGGAAACCTAAAGTGCCAGCTGTAGATAAAGCATACATTCGTACTAGCAGACGACAGTGGGGACACAAAAGATACACAGAGAACAGAGTTATGAATTTGAAAACTAAAAGACATTCAATATCACGTTCTGTCTTCCATTTTTCTCTCTTTCTCTCTATGCATAGTCATACCGAACATTTGCCTTCTAAGATCAATGGAACGGCTCACATGGAGACGTTTCTGTATCTACTAGGATACACTCATTCACTCAAAGTCATTAGCTTTGCCTGAAACGTCTGTGTTTTCCTGTAGACGATGTATCGCAATCGACAGATATCAAGTCAGACGTTTTCGTGTGCTTTTCTTTGGTTTTGTGTGTGAAATCTTATTGGACTTAACTGCTAAGGTCATCAGTCCCTAGACTTACACACTACTTAACCTAAATTATCCTATGGATAAACACACACACCCATGCCCGAGGGAGGACTCGAACCTCCGCTGGGAGCAGTCGCACAGTCCATGACTGCAGCGCCCTAGACCGCTCGGTTAATCCCGCGCGGCTTTCTTTGGTTCAGCGGCCCTGTCAGGCCAGAGCAGCATGGTATAGTACTTTGCTACGTTTCATGCATGTGTCTCTGAATGTGCCTGTGTAAAGCGGTCAGCGATGTGAATCAGTGTGCTCATCGTGTTAAGCATGTGCATCCTAACTTATCACGTGGCGATTAGGAACTTTTTGACTTATGACACCAGTCGTAATACCAGGTACGAAGACTGTTGGCGAAGTTTTGGAGTGAGTACATATAAGACATGACATACACCTTTTACTACCCTTCATTCTTACATCTCTGTCTTGTTGAACTGCAGTACGAAACAGATTGTGCTACAATAAACGCCCGTGCAACAACAGCTGTGGTGGACTTTGTAATATACGCTTTGTAATATACACTGAATGTTTTTGCTGTTTACCTGGCCATGATGGGTAAATTTACCTTCATCACTAAACAAGATACATGACACATCTTGACTATCCAGTCTTACTGCTCATGTACAGGAGTTAACGCAGTTCTCACAATCGATTCCATGCAGCACTTGATGGAGAGAATGTGATACGGATGGAACCTACGTCGATGGAGAATGCGACGCGCTTGCAGTTCAAATGGCTCTAAGCACTATGGGCATCTGATGTCATCAGTCCCCTGGACTTAGAACTACTTAAACCTAATTAAGGACATCACACACATCCATGCCCGAGGAAGGATGCGAACCTGCAACTGTAGCACCAGCGTGGTTCCGGACTGAAGCGCCTAGAACCACTCGGCCACAGCGGCCGGCGCTTGCAGTTCCTCGCACTGTTTGAAGTAAAGCGCACATGTGCACTGCAGACATGGCAGAAATGGAAAGTGATATGGATGTGCAGTTTTCGCAGAATGAATTGGTACTGAGAGGCTCATAATGTTAGCCAAACGACAGATTGTAATAATACTTAGAAAGTGTATATTATTTTGTAAGTGGAACAATTCCTATTGATACTAACATCTAAAGGCATGGTAAATTAGAATACCAGTCGTGTTTGTTGCTGGATTCTAATGCAAGTCGTTTAAGAGATATCGTATTTTGAAATGTTCCCATACCAACACTTGTATAATACCTACGCAGTACACACTGCAGAACAACACAAGAGAATGCAATACTTATGTGTACTCTGAACTGTAAAGAGACATCTGACCATCACAAGTTGTGCTCGAAATGATCACCAGCAGCAAGAACTCACACTTCCTGACAAATATGGAACGACTGCTGGAAATTCAGCTGAGGTTTCCTAGCAGTCTATGGTTATACGTCGTTGAATATCATCTAGTTGATATGCCATTTTAAACAGCTTCTTTCCAGTTTTCTCACAGAAAAAAGTCTTCAGGCGACAAATCAGGGAAAAAGGCGCCATGATATAGGTCCTCTGCGTCCAGTCCAACTATTCGTTAACAATTGGTCCAAATGGCTCTGAGCACTATGGGACTTAACATCTGAGGTCATCAGTCCCCTAGGACTTATAATTACTTTTACATAACTAACCTAAGGACATCATACACATCCATGCCCGTGCCAGGATTCGAACCTGTGACCGTAGCAGTCGCGCGGTTACGGATTGAAGCACCTATAACCGCTCTGCCACCGTGGCCAGCCGTTAAAAATTCGTGAAGACATATTGTAATAGTCAATGCGTCTTATACCATACGCGGAAGATAGAGGCTGCGCTAGCTGTGCACGTTGATTGTTCCGTCTATGAAAAACGAGCCTTTGAGCTGATGTTTTACTATCCCACACCACACGTTTATACTCCGTGGACGCTTATGTTCCACCTGCCGAAGGTAATGTATTCGGCAACAGACAAACACTGCATGTTTCGGTGGTTTACTTGGCCATGATGGGTAAATGTGGCTTCATTACTAAACAAGATACATGACACATCTCGAATATCCTGTCTTACTGCCCGTGTACAGGAGTTAACGCAGTTCTCAGAATAGTTTCCATGCAGCCCTTGATGGAGAGAGTTGTGGTACGGAAGGAACCTACGTCGATGGAGAATGTGTAGGACAATTGTGCCACTTCCTCGTGCGATTGTGCGGGAGCTGTGGTGTGGATAAACTGCAACAGCAGCAATAACATTAATGTTCCCTTGTTCTGCTGTTACTTGTTTCCTTCTGTTACGTCGTCTAGGTGTTAGAATACCTCTTAAATGTAACTGAAGTGGCTGATACATAACTGTAGAGGTAGTTGACTGCTATTGTATCTCGTGGCATACAAAGTGCAAAAACGAACTGCATTCTTCCTTCACTCTCCACACACCATGAGCATGTCGGTTTTTTCTGCATTGGTTAATCCCATCGTCCACTCACGACCTACTGCTTTCGCTGTGACACATTAAATCGCTAAGCAGTCACAATGCACTCAAGGAACACACAAGCACACTGTAAACAAACGTAACGACATCGTACCTAACAGCTCCACAGGTTGAATGGCACAGACAAATGTCGTTGTGGAAACTTTTCAATATACGACGTCTCGTAAACGATCCGCACTAGACTCCTGCAACGTTCACCACTGACATTCTAATTTACCCTGCTTTTAGTTTTTTAATGTCAGTAGGTATTGTTCCATTTAGAAAAGTGTATGATTGAAAAAAAATACTTTCTAAGTATTATTACGGTACGTTCATTGGCTAACAATAAGAACCTCTGTCTACCAATCTATTCAGTGAAAATCGCAAATCAATAACTCTTTCCATTTCCACAATATTTGCTATAAAAGTTTCAGGTGATTCGACCTACATATACAAGTTGAGTTAGACGTAAAATTCATTTCATTTCGTGAACTGTTACAGTTATGGAAACGCGGTTCTCGTCAAATTTTAGAGCGTCGATGGGCTGTAGTTTTCTTGTTTGGTTAGTGTTTTTAGTCCAAGTACATTTTTAAATAAACCGTACACATTTTGCAACTGCACTCGATACCTCTTGAGAAGACAAGTAGAATCATGCAGCGTCTGTTAATGTCGACGTCGAAACTTGTCGTAAAAAAGTCGGTTAATGTTCTACAATCGGCTCCCCCCGTCGGAATTTCGAGCCCTCCCTCGGGCATGGGTGTGTGTGTGTCGTTCTTAGAGTAAGTTAGTTTAAGTTAGATTAAGTACTGTGTAAGCTTACGGACCGATGACCTCGGCTGTTTCGTCCCATAAGACCTTACCACAAACTTCAATGTTTTCTACGATTTAAGCGGTGCAAATACTTCCAAGGAGAGCTCTCGTGCTACGCTGTATCAGAATGCCAACACATTTGCCTGGCTGGTCGGGGTTGCCAAGCGGTTCTAGGCGCTACAGTCTGGAACCGCGTGACCGCTTCTGTCGCAGGTTCGAAACCTGCCTTGGGCATGCATGTGTATGATGACTTTTGGTTAGTTAGGCTTAAGTAGTTCTAAGTTCTAGGGGACTGATGACCTCAGAAGTTAAGACCCATAGTGTCCAGAGCCATTTTTTGAACATTTGCCTGTTTACTTCTCTACACTGCAGGCTGCTAATTTCTGCTTGAACATTTGTTGGGTGCAGCTATGTACACCAATGAGGAGAAGTTGGATACATTACTTTCATACGGTAAATGTAACAGAAATGTCACCAAAGCAGTACAGCGGTATAGGGCTATGCGGATCGCCAATGTGCGAATCGCCAGGCCATTATTGAAACGATAGTGCGAACATGCTGCTTCAACACCAAGAGACGACAAAAAAACACTAACAGAAAACACTAACAGAAAACACTAAGAAGCTGTTGTGATTATGACGCTAATGAATGCGCATAGAGATACGAGACTTATTGCCAAGGAATGTGGAATCTGACAGATGAGTGTCACTCACATCCTGCATCGTCATGTTTTCCATCCGTATCACCTATCACCACGTCAGGCAGACGACCGTGATTTCGAACGCTGTACAGATTTTTGTCGGTTTGTCCTACAGCGAGTGAGATACGACCCTAAATTTATTGACGTTTGCTCTTTACCCATCAAGCAACGTTTACTAACCGCGCTAGTGTGAATCTGCGTAACTTGCGCAACTGGCTAGACGAAAATCCACAGTGACTTCATCAGGTGCAACATCAACGGCCGTGTAGCGTAAACGTATAGAGTGGTATCGTAAGAAATTACACTGTCGGACCTTACTTCATCTCAGGTGGTCTAAATGGGCATTCGTAAGCACACTTTCTGACGAACATTATGCCGGTTGCTCTATTAGATATTCTAGAAGTATTCGACAGTGCATGCGGCTGCAACACAACGGTTGTTCAGCTCACTCGTCGCGTGTTACAATGGAAACTCTGAATGAGAGCTTTCCTGAATGCTGGATACGACGATATCTGCTGTTAAACGGCCTACGACGTTACCCGATTTGACTCCTTTTGCTTTCTTTCTTTGGGAGCACAGAAAAATACAGTCAATGACGTAGTACGCCAGGCGATATGTGTGGTCGAACTGGCAGTGCATGCTCTACCATATCTTCCACCATAATTTGATCTGTTCATCGCTCTTTCGAACAGCGATTGGAAGTGTGCCTTTCAGTCCATGGTCAACAGTTTGAACACGTACTTAAGCAAAGGAAAAACGTTATATTTGTGGAAGACAAAATTTGTGTTATGTGGTTTTGATGAGTAACAAATCATTGTTTGTAAATTATGTCATTTATGTGTGTACGAAATTGCACTGCAATGTCAAATAAATCGACAGCGCTTATTGCTAGTATCTGGTACCACTCTCATTAAGCGCATATGTTCAGCATGAAACGATGTTTCGTACAGAAGAATATTTGTTTTGCGGTGCACAAGTAGTCTCCAAAGTATTTTCCTGTATTCAGTTCAAGGAATGTATCCCATATGATACAAGTCAGGGCAGAGTAGGTAGGCAAAATTGACCGACAGCTTGTATTTTACCTCCACTATGCCACAGCCATGTACAGAAAAAGACTGGTCAAATCTAGCTTCTAATATGTTCATATTTAAATATTTAATACAGTAATTGCTTTTTGCAGTATGTAGAACCTCTTCAATTTTGAAGAATGAACAGTGCATTTCTGTTTGGCCCAAATGGGACTTAACATCTGAGGTCATCAGGCCCATAGACTTAGACTTACTTAAACCTAACTAACTTAAGGACGTCACACATATCCACGCACGAGGCAGGCTTCGAACCTGCGACCGAAGCAGCAGCGTGGTTCCGGATTGAAACGCCTAGAACCGCACGGCCAAAGCAGCCGGCTTTCTTTGTTTCAGCTCACATATATATGGGAGGATATACAAATGTGAAGTAGTTTTCCTAAGCCGTTTTGCGATTCGCTAGATTCGAGCCTGCGTCATATTCAAATATACAACATTCATAGGTTAACCTACATCTAGGTCTTAAGTTGGTTTAGGAGGAAATATAGCACTATTCTCGGTGCGAAGTCATACCTTGCCTCTATAAAACTATGCAGCCTGGTCCGAGACGTCTGCTTGGCAGTGTTTGCACCAGAAATTCAGTTTCCTACCACCGTGCTCTAGGACATTTATCGATTTTTTACGACATGTCTCAAAGTCAAAATTAACAAACTCAACATTAACAAACGCTATGTCATTCTAATCTTCTAGTCTTCTCAAGAGCTATTGAATCCAGTTATAAAATGTATACAAAAAAAAAAGACAAATGTATCTAACCCCTATATGTGACTGATAATAGTATACCGACCTTACAATTCGTGGGAATTTCATTTAATTCTTGTCCTATGTAACACAAACGTAGAGTGGAAGCTCAACGCGGCAGTGGAGGTCTCCATGATGGCAGCAGCTGTGACGTGCTATACCTTGCGGATGACGTGTCTCCGGGCGGCGATTACCGCCGCTCCAATGAATGAGTCCTGGGGGTGATCACTTATTAAAGGGGCGGCCGAGAAGCGGCCTACCTGCAAAATGCACACCACCAGCCTCCTGCCTCGCGCGCCCTCCGCAGGCTCTGCCGCTGTGAGTGTCGCACGCAGAGGTGGGCAGTGTTCGGCGGGATCGCGAGTAACGACACACACAGAACGCTAGTGTAGCTGTCACGATTACATGGCACCCACGTTGTAGTAACTTGGATTAAAATATGCTTTTAGATTATATTCTTCATTATTGTACAGTTTTGGTTGCTTAGTCATTTTCAACGATATAGTGTTGCCAAAAAGTTGGGCTACAGTCAAAATTCACGTTTTCAATTGTTAAAATAGTGATTTACCGGATTTTAGACGAAACAATGTTACGTAGTTTAAGTTCAATATTTGTATGTAATATGTCACAAGCAGTTATACTTATGTACTTTAAAAAATTCGAGTCCAAAATCTGAGAAACCAATTCTGTTGTGGCAGACTGCCACTCAGAAAACTTGTGGCTGTGTATTTCGTTTCAACTAAATTATCAGTTGTACTGAAGTGCGTCAAACAATAGCTTGTATAAACTTTTCTCCTTAATATCGGACAACTGATCAAACTAACTTACTTCTGTCCCAGACGTTGCCCTTTCATGTCATCAGTCTAGTGACTAGATTTCTCTCCTATGTCAACTGCTTCTTGTCCAATTAGCACTGGCACCTGACATATTCAGTTATTTGCTTAGATGTATTAAAATTTCTATCTTTCCTAAGATTTTTACGCTCTCCAGTTCCCAGTAGAGCCACTGAAGTTATTCGCTGATGTCTTAATATATATTTTTTATTCTGTCTCTTCTTCTACTCAATGATTTCCACGTGTTCGTGCCCTCATCGATTCTGAGGAAAACCTCAATTCTCATTAGTCCACCTCCTCTTTGTACAGCAAAGCTGTCAACCGGTTCGATTTTACTCCGGTTTTCCTACAAACCGTTATTCGCTTCCGTACAATGAAGTGTCCAAATGTACATTCTCAGAAGTTTATTTCTCAAATTAAAAACTATATTTGACACTAGTAGTCTTTCTTTGCCCAGAAACTCCTTCTTCGTATGCCCTAGGCTGGTTTCCAAATCCGCTCTGCCTTGGACATAACGTGTTATTTCGTTTTCAAGGTGCCAGAATGCCAACAATTTCACTACTTCGTGGTCCCAAATTTTTATTTTCATTGTATACTTCATATCGTTTCTGCTACTCTTCATTACTGTCGTCATCCTGTGGTATACGTAGTCCTCCTTTATTCGAAATGGTATTCAGTCCGACGCGAATGGAGGAAAAGTCTCCTACGTTGACACAAAAATTATAGCAAATTTCACGATATGACTTGAAACATTTTGACCTCATGACGTAAATAACAGAAGCAGGAGGTCCTTCCAGTAAGCAAACTCAATCTGTAAAAGCGACATAGATTAAGTTGAAGACCAAACACGTAACTTTCCCGGATCTGCGATGGACTGAGAACATTTAGGAATAATGCATAGTAGGTCTGCGGAAGGAGGCGCACAGTTTCAATCTTACGAATGGACGAGGACTGGCTGGGCTAGATATGTTTGAGTCGGCATCTCCGATTACCAATGACGGGATTGTTTTTGCCTCCATTATTTTCCTCTTTCTCCTGCGAACGTTTGGCAGGTTGTAAGGCAAGTTTCGTGAACAGCTTTCGATAGGTTCTTAGAAATGAAAATAAACGATGTTCTAAGATGTTTTGCCACAATATTAAAACTACAGCGATTGTCACTGAAATAAAAATAAAAATTAAGGATCCAAATAGCAATGTACGCTCTTTCCACTGGAGGTAATGCGTTTTGGCTATAATGAATATCACTTGACCAAGATTCTAGGCCATATGAACAGCCGGTGTCTGCAATTCTGCTATATCATAGGCTTTAGTTAGTCTGAGTCTTAATTATACGGAGTGATTTTTAGAAGTTTCATAGCCTACCGTACCGAAAAATTTGCTTACAAATTTAAAGAAGTTTCTTATTGCCCTGCTACTCATTCCTAATGGTCGTAATGACGCTTGTGTACACTAACGATCTTAGATGTTTCGCTGACTCTGAAAAAAAAAAACACCAAAGAAAAGCCTGTGTTTTTACCATATAGGAAGGAATTATCACTCTGGATTCTACCAGTTGACTGATAATGTGACGGCTCAGTTCCCTCACGGTACGGAGCTGATTTTCTTTCGCGCCCAATGGCTTCAGCGCTGTCAGTACGTGTTGCCAAGGTGGTGGCGACCTCGGCCAACAACAGCTGAGTGGGCGCTCCGTGGCTGCTTTGGGCGCTGCCTTCTGGGGCTCTCTCAGTTTCTTTCTAGCTGTCAATAAGCAGACATCAGACAGACCACTTCCACTGCAATGGCACCATTTGCTTATGTGCAGACCCGGCAAGAAGTGGAACACAGGATATGATTTCGAGCTGGGGTCCTAACTCTTTTATTCGAACTATATGGGACATTCGGATCACTAGAAACTATATCGTGCCAAGCTGCACTGGGCTACAGATGCGGTCGTCTGACGAAACAAAGTGAATCTATTTACTACAAATTCGTTATTAATTGACATAGGAGACCTTATCTTGTGTGGCCTATTACTGGCGTTGACTTATTTATCTTCCCTTTTTCTTTTTTCTTCTTCTCCTATTTAAGAAAGAATGAATGATTATCGTCTTTTTGGGCTTCTTTTCATTGAAACTAGTGTAGTATCACTCTTTTGCTATAGCTGCTAGCTTGAAATTCAAACTGTATGAGAATTTTTCTTACTGCTGATGTTATTACTGAAACGTTGATGACAGGCTATTTCCCTTAATTCTGTTCTTGCAGTTTATCTTTCTTACCAAAAGATTATTATTCTGTTTGACAACCATATACGTCGTGCTATTTTTATATTGTTAAAATAACTGTAGCCATTGGAGTTATTATAAATTGTTCTAATGAAATTGTGATTGAAGGCTCCATTCTTGATCGGGGAGTTTTCGTGATGATAAATAAAAAAAGTGTTTGGAATTTTGTTGCACACAAGTTTCGAATTCGACATCATCACTCCCATTACCGTCACAGATACCTTCTATTGATACCCAGCATACGTCCGGGAGAAATTTAATGGTTTTCCTTTTGAGGGGTATTTTCGTATTTATAGATGTTAAATTTATTAGCGGATGAAACTGCATGACTCTGCCATCACTATTTAGATATTACGGATAATTACAACCCAGACGGCGTGGACATACACAATATGATTAAGTCACAACAGGGCAGGGGACCAAATGTCGAAAATACGCCGTTTTGGATCAACGGACAAGACTTACAGATATCACATTAAAATCTCGTTGCCGTTTTTCATCGACTTTAACCACTATTGTCAGGTATTAGCAAGCTCTCGATAATTTTTAATAGCGTATTCGATCGTTTTATTCGCTTTGTATGTCCAGAAGGCTTTCGTATGAAGAACAAAATATATTACCTTTCTCGTCGTTAGAGTAGAACGCCAAAAAAACCTGTAATAATCGTTATGAACAGATAAATGTTCAGGTACCTTTCAGTAAACAAGCAACGTAATCTCTACACATGTTTCTGTTTCAGTAAAAGTAACTGTTGACTTCCTTTTGGACTATTAACGTAAACATCGAATTACATATCATCTTTTACCTAAACAAACATTCGTAGGTTTAATTATTGGAAGCCATCCAATGTAAGAAATGCGATTTACGTTTCCGGATAGATGTCGTTAATCCTGTTTGCCAGTGGCGTGCGTTGATCGTTGCTATGAGCCACCGGCTCCGTGTTTAACTTGTATATCAAACACGAAGGAACGCTGGAGCATAACTTCCTGTGGACAATGGGCAAATCATATAACAGCGACAGCAAACTCCCACGCTAACAGTTCTAGCTCTAATATGACAGTGTGGGTCTAAACTGGCCGCGGAACAGAACTAAACTTCAGATAGCGTATTAATAAGGTTTTGCTTGTCTTCTCTGCAGCGTTTTCTTAGTACTCATGAAAGTAAGAGACATTGATCGTCAGGGCACAAATAATTAATTAGCTTCTGTAGAATTTGTGAGAAGGGGGATATGGTGACTTAAAGGAAGTGTGTGTTTTTAATAAATTTAAACTTTATTTTTTGAGTCGGAGTCCTGGGGCCTCTTGAGTGAAAATATTTTCTTTACATTCGGAATATTAATTGCAAATATTTCAAAACATCGAATTCTGTCTCAAATGCACTCCCGGTAACTTATATATTATGAGAGAAATTTACAATGAGATATCTAAGGCAAGTCACCCAAAACACCTCCATAGCTTCTGACATATTAAGGTAATTAATAAAGTTCATAGTTATTAAATGATTACAACGACTCTCCTCAAGTGGAACTATATACATTTTTGTGGCACTGGAAATTTCCTTTGAATAGGGATTCAACATCTGTGGAATTTTATCAAATTTTAACAAGTAAATAATGTCGGTTTTCATTGTCCCACCGTGAGGCCACAAGGTCCGTAGCATGTCTGCCCTACTGCGCCAAATATGAACAAACACATGGCTCAGGTCCGATTAGAGCGTTCATTATTACGTCATATCAAGATTTCAAAGTGTTGACCCTTAGCACTCAGACAAGATTTAAAGTGATTCAGGACAAACTATATTAGACGCTGAAATTTTTCTGGACTTTGCATGTTTTACACTAATTTAGGTATTCTTCTAATCTCTTATCTTAACTTTTCCCACGGCTAAATATCTGGAAATTATAAGACTAGTTGGCGTGTACGTAGTTTTGTGTTCCCTAAATGACAGTGAGACCTGGTACTTAGGGAAAGGCAGGATTCGGTGTGGATGGGACCGTAATCAGTTACCGTTGGTTGCTCAATTTTCTTTAAAATCACGTATGCTTTATATGGAAACAATTGCAGTTTACAATAAGGAACAGTTATCAAATATGACAATTAAGACACAATGTCAAATTAAAAAAATTCTTAAGAAAGTTGCGCTCATGGCTGAAGGCCTTACTGATCAGAAATTCAAATTATTTGTCGGCTGAGGGCCCCAATAGTAATAACTCAAAGAATAATTTGACAGCTGAAGGCCTGGATAGCAAATTCTTAAGAACCCGACAGCAGCGGCAAGGCGAGGAAAGGTACATTGCCACGAAAATATGCTAACCTCCAGGGCAGGTAATTGGGGCGTTAAGAGGCCACTAGGCAGAAAAATACTGCTGGTTGACCTTCACCAATAATAAAACAAGGAATTCAGTGATTAATAATAATTAATTTCGCCAACTCCAAACACTCCACTCGTTGCTCTTCGTTTCAGCGATCCTACGAGCAGCAAAGCATGAACAAGCGGCGTGATCTCAAAATAATGGAGGTTCCACTACTGGGTTAATGTTAACTCAACTCAAACGTCTTGGGTCCCGTGGACAAAGAGGTTGGGGGCCTCGCAACTACAGCCCCTCTGTCCGGCAGTGCCTGCATGCCCTCAGCGGTCGCGGCATTTTCTCGCACTGCCGGACCTCACTGCCCAACCGAACTCCTCGACACACCCGACCCGGAAAACACTTGACATCCTTCCAAAGATATGACCATGCTGCCACTCGCGGACGGACAACGCTAGCAAACTTAATGGCGCCTGTAAACACAAGACGAAAACGAGAGGCCACTATCCCTATTACACGATGCCAACCTACCAACAGCATTAACGCGAGCCGCAACAGGGCTCAGACCGATCCACAAATTCTCCAAGTGTTATATTAAGTAAGACATAATTAATTGAGGAATGTGTGGAACGTATGTCTTGTTGATACTGTGTGAACTGACTCATGTCCGCCCGTTGAGATTTCTTCCAGTAACTGCGGCACAATATTTGTTAATTTTGATCAGCTGAGGGTACCAACAATAAAACAGGCAGGAAAAATGCGATTCTTAAAAGTCCTGCACCAAACTTCGGCGGACATTGTTTCTCCTTATCTGATGTGTATTTTCAGTTGATTAATGTTGCATATTGTGAAGCCCCATTTGCCCATCCTTCGGTAGATGGTCATTCGTAAGCAAAATCTTGAACAGAAACGTAACATCACTTTGCAGTTTTGGCAAACGTCATTCAGAAACTTGAGACTGATTTTGAGCCTCATAGCCGTGAGGTATCGCAGCCGAAACTTTAATTACATTTTCTCATCAGATGCTGTACTTTTACGTCGGCGTATTTTATTTTTACAATACCAGTATTTATATTTTTCATAATGTTGGCAACGACAGAGTGTGATGGCTTGGTACAGTCCTGATATGTTTCATCAGATCACCACATCCGCACCGCTGCTCTAAAATTGGCCGACAGTCACCGTAAATGAAAATCGCATCTTGTTTATCACATTCAAATATTCCTTTTTTGGTTTTGTTATCAGACTTCCGGTAGGTTTGATGCAGTCTGTCAGGAATTTCTCTCCTTTGTAACCTCTTCACCTCAGAAGTGTTATCTCCAACCAATGTCCTCTGTTTTCCGTTGGATACATTCCAAACTCTGTGTTTTTCATATATACCGCTCTTCGGCTATTGTGCAGAGAACCTCTTCATTGTTTATATTAACAATCCACATTATTTTTAATATTCTTCTATAGCACCACATCCCAAACGCTTGATTCTCCTCTTTTTTTTCCTCCCATAGTCCATGCTTCACTACCACACAATGGTGTGCTCCACACGTACATTAAAATTAAGGCTGGTATTTGATGCTGGTAGACTTCTTTTGCCCAGGAATCTCTCCTTTACCTGAACTAGTGTACTTTTTATATTCTCCCTTCTGCGTTCGACTTGTATAAGTTTGCTTTCAGCGTAGCAAATGTCTGCAATTTCACCTAATTCTTGCTACAAAGTCTAGTAGACACCTCATTTTTGGTACAGTTCATTATTTTCCTCTTACTCGTTATACTCTCCACACTTAGTGTATGCTCATTACAGCAGAAAAATGTATAAATGCTTTGTGAGATGGTGTGGCTATTTTGTAACCCACTCAGAAACTGATATTAGCCTTGATCATTGTATTTATTAATTCTATACCGCCTTACACATTCATCAAACGCTCATTCCGTTCAGCATGTCCTCCAGTACATCACCATATTCACCGAGCTTGGCGATGTCATCATCAATATTATTTTTGATAGTTGTGCATCATTAATTTTAATCCAACTATTGAACCTTTATTTATTTTAGCAACTGATTCTTCGATTAATAGTAAGGTGACAGTCTCAATCCCTTCCTACGCTCTTTATAATGCGAGAATTTCGTTCTTGGTCTTTTTAATTTACCTGTTGGTTCTTGTGCGCCTCGAATACTTTGCACCAATTTACAGCGTCAAGCGCTTTTTCTAGGTTGATGAGTCCTTTGAATATATTTTAGTTTTTTATAACTCTTGCTTCCATTATCAGTCACAAGAACTGCCCCTATGGTGCCCTTAGCTTTCCTAAAGCCGACCTGATCTTCATCTGGCAGATCTTCGTCTTCATTGTAAAAGTCGGAATAGCTACATGGGGAACTTCTCTGTCGCGACAACAACGGAACACATACTTGAGTGTTCCGCGTGTTTAGGTAATGGCAGTACAGTAGCATATTTAGTTGTTTGCTTAACTTTTGCGTAACGGTGTAGACTTTTTCCTTTTATTTAAACTCGTTAGGGACATGTTTTAGGTGTCATCTCTTACCTGTATCTCACTGTATTGTGGTTCACACATGTGAATAATGTTACAGTTCTCTCAGAAAATTGATGTCAGAGGTTAATTTCATTTGTATGGATGGTTGTTAAAAAATTTGAGACCTGCGCCTATATTACGTCGGGAGAGAGTTAATCAATGAGAGTAAGGAGAAAAGCTATATATAAATTTGTCAACGGCCAGTTAACAGAGACTTCATTTTCTAGTTAACGATTCATGAATGGTCAGTGCAAGTGTTACGACAGCCATTTTCTTCACGATAAGAGCTAGATCGACTAACAGCGTTAGTGACATGGTTGTGAAAATTTCGTGTGGATTCTCTCTACGATTGAGTACGTGATATATTCCTAAGAGTAATAGTAACAAATTGTCAACGTGAGTAAGAAGTAGGTAAAGAATATTTAATAAGGTAAAAAAGATCGGTAGGGAGAGTTGCGGAGCCGTAGGTGTAGGGGTAGCGTCTTTGATTCATAATCAGAACGTCTTAGGTCCCTGGTTCGATCCCCGCCACTCCCTAAATTTTGATAAATAATCAGCATTGGCGGCCGAAGACTTCCGGCATAAGAAGTCCGCCTCATTCTGCCAACGGCCTTGTCAAAGAGGGCGGAGGAGCGGATAGAGGTTCAGGGCACTCTCTTGTCCTAGGGGTGGGAAATTGCCCCTAAAGGCGGAAGAATCAGCAATGATCCACGACATGAGGATGCAGAAGGCAATGGAAACCACTGCATTAAAGACACGTAACGTATATCCACAGGACATGTGGCCTGTAGTTGAAGAAGTGTCATGATGATCTCTCCATTGGCAAAAGATTCCGGAAGAGTCCCCCATTCGGAACTCCGGGAGGGGATTGCCAAGGGGGAGTTTACCATGAGAAAAAGATTGAATAATCAACGAAAGGATAATGTTCTACTAGTCGGGGCGTGGAATGTCAGAAGCTTGAACGTGGTAGGGAAACTAGAAAATCTGAAAAGGGAAATGCAAAGGCTCAATCTAGATATAGTAGGGGTCAGTGAAGTGAAGTGCAAAGGAGACAAGGATTTCTGGTCAGATGAGTATCGGGTAATATCAACAACAGCAGTAAATGGTATAACAGGTGTAGGATTCGTTATGAATAGGAAGGTAGGGCAGAGGGTCTGTTGCTGTGAACAGTTCAGTGATCGGGTTGTTCTAGTCAGAATCGACAGCAGACCAACACCGACAACGATAGTTCAGGTATACATGAAGACGTCGCAAGCTGAAGATGAACAGATAGAGAAGGTGTATGAGGATATTGAAAGGGTAATGCAGTATGTAAAGGGGGACGAAAATGTAATAGTGATGGACGACTGGAATGCAGTTGTATGGAAGGAGTAGAAGAAAAGGTTACAGGACAATATGGGCTTGGGACAAGGAATGAAAGAGTAGAAAGACTAATTGAGTTCTGTAACAAGTTTCAGCTAGTAATAGCGAATACCCTGTTCAAGAATCACAAGAGGAGGGGGTATACTTGGAAAAGGCCGGGAGCTACGGGAATATTTCAATTAGATTACATCATGGTCAGACAGAGATTCCGAAATCAGATACTGGATTGTAAGGCGTACCCAGGAGCTGATATAGACTCACATCACAATATAGTAGTGATGAAGAGTAGGCTGAAGTTCAAGACATTAGTCAGGAAGAACCAATACGCTAAGAAGTGGGATACGGAAGTTCTAAGGAATTACGAGATACGTTTGAAGTTCTCTAACGCTATAGATACAGCAAAATAGAATAGAGCAGTAGGCAACGCAGTTGAAGAGGAATGGACGTCTCTAAAAAGGGCCATCACAGAAGTTGGGAAGGAAAACATAGGTACAAAGAAGGTAGCTACGAAGAAACCATGGGTAACAGAAGAGATACTTCAGTTGATTGATGAAAGGAGGAAGTACAAACATGTTACGGGAAAATCAGGAATACAGAAATACAAGTCGCTGAGGAATGAAATAAATAGGAAGTGCAGGGAAGCTAAGACGAAATGGCTGCAGGAAGAATGTGAAGACATCGAAAAAGATATGATTGTCGGAAGGACAGATTCAGCATACAGGAAAGTCAAAACAACCTCTGGTGACCTTAAAAGCAACGGTGGTTGCATTAAGAGTGTAACGGTAATTCCACTGTTAAATGCAGAGGAGAGAGTGAAGATTTGTCTGATGTGATAGAAGAAGAAACAGGAGTCGATTTAGAAGAGATAGGGGATCCAGTATTAGAATCGGAATTTAAAAGAGCTTTGGAGGACTTACGGTCAAATAAAGCAGAAGGGATGGATAACATTCCATCAGAATTTCTAAAATCATTAGGGGAAGTGGCAACAAAACGACGATTCACGTTGGTGTGTAGAATATATGAGTCTGGCGACATAACATCTGACTTTCGGAAAAGCATCATACACACAATTCCGAAGACGGCAAGAGCTGACAAGTGCGAGAATTATCGGACAATCAGCTAAACAGCTCATGCATCGAAGCTGCTTACAAGAATAATATACAGAAGAATGGAAAAGAAAATTGAGAATGTGCTAGGTGACGATCAGTTTGGCTTTAGGAAAAGTAAAGGCATGAGAGAGGCAATTCTGACGTTACGGCTAATAATGGAAGCAAGGCTAAAGAAGAATCAAGACACGTTCATAGGATTTGTCGACCTGGAAAAAGCGTTCGACAATATAAAGTGGTGCAAGCTGTTCAAGATTCTGAAAAAAGTAGGGGTAAGCTATAGGTAGAGACGGGTCATATACAATATGAACAACAACCAAGAGGGAATAATAAGAGTGGACGATCAAGAACGAAGTGCTCGTATTAAGAAGGGTGGAAGACAAGGCTGTAGCTTTTCGCCCCTACTCTTCAATCTGTACATCGAGGAACCAATGATGGAAATAAAGGAAAGGTTCAGGAGTGGAATTAAAATACAAGGTGAAAGGATATCAATGATACGATTCGCTGATGACATTGCTATCCTGAGTGAAAGTGAACAAGAATTAAATGATCTGCTGAACGGAATGAACAGTCTAATGAGTACACAGTATGGTTTGAGAGTAAATCGGAGAAAGACGAAGGTAATGAGAAGTAGTAGAAATGAGAACAGCGAGAAACTTAACATCAGGATTGATGGTCACGAAGTCAGTGATGTTAAGGAATTATGCTACCTAGGCAGTAAATTAACCAATGACGGACGGAGCAAGGAGGACATCAAAAGCTGACTCGCTATGGCAAAAAAGGCAATTCTGGCCAAGAGAAGTCTGCTAATATCAAATACCGGCCTTAATTTGAGGAAGAAATTTCTGAGGATATACGTCTGGAGTACAGCATTGTATGGTAGTGAAACATGGACTGTGGGAAAGCCGGAACAGAAGAGAATCGAAGCATTTGAGATGTGGTGCTATAGACGAATGTTGAAAATTAGGTGGACTCATAAGGTAAGGAATGAGGAGGTTCTACGCAGAATCGGAGAGGTAAGGAAAATGTGGAAAACACTGATAAGGAGAAGGGACAGGATGATAGGACATCTGCTAAGACATGAGGGAATGAGTTCCATGGTACTAGAGGGAGCTGTAGAGGGCAAAAACTGTAGAGGAAGACAAAGATTGGAATACGTCAACCAAATAATTGAGGACGTAGGTTGCAAGTGCTACCCTGAGAAGAAGTGGTTGGCACAGGAAAGGAATTCGTGGCGGGCAGCATCAAATCAGTCAGAAGACTACAGCTCCCTCTAGAGCCAACTAAATCTGAAAAAATAGGGTGATTTGAGAGCTCAGTCCGGATTTCGAGCATGTAGGTTTCATGTGACGTGAGGATTTTATGCAGTTCCAGATTATCTAGATAGGAACTCACTCACGTCATACAAAGTACTGTTCCCAGCAAATTCACACTTCATGATAAACTTGAAATATTTGTAGTGCAGTGCTCACCGTCTTTAATAAGTTGCCAGAGGTGAACACATGTGTTTTCACACTGGCTATTAATTCACATTTTCTAAGGTATTTGGTCGTTTGGTTGGTTACGTAACTGTGCATAGCAGTCTTTAGTTTCATCAGCGTCTGTATTTGCTTCCTGCATCCACCTTTGATGCACTAGAAAGATATTATTGTTTCAATAACTTTATAAATTGGCCGAGTGGTTTTAGGCGCTTCAGTCTGGAACCACGTGGCTGCTATGGTCGCAGGTTCGAATCCTGCCTCGGACATAGAAGTATGTGATGTCCTTAGGTTAGTTAGGTTTAAGTAGTTCTAAGTCTAGGGGACTGATGACCTCAGATATTAAGTCAGATAGTGCTTAGAGCTATTTGAAACCTTTTTTTTTCCTATATCAATCTCATTCTCTTTATCCTTTACCTCTGTAATACTGCAAATATTTCGTTTGGTTATATATGTGAACAAGAGTTTTATACAGTTAGCAGACAGTCTATCAGAGATATGGACTGTGTGCTGATTCCTCATGAGTACACAAAAATTCGCCGCAAGGTAAGAAGCCAATTCCCAAGACTTTCAACAGATGTAAACAATAGTAAGTAGTGTAAAGATGACGCCGATTTCTATGCAAAGTCTTCTGATGATAATAAAAACAAAATGCATGAGCCATAAAATTAATAACTACATTACCTGTTTCTTGCCAGTCAGATCCAAATAAAAGTAGTGCTTCGAAAAGCTAATAGATACAAGATACAAGAAATTGTGGGGAGACCATTTTCATCTGTTTGCACCTTGTGCGTATGAGGATGGAAAGGTTGTTGTACACAGTGAACAAGTTTTAATCAGTAGTACTGATTGTAATCAGAACAATAAAGTCTTTTTGTACTTCATTCATGAATGTTGTCAGGACATTTTCCATAAAGAAGAAAGGAATAGGATCCCATCGATGAAGTGGTAAATGCAGACGGATCACCATCTCAGAATGAAGAAGAAAGACGACCAAGTGCGTTTCAAATTAACCATCACAACATATGCCCTAGATGATATAGAGAATTTTGGAAAAACTGATCTGGGTGGCTGGACACAGATTTACCGCCGTCCTCCAAAATGTTACTCCAGTGCCCGTTCTTTACCTCGCTCTTTTCTGAACGAGATTCATTCGCTGAATTTATGTTAATAACAGGGCAGCTAATACAACTAATGAACAACTTTTTGCTGGTGTTCATCATGGGTATGCAGCCAGATTTCTTCGATCTTAAGACACGATACTGCGACGGACCAGCCGGCCACCATCTTCCTGTGATATTGCAAATGCACAGTCACGCCGGACCTGAGGTAACACCAGATGCTGCGGCTGCGTTATACCCCAGGAACAGGCCACTGCCGGCTCAAGAGAAGCAAATGAGCTGCACTCTGTGAAGCCAAGAATTGCAGTGCCACCGGCGGTAGAAACTAACAAAGGCAATGAATCGCGAATTAAGATACAGCCGGTTGTATCCTATAAAATAGGATTCCATATCTTGCTTAACGGAAAACCTTTATCTCTATTAATTATGCCAACGAGTAGCCGTATTTCCGTCTGCACACCCATGAAACGCATCAGCATTTATTACACAGTAAAAATCTGCTTTTCACAACAGCGAACTTTGTTTCCGATTCAGTATGGAGGTTCCCAGACGGCTTAATGCTGTCTGGTTCACTGTGTGTGGTAGCGTAGACGGCGGAAAATACTCCCTCTTTGCGAGTTGGCTTTTCGCTTTGTGCCGAGTGTTTTCTTTGCTCTCTCGTCTTGCAGAGGCCAAGTGTTTCGGTCGACAAGGTTTCCCGCTACCTGCTGGCAGAAAGCATCGGCCAGAGTGTCATTGCAGCCTCGAGGGCTGCGCCGGCCTCTATCTGGAGCGGCTCTCGCGGCCGTCCCCTCTCCACTCGAGGCCAGGTTCTGGAGCTGGAGTGTTTGTTGGTCAGCGCTAAGTCACAAGTCGGCCCACCACCTCCGGGTATCGATTGGCGGCGGCCGTGAGCTGCTCCAGGCTGCCGCGATAGAACTGGGTCATCCCCGGCTCGCCGTCGCCACACGTTGTCACCACTTTACATTATTGTTGCTTATTGGCTGTGTCATAATTACCAACTGATGATTCATTGCTGCTTCTTGAATGTCAGTTTCACTGCTGGCGATTTACCATTAAAGTAGGGACAACCTGAAGGCGACATGCAACTATCGTCCTATTAGCATCCTATTAGCACAAAGCAGTTAGGATTAACAACATCTACAGTCTGCCTGTGAGGGGATCATGCAGCACATTTCTCATTCTAAAACTGCATTTATATGTTACTTGTTAGTTGGAAGATTGTATTACACCTTGTACAAGAAGCTTTCGTCAGAATCTGTCAGCAGGAACGTGGCCTGTTTATAGTCCTCCGATGCTGCTGCTCGTGTTGGCCGGGATCATACGAGTGTTGTGCTAAACTGGAATCGATGGGTTCAGCAAGGCTATACGCCATTTCGAATCTTGAGGAACTCAAGCCATAGCGCCAAAGAAGAAGCTCGATAGCGCAGGACTGTACTGTGCCGTCACATACCTCGAGTAACGAAATGTGCTGGTTTACCGAAATAACAGTTTATACATGTGGACTGCTACGACGCACTGTAGCAAGGCTTCCGTAGTAGCATGTGCTCTTCGTGTGTCAGTAGACAAAGCTGCCCTTACAGTGATGCACCAAACAATAACACTGGACCTGTCATTCCAAAAATATACCTCGGTTCTATGTGCCGCATCATGATTGACATACCCATTTCTGAAGGCTTCGGGGAGAACGAACATTTCCAGTTTGCTTTGATCGTCATCGTTTGACCCCAACTCATTAAACTGAAACTAAACTCCGCCCGAACAGGCCAGGAAGGCCCAACGGTACCGACTGGCCGCCGGGTGATCCTCAACAGACAGGCGTCACTGGATGCGGATATGGAGGGGCATGTGGTCAGCACACCGCTCTCCTGCCGCATTTCAGTTTACGAGACCGTAGCCGCTACTTCTCAATCAAGTAGATCCTCAGTTTACCTCACAAGGGCTGAGTGCACCCAGCTTGCCAACAGCGCTCGGCAGACCGGATAGTCACCCATTCAAGTGCAAGTCCAGCCCGACAGCGCTTAACTTCGGTGATCTGACGGGAACCGGTGTTACCACTGCGGCAAGGCCGTTGGCCGACCCCAATTCATTACGTGAAGAAAACGGGCGTGACTGACTGATTCGAATATTCAGAATTTTTGACAGCTGGTGTTGTATTTCTTTTGCTGCTCCAGACGTGCTCTCTGCATTCCCTGTTGAGTGGGGAATTTTGTGGCAGTAATGCTCACCTAATGCTGTTACCTGTGCTGAGAGACGGCGTTCAGGGTCTTATGAAATACTTCTCATCCTGTTTTCAGAAAACTGGTAGCTGAAAAAATTCACACATCTTGTAGTACGATGTCTTTGCTCGATAAAGGACTGAACATCCTTTCGTTCGTCGTCATAGCTGCCGCGCGTAAGGAATTATGTAAAGCAAATTATGTAAATTTTAAAGAATTTGCAGATGTAAAAATACATTTGTAAACTTTACATATGGTCGATTTTACTGATACACAGCAGTATAAGAAATGCAGGTAATTGATCGAAATTTTATCTAAAAATCTAGATCGAAATGGCATTTCCTTCTCGTGTTATTGATTTTTTTATCCGATGAACAGTCACGCACACCGCAAACATTTTCTTCCCTAAGCAGTTGTAATTATGTGCTCGTAAGAATCTTCATATTACATACGCAGTTCATGATATCGAAACGATGTTTTCTTTTTTTTCTTTTCTTTTCTTTTTTTTTTTTTTTTTTACAAATGATATCAGGCATATCTGTGGTAAGGTAACCGTTCAAAACATTTTTATTCATATAGAAATGGAAATAATATGTCCGCAGAAATGAAATAGCACTTCAATAGCCCTTGGGTAAGTGGCATACGTAAACACGTTCTCAGCACCTCGGAACGGTGCAGCAGGACATGTACAACCGTCTACAGTAGCGAAATGGTTAAAGCCAGTGGTTATGTAATATCTTAAAGCTCTCCATTATCTTGTCTTCCAAAGCCTTCGCTACTAAAGGATTTTTAGCTACAAAATAATCCATGTAAGTTATGACTCTGGCGCTGATCCCTTGAAACTATTTCCTCTTTTTATAAAATTTGTGCCACGGACTAAAAAACAACAGTTACCGTTAATGAACTACGTAGTAGGGAGCGAACTTCCGTAGCCCACCATGATATGTAACGGCGCCCTCAACATTTGTTAACTAAAGACAAAATTATGTCAATGTTCTTCAATGGTTGTAGTACAACGAATTTGCATGCAGATGGGGCTGTTTTTCGTCTGGCCTAAAATCTAATAACAATAAGTAGCGGAAATGTAGCGTCTCGAAATCTATATGGCTGCAAAATGTGTCACAAGTTTCTCTGTAACTCGCGGATTACCTTAATTGTGATGTAAATCGTCTGTAAAACAAGGAAATAATTGGTATGCTGAATGCAGTTTATAGTGGCAGATAGTTTGTCGTAAATTCTCCTCACACCCACTACTACCCAGAACTAAGGCTAATCAAACACATATGCCACAGACACTAATAATTCGTAAACTTAAAAAATAATGTCAAGAGAAAATAATGCTTTAGAGATTTTATTTTCAGTTATTATTGAAAACGAACATGGAGATTCCCGTAGATACAAATGTCCACAATCGGATCACTTGGTCCTACAAATACTGCAAATTCACGAAAAACAGTAAACAACTAAATACATTTTCATATCCACGCAAAACTATTAAATGAGTGGAAAAGTGACATAACAGTCGACTATACCCATGGATGACTTAATGAAAGATCGGTAATGGTCCTTGAATATTTGGACAGAAGCTCCGTCCGAAAGTACGTAGGCTACACCACTGAACCACAAAAATCATACAAAATCTAATCATGACAATGCAATGCAAGCACGCAACATTTTGACAAAAATTTCTTAACGCTGCAGTTGTGTAATGGCCGTCTCAAAGACGTCAAATGTTAGTGAGTCGTCGATTTGTAGCAAGGTGCAAAAAGCTTCTCCATCTCACAGTGTAGCGAGGAAGGAAGAAGGAGTGGTTTGTCCGCTAGCACAAGGGTCATGTAACTTGAATTTAAATGCCTGACGACCTGACCCGTTGGTATGGCTCTACCTCCAGAATATTGCTTGCACCTATGTTTCCCAATCAAACACGAGATTCTAATGATAATGAAAGCATGTTGAAATGTAGACTGCATCATGCATGTGAATCGCAGGTAGTGGAGTGATGTGTAGTATGAGAGACGTAGTTAACAGATGGATTTCACGACTTTACGCTTTGCTGTGCTGACTTCAATTCTTGTCAGCACGTTATCCAGATCTCTCTCCCATTGCAAAAATTCTGGCTAAGAGACAGGAAAACGACCACTCACTAGCCACTAAGATTATTGAGGTTTGGTACGGAGCTGAATGTACGTTGAATGACGTACCCACATCTGTCATCCAAGCTCAGTTTGACTCGATGCTCAAACCAATAGCGCCATTGGTTCGACTCGACGTTCACCGAATACAGCCATTGGTGCCGCCAAGATGGCAGTTCTGTATATTATATTTAGAACCCGGTACACGCTCAAATCACCTGCAGATTAAATCACATATTCTGCCTAGTATACTGCACACGCACACTAAGTATAAATTCATTATTTGCTGTACTTACTGCTGTTGCAACTTCAATGGATAGAAACGTATCTAACATTATTAAAGAGTCTGCGTGACTGCAACCGGGTGATATTAACTTCTGGCCTCGATATATCAGCTGGTAACCAGAGGGAACTCTTTCGTTCAATTTTAGAACTGGAGTTTACCGTTGTGAGTCACTATGTTTATACAAAAAAACAGCTGTGGTGCAAGCACGTAGATCGTCAAACATTTTTGGAATTGGCTATCAGCAGCCGTCAAGCAATGTATAAAATGCATGTTAGACCGGCAGTTGCTTTCATTTTAAACCCAAACATCGAACGGATTCAGTCGTGGACCATCTTCACGGAGAAGTGTTAAAATGGTTTGAGTCACAACATTACATTTATTGAAATACTTCTCTGAGAACTTTTGGTATTAATATGTTCTGTTCTAAGAGTCCTGTGTCGTATATTGATATTCATGACAAGCTCTACGTATCTAGTAATGGGAAATACAATCTTGTGGCTTGAACCATTTTAACCCTTCTTCGTGAGGGTGGTTCACTACTGAAACCGGTCGATACTTGAGTTTGAAATAAAAGCAACTGAACTTCAAACATGTTTTTGTACACATAGCTGCTGATTGCATTACTGCACTCTGTCAAACTTTGTGGTCTTTGTTGTACTGGAACGGTCGATGTACAGGGGAATCCGACGTCGACGACAAAATTTCTGAGGTTGTTCAGAGTTATTTTTATGAATATTCTGATATCAGCGGCACACTGTCTTCGGCGGATCGTTACTTAGTAATAACAATTTGTATGCTTTCTCACATCCATTTACTTTTGTATCTCTACTGCACTGGAAACGTCAGCCGAATGAACTGCGAGTCTTATTTAGAAACCGACTTGTCTCGTTCACTCACTGTGCTTACTGTTGGTAACAAACCTTCGCCCCCAGTCTTGTATTTACTATTGCTCTGTTCTGTCTTGGATTTCTTCTTCCTGAAATGATAGTTGTGCTTGAACAGCGATACACAGCAGTATGGACTGATGTGCTGATGAAGTGTTGCCTGCATGCATCGTGTGTATGGGTTCAGAAAACGCATTGGGAGAGCCGCACAGGAATGTTACGCTGACCTGTCCCCAAGGCGACAGCAACAACATCACATTAATTTTATATGTTCTTAGAATTGTGCATTTTCTGCACAGAAGTCCATGCACAAGGGACTGATAGTCTATGCTGCAGTAGACTGGGCATTTCAAACACGTGATGGCATGAACAGTAGAATTTCAAGGAACTCTTAATCGACATATCATCTTGTCCCTGTACGTCTACTACGAAAACCTTTGTTCACCATAAAACACTGGAATACATTCGTACAACGTTAAAAACTACATTCTATCGTGACACACAGAAAACTTGAGTAAGTGCTGATTGATGCTGGCACTTAAAACAGTTAACTGCCTCTGGTTACCTGATAATACTTAATCGGATCTACTGTTAGCCGGCCGGTGTGGCCGAACGGCTCTAGGTACTAAAGTCTGGAACCGCGCGACCGCTACAGTCGCAGGTTCGAATCCTGCCTCGGGCATGGATGTTTGTTATGTGCTTAGGTTAGGTGGGTTTATGTAGTTCTAAGTTCTAGGGACTGATGACCTCATAAATTAAGTCTTATAGTGCTCAGAGCCATGTGAACCATTTCTTATGTCTACTGTTAGTACTCCAGTTTGAAACACCTATCACTCTTTTTCAGAATCTGCAGTTCGCTTATGTACATAGTGAGGTGTTCCTCACTCCACATCGTCATCTTGAGTATCGTCTCATGGATATTCTATTACAGTCTTCGTGTTTGACATCAAAATACGTGTAGAGCACATCAGCCAACGTTTTCCCTTAGGCCATTCTTCAGTGGGTGATAGGCAGTTGTCATTCTGTGGGTGATGCTTCAACGAGAAACTACCTCTGATACTAATCTTGAATGGAAAACTTTTCCATGATCAGTTATCAACGCATCAGGTGTTCCGTGTTGCCCACTAACATCTTCTACAAGGAACTTGATAATTTCAGGTGCTTCGAAAACCAACACAGGTTTGGTGGCAGCATAGCAGGTGCGAACAACCATCCATTGCTTCCTGTTTTCGAGTCCGGAAACCTCTCCAAGTGGTTGACTCCAGTTCGGTGAAGCGGCACTACTGCGTACAGGGTTGATACCCGGTGCTCTGGAGGCAATTGCGGCAAATGCATCCATCAGCTATATTCCACACAGTAGCTCACGTCGCGTCTAATGGAACTTCGGATCGCTGACCAGTGATACTTGCGTCCAATTCTGTATAGTCTTCACGAATACCTGGTGATCAATTACTGGACCGTCGTGCCCAATAGAGCCATATACCCAGTTATGAAGTGTTCCAATTATTAAATGGATTTCTCGTTCTTTAAGACTTCCGTGGTTTTCAGCAGTGTTTGATCTTCCCTTTCAACGACAACGTCATTTAATTCAGGGACTGAGGTACTGTTCATGTTGTATGTGCTGTCAAAGGATTTCTTGAAAGGCAGTCGACATTCTTTACAACTGCTTTTGTGTACCTCGGTGACGTCAAACTCCGGAATCCTCATTCCCCATCTCACCAGTCAAACCGACGTATCCTTCATGCTAACCGTTCAGCATAGAGAATGGTGGTCTGTCATAACAGTGAATTTCTTAGCAAATAAGTTCTTCCTGATTTTGTTGATCTCCCAAACAATTGTAGTGCATCATGTCTCAATTGTGGAGCAGTTTATCACGGACTCCGAGAGAGCTCTGGCATCGTAAGATGTCGCCTATTCAGTACTTTCAAGAATTTCTACTATTCCAAAACCACTAGCTCCGGTTTTAACTTTTGCCTTGGCATTCTCGTCATACAGTTCTAGAAAAGAAGAAGCTATCTGAGTATTCTTAACAACACGTAAAAATCTTTCTTTTTCTCGCTCCGGAAAAATTTGGCGTCCTTGCAAGGGATGTTAATTGGTACAGAAGTTGTTTGACAATAGCCGGTAGAATTGAACACATTCTGAGGAAACTTCACATCATGATTGTGCTGAAGAGGAGTCAGAAAATCTGTGGCTGCTCTTATTTCACCCGGATCGGGACAGTGTCCGTCGCCAATCACTATGTGTTCAAAGATTTTGATTTTGGGCAACGAAGAGTCAGATTTCCTGATTCTGGAGGAGACTTGCAGGATACAGGCGGATGAGACGCTCTTCGAATGTCTTCGAAAGATCCAGATACCAAATACACGGCGTTCATTTAGGTGTTCAAGCAGGCTGGCGTAGCCCTAGTGTTTTACAGTTCAAACGTTTTAGAGTTCTTCCGCTTCATGCATTTTATCCCTGTAACTTCCATAATTTCAAAGAGTTTATTCTAAGCAATGTAGTAGAGGTTTTCCTATAAATCTAAATGGCTATAAACGTAGATTTGTCTGTCCTCAAGCTTTATCGTGATTTCAGATTGGCCTTTATTTTTCCTGCATGAACGCGGACCACAAAACGATCCTCCACAAGATTGTTTCTACCAGAATTTCTGTTTTTCAGTAAATGATATACTACAGCCACGCATTAATATACGTATAGTCTGGTAATATTCATAGGTATCGGTTTCTACCTTCATTGGAAACGCAGTGATTTCATTCTTGATGTTTGAGGATATTTTGCCTGTCCCACATATCTTGCATACCACGTGGCAGGTCTACATGACTGTCTCTCTGAAGGTTCTCAATAATTTTGAGAGAACGCCGTGTGCTAGTGGGATCTTTTTCCGATTCAGGTCCATCAGTGCTCTACAAAACTCTACTTCCAGTAATATTTAAAATCCAGTTCCATTAGGATTGACCTTTTTTTATTTGTAAAATCAGTAGACTATAAATGATGTTTAGCTCTTTCGGTAACTGTATCAACGGTGAAACACAAAGCAACGCTCAAAAATGAAGAGAACGTTGGTGGCCACGCTTCGCACATTTGCCGCAAATTCACAGCATAATCATTCCATTAATATCGGTATGTAACAGTTTTAACGCTGAATATGCAGATCTGCGAAAACAGACATAAATGGCCGAAATACATTAGCGGCGGTGGCAGCATCAGGAGGGGTGTTTTACCGGTTGCTTTATTTACGCGCTGCCCTCCGCAGCACCCCGTGCTAACCTGCCGGCGGGCGCTGGCATTTGATTATGGCGCGGTCACTGCCACTCTGCCGATATTACCATATGAAACCTGCTGGCACTCCTTTAAACAATGCACACGCACGCTGTTGCGGAACGGTTTATAGTGGCGTCGTGTCAAAGTGTTACAAAGCTCAGTGGAGCTAGTAGCCTCATACTTTAATTTCCCATCTTTTACGGTAACCATTAACATTACGTTATTATTAACGGGCAGGAGTGACAGGGATGTATTGTCAATCGGACTAGTTGTTCTAAGTCTCAGATGTCAACTGCTGATGTTTCCACAACTCATACCACTGAACGATTACAATATTCTGAGTATTGCGAATTCAGTTTTCAGTTCCTGTGTACAGTTTCCCGATTTTTTTGATGTCTTTCTGGTTTTCTAGCTGTAAGTATCCATTTATTGGTATAATTAAGTCAAATGATTCACTCTGCATTCAATGAACTCTACATCCCCGCATCATTTTCTGTATCAAAGATCTGTTTATCTAGCTCGGTTTTTGTCTGAAATGTCTGCTTGAGAGTTGGTTGGCACAAAAGTTTCGGTAATGGCCGTCGCATGAGGCGATCGTAAAAACAGCAACAGAGGAGAAATTTCTCCAGGCATCACGTGTACAGCAGCGAGGAGGTTAAGAAAGGAGGGATTATCACTTAAAGCTGCATCTGATAGTCAGATCAGTTGTCGAACCTTACGAACACATTATAGAGCATTCCACAAGATGGAATTAACGATGAAAAGATAGTTCGATAGATAGACTCTGCTGACGATGAGAAGAAATTAAAGTTCTATGTTCCTCAAGCAACCGATGTTTGCTACGGTTTAACAGAAAAAGAAACCAAGACTTTAGCTGGTGGTCAGTGCACGGCAGATTGTATTACGTGTCTTCCAACTTCTAAATTTAATGGAAGAGCTGGACGTGACTGTTTCGTTGGTTTTTTAAAAGGACACCTAGCGCTTTAATTACAAAAATCAGAGGTACCCAGCTATACGCAAGCTTTTTGTTTCAACAGGAAGAATATGGAATCTTAAATAACTGGACGTCAGTACTTAGAAGAAATAATATTCAGCCTCGCGAAACTTGGAAGGTGAACGGAAGGGGTATCACTTCGGTGCAGAGACAAGACAGATTTGGTTATAACAGGAGAATGAATCCATTGTGTAGAATATAGGAACTGTGATCTTCAGTGGAATGACGACATAAGACAAACAGCAGCAAAAGCAGATGCCCGGCTGCTATTCATAGAAAGAATTGTAAGGTAATGTACGAGACTCATCTACGAGGTGGGTGGCTTACAAGGCTATTGTTCGACGGATTTTATTGTTCATCGGTCTGGGATCCGTACCATGAAGGACTGATAGAACAGATGCAGAATATTCAACTAAGAGCGGCGCGTTTCGTCACGGGATAGTTTGGTCGGCGCAAGAGTGTTATAGAAATGTTCAAGAAACCCCAGTGACAAGCGCTACAAAAGAGCGTTGAGCACCACATTGTGCCAACAGTATCACCGGGGAGAGTCGGACACCATATTTCTCCAACTCACATCCGTCTCGCAACATGACCACAACGAGAAAATTAGAGAAATTATAGATTATGTAGAGACCTACCGAGAATCATTCTTTCCACGCTCTATTCGCAAGTGGAAAAGGAATTTGGGGTCATTTAGTGGTACCAGTAGCACTTCTGCCCTACAGCATCAGCTGGCTTGTGCAGTGTTGCTCTCGCCAACCAAAGAAAATAAAAATGTTATAAATAAATAGATGGAAAAAGGAATAAGGTATTCTTCATTTTTCGACGAATTCAATAAGAAAATGGCGTCATGATCTGAGACCAAGAAAAAAGCAGGGATTCACTATTGCATATGCTGCCTCCAATAGAATAGCTTCTGTGATTCGGCCGAGGTGCTCACAGCCTTTGCCCGTTTACCGAGTTTTTCTAAGCCAAGGTCTGAAAACACTATAGCGCAGTATGCTCACTCTATTGAGCTCCCATTTTCAGCAAGGCCAACAATATGATGATAAGGTAGCTAAGATATCTGTAGGATGCAAAAAGTGGCAATTGACCCTGAACAAGGAAAACTGTGAAGTTATTCACATGAGTACTAAACGAAATCCGCTAAATTTCGATTACGCGGTAAGTCACACAAATATGAAAGCTGTAAATTCAACTAAATACTTAGGCATTACAATTACCCCCAATTGGAACGATCACATAGATAATGTTGTAGGTACAGCTAGCCAAAGACTGCGATTTACTGACAGAACACGTAGAAGGTGCAGCAGGTCTACTGAAGAGACTGCTTACACCACGCTTGTCCGCCCGGTTCTGGAGTACTGCTGTGCAGTGTGGGATCCGCATCACATGGGACTGACGGATGGCATAGACAAAGTACAAAGAAAGGCAGCTCGTTTTATGTTATCGCAAGGTAGGGGAGATAGTGTCACGGACATGGTACGTGAATTGGAGTGGCCGTTTTCTCCTCCGCTTGCGAAAACATTTTGTGGGCACCCACCTACGTAAGGACAAATGATCATCACGATAAAATAAGAGAAAACAGGGCTCGCACAGAAAGATTTAAGTGCTAGTTTTTCCCGCTCGCCGTTCGAGAGTGGAACCTTAGAGAGACAGCTTGAAGGTGGTTCATTGAACCCTTCTGTCAGGCACTTTATTGTGAATAGCAGAGTAATCACGTAGATGTAGAAATGTTTGTAGAGTTAATGTTGTCGACGGGTTTGTGGGAAAAAATGCCATTATGGAAGACGTGCTTGTATTAGAAGTGTATTCGAGGGATAGGTATGTTTGGAAAAACTACTACCCAGCGACAGAAGAACTATAGAAATAATTGATTTAAGTTATCTAAAGTCAATATTGAGGTAAATATGAGATAAATAAACATCAAAACATTTGCTTGAATGCGCTAGAAGCGACAACACAAGTTAAAATACAAGTTACGAGGTACAAGTTCAAATTAGTTTCTTGACTAGGTAATAGTAAATACAGCGAACGTCTGTCTCCTTGGACTTCGTACTTTAAGCCCATTCCACTATTTTCATTTTCGGAAATCTATAGATAACACACACAACTAAAGTTCTGGTACTGATATTATCTAATTTAAAGTGGATTTGGGATTCGCTTAACACTGAATCAAAATTAAAGAAATTTTATATCGAAAATATACAAAAGTGACTTATTACATTTTGTTCAACTGCAAGTTTCCGACAGCCATGTGGTTCCAGAACAGAACTGGGGAGTGATGACGTATACGCTGCCTGGTGGAGAACGGTGAACGTATGCTTTAGCGACCTGAAAGGTTTATGCGTACCCTTCCAGCGCTCGCACTCTTACCCCCACTCACCCTACACATTCCGACATTCTATGAAAAATACACATAGAGAATTAGGAAAATGGTACTTTACATATCTTAATAATAACTGTTAATAGTATGATAGAAGCTATGGTAACTTGACAATAGTGTAAAAAATTAATATAACTGTTTCATCCTCTACTTCGGGCAATTTACTTACAAGTACCCGTTGTCTGACTGTTCTGCTCCTGCTATTTGCCCTACTATCTGGTTGCAGGAGATTCTTACACCTCTCCCACTCCGCCCAGTACTGGTCCCTTGAATGCACCACAAACGCCTCTATGAAAACGTCGTAGGCGCAATGGAGTAGCCCTTATAAATAACCATCCATAACATGGGACCTGCAGGCAAAACAAACACGTTTCTAGTTAAAAATTGAATTTTCAGCGCTTCCTTTTCGCTTATGATCTGTAAGAATATTTGCTGTAAACAGTTGCCTGGTAACGCGTTCAGTACCATTTCGTGCACTGCCGGCGGGTTTATATAGGTGATGTTCTCAATCGTTACTAAATCAGTATAGATATTCTCTGCTCCCACAGTGAATTACTTATGTGAGAGTATATCCTCATATGCTTAGAACAAGATTAAATTGTTGAGTACACTCTTATGCAGCGTATCTCGTTAATAAGAGTTACAGAGAACTTGCAATGGTAAAATACAGTATATTATTCTCATACAAACGAAATGTAGACTGGGCTACCTCAGCCTACTGCCTAAACTGCTAGTGCTAACTGCATTATACTGTTGTATTTCGAAGAACCGTTCCATTCTGTGACAATAGCACGGGAGAGTGTAATATATGTTTGTGGAATTTTACGCCAAATGAAAGGAAGAAATGTCAACTGGCTATTGACAGGCAGACAATTCACATCTGATAAATCATTCAGATATAGTTCGGCATATTCAGCGGCATGAATTTGTCATTAACGGCTGATATGAGCGAATGATCAATGGGCAGGCTAATTAAACAGTAGACCTGGCTAATGGAAAGCGAAGTGATGCCAACCGATCAGGCCTCATTTTGCGTAGGTGCATAGTAACACAGAAAAACCACGAACGAGTCTAAAAGGGCGTCCTCAAACACATTCCATTGTTCGTAGCTTAGGAGAATAGTTTTAGACAGAAGTAGTAGCACAGGGGAAGTTGTTGAAGGCGTTTGCACGATCTGAGTGTGTAACATCCTGAGGTTTACCCGTAATCTGTGAGTTAACAAACATTATGTTGACTAGTGTGACAGAGGCAAAAGGCAGAAATGTTATACATTGGGGAAAGGATGAATCTTAGCTGGTAATAAAAGTATTTCCTTCTAACTATTTGAACATTTATTGTTTGAGCTATAGTAGAAACATTACCCTAAGGAAATAGCACATTACTTATCTGTGATGATGTTAAATACGTATCTATTATTACTTATGAGAATAAAAAGTTAGTGAAATTACTCACTTTAGACACTCAAAACTAATTTCTTCCTGCAATATGGGAAAAATATTAAAAAGATGGCAATTTAGATATAAATGATGGGAAACCAGAGGGTTCACTAAGAAATGTATATACAGAACTCGTCACAGAGAAATAACTTTTACGATATACATTGAGATGGGAAAAGCTATGGGATACCTCTTAATATCGTGTCGGACCTCTCTCTGTCCGGTGTAGTGAAGCAACTCGACTTTCCATGGACTCAACAAGTCGTTGGAACTGCCCTGCCTAATATTAAGAAATGCAGCCTCTATAAATACTGCCTCTACAACCGTCCAAAATGGAGAAAGTGCTATAGCTCCACGCGTTTGTGTGCGAACTGACCTCTCGATTATGTCCCCTAAATATTCGATGAGATTCATATCGGGCGATCTGAGTAGCCAAGCCAATCATTCGAATTTTCCAGAATATTCTTCGACCTAACCGCGAACAACGGTGGCCCGGTGACGTGGCACACTGTCATCCGTAAAAATTCCGCCTTTGTTTAGAAACCTGATGTACTTCAGTGGCTGCAAATGGTCTGCAAGTAGCCGAACATAACCATTTTCAGTCAATCAAAGGTTGAGTTGAACCAGAGGACCCAGCCCGTCCCATGTACACAGCCTACGCCATTATGGAGTCACCACCAGCTTGCACAGTACCTTCTTGACAACTTCGCTTCATGGCTTCGTGGAGTCTGAGCCACGCTCGAACCACACCATAAGCTCTTACCAACTGAAATCAGGACTCATCTGACCGGGTCACGTTTTTCTAGTCTTCTGTTGTCCCACCGATGTGGTTGCGAGCCCATGAGAGGCGCTGCAGGCGATGTCGTGCTGTTAGCAAAGGCATCGCATTGGTCGTCTGCTACTATAGACTACTAACACCAAATTTCGCCGCACAGCCCCGACGGATACGTTCGTCGTTCGTCCCACATTGATTTTTGCGGTTATTTGCCGCAGTGTCGCTTGTCTGTTACTACTGAAACGCCGCCGCCTTCGGTGGTTAAGGGGGAACGAAGGAGAAAATGGACGAGTTTACATATTAATCTAACACATTTTTGGTGTTTGAAAGCAACAGAACCAAATTTTGGACACTCGCTAACTGTGTTATGGGCTACATTCTGGAATTTTTTCAAAGTTTTTCTCAAAAAAATTTATGATGTCATTGTTGGAAATTTTCGCAACACATGCTGTCACATAAGGAACATTTTCGCAAAAAATACTTTACTTACAACTTTCATATAGTGAAAGGTAATACTTAGCAATCATATAAGCAAACGTGTGGAACAGTTTTTTAATATCAGTTTTACAGCGCTTACAATTTATTTTTTAAAAATTATGAGTTTTAAACAAAGCAATTTCAGTTTCACAGAAAAGTAAATAATTTTGACAGAAATACACTTAGAAAAAATTTGTACCACATTAAATTGTGTTATACTGTGAAGAAAGTCTGCAGTCTCTCCCAAGGTTCAGGGAAAGATGTTTCTTATACACTGAAAAATGAAAGTTCCGGGAAATACACGGAAATTTTTTTGTAAGGATTTACACCATAAACTAGTCTTTTAATGTTGACAAAAACCATACATTTGGTCTTCTTGCTCTTCGTGTACCTGTTTCCTTTATATATGATGTTTCTGGGATGCCCTTTTGGCTATATCCTTCGCATACAGTTCAGAACGTGCAACACGCGCAGTATCTATCTTCTTCAACAACCTGCAACAAATCTTAATCCAGTAGGGGTCCTTGTTCCTCCAATGTTACCATCACTAAACAACAGATATGCACCATATGTGGAAATTGTAACAACAGTAAATAACGTTATTTTGGGGCATCTCTTATAAATGAAAACTGTTGAAGCTCTCATTCGTGTTTTATGTTCCACCATAGATATTTTTCTATTACAAAACAGGATGAGCTAGGAACTGGAATTTTGGCTTTATGGTGTTTTCGACTGCTTCAGGAAGACTATATGTGAACAGATTTAGTTTTCTGCTTTTTCCTGCTTATATTTGGACCAGGATAATCATACAATTCATGTACTGGCCTCTCAACGGTTGACTGTTTGTGAAAAAAATAATTCCCAGACTGCCTTCTGCATTGCTTTCAAATCTCCAGTGTTTTACCTAATTGCTTTGCCATCATATAGTTGCTAATTGTGGCTCTCTTTGTCAGACAAATTGAGACAGTATCTCCAACATGCTACAGAAGTATCCGGCGACAATTTTTTTATCATTTTTGAGCAATTTTGCCTATTTCCCCCCTTAAACGATAACAGTCGGCCACTGCTTTGTCCGTGGTATAGATAATAAATGAAATTTGGTATTCTAGGCACATCCTTGTCACTATGGATACTGGAGTACCGAATTCCCTAACGAATTTCGAAATGGTTTCTCCCAAACGTCTAGGCCCACCTAACATTCCGGATTCAGAGTTTCTTATCTCCCGTCATGCAGTCATAATCACGTCGGAAACCCTTCAGAATGAGTCACCATAGTACAAATGATTGCTCCGCCAGTGCACTGCCTTTGTTTACCTTGCGTTCATAGCACTACTGCGTCTGTATACATGCATATCTCTATTGCATGACTTGTCACCTTAGTGTAGCCTGGAAACCGACAAGCCAGTCGCGCAAATTCCAGTCAGGCCACGGATTTTTCCGTGTCTCCTTTAACCAACTCTTTAGCTTTCTAGAATGAGCCGCAAAGTATTTTTCTCTGCGGTTCCGTCAGTAGCTCTTTAGTAATTATATGATACCTCCACCAAATCTCCAATGTTATTTTGTAGCACTGCATATTAAAGACTACTATGTTTGCTGTACTATTTATCCAACACGTTTCGTAGTACTTTTTATAAGGGTACGTACCAGACAAAAATATTAACATTTCCCAACATATGTCTTTATTTCTGTTTCATCCAGCTCTCGATGCTACTCTATGCTGTGCTAGTTCTTCGTCTCAGAATAGCTACTGCAAACTAAATCCTTCTGAATCTTATTACTGTAGTGATGTCTTAGTCTCCCTCTATGATTTTTACCCCCATTACCACCAAATTGGTGATCATTCGATGTCTCAGAACGTTTCCTATCAACTAGAGTTGGGCTCTGCCAAAACTACGGTTCTGTGGTATAAGTACACTACATACACTACTGGCCATTAAAATTGCTACACCACGAAGAAGTGCAGATGATAAACGGGTATTCACTGGACAAATATACTAGAACTGACATGTGATTACATTTTCACGCAATTTGGGTGCATAGATCCTGAGACATCAGTACCCAGAACAACTAACTACCTCTGGCCGTAATAATGGTCTTGATAAGCCTTAGCATTGAGTCAAACAGAGCTTGGATGACGTGTGCAGGTACAGCTGCCCATGCAGCTTCAACACGATACCATAATTCATCAAGAGTAGTGACTGGCGTACCGTGACGAGCCAGTTGCTCGGCCACCATTGACCAGACGTTTTCAGTTGGTGAGAGATCTGGAGAATGTGCTGGCCAAGGCAGCAGTCGAACATTTTCTGTATCCAGAAAGGCCCGTGCAGGACCTGCAACATGATGTCGTGGATTATCCTGCTGAAATGTAGGGCTTCGCAGGGATCGAATGAAGGGTAAGGCCACGGGTCATCACACATCTTAAATGTAACGTCCACTTTTCAAAGTGCCGTCAAAGTGAACAAGAGGTGACCGAGACGTGTAACCAATAGCACCCCATACCATCACGCCAGGTGATACGCCATTATGGCGATGACGAATACACGCTTCCAATGTGCGTTCACCGCGATGTCCCCAAACATGGATGCGACCATCATGATGCTGTATACAGAACCTGGATTCATCCGAAAAAAATGACGTTTTGCCATTCGTGCACCCAGGTTCGTCGTTGAGTACACCATCGCAGGCGCTCCTGTCTGTGATGGAGCGTCATGGGTAACCGCAGCCATGGTCTCCGAGATGATAGTCCATGCTGCTGCAAACATCGTCGAACTCTTCGTGCAGATGGTTGTTGTCTGGCAAACGTCACCATTTGTTGACTCAGGGATCGAGACGTAGCTGCACGATCCGTTGCAGCTATGCGGATAAGATTTCTGTCATCTCGACTTCTAGTCACACCAGACTGTTGGGATCCAGCACGGCGTCCGTATTACCCTCCTGAACCCAGCGATTCCATATTCTGCCAACAGTCATTGGATCTCGACCAACGTGAACAGCAATGTCACGATACTATAAACCGCAATCGCGATTGGCTACAATCCGACGTTTATCAAAGTCGGAAACGTGATGGTACGCATTTCTCCTCCTTACACGAGGCATCACAACAACGTTTCACCAGGCAACGCTTGTCAACTACTGTTTGTGTGTGAAAAATCGGTTGGAATCTTTCCTCACGTCAGCATGTTGTAGGTGCCGCCACCGGCACCAACCTTGTGTGAATGCCCTAAAAAGCAAATAATTTGCATATCACAGCATGTTCTTCCTGTCGCTTAAATTTCGCGTCTGTAGCACGTCATCTTCGTGGTGTAGCAATTTTAATGTCCAGTAGTGTAAATGACGTAGTAAACGGTAGGATTATTGGTAGTATTGGTAGCATTCGGAGGGAAAAACATAAATGAAGTTGTGAGAGAAACTGGGAGACGAAGACTTCTTTGTTTATTATTTGTTTGTTTTGCATATAATTAGAACCACACATCGTTAGTCCAATGTGTATTTTATATTCTCACCTAATATAACCTGTATTTTAAAAGTAATAAAAATTAGGTGCTCGCGTAACATGTGCTTTTTTATGTAACTAAAGCACATGCTTTTGATGCGGGCTTAGTTTAGATGCACGAATATATAATTAATGTTGTTTTTTTATACTCAATAGAATGTTCTTCATCTTAATCGAAGTTCAAAGTTTTCTGTTACTATTGATAACTGAAAAAGTTGTTTATAAATAACAGAAACATGTTTCATATAATCTCGAGGAGTACTGAAGCTTTGTTTGATATGTTTTTGTTGTGCAGTATTTTTTGGGAGGATTCGAGTTTCCTACATTTATGCGAAACATCAGTATTGTTTTCATTTTTACTACAACATTCCTGTATTTCACGTAAGAAATCAGTAATATTGGAATATAACGTAATTGAAACATAAACAATTTAAATTTTGCTGTAAATACTGTGAATTACTTAGTAACAGACCGGAAGATATCTACGTAGACAGAAATTTTCCGTAGATTACTTAGTTCTTTATGTACGCTCATTCTTTTTCTAAGCTGTTCACCATTTCCGGTTTATAAGAGAACATAGTAAGTCACTGATCGCATACACATACGATACGGATCAAAGACACCTATGTAGTTATCATCTTAACTGGATAAGGTTAGTGGGAAAACTATCGTAATCTTAATTATGACATGTAGTGGTAGCCTATGGTAGTTTTACAACTCTGCTGTCAACCGATCTCGTCTTTCAGCCAAGTTGTGCCAGAAATTTCTTTTCTAGTTGTATTTGATGTTAACAAATTAATGTTTTCAGAAACTCTTTCCTTGCTGTTGCCAGTCTGCACTTTATATCACGTCTACATTGGTCATCACCAACTACTTTGCTCTCCTAATAGCAAAATGTATCTACTGCTTTTAGTATCTCTTTTTCTCACTCTATTTCCCTAAGCATCACCTGATTTGACTATACTGCATTCCATTACATTTACTTTACGTTTGTTGAAATTCATGAGTAAGAGTCTTTTCAATACAGCTTCGATTCCATTCAACTACTCTTCCTAGTTCACTAACATCTGTAAAGAACTCATAATACCTTCGGCAATGACATTTTTTATCGGAGTTTTCACACTCCTGAAGTCATATTCAAAATTTACATGAACATTAATGTATTTTCTTATTTTCAGCCAGCTTCCTCTCGATGCGTGATGTAGCCAAAGTTACGATGAGAGGACGACCCAGATGTTGTCTCATATTCCTTCAACAAACTCACCCACAAATGGCTTAATTGTCTCTTGTACAATAATGAACTGGTACTGAATTTTGCAAATTTCCGTAGAGCAAGAAAATTCTTATTCCAGTATTAAGAGACGCAGTGGGGTAAAGTATATTTGTAATAGTGCCGTATTGAATGACGACATCTAATTATTTTTTCATGAAATAGTTCAACTTTTAAGAGTCTGTATCGCCGAACTGTATACTATCAGACTCACGTTTTCCAAAGTCATTCTCTTACAACATTCTCAATGCAACATGTCATAATCATTTAAAGCAGAGTAATATAATAGCAGTGATTAAAGCTTAAGCATGTTAAACTATTATGACAACTGAGCCCCCTTACTGACGGAGTCTTCCAACAAATCATGGCGTTTCGGATTACATATCATGACGTATATGTGTAATAAAGGGTTCAGAACTTTCGAGTTAGAACGGGAATAGAGTCCGTCTCACCTGTAACACAGATTGCTGGACATGCGTGATCGGAGTTAAATACTGAACGAATATGGCACGCCACCGGTGTGGTCGATCGGTTCTACGCACCTCAATCTGGAACCGGGCGACGTCTACGGTCGCAGGTTCGAATCCTACCTCGGGCATGGATGTGTGTGATGTCCTTAGGTTAGTTAGGTTTAAGTAGTTCTAAGTTCTAGGGGACTGATGACCTCAGATGTTAAGTCCCATAGTGCTCAGAGCAGTTTGAAAATTTTTGAATATGGCGCACCTTACAACGGCAAGACGATCATGCATGGGATCATGCATGGGAACGATCAGCAGTGGTGACCAGAAATCTCTGATCGCATGATGTATGCTACTTTGTCAGATAAATTGAGTGTAGCACTTACGAATGGCTTAGTACTCCTAAAGGATTTTTGTTTAGTGAGTCCAGCATGATTCTCATTTAGCACAGGCCATCTTTCTGCGTTAATCTTGAACCCTAATGATCTCCAGATATACAACCAAGAGCAGGCATTGCCAGCAGGGGGAGCGACACTTATAATTAAGTTTTCGAAAAGAGTCACAAGTGCCACTTTGTATTTATTGTTGACCGCTTTCGCTCTACAAATGAACAGGAGCTTAATCAGAATATACAGTTTAAAGCATTAAAGATTGCCTTTAAAGGTGGCTGACAGCGATAAAGATTAATCTGGCTGTACTACGATACTAAACTTCCGCTCAAAGTTCAGTATTTAATGATGACATTGACGCGACAGCGCTGTCATTCTTAATGTCATCATTTAATAATGCACTTAAAACGGAAGTTTAAGTACCATAATACAACCTGATTAATCTTTATAGCTGTCAGCTAACTTAAAAGGCAATCTTTAATGCTGCCTGCCAACTTTAAACAGTACATTCTGGTGATGCTCTTGTGCATTTGAAGAGCGAAGCTGTCAATAAAAAATACAAATTGCAAACTTGTGGCTATTTTCGAGAACTTTGTCTCCAGATATCATTTACATAAACTTAACTACTAAATAATTTACAGACACGTGGTCTGTGATTCATTATTTATAAAAGACATGTGTCACCATCTAGTGGTCAAATTAATAGCAAAATTACAGCATAAAAGTAAAGCAAAGAGAAAACACAAAAAACCACGTATAATCACATTTAAAATCCGAGCGTAGGAATGTCTGAAAATAAACTATTCGCGGTATCAACAATTCGTTGCATTGCGAAACTGAACTGGAATCTGCCGCAAGTGGATTTCGATGTCACAGAGACGAGGAGACGAGAGACCCGAGTAGTTTGTGAATTTATGAGCGAGGTCGAATGCCGTGCACACCGACGGGCAGCTACGCTACACCGTGTCAAGTGAGCTGTACGGCTCTCCGCACAAGGCAAACATGCTGTAATTAAGCATCGATTGGTGCATTTGAAACAGTTGTTCAGTATTTAGCAAAGAGGCCCGTGCTTTGTTGCAAGTCAGTCATTCACTTGCAGAATTCCAGTCTCCCAACAAAGAACAGGGGTAACAGAATACTCTGTACCGTACATTTATGGGCGAAACAAAGCAAACATTCTGTTTACCTGTCGACACAAACATTTAACACAGTATATAGACGTTTCTACAGTGAAAGATGCCGTTACCCGATCGACTAGTATACTTGCTAGCCATACTCGGATATGTACACTTCCCTGAATGTCCACCATGATTGTTGTTCTAACAAATTAACAAGTAGCTAATTAGCAGGCATGTTCTCCAAATCAGTTTTTATCACAAAATTAATTTTCTGGTTCATATTCATCTGTTGGATAATAATAGGTGAAATCACAGAATCTTTTCCTTAATAAATATTTGCATTGAAGCTGACAGCGGACTCTTAAAAATGCTGACATCGTACATTGTTTATTCAAATACATTGTGGGTGTTCAGGACGTATTCAGAGTTAGAACGTAACAATCTACCTGAAAAAAAGGTCTCTGTGGCAGCCACGGTCTCTGGATCATCAGCATGGTATGCTACTAGCTATAACAATCACGGTAATAGGTTTATCACTGTTCTGCGCAGTGTCACTGCTGACTTCACAGGAATTATCACGTTAAATGAACGTACTGCAAGGAAAAACAAATTATACTGTGGAAGCTATAGCGTGTCGTAATTCTACATATGTAACTCAGAATACACAGAACGAGACCCATGTGTGTGTATGTCCCACGCCTCCTTCTACACCACTGGAACGATTTCAACCAAACTTCATACACGTATCCCTTACTGTCATGCAACAGCCGCTGGGGTGATAATAAGTTGAGTTAAAACTGCCGTATAATGCAAGGCGGTTAAAGTTATTACTCCTTTGCTACTAATTCTATTTACAACATATTTCGCAGACAGTACACACATACGCCACTGAATATACCTAGACAGATATATCATTGTGCGGCACACAGTACAAGAGAGGCACTGAAATTAGTGAGAAATGCCACATCGTGGATCAAGTAGTGATACATTTATTCTTTACTACTAACACACTCCTACAGTCGAGACAACCTAAGAAAATAACTTACACCTGGCAGCGCTTCCGGCAGTTTTCAACTGAGAAGCGCAAACGGCTCTAGGCGGAAAAGTAACAGGGCGTCTATAGAACTATGAAGAGGCGTTGCCCCAGAGACGTTCACAAAATAGCGCTGTAGAAACGCGAAGCAGCGGAAAGTACGTCTGTAGAATACAAGTTGGTTTATAATCTAAAAAGGTAAGTGTTTCATTTTGGTGCAAGCTAGACTCACCAATAGAAAGTATTACGGTGTCCCACGGATCTTTCAGATAAATGCAAACTGCATTGGTGATACGCACCTGCACACACTGTCAAGCTTATTTAAAAGAATATTTCTGCCCTTTTCAAAAGTATTTAATGAAACCCTGCTCACGGTCCCACATCCAGTTTTCATTATGAACGCTGTCATAACATATCGCCGGCTTCCGGCCGATCTTTAGGGAGTGAGTGATTGCAAGCAGTAAGATTTCAGATTTCACCGAGAATTTACAGTTTCATCGACAGGTAGCAAATGACATTTCCCAGTGAGCTGTAACGTCACTGTGCTACTCAAAGGAAAGGTACATTTCCGACGATAAGTACATTATCTCACGAAAAGATGGTTTCACCACGCTAGCTACGAATGCTAAAAAGTCCTTTCTAGTTTATAACATTAATACTTCCATATAAAGAATTTTACACAAAATCAGAAGCCTCAAGCCAACCAACAATTTAATTGCAGTTAGCGTCATTTGAGGTAGTTTAAAGCGAACACCTACTTGTCAGATCATTGTCAACTGTGATAACAGGCATTTGTGCTAGACATGGAATATTATAAGAATGAATAGATAAGGAAAGACCATGTTCATTTTATGATTCACAGCGTCAATGGTACTGCCCTTTCAATGACTTTTTTATTCTCTTACAGGTATAGGCACTTCCTATTGTACATGCGTCAGCATCAACCTAATGTGTTCATCAATACCGTAGGCGTTAGTTGTGTAGTTCAAAGGTTTTCTTCAACGGATTAGCGATTTCCCATCACTAGCCAGCTTAGCGTTTACATTGCATCCGCTAACACAAATTAACAAAGATCATAACAAAATTAGAGCTTCCGTCCTGTCCTCGCAGCTTCCGCGCCGTCGCACGGATTCCCTATCGTGGAGGGACCGTGAGTTCACACACTCTTAACGATGTTAGGTGTGTAAGAGAAATCAGGCAAGGTACTGAAAGTTGCCTATTCACTATGAAATTTTATTTCTTCGCACTGTATTTTCCTTTTCTAGATTGCGACAGTTATTTTTGCAATACGTCTTGCCTGTCGGCTATACTTATCTTTGATTGATCTATATAGGTTCTCTGGAAAACCTCTTTGCATGGTCACTGAGCCGTTTTAGGCTCTTTTAAGAGTCAGTATGCCTCTCGATCACTGAAAGCTTTTGCGGGTTAGAAACTACGATACCGCCCTTGTCTGAAATAGCTTCGCCATTCTGTTCTGTTCTTGTTCTGTTCTGATCTGTGTTTTTCTGTTGAAGATTTCTTTTCTGTCTTCCGACTTGGCGGAATACTGCCATTTTCTGGTCGCGATTTATGATGACGTGGAGATTCTACAGCGCTGATTAGATCAGGTGAGACCGTATCAATTACCTGCGTGATAAAACTTCAGCAAATTGCTTAGGTTATTCCGGCACTGGTTGCTTACGACTGCTTTGCGATTAGGAATGCGGCATTATCTCCTATGCATTAAAATGCAAACTTATAGGCTGCTGAAACTTGATTGAATAAAAGCATCTTGTAGCACAGCATATTATCTGTTCAATTTGTCGCTTTATAGATTCAAAGTTATTATGGTTTCTTAAATTATGAATGGGTCATTTCTTTGTTTAAAGTTGCCTGTGTGATCGTAGTATCCTGATTAATCCTTGTGAAACTGAAATTTATATCTGCAGTCTAGAGGACAGATTGTGTAGTTTGCTGTACATAGGCGAAACAGCTGCACACAGAGGGAGCAGTATTCAGGACAAAGAAGAGTGTAGAAGGCACGTCGTGTCAGCCAGACCCGTTCTGTGTTCCCTGATACTAATAACGATGTACATCCAGACTTGTGGCTTTCGCAGATTAATTACTTGTTGCCTACATATTACATATTACTCATTAAACACGTTTGAAATCACTTACCACAATGAGGGAAGCTGCAAGAATGCAGATCCGCATAAAGGACTGGCAAGACCTGTGGTGATTTTAAGGTCAAGTTTGGTCGGAAGAGATGCAGAAAAGGATTAAACTGGCGTTCTGACGAGAGAGGTGTACACAGACAATGCACATGGCAGTTCGTTGGACTATTGAGAAATTGAAGTATATTTAAATGCTCCATCTAAAGCGCCGAGCTAATACGCATTCGTTTGACCATGCTGCCAAACCGACTCAAAAACGTTGCGACAGCTGGTCGTAATACGGAAGATGTAATGTCGCTTCAGACCTTGCTGCAAGAACTAAGTGTGAGAGGCGATTCCACGACCAGAATACTGTAACTCATTTTTATTATTAGAGTTCATAAACTAAACAGCTCCAGAATGATATTTTCACTCTCCAGCGAAGTGTGCGCTGATATGAAACTTCCTGACAGATTAAAACTGTGTGCCGGGCCGACTCGAACTCGAGACCTTTGCCTTCCGCGGGAAAGTGCTCTACCAACTTTTTTTTATTTTTTTTATTTTTTTATTTTTTTTTAACTTTTTTTTTTTTTAAATTAAAGAGTGTTCAGTTATGAGTAGGTGGAGACAAGGCGGGCAGGGGTCGGAACCCGAGGCCTGGCCGCAATGCCTCCCCCGTCCCGTCCCTGAATCACTCCCTCAAACAAGCTTTGTTATTTATGGTTGTTTTATTTTATTATTTTTATTATATTTTTTTTCTTCATCAGGAACAGGGTAAATGTACAAAAGATCTTTATTGGTACAAACTTAAATACAAGAAAAATGCCATCCTTCCGGCGAAAATAACACAAGACATGATACTCGTATGAGGTGAGCAAGTTTTTTTAGTATGAACAAGGTGTAGGAAAAAAAACTAATAATACTGATGGAAGCTAAGAGGTGTAAAGCAATTTACAGTGGAGTGAGGGGAAAACCAGTGTTTATCTGGTGTAGTGCATAAAAGAAAGGAGGCGTGTGTCCATGCGCCTACTCCACTATGGGTTACAATGTAGAAAGCAGCGCGAGGGGTCTCAGATGTCAGCAGGGGGAGCGGGAGTGCTGTCGGCGTGTGGTACCATCCAACTGAGCGGGGGTGACGTAAAGATCGCGTGTAGGTAATTAGCGAAGAAGGCGCGGTAGCGCGGTCGCTGTTCGACTTCGCTGTGGGCGGTTTGTAAGTACTGCCAGAAATCAAGGCGTGATTTGTCGCCATCATTATACATGTAGGTGATGGTCCATCCCTTGACCCATACAATCGCATGATTTTTGGTGGCGGGGAAATAAGTATTCTCAGGATGGATAAAAGTGCATGGGTCAATCGAGTCCGGCGGAACACGGAGGTAACAGGCAACGAACTGTCGGGCAAGTTTCCAGACGTCACTGGTGGCAGCACAAGTCAGTTGATGGACATCGTCATCCATGAGGTGGCACATGGAGCAGAGTGGAGAGTCCTTTAGTCCTATGGCGTGAAGACGATGATTTGTGGCGAATTTTTCATTTGCGACCTGGTACCATGTTGTCCGGACTTTGGAGGGAAGAAAAGGCTGGTGGATGTGACGCCAAACCGTGGGCCACCGCGTGGACGGATGTCGCAGTTCGATATTGTTGCTGGATATGGAACGAAGGAGTGGGGTGTAAAAATTTTTAGGTCGAGGAGAACGCGTGGTCGGTAAGTGTGTGTGAGCATAACTGAAGTCGACGATGAAATCAGAAATGTGCGTCAGATGGTGCTTGATGTGTCCGACTAGTACTGGTGGTGTTATGGTCGCGGGCACAAGAATTTCCAGCAAGCTGCGCGTAAGGGAGGTGCCCCCGTGCCACTGCTTGTGCATGGTGGACATGTACAAGGACGCCGCGCGGAGTCGCACATTGACAAGACCGAGGCCACCCGCTCGCGGGGGAAGGGTGAGCGTGTCGTAGCGGACCTTAAAGAGCGTACCAGCCGTAAGGAAGTATCCGAAGGCAGCCTGGAGGCTACGTCCAATAGTTGATGGCAGCGGGAGGACCTGTGCAATGTGGACCATTCTGGACGCCACATGTTGATTGAGGTATTGGACACGTTGTAAAGAATCGAGTCGTCGGAGAAGATTTTGTCGCACCGTCGTGCGGATGGTTTGAAGAGCACGCCGAAAATTGATGGCAGCGGAGCGGCGCACGGTGGAGGTGAAAATGATACCAAGGTATCGTAGTTTCTGTAGACACGGGAGAGGTGCTAAGTCGTCGTGTGAGAGGCCGCGTCCAATGGGCATCGCCGCGGATTTAGTCACATTCATGTTACTGCCCGCTGCAGTGCCGTACGTTGATATCAAATCAAGTACCGTGTGTGTTTCACTCCGTGAGCGGATCAAGAGGAGGAGGTCGTCCGCATACGCACGACATCGAAAACTGTGCTGTCGCAAAGTGAGACCAGAAAGGTGGCTCGTCAGACTCCCGATGAGTGGCTCCAGGCTGATGGCATAGAGTAGGGTCGAAAGTGGGCAGCCTTGCCGTACGGAACGTCGGATCGCCACTGGTCCCGCCACACGGCCATTAACCTGAATCAGCGATTCGGCGGTGCCGTACAGGCGCCGGATTACGTCGATAAAGGCTGGTGGAAAACCCATGCGGTTCATCACGGAGAACAGAAAAGGATGCCGCACTTTGTCGAATGCGCTGTCAAAATCAATGGCAACCACTGCGGCGCGGAGTCTGCACGCCGCTGCCAGTGCAATTAAATCGCGGCATTCTCCTGTGGCCGTTTGTTCATTAACTGACCCGCCCGGAGTTGTCTGTTCCGGGGATAGAATGCTAGGCAGGACCTTGAGGCATCGCGTTGCCAGGAGGCATGTAAAAATTTTACAGTCTGCGTTAAGCAGAGTCAGGGGACGGTAATGTGCTGTCGTCACACCTGGTGTCGGTTTGTGGATGGGTATAATAATTCCCGTGACGAAGGACGGCGGTACGCCGTTCCCCATCGTCAGCAGTTCATGAAACATCGTTGTCCACCGTGACGCCATTAGTGTGAAGAAAGCGCGATAAAATTCTATCGGCAATCCGTCGACGCCAGGTGACTTATTCAGAGCACCTTTTTTGATTGCATCGTGGATTTCGTCACGCGTAATGGGCTCCATCAGCTCATCCGCTTCGTCGCTGGTGAGGGTGCGAGTTACGTGTGGTAACACAGACTCCTCAGCGTGGTTGTTGGTAGTCTCCTCCTGGTACATTGTGCGGTAGTGGTCAACAAAGGCACTGACGATTTCGGCCTGGCAAGTGACGTGCTGGCTGCGACAGTTTGTGATCTCGGTGATGAGTTGTTGTCGCCGATGTTTCCTATCGGAGGCGATATGATGCATGGTTGGATGTTCCTGTTCCGCCGAATCTTGATATCGGGTTCGCACCATAGCCCCCTGCAGTCGACGGCGTGTCAAAGTTACAATTTGGGCCTTAATCCTGCTGCGTTCCCTCTGGGTGTCGGGTGTGGGCGGTTGGGCGTCCAGGTCGCGGAGAACGGCGTAGAAATAGTCGGTAGTGTGCCGGCGCCACATAGCAACTTCCTTTCCATACTGAATCAAAGTACGTCGAATGGCAGGTTTGGCATATTCCAGCCACCAGGTCAAGGTCGTGCAGTATTTAGGTAAGCGACGTTCACAGGTGGCCCATGTCTCGGTGACACGTTGAAGACATTCGGGATCATGAAGATGGGAGGTGTTTAGCTTCCACGGTGCACGACTACTCCAGACCACTTGCTTGGGGAAGAGAATGTTGCAGATGTAGGCACAGTGGTCCGAAAAGGCCAGGGGCCAAAGTTCTGCACCTTGGACTGCAGGTGTGAGTTCCCGAGAGACGTAAATTCTGTCCAGGCGGCTCGCGGAGTGACTCGTCTGGTAAGTATGTCCAGGGGCGTCGCCGTGCTGAACTTCCCAAGTGTCGCGGAGCAACAGATCTCGGATGACAAGACGCAGTTCTTGACAGGTGTTGTAGTGGGGCACTTGATCTTTAGGGTGCAAGACACAATTAAAATCACCCCCAAACAAGTAATGGTCGCAGCGTCCAAGAAACAGAGGAGCGATTTCTTCTGAATAGAAGAGTGCCCTGTCGCGTCTGCGGGTGGAGCCCGACGGAGCGTAAATGTTGACGATACGCGTCCCCATGACGGTGACGGCCATGCCTCTGGCAGATGGAAGGTATGTGATATCGGCCACTGGAATGCCTTCTCTGGCGTAGATGGCTACGCCGCGTCCCAGGTGGTCACCAGGAGAAGGATAAGTGTTATATCCCGCGACGTCTGGAAGTGTGGCCAAGTGTACTTCCTGTAGTAGTGCTATATCGACGTCTGACGCCCATATCATCTCTCGCAGCAGTTGAAGTTTCACGGGTGAGCTGATGGTGTTAGTGTTGATCGTCGCTATTCGGTAGGTTTGGAGCCGTCCCCCGCCGTGAAGGGGAACTCCACCGGCGGAGGATGAAGAGGGGCGAGGCAACGGCGGGTCGTGCCGTGCGCCACCTGACGGCGTTATCAGAGGCGTAACGATGCTTCCGTCTGGGGTAACTCTGTCCCCAGCGTGTGCTCCGGGTCCTCATCGACGTCCTCACTCCACACCATTGAGGGCGCTGTCGTTGTGATGGTCGTACGTTCCACTTCGGTCGTAGAGGCGGAGGACGTCTCGGCGGCAGTAGCATCGGTGGAGTCCATTGGTTCAGGAGCACCTGAGCGAGCCAGTAGAGTTGGCATCGAAACATCCACAGTCGGCGTCATGTTGTCGTCATTCGTATCGTCGTGTAGGTTCTCTGAGGCCTCCTCGTGTCGGACGGCCTCTGGAGCATCAGGGGGAGGTGATCCGTCTCGTTCCGAGACCGTACGACGCCTCCTCTTGCGCCTCTTAGGTGAACGTTGTTTGCGGGTTCGTCCCTCTGTGTCGGAAGACGGAAGGGAGTCGCGTCGCTCTGAGAGGAAGGCCGTCGTGGGAACGTCAAATGAAGGGGTGTCCATATGTTCAGGCTGGTGGGTGTCGGAAGTCGTCGCTGTTGGTAGTGGCGCCGTAGTAGCGTCTGGCTTTGAGCGCGACGTGTCGGCCCCGGCGGTATCCATAGCAGCTGGAAGGGTCACCGGTACATGGTCCGATGAGCGGCGGCCGGTGGGAGGAGAAGAGAGTGCCGATGCGTAGGTGATCGGTAAAATCGTCGTCGGAGCCGTAGGTGCCACGGTAGCGCCTGGCAATTGGGTGATCCGTCGCTGAAGACACTCAGATCTGAGGTGGCCTTCTTTTCCGCACCCGGAACAGGTCTTGGGTTGGCCGTCGTATATGACAACCGCTCGGCACCCGCTAATTTGCAGGTAAGATGGCACGTGGCGATGGAGGTCGATGGTGATCTGCCGTACACCGTTAAGAACGGGGTACGTTTGGAATTGAGCCCAGCGTTCGGCAGTGTGGCCATGTACAGTACCATAGGACCGGAAAGCCGCGATAACGTCTTCCGCCGGTAGCTCGAACGGGAGTTCGAAAACTCGTATGGTGCGCATTCCTAAGCCGGCATGGTCGACAGTGACCGCTCCGACATTGCCGTTGGCGTGGCAAAAGCGTAATCCATGGTTGGTGTCACGAAGTATTCTTTCACACACCGCGTCGTTGACAACTTTCACGTACACAGTACTGCTTAATATGGACAAATGGATGCCCAAGATGTCGGAAGCTGGGATCTTAGCAACGTCGCGTAGGAAGCGTTCCACTTCCAAGGCCTTTGGTCGTGCGTAATCGTTGCAGAAGTTGAATCGTAAAGTTGATTTCCGAAAACGATTGGCCATGGCTCTAGTGCACGTAAGCGACACGTAAGTGACGGCCGCTGAGAAGTAAACAACAGCGAGCGCGCGCGCTCCGCAGGCGGAAACAACAACACGTCCGCACTGCACGGCGGCGAAAGCCGGACTGTGATATGAAACTTCCTGGCAGATTAAAACTGTGTGCCAGGCCGAGACTCGAACTCAGGACCTTTGCAAAGGTCCCGAATTCGAGTCTCGGCCCGGCACACAGTTTTAATCTGCCTGGAAGTTTCAAAGTAAACAGCTGCTTATAATAATTAATCTTTGTTTACGACAGACTGTTTTCTGCCTGATCGCCACTTTCAAGTACCTGCAATTACGATTTTGGTGAGAACGGGTACGGATGCCTATGTCATTCACATTATAGTACCTGTCTTGCACTCACGTCTAGATTGATGTGACGTCCATATTGGATCGTTAGTGGACTGTTTTGTAACTGTTACTGCTTTAATAAGATCGTAAATGATGTCAAGATGTTGGAAATAAAATTTTATTTACGATGTGACAGCAGTTTGGTAGTTCAAACCTCCAACAGAATTGATGCACATTTTAAAGCGACAAATATTCAACTAGCCTTTCGAACCAATAACAGCCTACTACACAATCTAAATATGATAACCCAGGCATATTGAAATCACATGTGGATGCTTTAATAGCTTTTAAATTGGCCAAACAGGAAGAAATTTTAACGTGAGATGTAAAAAACACATTACAGAGAGCAAATATAGTGAGTCGAGCTTCTTTCTTCCACTCAAAAATAAAAATCACACTGTTGATACGATCGAAAATGCACTACAGGTTGTTCACACAATACCAAAAGGTTTTGCAATGACCATTCTTGAGAAATTATAATTTTATATGTATACGAGAAACTATCCAAAAAGTATTAAAGGGACATACAAAATTTAGACACAAATATTACCTTAAAAACTTTATTGAACTTTTAGAACACGAAAATGGATCAATCGGAAGTAACATATGCAATAACCAAAGGTAATCGTAACAAATTTTAGTTAATAAAATAATATCGCTGTTCATCTGCAAAATCTTCGTAATCATATAGTATCGTAAGAGTGGAATTGTCAAACTGATGTCACGTCGTAATTAACATTTCATTTTCAACAACATCTACGATCGTATTAAAGCAGTGCCAGTTACAAAACAGTCCACTAACGACGCAATATGGACGTCACATCAATCTAGACGTGAGTACGTGACAGCTACTTTAATATGAATTACAATGGCATCTATAACTGTTCTCACAAAAACTGTAATTGTAAGTATTTCAAATTGGTGATCAAGTTGAAACAGTGTGTGGTATATAAAGATTACTTATTATAAGCAACCATATGGTGAATCTACTCTAATAATCATGTCGTTATTAGACATATTTTACGCTACTGATCCTAGAAAAACGTGGTAATGCTTTTTGTTGCTCATCATCAGAATGGCAAAAATAGAGAGAAATGTAACAGGTGGGGGCAACGAAATAGCGATCGAAGTCGCGATAGAAATAGTGATCGAAGTCGCCTTAAATTGATTGGCCGTAGAGGCAGTTGACCAAATAATAATTGTAGTCAGCAGTCCACCACCAGATAACGATTATCAGTAGCGATTGCATGAAGGGAACACCAGCAGACCGTAGAGAGCACATAGATCAGAATGAGACGGCACAGGTGACAGGTTCGTGACAAAGCACACAAGTGGCAGTACACAGAACATAGCAGTAGCCGCATAGAAGAGACATAGGATATAGGTTTTGAGGACATTAGAGATAGGCTGTTAGAGGAAGTGGCTGTAATTAGTTCAGTAAAGTGTCCCATTGTAAATATTAGGGTTAGTGATGCTGTTTTTTCGTGTCTTTTAGACTCACGTAGCCACGTATATATAGGAAGGAAAGATATTTTTGAAAAATATTGTAAGGAGAGAGAATGGTCAGTTAATCCGCTACAAAAGACGAATATCTGTGGTGCTGTTCATAACAAAAGTGTGGAAGCTAAAAGACAGACACAAATTGAGTTCTCGCGTCAATCTCATACTTTCTTTCCGATATTCTTAATAGTCCAGTTACTCGCAATGGAACTTGTCCCTGGTTTAGATTTCTTGTACGCTCGTTGGTCAGTGTTAGAACTTGTACGCTCACATGTTGGATTAGTTAAGGGAGAGGAGAGCATGTTTATTTCTTTTAAAGCTGATATTGTCGGTGATCAGAAAATCTGCACGCCCCATACCGTCCTACTAGAGGACGATGATGGAAGCATCGAATATCTGTGTATTCTTAGTAATGTACAGGTCAATGAGGCTGAAGGTAAAAGTATAGAGGACGTAATAGGGGAGGAGGGGAGGGTGTGACATATTGGTGTAGTACAGCATAGGAACCAATTAAGACAGATTTGGCACAAAGATATACATGTTTTCTCAGAAGCACTTTGACCTATCTGTAGACATCAACACAGGTTTCTTGTGAAGCCACACAAGTCTTTTTCGGCACAAAGCTACCCATACCACTTACTAGCAGGTCAGAAGTTGGAAAGATAATTTAGACCATGTTGGAATTTGGCGTTATTTAGCGAGCCCTCAGTTCCTGTAACATCCCTCTTAACTTAGTGGCAAAGAAGAGAGGAGCGATACGGTTTCTATTGGATTCATGCTGGGTTAATGAAATCATTGAACCAGAGACCCATGGGCAATACTTCACAAATTTTTACAGAGATTTCACTGATCTAAGGTTGATAGGCTTGCTTAGCATCTTTTGGCAGGTGGAGTTGGAATATTCCTGTCGAAGGTATAATGCATTCCTCTGCTTTGGCAGATGCTTCCTATTTCGGCGGTTGCCCTTTGGGTTCAATATTTCGTCAGCAGCGTTTATTCCAGCGCTCGACACGGTCCTACCTCATAACTTAGGCAACAGTTACCTGCTACATTGACGATGTAATAGTTGGCGAGGCGTCATGGGCAGAACGTCGTTGTTTGGTGGAATCCTCGCTACAAGTCCGAAGTGATAGGAATAGGAATGTAATCTGTTGCTGAAACCTTCCAGCGGCACTTCTCGGCTGTTTCCCTATCTGCTTTGTCCCTTTATTATAGTGTGATTGTACACATGTGTCTTTGTATTTCGTAATATGCTTGGTAATGACACATAGTTACTAAGGCGTTTTTATGTTAAAGACATTTTATGCTTAGCACGCATGGTTTCGACACTAATTTTTTAGTTACTGTAGCGGGGCTTCGCCCTCTTACTATAATATTTAAATGTAAAAGAAATTATACCTTGGCTTTGTAGTTTGTTCTCAGGTAAATAGTTTAATGTTGTTATACCAATAGATAGGTTGTCCATTTGTAGGACGGCTTTCAGTCACATTTTGTTTATATGTATATTTGCTCTAAGTAATTTTGAGACAGTTTGTCTCTCGCGCCTGCGCTTGTGCTTGGCCGCGGCCGAGCTACGGAACTGCTCGCCACGCCTAGTTTCCGTGTCGCTCACGTGTGGTCCTTATATCTGGCCGGCGTAGCTCCGTCTACGTTCGCCTTAATGGTTTTAATTTTGACAGGCATAATCTTATGATTGTGCGTCTTTATTGTTTTAATTTTTAATCTGTGATACGGCCATTGTTTGGCTCACAGAATAATTTAATTTTTTGTAAGTATCACGATTTCTTTATTATTCAATCATTAGACTGATGATGTATTTCAGTGAGTAATATATGTCCGTATGTTGTTTAATTTATAGGTTCTGAAGAAGATTCCATTACTGGAATAGAAACCTAGGTAAACGAGTAGAAATTACCTTGCAACTGAAGGCTGAAAAAAATGTTGTACCTATTTTAAATGTCGGGTGGTACTGTACCCTTTCAATATCTCAAACGTCCAAATATGATCATAAGAGAACAGATACGGAGTAACGGCTATTACTACCTCAAGTAACGTGCGAATAACAGCCCAAGTGGTGAGCCTACAGATCTAGTACGCTGAAAGTGGAGTGACTAGAGAAGATTTGTTGCCATACAAAGGCTGCGTCATTAGAAACAGCGAAAGGTCGCAGGAAAGGGAGCCCTCTAATGATTGCAAGAATGATTGGTTTGTGCCAAGAGAGTGTGTTGTAAATAAGCTGTTTGTGCCACGGGAGCGAATTGTATTTATATTGCAGAAGGAGGTTGTTTCCACCAAAGGAGTGTGTTGTGCCACTTATGTCGGTAGTCAAGGGCACTACCGGTGTGTTTCCTTTTGTTGTAGGAAGCTGTTGCGATGAAAACGTTGTAAAATGTTCTACCTTGAAGGAGAGCGGAGAAGTTGAAAAGTGTGGCTAACAAGAGGAAATGGATGGGAAAGGGAACGATACTCAGAACTAACAGAGGAAGTATTATTAACACCGGGTGTACCTAATAATACATTATGAACATCCATGTTCTTCACGTAGGGAAATTAAATAGACTATGTGGAATGTGAAATAGCCGTATTCTGGAGATACTTGTAATGTAGTGATGTAAAAGTTACTTGTTCTTTTCATTGTTGATAGGGGATTTTCTAACCTGATTGTGAGAGATGGCTAATGTTGAGAGGTGAGGCTATAAATATCGCCAGATGTTAATGAAGGATGGGAGGACCAACAGAGAATGGTCTAGCATCCACAGTATAAGTGCGTATATTAAGGACGTTGCCTTAGGCTGAAGAGAAGTGGAGAAGTGTCCAGAAAGGAAGTACGGTTGGTTTCACTTCTATAATGTTTAAAGAGCTTTTTGTGCTGACAAACAATAAAAATTAAGTTTCTGCCCTTACGCTATTATCAGGTTTCTTTAACTTTTAAGTGAGTTGCATTGGTCACATCATAATGGGTGAGAAGGCATCTCACGATAATTGTAACGAATTTTACAAATGTATGTGTTGTGCAAGCCAGTTGAGTAAATACTGCGCAGAATAATTTGTGCATTTAAATGATAGAGGTTAACTGTTTTGGCTACGTTAATACTGCGATTGCAAGTAATATATGCAGCGTGCTATTCACTGTTATGGTGATAGTGGCTAACGGTGGTGGTTTGATTAACAGTGCAATGTTCCTTCATTCGCCTCCCATCCTGGCATACTAAGCGTAAACGACGACCTCCACAAGGAGTGCCTTAAGTAAGGAGGCGTAATTGAATGCTTTTTTTTGTTATGCATCATAAGTTAAGTGCTGTTGTCACTAACAGTGTAAAGGCAGTAAGTGGGAAAAGTGATATTCATTAGCCCCAAGAGCATAAATTTAGACCTGGATTTAACAGCAGTGCTTATTTGTGTAGCAGTTTCGTTGGTGTAAGGTAAACGATAACCTTTTTGAGCAGTTGTAAAGTGAAACGAAAAGAGCCATCTTAGAACTTGTACTTTGTGTAAATGCTTTAATTACTCAAAGACGATTGATATTGACTGACAAGAATCTGTAAGACAACTAAACTTAAAAGAACGTCTAACATTCAGTTTGTGTAAAGACTTGTGGAATTACTCTAACCATTACTGATATTTACTACCGAGATTCTGTTATACCAGTTAAGCAGTTCCGTGTAAGGCACAAAGCTATAATATTCACTAGTATCTACCCCTTTTTTCATGTTTCTGAGACGATGCCCAAGGACAGGGAGGAGTGCCGTGCGAGGAATGCAGAGTAGTGTCTGCTTGGCTGCATGGAGTCACATGGGCAACCCTGCTCAGCCGGGAACTTCAATGTTGCGCGGCAGCAAACTGTGAGCTGCAGTTCACCTCATCCCCTTCAGGTAAGGCAGTGCGGCTCTGAGGTAGAACAAGCAAGTCACGACCAAGGCCACAGCCGGCCGCGCTGACCGCAGCGGTAAGTGCTTCGTAGCTCATACATCACGCCTCTCGCCGTGACAGCACTCTGGCCGCCCCAAACCGCACAGGTTGTCAGTTGAGGAGTCATCCGGGGAGGATCACGACAACGCTACACGCCGGTAGACGGAACTCAAACACTACCAAAATGACAGTTATGTCATGCTTTCACCACTATGGTAGCCCAGCTAGGTACTCTGTCAACGGAGCATGTACATCTCGTGTCCGGTTAAGAATGGGAAGAGCAACGCGGCGGCAGACGTGAGTTTTCATCCTTAAGAAATTTGTGCAAATAATGGAAAGATGTACTGAGAAAGCCAGCAGGTGCACATGGCTTTGAGAATTAACTGGACAGTAGTAGTTAGTGGTGGACCTTTTATCGTGTGGACTGAGCAGTACGCTGGACAGTAATGCTAGCCATGGGCTTTGGACTACGATAACAGATGGTCAGGTGACGTAAGTTTGTTTTGCACTATTATTTGTTGATACTGAAAGCCATAGCAGTGGCAGTTCCTAGGGGCAATGTATGCATATAGACTGCTTATGTTATGTAATCGCGTCCCAAGTCACGATGAACTCAATGATGCATATCATGAGCCATGATGTAAGCGACTGAGCAGAGCTCAGGGACAAGGAATTGCCATTTGTGTAAATTAAGTACTCACACGGACTACTGAAATGGTACACAAATAGGTGATTAGTGAGGTAGTTTAATGTTGAATGGACTAGTGACTTGAGACTTGGCAGCAGTGAACATTAACTTTTTTTTTTTTTTTTTTTTTTTTTTTTTTTTTTTTTTTTTTTTTTTTTTTGCGTCGCACATTGCACAGGACGATGTCAGGCTGTGAATTAGTGACGCAGCCTTGCGAGCTAATATTAGAGCATTCGTTTTGTTATTAGCTGAAAACACTGCAAAGTCAGACCGTACCTCATTCTTAGATACATTAGTCAGAGGATGGCTGAGGTGCAGATGATATCAGCTTGGAAATAGGTAATGTTTACAATAGTCTATGTCATGAGAAGATCTCAGCTAAAGCGCATGTACATGGAAGTGTGCAGTGCTGTGTTTTATTTCGGTAAATACTCCTATGTGTCACACTTCCTCGTCCGTTCTTCACTTTTCCTAGTGTGTATGAGGGAATGGTATGAGAATATTAGATGTAGGTATGTGATGGACTAACCGAAAGATAGAAAGAAATAGGGTTGTCAAAGCATAGCATGAGAAAACTTATCACAGATGTTGTCTCAGATGGCTGTAGAAAGATCGGTTGGGACGAGAGTAGAGGGTGTAGGCTAGCCTTCATTGGGAGACAAGCAGCCACGTTCCGGCGCTACTCCTAGCGGGGTCGAGCTGAAGGGACTTTCTGTAGCTCAACTCTGGTTGATATGTGGTAATAAGTTGACAAATGAGTTACATCGTAATGGGTAGGAGAAAAAAAGCGTGCTAACATATTTCTTTGCTAACATAATTTTGTTCAACGGAGGTAAATATGAATGTAATTTTCTATGTAATAGTGTCTCTGCCACCGGTTCGCACCATTTCTGGTAAGGCACAGTAACTACGGAAAATACATAGGTTTGGTAACGGTCAATGGTAGCGATCATTCAAGAAAGATAGTAGTAAGCGGGATACACCGCTTTTGGTGATTTTTGGACGAATTCGTTGCAATTTTTGGAGCTTGTGAGCGCGCCACCTGTCAGTCCGAGTTTCGAAAGAAAAAAAAGTTCAAATGTGTGTGAAGTCTAATGGAACTGCTGAGGTCATCAGTCCCTAAGCTTACACACTACTTAACCTAAATCATCCTAAGGGCAAACACGCACACACCCATGCCCGAGGAAGGACTCAAAACTCCGCCGGGACTAGCCGCTCCGAAAGAAAGCAGTTACTTTCAGACTATTATGTTTGGCGAGAATTTAACAGTGGTCAAGGATTATTAGAGGTAGCATAAATTGCGGGATGGATATTGTACTCGACTAATTTGAGTCTGTTTGTGGTTCGTGCTTGATGTATTGTGCTGCCCACGTGTATGCAGTTCGTGGAAGGCAATCAACTAATAACACATTATTCTAATGTGTGTTTTAATTAAATTGGAACATTTTGATACTGCGTTTGATGTGAATTTTGCGTATTTTTGAATTTGTTTTTGTGTGAGCTATGCCATTAGCTCTATTGCCTGTGCCAATATTTTTTAATTACTCTCCCCTTTTTAGATTTCAGTATCAGAATTATAACGGCCACGTATACGGTAACACTCACCCGGAATTTGCGTGACTGCTAGAAGTTGTTAGTGTTCCCGACAATAGCGCATAGTGCTCCCCGGTCTGCTAACGTCATTATTTCAAGTGGTAGGACTTTTCTATATTTTCAATCGTAATCGGAGACTTCCCTTTGAATATGTATTTGCTCACTAATTCAACCTTTCCCACTCAAAACGAGTTACCTAAACTATGCAGTCTGAGACATCTTTGCTGCACGGCTTTCGCATGATTTACGCTGCCGCGTCTGTGACTTCATTCCTCCGAGAGCGTTTAGGCGCGCGGGGTAGCTGCACGGTCTGTGGCGCCTAGCCCTGTTCACCCAGCTCCCGCTGTCAGAGGTTCGAGTTCTCCCTCGGGCATGGGTGTGTGTGTTGTCCTTAGCGTTAGTTAGTTCAAGTTAGATTAAATAGTGTGTAAGCCTAGGGACCGATGACCTCAGCAGTTTGGTGACATAGGAACTTACATCAAATTTCCAAAAATTTGCGAGAGCGTTTCGCCTCTTTCCCCGCCCCTCCCTTCCTGACAGTGTGACCAAGGACTAATTCATGAATAAGAACCGATTAAGAGAAGTTCATTTACTAGTAAACCCATATAACTAAAGTTTACGTTATTTCGATTCGGAAATACTGTTGACTAAAGACCAAGTACTACAGATTCAGAGAGAATGTTGCGTGATAAAGTAAAAGAAGTTCGTTCATGCTTATTCCTTGATGCTCATGACAATCCCTAACCCCTTCTTTATTAATTAGACGATGCAAGTCAAACATAACCTCCATAAGAGAAAAAAGTAACAACAAAGCTAAATGAAACTAAATCAAGCAATTATTAAAATTCCGATAGTTCAGTTTAGTCTCAGCTTGGTTAGATGCATGTTTCAAGCAATCAGTTACCTACTTCTGCGATGAGTAAGCTGGCTGAAGGTGCAAATAGCTTTATCCGTTGTATTTTTTAACGTCTTAATTCCTGAGATCATGAAAAGTGATTTAAAGTCCAGCCATTGAGAACAACTAAACATAATCTTTTCTCTTAACAAGTGCATTAGGATATACAGAGATAATAATGACGGCACCAGAAAATTACTTACAAACCAAAAGAAAAATAAATTTCAACAACAGACCACTAGCGTAACCGCACAACATGGGACAAGTGTTTCCAGTTGACGCCACTTCGGCGACTTGTGTCTCGATGAGGATGAAATACTGATAAAGACAACACAACACCAAGTACTGAGTAGACAAAATCACCGACACAGGTGGGTATCGAACCCAGCCTCCTTGTATGGGAACATGACGATCAAAGGCTCGAGCGACAGCTTTCCCATCTTCCTTATGAGTGATACAGCAGAGTACCTGTTTGATCTGTCTACGACGAACTTAAAAATCTATACAAGATGATGCGCGGAAGTTTTTAACCTCATAGAATTTTTGATCTGGAAAACATATTAGTGACCTCAGTTCATCGTGAGCCAGTCTTCCAGCAGATGTGTTCTGGGGAGAACTCACTTTCTCGCGGGGCACCACCACTCAGCCGTTTCCTTTTTTACGCTATTCTTTTCTTTACCCGAAACACATTTAGAAAAGTCAGGCATCGAGGCTAATGGAAGGAAAGGATGGACACAGTCAGCTTCAGACTGGCTGGACACAAAACCGGATGGGATCAAATACTGAGGTCTTGCCAAGAGGCCTGTGTCCCGCCTGTCACTGCGCTCGTCCATCACATGGTTCTGACCTTTTTTACTACATTTTTCTTTCTTTCTTTTGAAACCATACAACTTGATACCCAAAAAAGTTAATCCTGCATGTTTTTCGAAACTTAAAAACAAAACAAATTTTTTTTTTCTTACACTTTCCCGGCGATTTTATGACATCTCGCGGAAATCCGGCAGAAAAAGCCGATTTCCACGACATGTCAAAACAAAAATTCATTGCCTGTCCTCCTTGAAACATTTTTTTATTTTTTATTAATTAAAAAGAAAACGGCAAACAGGGTCACAGAAAGGAATGACACTGTGTAACAATACACTGGCAAAGGGACCATGAAGGTATTACCATGAAAATCTGTTAACTCGCCACTTTTCGTTCTCAGTTTTACCAAAAACAAGTTGACAGTAATTATATACTCAGTTAGAACACATCATGCAACTCCTTGGCGATTAAATAAGAGAGACAACATATAGGCAGAAAATGCACGATAATATGGCATCCATTGCAGTGTCCAAAGCGCCATAACAATATTCTGTTAAAAAGGCACAAATGTCCAGGTCTCACTCGCTCCCCCTACTTAATGAACATAATTCAGGAAGACCCACAGAACTGGTTTTTCGTCCAGAGAAAGGAGGGTGAACAGGAACGCAGGAGAATCTCGCTGCGACTGCCGCTTCCGTCGTCCTGAGAAAGAAAGGATGAGAAAATGTATCCATCTCATGGCGACGACTGCGTCAGTCTGTCTGACTAAGGCCAATGTGCAAAATCGAACCTTGGTGGGGTTAAGATTATGAAATACTTGGTACCTTGAGGACGCTACTTACATCAGAAAAATAGGTAAGCTGACATTGGACCACACAACTTTCCAATCTGTAGCTGGCGACAGGAACTGAACAGAGGAAACGCGATTTAGAAACTTCCAGCAACATAACGTCATTTATACAGAGAGATGCAACTGGGAAAGAATATCAACCTCCAAATAACTGACGTCAATATATATTGTTGAACATGTGTTAGTTTATTATTTCTTTTACAAAGTTCTATTAGAGAGGTTAAGCTCGCAGTTCGGAGGCAGTCGAGAAGGCTAGTCGTAAGTGGCTGGCGGAGCGAAGAGACGTTAAATTTGTACATTGAAGACATAAGTGAGAAGGCTTGGCCCGAACAACAAGAAGGTCCGAACCTTACATCAATCGGGGCCTCTCTATAACCTCATAGTGCACCCTAAAAACTGAATTTCGCCAGGTAAACTTACCGAATAATCGTTGTAGCTTTCAGAATATTATCAAAGGATGGGAAGAAACTTGTGCAGCAAAATAGGCTTATTCAACACACAAGTTTCCGAGGTGCGAATCTCCAAGCATAGTTCCATGAGTCCTGTCTCTGACGGACTTACAATTCAACACAGCCATCTTCATCGGAGAACGATAAATAATAACACGCCGCGAACGATAGCGGTTGACCACCACAGTCCATGAAATAACCGCTTCAGATCTCCACAAACTTAGTAGAAGACATTTCAGGTCGTTAACCTGAGCTTCTGTAAGACGAAAAAATGCACCCAAAACGTCCCCGAAAGCCGGTATGTCGTCATGAGTACGAAGAAGCACCATAACGTTATCAGCATACGTGTGGAAGGTGGACCTGACTCTAGTAACGATCAATCATGTAACTGAGCAACTACGGACCGCAATAAGGAATTTAGAAGTAGAAGAAATAAATGCATAGCTTGGGGACTCCACAGCAGGTCTCCTCGACGCACTTCTATTGGGACACTAGGACGAACGTTCAACTCAATAGGCCCCTGAATGCCAGGAATTAGAGAAGTAACACCCGTCTTGCTACATCATTTAAACCAACCGGCTTCAAGACTCGCAACATAAAATCTTAATTAAGTCAAACGCATGCTTAAAATGAATAAAAAGTAAGGCTCCCGACAGAGGAACAGCGGAAGCAGCCGAGAGGAGATCACGATATTCAGCAACGGGAGTCAGGAGAGTACGACCCGGGAGATAACATTAATAAGGAGCGTCAGTGTTAGCAAGAAAAACCTAGAAACGACTATTTATCGCCCGTGCTACGACTTTATGATTAAAATTGAGTAGCGTTAACGGCTGCACTTGCCTTTTTGGGAATTAAAACAATTTTCCCCACATTAAAGGAGGTGCGGTACGTGTTCTCCTCATACAACTTCATTCATCATAGGCGTTATTGAATCTCCTATCAGAAGCCAAAATCTAGCTTAATATTCTTTGGGAAGACCATCCTAACACGACGATTTGCGAGAAATAGAACGAATTACAAAGTCTGACTCCTAATCTCTCCATAAATAACTGGCGTAACAATACTTTAAAGGAGGGAAGCAAAATAACAGCACAAAGATCGGAAAAATACCGGGAAAGTTCGAGCACTATATCTGTTTGGGATGACCACTTATGTTCAACTGTAGAACGAATTGAAGTGAGACACGTCTTTTCAGATTGCATTCGAAGCCGGATTAGATGATCGAAGGCGATTTGGATGATACAGAGAAGCCAACCCCTCCTGTAGAAGGGTGGTAATGCAAACGAAGACAATCAAATTGCAGATCTTTGAGTTGCACGAACTTCCCCTTCACAAGGTGAACATCCATAGCTCTCAAAGGAATTACTCGAGCAATGTCATAAAGATCAGGAAGGACAGAGTAATTCCTGAGTCCGGCTCATTTCAGCCGCTTTACCGACGCTAAAGCGCATGAGTGCACTGTGAAGCCGTCTGGTAACGGAAACCCACCGTTCCATAACTGAGAGACAACGGCTCTTGGAGACGGCTTGCCAGGTGCCACACGGCACATGGCAGCGGTTACATCATCCAGGCAGGGGTCGCCAATAGTACAACACTTAGCTCCCAGAAAGGGCAGTGAAGCTGGCGGGAACAACATACACTTACAAAAGCTGGCTATATTGGAAAGCAGAGGAAAAGAGTCCAGTAGACTACTAGAAGTAAAATACGTAAATCGAACTAATTTGGGATATCTGCGGATCCAGGTATCCTGTGGACTCAACGACGTCATCATATCGTTTAGTTCACAAGGACAGTAACCTGTTGCTCCACCGTATCCGAACGAAGAAGGGATGATATTGCACTAGAAAACTGTAAAAGCAGAACGAAGTCACTGTTAAGTCCTCACCGGAAGAGACATTTCTACGAGCGGAGGAGAGGACACAGACGCAATAGTCATTTAAAAATCAACAGAACCAACCTCGTCATCCCTGGCGAAACAAGAATCGCAATTAAATTCAGTATTGACATCATCACCACTGAAAGAAGCACCCTCCATCATCACTTTCTCGGAGAGGTGAGGCTGGGGAGGAGTCACTTAAAATTCTTAGCCATCCTCAGTCCATAAGCGTTAAAATTGTGCCTCGAATGGCGCCGCCTTAACGGTGGCAGGGGCGGCATCTGAACGTGCCGGTAATGGCAGAAAGTTGCACGGAGTGTGGGGTAATGTGTCCCTAACGTCCTCTGAAGCTACAGAAGTGTTGACAGCTGATTGCGAAGACACTAATTCAGCTAATGTTAACGGACAACGTTTTTTATAGGAAGACTTTAGAACCGTAACACGGCGCGCACAATTGGATATGAGATGGCCACTTTCATTACAAACTAAGCAGTTTACTTCTTGCCCTGTATATGTAAATGAGTATGGTAATCATAAACATTCAGGTGTGGGAGAGTTTCCCTTTGAACACTCTTTTCTACGCATCTGATACCACTGTAGCACCGCAAGCGATGTTATGCAAGCCAGAGTTCCTGTCAGATGTGCCGAACGATTCCTAAAGGAAGCAACAGCAACTTAAGAAATGACTCGTCCACTTAGGCTGGAAGTTTTTAAACTCAGACCGGAAACTCGATCGACATATTTGGAAGAAGAACAGGACTAACGGAACCATCACTATGCGTAAGCATCACCCGAGAGAGAAGATTGTCTTCATGCAAAGGATCAGTATATACCTGATGAGATGTGACTCGAATCGATTCAAGTGAATGTCTAAAGAGCATGGTTAAACATGTCAAAACTAAAACTACCGATACCCCGACGAGGAATATTCTTGGGAGACGCGACAGACATCATTGCACTGGCGGAGAAAACCGGCGCCAAAGAAGTAAAAATAAACAAATAAAAGATAAAATCGATTCCACTATGCTAGAACGAAATGACGCCGGCCTATAGACACAAAAAACTGAATACACACGAATTCGACACACAGTGCTCTGTGGCCTCTGCCGAAGTAAGAGCAAGCTGGTCGCTCGACATGCAAGATGGAACTAATTGCCACTCAGCCTAAGGCAACGGTTTATTCCTTACTTGCAATACCTTTCTTAGATCTGTGAGACTTAAAATTGTTGATTGGTAAGTAACTGTGATAATATTCAGAAGTAGTGCTAATGCAGATTGATTACGAATACATATTGAGCACGTAAACAAATTTCTCGTTTGGAAGAAAGGTTTTATTGGGATAAAATGACTCCAGTTATGACTAAAACCATGATAAACCGAAAAATAATTGTCGATCCGACATGAAGACAATAGGAGCATTTGAACTCTGGTTCTGTAGAAGAATGATGAAGATTAAATGAGTAGATCGCTAAGTAGTGAGGAGGTACTGAGCAGAATTGGGGACACAAGAAATTTGTGGCACGACTTGACTAAAAGAAGGGGTCGGATAATAGAACACATTCAGAGAACTCAGTGGATCATTAATTAAGTATTGGAGGCAAGTGTGGGGCGTATAAACCGCAGAGGGAGACCAAGAGATGAATACAGTAAGCAGTTTCAGAAGCTTGAAGGTTGCAGTAGTTACTCGGTGGGGAAGAGGCCTGTACAGGACCGATTAACTTGAAGAACTGCATCAAACTAGTCTTCAGACTGAAGACCACAACAAAAACATATGTTGTTTCATATATGAAAATAGTTTTCTAAAGTAATGTCGCCCATTTTTGAATAAACACTCCCAGTATGAGGTTCTACATCGTTGCACAAAATACGGAATTGAATGCCGAAAGAAAGCGGAACCAAGTTTTCAATTTGTGATGTATTTGTAAAACTGAGATACGAACTTAGGTTGGGTACACGAGGGATATTCTGAAAGTAAGATACGATCGCGCACGAAATGGAAACCACAGTGAAAATTCAGTGAAGCTTTGCAGAAATAGGTGGGGCTGTGTCTCTAGTATTCTCGTGGATAGCATCACGTCGCTCGTTTCTGTTCTGAGTCCACAGTGACCACATAAAGGTGCCTAAATACGAGGGTTGCCCAGAAAGTAATGCACGGCATAATTTTCTTCAACAACTCTTTATTGAACATAATGAGAATTACACGCATGTTAGAATGGTTTTTTATCTATCCACTCAGTTTTTTCCAGTAATCTACATTCTATTCTATGGCCTTTCTCCAGTGTGAAGGGCGTGCAAGCCGTGCCGATACAGTCCTCGTTCTGGTGGCGAAGTCACACTTCCTTTTATGATTGACAGATGCAGGGCCAACTGCCGAAACGTAATGCATCCGTTCTCTCGAATGACGTCACCTCGCTCTAACATGTCAGGTGAGACAATCGTGGATGGTCTCCCCGACCACTGCAAATCGTGGAACTAGGTCGCACTGCCTTCTGATTACCTCACCCTCCAAGTCCAGCTACTAACTGTACTTCTGTCGACAGCAGATGCTCCATTGACTTTTCACAAGCGTTTGTGAGTATTTCCTATATTTTCTTTCTCTGCAGTGAGAAATTCAATGACGGCAGGTTCCTTGTAACGTACGTCACCTACTGACGCCAATTTCAAACTGTCCTGCAGCTACGCCATTTGTCGGAAGTGACGGAAACTTGGCGCGATCTCTCAGGAAACCTCAGATAATACATACGTTACGTTTCGCATTCGAAGCATTGTTTTCGTCTAAGAAGAAAAATACGATACATACTTTCTGGACAACCCTCAGAAACAGTGTGTCACCCCAAGTATGAGCGGCTGGTGAGAGATTTCGCCTGATGTGATGCGGCCCAAATAACATAACTGTTATGCATTTCCCTCTTCATGACAGTTCTTAGACGCACTCTGCAGGGGCAAAGAACTTGCTCCTGCAGTGTTTCCGATGGGAAGCGTTTGATCACACACAATACAACCTATAATTGCCTCCCATTGAGTTTCATCTCTGCTCACTTGAACTGCTGGTTAAGACGACAATATTTTGTCACAGAAAAAGAGTTCTAGACCGGTGCAGAGAATTGGAGGAACGTGGAGGCGGGTGTCGCCTATGACGAGAGTACTGGAAGGTTGGTACAGCGCTGCAGCTGATGTCTAAGTTAGAGCGCCGACGATGTCGGATGTCGAGAAGTGGCTGGGAAGGTGTAGCTAAAAAAAAAAAATCTTGTTCTCGTCTATCAGATATTTGCGTATATGATGATTCTACAGCCAGTTTCTCCTCTACCATTACACACTATCGACTGGTATGCATCACTGATTATTAATGTAAATAACTAATCTGTGATTCAGTCGTGATCTTCATTAGGAAAGAAAGTAAGACCTCTGTTGTATTATTTATGAGCAGGCGATAAAAATATTAAAATGCTGTTCGGATGTACGGACATATTTTCTGGTTATCTGCGGTGGACGCCGCTTTAAGTGTGCCTGGGCCGGATTTGCTGTTAGGGCCTTTAATAGGGCTGTTCGCACCAGGCGCAGGAACTTGGAGGCTCTTCCCGGAATTCTAATGTCTTCCGCCTGATACTCCAGCCATGCATAAAACATTTTCCGTAAGGCTTGCCCCATATATATCTCTGTTAACATTATGTAATGGTGCAAGGTCCTCCGCGAGGACAAGACACCGTGGTTGTGAGGTCGCGCTATTATAAATCGCTGTTTGCTTTCGGTGTCATGATTATTCACTGAAGAAGCCAGTGCTCAAAAGCGAGCAAATTGTTCATCTACGGTTTCTTTGACAGAGAGAAAAGCATGACAGGAAACTATAATCATGATGTTGTTTACTCTTGTAAATTACCTCAGGCTGCGTAACTGTACAATGAGGTACAATACTAAGGAATTTTGGCCACTGCTCCAAAGGGTCTAAATCAGTGTAACGTTGTATGCCACACACGGTGTTTTTAATTTAATTTACGCTGATTCAAAGTATATTTTATTTGTGGTCAGATACTCGTACCATCGTCATGTCATCAGACTGCTATAATATACATTTAGTAATCGTAAATGCAGGACATAGATATGGAAAGAGAAGCTGCGGCTGGTAGAACTTTTATAGAAATATTTACAATCAACCTTTATTTTCGAAAACTTCATTTATGCTAATAGTTCCACCGCCTACTAGCGTCTTCTTCAGGCCCCAATAGATCGAACGTCCGGTGTATTCCAGTCTTATGTATATGCAATACAGGAACCACTGTAGTAACTATTCCGTAGAAGTCTTTCGAATAGTGTGTGCTTTCCAAACGTGCAACAGTAAGTCAGGAAGTTGAAAATAGTAACCTGAAAACAGTTTAAAAAAATAACTGTCGATGGTATTTATTTATACATCGATAATATAGATTTCGTGATTGAAAGAAATTATAATTTTACTATTTATGTAATTAACACCTGGAGGCAAGAAAAGATGGCTGTAGGGAAGGGTATCATCAACGACCAATTTTGCTGGCTCGGCGCTTCATCCTTCCTGAGCCCCCCTCATTGGAATGACTGCAGCACGCAGCCTGACCTGAACTTGGCAGGCATAGAGTTAACTTCATTACGACGGTTGCACTCATACCACCTAAGACTCTTCTCTAAGTTATGGTAAACTCCTTTTCTGCCTCCTCTTTAAAGATCTGTTCTCAAGGGCAGCTACACTACAACATTAAAAGTCCTCCTGCCTTCGATGAGGTAGTGTCCCCTTTGGGAAGACCTTCGATCTGATATGCTAAGAAAAACCAAGAACGCCATTTATCTGCAATACAAAACCTCTCAAACTGATATGGCTGAGAGTTAGCTTCGTGGTAGGAAGTTCTTACTCTCATGGGAAATACCGGTATACGGTGCATACAGAGTGTGTATCAAATCAAAGTTCAGCCAATAATGTGTTGTCGTTTCAGCACTCCGAAAAACTTATCTGAAAGTCACAAATGCATAAAAACCATCCCTGAAATGCCCGTATCTAGATTTGGACCGCAGTCCGGCAGTGATGTAACTGCTATAAGAAAACTACGAAAAATCTAAATCTGGCTGAACGGCGATTTTAACCTCGCTCTTGCTGAAAGTGATTCAGCGCCTTAACACCGGTGGCCATATGTACTACTGTACACACTCACCAGCATAATGGAGTAAATAGACTCACTAATTTATTTCGGATATTTCCAAATTTTTAATTTATCCTGTTGAGCTAAAAGTTCTAACAAATATTTTTTGTCATTTCCTATTAATTATTAGACGTTGCTATCACACTCTTAACTGACGACGATAAAACTGTAACAAGAAAATTAAGCATTGGAAGCAATAAATGAATTCATAAATGATATGTGAGACCAGAAAAGGTCTCTGGAACCACAGAATTTCATTTGATTAATTCAGAAATACTGGACACCAATTTTATGTGTGAAGAAAGGGTGGCGATGAAATGAGAAATAGTTAATCGTGATGTGTACATACACACGTATTTTTTCCTGATTGCTATGAGTCTATAGGTTGTTCCATTGAAAAGGCACACATTATTGTTAAAATGTCGATTGTCATTACAATCTAGTCATTGTAGGAACTTAAATGCCTTCACATACTGGCATTGGTCTGTAGGATGTTATCCCCGGAAGCATTTTTTTAAATACCACGCAAGACGAGCTGTTGCTTGCACACTGTGGACCACTTCAAATGCACTTCCGCAAGTGTATAATCAATCTCCGGAGAATATGTATCTATAGTTTAGACATCATATTCAAAATAGTGTTCCTGAATGTTGAAGTCTCAGATGTTTATGGTAGACAGCGCTCGCTAGTTGCGACAATTCTACAAACAGTTTTTACTAAGGTAGCTCGTAGTAATAACAACAACTGAGAATAAAGCCATCCATCACGCCGTTAAGGTAACGACAAAAATTCTGCTGCTGTCGTAAAATCATTTGTTCGTATGTTTCTCTCTCTCTCTCTCTCTCTCTCTCTCCCCCGCTTTAATTTGGACGTGTATTCCAATATTTCCCGTGTGGATTTGCCGCTGCTGAACGAGAAGAGAGTGAAGGTTCGCTAACCTGTAAAAGTTGGTTAGTTAATTCGGCGGTACCACAGTTATTGATCAATTAAGCTTCTTTTGCCATTAATTAATAGTTTCATTCGATGTAAGTGTTTATTTCAGTCTATTTACGACTCTTATTTTCCCAGTGTTGTAATCTCCCCAATTTCCACTAATTTAGTAGCCTGATGATGATGGCTTTATCATAGTCACAGTGATTAATGTAGAGACGAGGTGAATTACTCCTGCCCGTGGGGCGGAAACTGGCCTACGGGCCACGATCAGGTCAAGGAGCTATAAGGCGGGTGCCGAACTTAGTAAGAACAGACAGCACTGGAAGGGAAGCGAATCCATGATGCCCGTTACAACCACTGTACTTCCTGATGATAGTGTCATAAATCTTATAAAAACCAGTGCCAGCACTTCTCACTCTCCGAAATTAGTTAAGTAATTTCGGACATATTACCATATTTGTAACAAAAATTTGAATACGAAACAATATGGTGTCTTCACTGTAGTGATTTACTATTCATATAAGGAAATACGTCACGTCTGATACCGATGAGACAGAGTTGTAAGCATATGATACCCACATAAAAGGGATGGAGAGGAAATGTAGCTTTCTATTCTGCCTTCGAAGTTTATGTGTAGGAAGTAATGCTTACTTTAAAATAAGGAAAGTGAAATACTAAGAGAATGATACATGCACATTGGTATCCTAAAAGATAGTGGCCATGAGAAAAGTGAATGTGGAAATATATTGTTGTAGGAAATGCACTGGGATACTAAGCAGATGGTAAGAATATGGTGGTATGTAGAAGGAGCAGGGTGGGAGGTGACGGGGAAAAACTGTAATAATGTTTTAGCACCTGATTTTTGTAATGTACATTTTACCTCTAGAGGATAGCAAATACTTTTGGAATGAAGTCGTTCAGTTTTCTTCGAATTTTTGGGGACAAATGTATCATCAGCAGCAGATTAATCCGCGAAATTGCAGAAAGCACATCAACTTAAGTTTCTCGGTTTTGCGGCTAAAACAGGTTCTTTTTTGAAAGCACTAGAAGACTAAACATGAAAGGTATTCTAATTTGAACATTTCGTGCGAGGATATTCGGTCCTATGCAACTGGTCCAGTCCTTACTTCATTCTATACTAGGTTAATCACCTAAAACTTGCATTGAAAATATTGCGGTAATGGAAAGCGCTGTTGACAGATTGGATTAGTAGTCAGGGGGTCGTCCTCTTAGACAATAAACAGATTGCAGTAAAATTTACAAAGCGTATTTTTGTGTAAACATACTTTTTCTTTAAAACAACGAAGTCTACTGACATTAACAAACTAAAAGTAGGGTAAATTAGAACGCTAATGGTATATGTTGCAGCATTGTAATGCGAGTCATTTAGGAGATACCGTATTTTGAGAAGTTTCTGCGCCGCTACTTGTGTGTGTCATTCAACCTGCCTAGATGCTGGGTACGATGTTGTTATTTTTGATTAATGTGAGCCTGTGTGTTCGTTGAGTGGGTTGCGACTTTATAGTCAGTTAATGTGTGACATTCCAAGCAGTAGGTGATGAGCGGACGATGGAATTTACCAGTGCATGAAAAACAGAGATGATCATGGTGTGTGGAGAGTGTAGGAAGACTACAGCTCGTTCTTGTTCTTTGTATGCGGCAAGATATTCCAATAGACCTCGACCATTCCGGCAATTATTTACAAGCGTCTTCAACCAGTTACGTGAAAGTGATAATGTAACACCTAGACAACGTAACAGAAGGGAGAAAGTGTCGACAGAAGAGGAGGAAATTAATGTTCTTGCCGCTGCTGCAAATGATCCGCACATTAGCTCCCACGCGAGCGGACAAGGAGGTGGCATGTGTCACGAAAGTGTCTTATACATTCTCGATAGGCATAGGTTCCATGAAAATCACATCTCTCTGCATCAATAGCTGCATGGAAACGATTATGAGAATCGTTTCAACTTCCATGCATGGTCGCTAAGACAGGATACTTCAATCGTATCACCTATCTTCTTTAGTGTAGAGGAGACATTTACCAATCATAATCAGGAAAAGAGCTGAAACATGCGCTACTAGTCTGCTGACAATCTAGTTAGGTTCGTCAGGTGGAACTTCAGCCTCCATGGAGTGTAAATATGTGTGAACCATCAGCTCATAGGCCCGCTTATCTTAGACGGAACATTGAACGCGCACAGGTATCGCAGACTCCTAACAGACAATCTTCAACGGATCTTAGAAGCTACTCTGCAGACTAGGAGGGACCTGTGGTATCAATATGATGGCTGTCCAGCCCACACTGCACGAAGTACTGGTGCATGTCTTCACGAAATGTTTCCACATCGTTGGAATGGATGCAGAGAACCTGCACCTTGGCCGGATTTGACGGATCTACACTTTTTTTGTGTGTGGTTGAAGCTGAAATTCGCTGTCTACAAGGACATGCCAACTGCAATCGATGATATGCAACGACACATTACTGCAGCCTGCTCGGACATCTCCGCTGAAATGCTAACACCTGAGTAGTAGTCGTGATCATATTGAGAAAACTTGTGATGGTCAGTTGTCTCGTTACCGGTCAGAACCTACATAATTAGTGTATGCACTTGTGTTGGTCTCTAGTGTGTGCTGCCACAGATATTGTACAAGTGTCTGTGAGGGAAATTTTCAATTTACTATATTTCGTAAACGACTCACGCTAGAATCCTGCAACAAACACCACCGACACTCTAATTTGCCCTACTTTTAATCTGTTAAGGTCAATAGGCACTGTTTAATTTGCCGGCCGTAGTGACCGATCTCTTCTAGGCACCACAGTCTCGAACCGCGTGACCCCTACGGTCGCAGTTTCGAATCCTGCCTCGGGCATGGATGTGTGTGATGTCTTTAGGTTAGTCATGTTTAAGTAGTTCTAAGTTCTAGGGGACTGATGACCTCAGACGTTAAGTCCCATAGTGCTCAGAGCCATTTAAAAAAATTATATTACCAAAAAATATGCTTTCTAAGTGTTGTGACAATTGGTTTATTGGCCAACAATACAAGCCTTCGACTACCAGTCCATTCTGTAAAAACCACACATGAATATCACTTTCCACTTCTGCTAAATTTGCGGCGCAAGCTTTACGTAACCCACCCAGTATATCTGAGCCGGCATGAGACACATAAAATTTCCAGCCCAAATACTACCAGCTGTCGCAGAGGAAGTGCCACTTGAAACACATAGATTTATGTGGCACCAGCAGGATGGGTGTCATAAAAACTTACTGCTTGAGGCGAACAAGGCAAACTCACAAACGCACCCCCCCCCCCCCCGCCCCCTCAGATTTAGTGGTAAGATCATCCAGTGGATAGACCGTAAAAACCTGAACGCATATCAAACAGGAAAATATTAAGAATGAATACTGAACTGATAAAAAATGGAAAACAAGAACAGTGAACGGTTCAAGCTCAAGAACGTGCGACAACTAGCAACTCTGAATAGCCGTCCTGCCCTAGTTATGTAGTAACGGTGTTGTACTGCGAAGGGGAAAATTGGTTTTAAAATTTCCCTCCTGGCCCACGTACATTGATGTACCTGTTCGATGTATTCATCTGTGTCTCTGTCTTGTGGTGTAATATCCGTTTTCAACAGCGAGGTGTATGGAAGGTACCTCATGACTCACGTAACACCTATTTGTTCTAAACAAGTACCGCATATTATGACTCTTGCCTTCAAGGTTGGAAATTTTGAATCTTGATTTCCTTGCGCGATCTTCCCCTTTGTAGTCCAACAGCGTGGCCACATAATCACGACGGCGTAATTCTTACAATTCGCTCCATGTTGCACATCTTGAGCTCGCACTGTTCATTGTTTCTATATAGCTTCTTTTTTCACAGTTCAGTATATCTTTTGCGAGTTCAGTTTTCGGCGGACTTTTCACTGAGCTATTTTACCACAAACTGCAAAATCTGAAGGAGATGGGTGCAATGGGGAGTTTCACTTGTAAGAAAGGATTCACCTATCTATTTCCAGGTAGTTGAATGGGACTTGTCCATGATCTTAAGCCACTGAAAATTTTTCTCCTGGGAAACCGCAAAGATAGATCCTGACGGTCCAAAAGGATTAGAAACATCATTTTATCGTGTCGTGGCCTGCGGTACAGGATAAACATCTTCAATTGGTGCAGGGGTCCCATCACCGGGTACTCGCAAACGTATATTGGAGAAGATGGTGGGACATTTGGTACACCCGATAGCACAAATAGAATGTGGTGCAGGTTTTCATGACCACTTTCTATCGTGACTTTGCTTTTTTAATGTTGCTGAAGTGGTATTATTGCAATGTAAGAGTGCATCTGGGTATTACATTCACGTTAACTAACATTTATGTACGTGTGATATTTTTTCTTAACAATCTGTGCGATGTTATTGTTTTGCAAATGCATTCGCTATGTGACACCAACTTTTATTTCAAGACCCGGACGGTAACAAGAGGGGTATTGTTACTGCAGTTAACCGATGTATTTATATGCCACATACTTTGCTTTCCTGTAGGAGCGCCAGTCCCACAACATGTTGCGAAGTGTTTTACTATCAGCTTTAAATTATATTTTCTCAACTACATTGAGTTTACAATTAAGATATCCTTACCTGCTTCTATCTGCAACGCCTTATCCACCGGAAGCGACAGTTCGTTAATGAAAGCACGAACTTCCACATAAGGCAGTTACGCGTTTGTTGTTCAAAACAAATTAGCCCTAAGTTCTTAATTTTGTTATTTCTCCGAAATTGCTCATCGGATATCGAGAGATTAACGTCACTGAATTTTTCGCTTTGAGGGGTACTACAGTAGGCAGCAGAGACTATAGCGGTTTGTTTCCAATAAAACACCACATGATTATATGTTACGCTAGGAGACCCATACCCAATTATGTTTATTGCAATTTTTTTTACAGTAGGTCTATTACGGCCTGATTGCCATCTTCAGGTTATGCTTGGAAACACATAATTTTGTGCAGTATTTCAGATTTTATAGTAGATATTTAACGTAATATAAAAAAATTATACTTCGGTAGGTCTTTATATTCTTATGATATCGTTGTCTTACTTACTGTTACTATTGTATAGGCTTGCTGCTTTGATGTTAGTGAAGCTATAGCATGTTTTAAAATTTACCTGGAGCAATTATTTCTGAAGTTTTCGAGTTATGGAAGTTAATTTCATAATGACGTTACCTGACAATGACACTGACAGTTGAATCAGCGATGTTATATGTTTATTCTGTAGGTCATATCTTTGTTCTTAACAGTTATATTACACTGATTATATGACTCCTGTTTACGTAGTTCTGAGCCCATGTGTAATTTAATCTTACCGTTTTGTTGGAATTCGTTGTAAAACGAAAATTCCTTCATTTCGTATTGTGTAGTAGTGTATTTTGTTGAATAATGGATATTTCGTTCTACAGAGCACTTTCTGCTGTTATGCAACTTCTTCACACCCAGAATCTGTGCATGCTGGAAGGAAGGGAGAAAGATTAGGGTTTAACGTCCTTTCGACGTGTAGGTCATTGGAAAAACGTTCATTATTGGATAAGTGTATTACAGTAGATGGTGTGATATCGGTGCATTTGACTCTTACTATACACTGGAAGGAGATATATTGTGAAAAAGATGTCGATAACATTTACATGAACTTGAAAAAACGTCCCGTCAAAATGGTTAGTTTGTTGTTATGAAATCTCATACGGTCGGTTCCGTAGGGTACTGAATCAAATCCTACAAACAGGTAAGTTCAATGGGTAAAGAACATTGCACTTGTAAACTACCGATCAGAAATATTTGAGGAATAAGTAATGAAATTAACATTTTAAGTGTAATCTGTAAAATACTTACAATCGTTATGTGAGTATATATTTAAAATGAGTCATCCGAAACACTCTAGACGCAAGCAGCAATAAAAAAAATAGTTGATGAAGATGAGAATTCATTAACGTCAGCTGGGAATCTGAAGATCGTACCATAATACAATATGTGCTTGTAAGAGTAAAACATTGATCCAATCATATTGTACTATGACTTAAAGCAGCAGCTACCACGATTCGCTCACAAAGACGTAATCTTGCATCAGGGCAATACACCTGTGTGCATATTAGCCGCTAAAATCTCAATAATTACCAAATGCAGTAAATGAAGTAGGCGAAAATGAATACAAACGCCTCAAAAATGAGATTGATTGACAGGAGGTGCAAAATGGCTAAGCAGCGATGGCTAGAGGACAAATGTAAGGATTTAGAAGATTATATCACTAGGGGTAAGATAGATACTGCCTACAGGAAAATTAAAGAGAGCTTTGCAGAAAAGAGAACCTCTTATATGAATGTCAAGAGCTCAGGTGGAAACCCAGTTCTAAGCAAAGAAGGGAAAGCAGAAATATGGAAGAAGTATATAGAGGGTCTACACAAGGGCGATGTACTTGAGGACAATATTATGGAAATGGAAGAGGATGTAGATCAAGATGATATGGGAGATACGATACTGCGTGAAGAGTTTGACAGAGCACTGGAAGATCTAAGTCGAATCAAGTCCCCGGGAGTAGACAACATTCCATTAGAACTAAAGACAGACTTGGAAGAGCCAGTCTTGACAAAACTCTACCATACGGTGAGCAAGATGTATGGGACAGGCGAAATCTCCCCAGAATTCAAGAAGAATATAATAATTCCAATCTCAAAGAAATCAGCCGTTGACAGATGTGAAAATTACCGAACTATCAGTTTAATAAGTCATAGCTGCAAAATACTAACGCGAATTCTTTACAGACGAATGGAAAAACTGGTAGAAGACAACCTCGGGGAAGATCAGTTAGGATTCCGTAGAGATGTTGAAACACGTGAGGCAATATCGACCTTAGAAGAAAGGTTAAGGAAAGGCAAACCTACGTTTCTAACATTTGTAGATTTATAGAAACCTTTTGACAACATTGACTGGAATACTCTCTTTCAAATTCTAAAGGTGGCATGGCGAAAAGCTATTTACAGTATGTACAGAAAACAGATGGCAGTTATAAGAGTCGAGGGGCATGAAAAGGAAGCAGTGGTTGGGAAGGGAGTGAGACAGGGTTGTAGCCTCTCCCCGATGTTATTCAATCTGTATAGTGAGCAAGCAGTATAGGAAACAAAAGAAAAATTCGGAGTAGGTATTAAAATCCAGGGAGAAGAAATAAAAACTTTGAGGTTCGCCGTTGACATTGTAATTCTGCCAGAGACAGCTAAGGACTTGGAAGAGCAGTTGAAAGAAATGGACAGTGTCTTGAAAGGAAGATATAAGATGAACATGGGATGTAGTCGAATGAAGTCGGGCGTACTGCGGGAATTAGATTACGAAATGAGACAATTAAAGTAGTAAAAGAGTTTTGCTATTTGGGCAGAAAAATAACTAATGATGGTCGAAGTAGAGAGGATATAAAATGCGGACTGGCAATGGCAAGGAATGCGTTTCTGAAGAAGAGAAATTTGTTAAAATGGAGTATAGATTTAAGTGTCAGGAAGTCGTTTCTGATAGTATTTGTATGGAGTGTAGCCATATATGGAAGTGAAACATGGACGATAAATAGTTTGGACAAGAAGAGAATAGACGCTTTCGAAATGTAGTGCTACAGAAGAATGCTGAAGATTAGATGGGTAGATCACATAACTAATGTGGAGGTACTGAACAGAATTAGGGAGAAGAGGAGTTTGTGGCACAACTTGACAAGAAGAAGGGACCGGTTGGTAGGACATGTTCTGAGGCATCAAGGGATCACAAATTTAGCATTGGAGGGCAGCGTGGAGAGTAAAAATAGTAGAGGGAGACCAAGGTATGAATAAACTAAGCAGATTTAGAAGGATGTAAGTTGCAGTAAGTACTGGGAGATGAAGCAGCTTGCCCAGGATAGAGTAGCATGGAGAACTGCATCAAACCATTCTCAGGACTGAAGACCACAGCAACAACAACAATTACCAAACGGTCCTAGAAGTGTTTAATCTCCACATGTTGCTCTCATCACAACACATTTGTTACCTACAAACATTCGTCACATAGTAATGATTATATCCATATTCCAGAGACGACTAAATCAATAATTTTCTTTTTTACAAAGAATTTGAATTCGGCACTGATTGTAATATATAGTACAATACCCACGAATGAAGTTTTTGACATTTGTCATTGTTCCCTCCGCCGTTGGATAAGCAGCTGCCAGCAACAAGTCGTATTCCCCTAGCTTACTTATTTATTACATAGTTTAATTGTTAATTTCTTTGCATGTTTTTGGGTACTTACATTGTTTAATTCATAAATTTTGGGCGTATTATAGTATTTGAGAGTTGTATCATCGCGCTTTAGTGTTTACTTCGTAGATTCTTACTTAAACTGCGTGTGAGTTTCGTATAGGAGGTGTAATTTTGAGTTTTAGTTACTGTAATCGTAAATTCCGGCATATTGTAGCACAGTCGTTAGGCATCTGCACAGGTTAGTTAATACATTCTTTGCGTGTTTCACTTGCGTTATCTACGCACGGACTCGTGTTTCAGTAACTGTTGCTCAACATCGATTAGAATGGACAGGGACTGCGATTGCTGTGTTCGGATGAGGGCTGAGTTGGCATCCCTTCGCTCACAGCTGCAAGCGGCGCTGACTTCGGTCGCGCAACTTGAGGCTGTTGCCAATGGGCACCACTGTGGGGAGCCGGACTTCCGTATCACGGGGGATGTCAACCTCGTCCCGTCTGTCCCCAGATCGGTCTGCCGCTGTGGTTGCCCCGGTTGCTGCCCGCAGTGGGGCTGAGCCCTCGCCTGTGATTGATTGGGAGGTCGTTCCAAGGCGTGGCAGGCAGCGAAAGGCGTCCCCGGAGGCTGATCAGAAAGCCTCCCCGGTGCGTCTGACAAACCGGTTTCAGGCACTGTCTCTGGCTGAGCCAGATGCAGCTGCCTGCCCTGTTTCAGAGGATCATTCTCAGCCTTCAACGTCCGGGCAATCGCAGAGGGTGGGCTTATTGGTAGTTGGGAGCTATAATGTTAGGCGCGTAATGGGGCCCCTTAGGGATATGGCGGCTAAGGAGGGGAAGAAATCCAGTGTGCACTCTGTGTGCATTCCGGGAGGAGTGATTCCTGATGTGGAAAGGGTCCATCCCGATGCCATGAAGAGCACAGGGTGCAGCCAGCTGCAGGTGGTGGCACATGTCGGCACTAGTCATGTGTGTCGCTTTGGATCTGAGGAAATTCTCTCTGGATTCCAGCGGCTATCTGATATGGTGAAGGCTTCCGGTCTTGCTTACGAGATGAAGGCAGAGCTCACCATCTGCAGCATTGTCGACAGTACCGACTGCGGACCTTTGGTGCAGAGCCGGGTGGAGGGTCTGAATCAGAGGCTCAAACGGTTTTGCGACCGTGTTGGCTGCAGATTCCTTGACTTGCGCCATAGGGTGGTGGGGTTTCGGGTTCCGCTAAATAGGTCAGGAGTTCACGACACTCAGCTCGCGGCTACACGGGTAGTGAAGGCTGTGTGGCGTGGACTGAGCGGTTTTTTTTTTTTTTTTGGTTAGAAGGCCTCGGGAAAGTGCGGGGTGGGCTGCAATCTCAAAGGGTGCATGGAAAATACAGGACGTGCTTGGATCAAGGAACAGTCGGAATTGTAGTTGTAAATTGTTGTAGTTGTGCTGGGAAAGTCCCTGAGCTTCAAGCGCTAATAGAAAGCACAGAAGCTGAAATACTTATAGGTACAGAAAACTGGCTAAAGCCTGAAATAAGTTTTGCACAAATTTTTACGAAGTCTCAGACGGTGTTAAGGAAAGATAGATTAGGCAGAATTGGTGGTGGAGTGTTTGTGTCTGTCAGTAGTGGTTTATCTTGTAGTGAAGTCGAAGTAGATACACCGTGCGAATTGGTATTGGTATGGGTGGAGGTTATACTTAAGAGCCAAACTAAGTTAATAATTGGCTGCTTCTACCGACCCCCAGCCTCCGATGATATACACTCCTGGAAATAGAAAAAAGAACACATTGACACCGGTGTGTCAGACCCACCTTACTTGCTCCGGACACTGCGAGAGGGCTGTACAAGCAATGATCATACGCACGGCACAGCGGACACACCAGGAACCGCGGTGTTGGCCGTCGAATGGCACTAGCTGCGCAGCATTTGTGCACCGCCTCCGTCAGTGTCAGCCAGTTTGCCGTGGCATACGGAGCTCCATCGCAGTCTTTAACACTGGTAGCATGCCGTGACAGCGTGGACGTGAACCGTGTGTGCAGTTGACGGACTTTGAGCGAGGGCGTATAGTGGGCATGCGGGAGGCCGGGTGGACGTACCGCCGAATTGCTCAACACGTGGGGCGTGAGGTCTCCACAGTACATCGATGTTGTCGCCAGTGGTCGGCGGAAGGTGCACGTGCCCGTCGACCTGGGACCGGACCGCAGCGACGCACGGATGCACGCCAATACCGTAGGATCCTATGCAGTGCCGTAGGGGACCGCACCGCCACTTCCCAGCAAATTAGGGACACTGTTGCTCCTGGGGTATCGGCGAGGACCATTCGCAACCGTCTCCATGACGCTGGACTACGGTCCCGCACACCGTTAGGCCGTCTTCCACTCACGCCCCAACATCGTGCAGCCCGCCTCCAGTGGTGTCGCGACAGGAGTGAATGAAGGGACGAATGGAGACGTGTCGTCTTCAGCGATGAGAGTCGCTTCTGCCTTGGTGCCAATGATGGTCGTATGCCTGTTTAGCGCCGTGCAGGTGAACGCCACAATCAGGACTGCATACGACCGAGGCACACAGGGCCAACACCCGGCACCATGGTGTGGGGAGCGATCTCCTACACTGGCCGTACACCTCTGGTGATCGTCGAGGGGACACTGAATAGTGGACGGTACATCCAAACCGTCATCGAACCCATCGTTCTACCATTCCTAGACCGGCAAGGGAACTTGCTGTTCCAACAGGACAGTGCACGTCCGCATGTATCCCGTGCCACCCAACGTGCTCTAAAAGGTGTAAGTCAACTACCCTGGCCAGCAAGATCTCCGGATCTGTCCCCCATTAAACATGTTTGGGACTGGATGAAGCGTCGTCTCACGCGGTCTGCACGTCCAGCACGAACGCTGGTCCAACTGAGGCGCCAGGTGGAAATGGCATGGCAAGCCGTTCCACAGGACTACATCCAGCATCTCTACGATCGTCTCCATGGGAGAATAGCAGCCTGCATTGCTGCGAAAGGTGGATATACACTGTACTAGTGCCGACATTGTGCATGCTCTGTTGCCTGTGTCTATGTGCCTGTGGTTCTGTCAGTGTGTCAATAAAGTTTCCCCTTCCTGGGACAATGAATTCACGGTGTTCTTATTTCAATTTCCAGGAGTGTAGTTGCGGAACAGTTCAGAGAAAATCTGAGTTTCGTAACAAATAAATACCCCACTCATACGGTTGGTGGGGACTTCAACCTTCCCTCGATATGTTGGCAAAAATACTTGTTCAAAACTGATAGTAGGCAGAAAACATCTTCCGAGATTGTCCTAATTGCTTTCTCCGAAAATTATTTCGAGCAGTTAGTCCACGAACTCACGCGAATTGTAAATGGTTGCGAAAACACACTTGAGCTCTTAGCCACAAACAATCCAGAGCTGATAGAGAGCATCATGACTGATACAGGGATTAGTGATCACAAGGTCGTTGTTGCTAGACTCAATACCGTTTCTTCCAAATCCACCAGAAACAAACGCAAAATATTTTTATTTAAAAAAGCGGATAAAGTGTCACTAGAAGTCTTCCTAAGAGACAATCTCCATTCCTTCCGAACTAACTACGCAAATGTAGACGAGACGTGGCTGAAATTCAAAGATATAGTAGCAACAGCAATTGAGAGATTCATACCACATAAATTGGTAAGAGATGGAACGGATCCCCCGTGGTACACAAAAAAGGTCCGAACGCTGTTGCAGAGGCTAAGGAAAAAGCAAGCGAAGTTCAGAAGAACGCGAAATCCCGAGGATTGGCTAAAATTTACAGAGGCGCGAAATTTGGCACGGACTTCAATGCGAGATGCCTTTAATAGGTTCCACAACGAAACATTGTCTCGAAATTTGGTAGAAAATCCGAAGAAATTCTGGTCGTATGTAAAGTACACAAGCGGCAAGACGCAGTCAATACCTTCGCTGCGCAGTGCCGATGGCACTGTTACTGACGAGCTAAAGCGGAGTTACTGAACGCAGTTTTCCGAAATCCGTACACCAGGGAAGACGAATGGAATATTCCAGAATTTGAAACGCGAACAGCTGCTAGCATGAGTTTCTTATAAGTAGATACTTCAGGGGTTGTGAAGCAACTCAAATCGCTTGATGCGGGCAAGTCTTCAGGTCCAGATTGTATATCGATTAGGCTCCATTCAGATTACGCTGATACAATAGCTCGCTACTTAGCACTCATATACAGCCGCTCGCTCACCGATAGATCCGTACCTACAGATCGGAAAAATGCGCAGGTCGCACCAGTGTTTAAGAAGGGTAGTAGGAGTAATCCATCTGACTACAGACGTATATTATTGACGTCGGTTTGTAGTAGGGTTTTGGAGCATATAATGTATTCAAACAATATGAATCACCTCGAAGGGAACGATCTATTGATACGTAATCAGCATGGTTTCAGAAAACATCGCTCTTGTGCAACGCAGCTAGCTCTTTATTCGCACGAAATAACGGCCGCTATCGACAGGGGATCTCAAGTTGAGTCCGTATTTCTAGAATTCCGGAAAGCTTTTGACACCGTTCCTCCCAAGCGACTTCTAATCAAGCTGCGGGCCTATGGGGTATCGTCTCAGTTGTGCGACGGGATTCGTGATTTCCTGTCAGGAACGTCGCAGTTCGTAGTAATAGACGACAAATCATTGAGTAAAACTGAAGTGATATCAGGTGTTTCCCAGGGAAACGTCCTGAGACCTCTGCTGTTCCTGATACATATAAATGACCTGGGTGACAATCTGAGCAGTTCTCTTAGGTTTTTCGCAGATGATGCTGTAATTTACCGTCTAGTAAGGTCATCCGAAGACCAGTGTCAGTTGCAAAGCTATTTAGAAAAGATTGCTGTATGGTGTGGCAGGTGGCAGTTGACGCTAAATAACTAAAAGTGTGAGGTGATCCGCAAGAGTTCCAAAATAAAACCGTTGGAATTCGGTTACTCGATAAATAGTACAATACTCAAGGCTTTCAATTCAACTAAGTACCTGGATGTTAAAATTACGAACAACTTCAGTTGGAAAGACCACATAGATAATATTGTAGGGAAGGCGGGCCAAAGGTTGCGTTTCATTGGCAGGGCACTTAGAAGATGCAACAAGGCCACTAAACAGACGACTTACACTACACTCGTTCGTCCTCTGTTAGAATATTGCTACGCAGTGTCGGATCCTTACAAGGTGGGATTGACGGAGGTCATCGAAAGGATGCAAAAAACGGCAGCTCGTTTTGTATTATCACGTAAAAGGGGAGAGAGTGTGGCAGATATGATAGGCGAATTGGGATGGAAGTCATTACAGCAAAGACGAGATCTTTTTAAGAAATTTCAGTCATCAACTTTCTCTTCCGAATGCGAAAATATTTTCTTGAGCCCAACCTACATAGGTAGGAATGATCATCAAAATAAAATAAGAAAAATCAGAGCTCGATCAGAAAGGTTTAGGTGTTCGTTTTTCCCGCGCGGTGTTAGGGTGTGGAATGGTAGAGAGATAGTATGATTGTGGTTCGGTGAACCCTCTGCCAAGCACTTAAATGTGAATTGCAGAGTAGTCATGTAGATGTAGATGTAGATGTAGATGCACACCTGGTTTGGGTGTAGCCGGAATAGCACCTTAGTATGCCGTAGCGTGTTTGCTCAGAGGATTATTTGCCCTCTGTAGTAATGATAACAAAAAAGAAAAAGAAAAGGAAAGAAGAAAACCTGCGTGATGAACTTGAACGGTTGTCATGGGCTGTCCGCCCTGAACAAATGTATCAAAAGTAACCAACATAATGAGATTAAAGAAAAAGGCTACCATCTTTGATTAGTAATCAAAACGTCCTCAGTCCTAGGTTCAAAATGTGCCACCGCCTCAATTTTGGTTAGTAATAAACATTGGCGGCCGAAGTTTTCCGACACACGAAGTCACACTCATACTGCCAACGATCTTGTCAAAGAGGCTGGAGAAGCGGACAGGGGTTTAGGGCACTCTCTTGTACTTGCGGCCTACCCCTATACCCTTGATGACTGCACGACACAAAGATTTACGCCCCACCCGGGCCCGTTAGCACAGACACTGGACTGTTGATGGTTGGAAATACGTTGCCTGGTCGGCCAAGTCTCGTTTCAAATTGTATCACGTGAATGGACGTGTACGGGTGTGGAGACAACCTCGTGAACCCATGCACCCTGCGCGTCAACAAGGGACTGTTCAAGCTGTTGGCGGCTCTGTGATGGGTGGGGTGTGTGCGGTTAGAGTGATATGGAACCCCTGATAAGTCTAGACACGACTCTGACAGATGTGTGATCATTAGCATCCATTCTTGTCTATTGTGCATTCTGACGGACTTGGGCAATTCCAGCAGGACAATGCGAGAACCCACGCGCCAAAATTGCTACACAGTGGCTCCAGGAACGCTGATCCTAGTTTAAACACTTCCACTGGGCACCAGGCTCCGCAGATACGACCATTATTGACCATTGCAACGTGCTGTTTAGAAGTTAGTTAGTTAGAAGAGATCTCCATCCCCTCGTACTCTTACGGATTTATGGACAGCTCTGCAGGATTCTTGGTGTTATTTCCCTCCAGCACTACTTCAGACATTAGTCGAGTTCGTGCCAAGTCGTACTGTGTCCCCTACACGATATGAGACAGGTGTATCAGTTTGTTTGGCTCTTCAATGTACAATATGTACGTGAGCCAAAGGGTAGAATAAGAGTGGACAACCAAGAAAGAAGGGTCTGGATTAAAAATGGTGAAAGACAGGAATGTAGTGTTTCACCCTACTGGTCAGTCTGTACATCGAAGAGGCAATGATAGAAATAAAAGTAAGGTTCGCTGATGACATACTATCCGTGCGCATGGATCCGTGCGCGTTGGTAGCCAGTCACGACGCAGACTACCATGTATCCTTGCGCGTTTGTACCCAACCACGACACAGAATTCTCCTATGGTTACTGTTGCCACCAACACTCTAATATGTATCCCTACGCGCTCTGCGCCAATCCCGTCAAAATCTTCCGCAAATTTTCCACTGTGGCGCGAAATCGTCTTTCTCTTTTTCACATATAGCTCCTTCTCACTTCTAGTTGTGATGGCCCAAGCCTCTCCCAACGTCTTGGGTGGTCTCAAGTGCCAGCCGACAAAGGAGTCCGGCCGCGGCCATCCCGTTAGTTTGACATCACATAAACACCTTCCGTAAAGGTTCCAGCCGTGTTCCAGCCTCTGCGGCCAACTCTTTAGTTTGTCATGACACACACTACTTCCTTTTCTGTGTCTATTCTCTCCTACCGGTGGGCCAATTATCAATTATTATTCAGTGTATTAGTACTGATTTAGCATCATGCAAGGTGCAAAATCTGCTACCTTAAACAGCGTTTGGAAATTTCCACAATGGGACTACGTCGCCAAAAGAAAATATTATCTATATTTCACGAGCGAGCGTAATCCATCCAGCAGATCATTTACGTCAGAAATAGTCTCCTTCCTCTGCTTGCTACTAAATAAAGAGGCAACCCTTCAGCATGTAGAGAGCTGCCGTTTGCCGTTTCCAGTAACACAATATACCTTTTGTTCTAAGGGAGCCTTATCTGGAGCTAATTTACGTTACGTAAGGAGAGCGAGGTAACGAACAAGAATCCGCGCCTGTGGGCCTCGTTAGCCAGCGACTGTGACTCAGTTGCGTAACGGAGCCAGCCGACACCAGGAATACGCGACAGGGAGCTGTTAGTGGCTGTAGCACTCTCAAATGAGGTTGCCACTGCCAGCCAACCCAGTCGCTGCTGCGAACAGTGGTTTCACGTTCCAAATTAGCAGTTCTTAAATCCATCTCCTCGTTAGTTAAAACTGTAAGATATGAGTCCCTGTGTAACAACTGACGATGAATTCTCATACAGATGAAAGTACTGCGGCAATATATCTGAAAATATTTTTCGTATAAAACTCGATCTAAAGTTCCTCTGTTCTGAGGGGGACTACCAATAAATTTTCTGTATGACCAACAGTAGCTCAATGTTAGGACAGACTAGTCGATGACCAGATACACTGTAACATAACCGTCACATATCGATTTGTGATTCTGTTTCAGCTCTGTTAGGTTTGCATGAGAATTAACTGTTTGAGCTTGGTAATTTTTGTTGGGAGAGAGAAGTTTTGGACTTCTCGTCTGAAGGGAATTGGCCAGGATGACTTGGCATACCCTTAGGTTCTGCAAAATGCTTTTCACGATGTCTCAAAAGCTGGGAATGAGTGCCGCCTGGGTTTCAAGCAGGTTTAGAGGAAACTGGCGGTCTAATCCGAATTGCGTATTGCGGATATTCCTGGTGCTAATCCTGTTGTCGTAGGCACAGCGCCGCTGGTCACCACAGCTTTCCCAAGTGGCTGAAGATTGCCTTTTTGTACGCGCTACGAGTAGGTGCCGCCATAAGGGGCTTGCTTTTAGAGACAAATTTCGTCGTCTCCCTCCAAGTTGCGGACTGACCAGTCCAAAGTAATGCCCGCTCCACCAGAGGCGATGCAGACGCTGCTGACTAATGGGGAGAGACTCTTTGGAACCACTGCCAACCTGAAGAATAACAGTGGTTGTTTTTGCACGATTTGATTGGGAAGGTTGTGCTGATTCCACACGATTGTTTACGAAGAAAAGAGGAATATTCATTCATCCGTTAGGCAGTAGCTTTCAGTAACCTCTCCAACGGAGCTTGTCAATTGTGGAATCTCAGAAAAAAAAAGATCGCAGATGATTCGCTTTCCGGCTCTCGGCTGGTGATGGCCAGTGCTTTCTTGCTTTACTTAAAAAATGTAAATTTCACTCATGCAGTGGCACAATATCTCAACTAAACAACGTGTATTTAATTCATAACGTTATGCATCGTGAAAACTCAGTTATTATCTATATTGAATATTTGTCTCATTCATGTTGCTTTAGCGAACTCGCATATGTGGAGGAGTTATTCATTAATGTTTCCTGCAGTTTTTGTTTTAGATTGCTACAATTTTTAGTACATTATTCGTTGTCAGTTGTTCACTTGATTAGTTTAAATAAATGTTGTATATCCCATTTATTTACATGTCGAGATCCCTAATGTCCTGCTAGATTCCTGCTGTTAGGCAACGCTCAAATAACAAACATAACCAGCTGCGTTTACAGAGCGTCTGGCTCATTGTTGTTCGCAGTGCCCATGCACCATATCCAATGACATGAAATGTAGAGGTCAAGAGGAGTGTCACTCACAGCCGGCCGGGAGTGGCCGAGTGGTTCTAGGAAACTCGCAACCGCTACCGTCGCAGGTTCGAATCCTGCCTCGGGGATGGATGTGTGTCATGTCCTTAGGTTAGATAGGTTTAAGTGGTTCTACGTTCTAGGGGTCTGACGACCTTAGAAGTTAAGTCCCATAGTGCTCAGAGCAATTTGAACCATTTGAACCAAACGGTCACCTGTTTTTAGAACAAGAGTTGGTGTACGAGCTACTGAGCTTCTTTTAGATATCTTCAATGCCTGTTAATTGTGTGACTATTTATGTTAGTTCTTTCACGCATCTTGTGTAGGAGCATTTTGCATAATTCGCATATAATTTTCATAAGCACTAAATCAGGTAATTCCAACCGACAAATAACTTCTTATCAACACCAAGCATCTAATTTTTAAGATATAAAAAGGAAAGGAGATGTTCACCAATTTTACATGACATTTGCAGGATACGATAATAAGTGACAATAAGTAGCGCTTTCTCTCATCGTTTCCGCATCATGCAGTAATGATGGGATTTTCTGGCAACTGAAATATTATTTGTTCATATGTCAGCCAGGTACCAATGAAATCGTCAGTAGCATTCCTCTCGTAACTCAGTATTCTAACGGCACAAGCCGGAAAAAGTCTTTTGTTGAACCCAATTTTTGTAAATGATGGTGTCCACACTGTTTGTGTGAACTGCTGTTACTCAGATATAAAGAAACAAACTCCCGTTTTGTGCCATATTCTATCACAGCTTTTTTGTATTTGGGTCAAACTTACTTCCTAAACACAGGATCAGTTCTGTTATGCTAGCACCAACTATGCTGCCACTTTTGTCGCAGATTTAAGCTATGCGTAAGGAAAGAACCACGAAACATGGACCGAACCGCGGTGGGGTGACGTGCGTGCCTCAGTTATAGATGTACCCGTACCGTAGGTGCAATGACATCAGAATGGCATGTATGGAGAGGCTAGGCTAAGTTATGGTACCAGAAAAGTTTGACAGTACCTGTAGAGCGTTGGTCTGGATGACTGGCTGATCTAGTCTTGCAGTATTAGCTAACATAGCAATTAGTTACTTGCATTGATTGACTGTTCCGTCAGTTCTTGGTAGAATATTTCATACACTATGAATGAAAACACACTAATGTTGTGTGTGATTTCATTCATAGCATTAGTTATTGATTTGGCGTATAGCTTAGTACATCAGATGGGATACTTAAATATAAATAGTGTACAACACCAGAGTTAACTATGCATATAAAACATGGAGATCGTATAAAAACAGAAACTATCAAAATACATACAAGTATAGAACCACAAAAGTATGGAAACACAGCTACAGCCTAGAATGCTTGTTACTGATATATTCTACCACATTTGCGCTAGCACCCAGGAATCTGAGGGAACAGCACCAGAGGTGATATTCAATTATTTGATGGTTTTATGGCAGCTCCTCAATATCACTGGGAAGTATGTGTTTGAAGTATGTGTTTTCTGCCATCTGTTCAGTGAGTCAGTTAGTCAGAACATTTTGTTCGGATTGTAGCAATGACAGAATAAATTTTACAAGGCTTGTCGAATATAGGTGGTGTGGTGGCGAGTCAAAGCATATTATGAAAGGCAAGTTGCCATTTTGACCGCTCTTATTTCTCTCGATCTGTTAGGCTGAATCCATTTTCAGCCAAAATTGTTGCACTACTTGGTGGCGGATGTGTAGAACCCAGTCTGTTTCTCTCACTTTCAGGTAAGTCTTGGTGGGTTTGCAAAAGACAGCTGTTCCTGATCTTTTTGAGTGTTCTAGTGAGTGACTCCGCTCGTTGCAGATGGGGAGGAGCTATACTGCTCATTGCGGGTATCCAGTGGGTTGAGGTCGCCTTTATTGCCCCTGCTGTGAGGCACATAGTTTTTTGATTTTGTAACATAAAATGTCTGACAAGGAGGAAAGTAAGTGTTACATCTAACTTATAGGCCAACGGCCTTGCCGCAGTGGTAACGCCGATTGCCATCAGATCACCGAAGTTAAGCGCTGTAGGGCTGGTCTAGCACTCGGATGAGTGACCATCCGGTCTACCGAGCGCTGTTGGCAAGCGAGGGGCACTCAGCCCTTGTGAGGCAAACTGAGGAGCTCCTTTATTGAGAAGTAGCGGCTTGAGTCTCGTAAACTGACATACGGCTGGAAAGTGGAGTGCTGACCGCATGCCCCTCTATATCCGCATCCAATGACAACTGTGGGATGAGGATGACACGGCGGCCGGTCGGTGATTTTGGGCCTTCCAAGGTCTCTTCGGACGGAGTTTAGTTTAGTTGTTCTAACTTAAAGACATTCCTGCTGCGCAACTCCTTCTATACCATTGATAAAATTGCTTAAAACTGGTTGTGAGTAAAAAACACAGAAAGATAAAAGTTAAAAAGGAACTTGTTTTAAAGTGCAGCTGCATGTGAGGACTAAAAAATATACTGTGTTCATGAACGTTAACAATAATCCTGTATATGTGTCCTGCAAACTGACTCTTTACACATCATTTCGATAAAAGAATCGCCGACCTCGGTGGCCGAGCGGTAGACGCTTCATTCTGGAACCGCGCGACCGCTACGGTCGCAGGTTCGAATCGTACCTTGGGCTTGGATGTGTGTGATGTACCTAGATTAGTTAGGTTTAAATAGTTCTAAATTCTAGGGGACTGATGATCTCAGATGATAAGGCCCATAGTGCTCAGAGCCATTTGAACCATTTGATAAAAGAATCGTTCAGATTATTTATGGACATTGTAACTAACTAACTGACATCGATGTGACTACTGTGAGTATTGTTGAATGAAACTGGTGCACAGTATTTCGCTGCTGGACAGACTGAACTAGGTTTTTGTATGTTGGGACTGCAAACGGTTGAAACCCACTGGCATACACTAATTTATGGCTTAATGCTGATGATATTCTCTTGGGTAAAATATATTTGAATCTCCAGATGAGGACTATTCAGGTGCATGTTACTATGAAGGAAAACTGAAATGGGCCAGTGTGTGGAAAGCTTGATCCCTTAGGTAGGTTAGATTAGGGGTCCCTAGTGTTTCAGTGGTCAGTACCACAAGTTTTATCATTCGTCTCTGACAGCCTTTGCTATCTTTCTGATGGCTTAATATTATGTCCACTGCAACTGACAGGGTAAGTGGGTTAATATATTGGAGGGAAGAAAAGGCTTACTATCTTCAGTTGGGTCATGCCTAGCCAAGCAGTGCAGTGTCGAAACCAATCTTTGGTCTTCCAGCAGGTCTATCTTTTTACTCTGTTAGGTTTAGAAAAACAGGAAAAGAAATATATATATGTATACCTTGTTCCTTTGTACCCTGATCTAAGTCTCAGAGCTGCACCAAGCAGGTCGATTTTAATTTCGTGTGTTCGACACTGATCTTCTTGTCAACTTATCTCTCCATGAGCATACACCTGAAGACATTTTTGTGACCCATTTCCATATAGATTTCCATTAATTCACTCTTCCTTCTGAAGTCACACGTTGCAGTGAAATGACACTTTAAATGCACCATTTATCGCTAATGCTACAATCTGGTAGTAATAATTAAAGATATGGTACTTGTGTTTGTAATTTAGCTAGTGTATTATATGTTAACCGGAGACCTAGAAACGACGGAGCGGCTCCGTTCCCACCACAGCCGCAGTGGTCCACAACCCCACGACGACTACCGCAGTCCACTTCATCCCTCCGCCGTCCCACACCAAACACAGGGTTATTGTGCGGTTCGGCCCCCGGTGGACCCCCCGGGGAACGTCTCACACCAGACGAGTGTAACCCCTATGTCTGCGTGTTAGAGTAATGGTAGTATACGCGTACGTGGAGAACTTTTTTGCTCAGCACTCGCCGACATAATGTAGCTGAGGTGGAATAAGAGGAACCAGCCCCCTTTCGCCGAGGCAGATGGAAAACCACCTAAAAACCATCGACAGATTGGCCGGCTCACCGGACCTTGACACTAATCCGCCGGGCGGATTCGTGCGGGGGACCGGCGCTCCTTGCCGTCCGGAAAGCAGTGCGTAGGACCGCACGGCCAACTGGGCGGGCTAGCTAGTGTATTGCTGTATTATGTATCTTCATTCAGGTTAATTCTTAGTGTAGAACGCCCTTGGAGGTAGGTTTTTTCCCCCTAGTTTCCACTGCTGAGATTTTATTGCCGCTGGTGTAGAATTAGAGGACTGCTTCCAGACGTAAGAGCGCTGTTTGTAGAAAATGGAGCAGAGCATGTCGTCGGTAGGGCCGCTCTGCGTCACAGACAAAGATATCTTACTCTGTGTCTGCGTCTAGCGGCTGTCCGGGCAGGGAGGACGTGTTTACTGTACGCGCTGTCGGGCCGGCTCGTTAGGAGCGGGCGGTCCCGGCGGGGCACTTCCGGTGGTAAATTACAAGAGGGCTGCGGGGGTCCGGGCGGCGAGGTGCCGCGGCCCGTCGCCGGAGGACACCACTGTGCACTACTGTGTGCTGCAAGTCACCTTTACGCAAGGCCCATGTTCACCTAAGGCCGCATCATGTCGACAAGCTACAGTATGGCCAACGTTACTACTGTGTGCTTGTACACACTCTACCTCACAAAAAATGTGAAACACCATGAAAGGAAGATATGAATTTTCTCGGTTTGAGAGGGTACATTATGTTATTTCAGTGATAATGGAATCGTGGTACATTTGCAAAGAACTTGGTAGTATGAGCCGTCTGGCCTAGATGCAAGAGCAGATTCCGTTGGGGTGTCATAAAGCCGTCGTATCCTCTCCTGATTCAAGCCAGCCCACAACCTTTGTGCCTGGTACTTGGTATCCTCAGTATTCGAACTGGGATAATGCAGAAATATGGATTAACTCGGTGTCAGGGGCAAACCTCGATGGCCTTGAGAGTTACACAACATCACACCGACAGTTCATAGAGACACGTTCCGGGCCTGGGACGAGCATTGTCACCTGGCAAAGTGGTGGCCCTATACTGTAGCATGAAAGGTGACGCATGAGAACACAGGAAGTCCGTGACGTACCACTGTGCAGTCAGAGTCCCTGTCAGCCGTCGCCTCTAATCCCACAGGATGACTACCAGCAAAATGGCCCCAGGAGTAACACCGCTATTTCTCCACGTAAGGTGCCGCTTCTGGAGGTCACACCATACTGGTCATCATGGTAATCCGAGGTAGTACAGAACTGCGAATCGTCGCTGAACACAATGCGAAGCATTTCAACAGCAGGCAAAGCTTTTCAGTTACGATATCTCTCCAAACGCAAAAACTTAAGTTGTGTTGTTAACAGAAGTCTGCGCGTGTGAACACTATTCACTAGACAGCGTGCTAGCAGTCCGCAACCAGTGGTACAGGAAGACATGAGGTGTTACAGGAATTCCATGTTCTCGATAGGCAGACTGTGTGGCTGGTCCCAGCGGAGGTTCGAGTCCTCCCTCGGGCTTGGATGTGTGTGTTTGTCCTTAGGATGATTTAGGTTAAGTAGTGTTAAGCTTAGGGACTGATGACCTCAGCAGTCAACTCCCATAAGATTTCACACACATTTGAACATTTTTTTTCGATAGTCAGAAGCACATGTGAAGGTATTAGATGTGATTGATGCAAAATACGGCGATCCTCACATATGGTGATTAGACATGGCTGACCGGAAATTTGATAGTGACTATGCCTGCCCTCACATTCCCCTTTGCTCGAACATCGGGCAAATGTCAAAATCAAATGCTCGAAAAATCTAGATATTTCGCTTTTCGACCATCCGGCCAAATGTAAACCCATAACGAGACCACATTCGAGCTCTGTCAGCTACTGGTAATGCTGTGAAACACGAGTAAGTAGCATCTACATGTCATTCAGTGATCACTCAATGTCTGACGCTTTTCTCGCCCCTTATATTCACCGCCAGGCCTCATAACAACACTATACACGAAAAACACAAACGCATTCTGTCTGTTCTTCCACCTTTCGCAGCCAAATAAATCTCCACTCATTTACATGCCCACCGATGATGTGTACGTCTAGAACTCACACTGACACTCGACGGTGTCATCTGAGCGCATCACTTTTTGGTGAGGCAGAATGAATTGCAGAGAATAATTTAAATACTCCTTAATTTGATGGAAACTCACATTCTCCGATACTCACATCAAATACTAATTCTCCGTGGTTTCTCCAAATTGCCCAAGTCAGCATCAAAATTTGCACGATGGAACACTGCAGTGTTCATTCACCAGTAATTGTATTTCACTGGGTACTGCGACTGGTAACGCAGGCATGCAGACTGAGGTCGTGCGTGGGAACAAGAGAGTGAAATGATGTTTCACAGACTCATTGCTGTCTGCGTTCGAGGAAGTCAGTCTTTGTGTTGCGTTTCCCCTGGTAAGTGCGTGTATGGTGCCGGGGAGGAGGAGTGGAACTTTCCTTTCCCTTCCCTACTAGGCTTACGTAGTTCCTCCTGCTTATGTAGATGAAATGCTATCCACATTCAGTTAGGACGCTGTGGGCAAGAAATCGGAATGTGTGTTGCAGTTTTTTATACACATTTTCATTGAAATGTTTTTATTTTTTTTGGGGTGGGGGGGGGGGGGAGGGAGGATGACCCACATGGCCACCACTTTTTCTCGCAGAGGGAAGACTAATTTAAGTTTTTGAATACGCTCCCCCAAGGATAAATAATGTGGCTTTTTCTTTTATACATATTCTTTTATGTGTTCTTGATTCTTGTTATGCTTTCTTGAACCTTTCTGATTTGAAACATATCCATATTACTACTTTTTAAAAGGTTTCTTTAGTGATTTAAGCCGTTTGATGTTCCAGCGGACCAGCCTCCATCAGAATGTCTGATAATAATAACAATAAAACATCAACGTCTACAGTTACATAAATCCTCCAGATTCCACCGTACGGTGCGTGACGGAGGGTACCCCGTACCACTACTAGTCAATTCCTTTCCTGTTCCACTAGCAAATAGGGCAAGGAAAAAACGACTCTTTGTATTCTTCAGTACGAGCCCTAATTTATCATATCTTCGTGGTCCTTACGTGCAATGTAAGTTGGAGGCTGTAGAATCGTTCCGCAGTGATAAGCAAATGTCGGTTCTCTAAACTTTATCAGTAGTGTTACTCGAAAAGAATGTCGCCTCCCCTCCAGAAATTCGCATATGAACTCCTGAAGCATGTCCGTAACACCTGTATGTCGTCCAAAGCTACCAGTAACAAATCTAGCAGCCCTCCTCTGAACTGCTGTGATGTCTTTACTTAATCCGATCTGGTACGGATCCCAAACAATCGAGCAGTATTCAAGAATAGGTCGCCCTAACGCCCCATATGCTGTTTCCTATACAGATGAACAACACTTTCCTAGAATTCTCCCAATAAACCAAAGTCGACCATTACCCTTCCATACCACAATCTTCACATACTTGTTCCATTTCACATCAATTTACAACGCTACATCTAGAAATTTAAACGACGTGTCTATGTCAAACAGGACATTACTAATGCTGTACCCGAACATTATGGGTTTGTTTTTCCCTCATCCGCATAACTTAATTTTTTTTTGTTTTGATTTGGTGCTACTTGCCATTCATCACACTGACTGATAATTTTGCCTAAGTCATCTTGTGCCCTCCTACCGTCACCCAACTTCGGCATCTTACTGTCCACCACAGCATCGTCAGCAGACAATCACAGATTGCTGCCCACACTGTCTGTCAAACCGTTTATGTACACAGGGAACATAAGCAGACCCTTCACACTTGCCTTTGTCACTCCTGATGACAGCACTTTTTTCTGTTCCTGGAAGAATTCTATTTGTACATTTTACAATCGTATTATACTCGCCACACAACGTTTGCATTTTGGGGTGCAGAATTTCCATTTATTGGTCTCGCGTAATTTTACATATTGCAGGTGCATTTTCACTACTGTTCTGAGCGCCTGTGCAGTTCTGCTCTTCGGATTCATATAATTGCATCAAATAGTCGTCAAGGTTCCAATAAATGCAATATCCTTCATTTATTGGTGGTGATTAGTGTTGGACGTTGTGTCCATTTTCAATCCATTCGTCTTCGTAACGAATTTGACATCTCTCTCCGTACTATTCACACCTTTTTGCTCAGTTTTCATTAAACTATCTGCGTTGACTTTTCATTGCTTGCTGTAGGTGATCCAAACATGCGTACATGATTGTATTTCATTTATTTACGAAGACGGTTGCTTTGAGAATGGATACAATGTCCGAAACTAGTCACCACCAATTAATGAAGGACCCTTCTTGCCGCAACTTACGTCGGAATTCCAACTATTTATTCCAATACAGCAAAAGCTGTTGTCTTACTTCATGTTCATCACGCTGGAGGTCCGTAAATAATTTCTGTTGTAGTGATAATTTATATAATATGATTCACGTTATTTGGAATACGTAAATTCATATGTATGTAAGACTTTTACACTTAAATTTTCTGTTTTATGGGTGTTATGCTCAGATTCATATGTCCAACATACGAGAAACTCGCTGTTGAAGGGAAGTGAAAGGATATGAAAAATAAGGATTAGCGCAAATTTTATGGACATCAGACTGATCGAAACGAGAGTTATTACGTTTCAAGTGCTAACTGTCAGTGAAACAGATCGAATCAAGAATGTGAGATCCTAACTGATTCTGAAAGTTATTGTTATTCTGCGAGTAGTATCTGAGCCTTATCGTGGGACCAATAACAAAGGTGTTTATTTACACGAATTTCATATGTTCGTTGTGAAATAAGTTTTGCTTCCAAAGTAAAGATACGTAGCGAGACAACATTTGTATCGACATTTATGTAAAAAACCACTTATAGTGTGATGTGAATTAAATTATAACCCATAAAGTGCTTTTATTTTTAAATTTTACTTTGATATGCAATTGCTGATCTTGAAGTCCTCTGAAAGCTACAGTCAACATATTCTGAAATTCCATACGCCTCTTATGAACTGTAATATCATTTGCTTTATATTATGTTGCTGCTGCAGTTTATTACGATACAGTATGTAATCGTTATTATGTTGGGGCTAGTGTACTAAGTATTATTCTGACTGGCTTCGAAATCTTTTCCCGTATCCTAAGTGTGTGCTATACTTCCAATTGTAATGTTGTGGCTGTCATGAACAGTTAGCGTTGAATTTAGATAGATAATAGCGAAAATTGACTGAAGGTTTCACCTACATATAAAAAAGGCGTTAAATGAATATTCACGAGTCACTCAGTGCAGATTCATGAAGTGATTCAAGCAGTCTGAGATTGAACAAATATCATAAGGATTGGATTGCACAGAGAACCATTACTCTCGATACGAGTACCAGTATTGTAATGATGTGCTAAGCTTCTTTTATATCAATTTTCGTTTAAATATTGTTCTACTGTTCCATAACATCCAACTATGTGATTATTCTTCCCAATGATATGTTTATTACATGTAATTATGTACATTTATGGTATTTTTCTATGAAGCATACCGTAGTCGATCACTGCAGTCGTTTGGTTTAGAAGTTGTCATCCACAGATGAAGCAAAATAAAAAAAAATAAAAATAAAAAAAATTAAATGTGCCTGAAATATTATGGGACTTAGCTGCTTAGGTCGTCAGTCCCTAAGCTTACACACTACTTAACCTAAATTATCCTAAGGACAAACACACACATCCATGCCCGCGGGAGGACTCGAACCTCCGCCGGGACCAGCCGCACAGTCCATGACTGCAGCGCCTTAGACCGTTCGGCTGAAGCAAAAATAAATATTAATATGAAATGGTAGTGTACAAAATGTTATTACTTTTAGGATATATTGACTGAACTGTAGTCATTTCAACTTGTTAATGCCTGTTGATTGATTTATTAAGGGTACGTCAGAGGACGTCAGAGGACACCAGAGGATGTAATTTCTCTCCTTGCTGTATTTCTGTATGATTTATATTCCTGATATTTCGAGTTACAAAGATTGTATTTTTAATTTCGTATGGACCCCCAATACAGCTTTGCTATCTGTAATTTAAGCTGCAATTTAATTCCAAAATTTGTTCGTTAACTGCTATGTGCTTCTGTATTGATACCATGTTGAAGTTGTAATGTGCGCTTTTGTTACACGAGTGTTCAGGACTTTAATATTTGGTATGTACTGTAGATTGCAACGGTAATCTACTCCATGTGATTTACACCTTTATCTTATAACCTTGTCCTCATGTCTGATGTTATGTCTTAACTTTTTATCACCGATGATGGTCCCACAGTGATCGTAATCGATTAGCTGTAATAAATGATTTCAAACCTCTTACGACCGACGGTGCGATTTTTCTTGTTTCCAAAAATGTCACAAAATTATTAGTTTTTGTTATTGAAAGTAGGTTGTAAGAGATCTCTTGCAACAAAGAACTTCATTTGTTATAGCAGCTGGAAACAGAAAATATTAACTCGCCAAGTTTAGAGATAAAACCCTACGTGAATGTGATGTCGACATAAGTCAAGTATAGTAACAGATACTGTCATATACTATCGTCCATTGTATGAAAGTGTTCCCTATCCCCTTATACGAAGTGTGAAGATATTGTAGTACGGCGGGATGGGATTACGAGAGCTCATGGTATAGATATCACAGGGGAACACTGCTCGAAACACAATATTCCATCGGAGTCACTGTCTTTTCTCTTCTGCGTTTACTTTCACTAGACGTGGGAGAGAAATAACGGTCCAATTACCTTCAGCAACAGCAGTGTGTTTATTACTTGCCGGAGCGTGTGGCATCGTTTGCGAAGAAAATACCGGCCTCCCTGGAATTCTGACTGCGGAATGTGCTATCCGGAGAGCTGTGGAGAATCTTGCGGAGGGAAAGGTAATAAATGTATCGAAGGCCTGGGAGCGCATGCGGTGGCGCCCTGCAGACGGCACACTAAGTTGTCGGTATTTATAGGGCAGTTAGGCCGGCGGATCAGCGGCAGCTCGCCGACCATCTGTTCGCATTATGAGAATCCGCCGTTATGGTTTATGGGTAAATAAGCCGGCGGACGGAGATATCCTTATCTGAAAGCGATAAATACGCGAGGAGGCCGGCACAGGATCGGGCGAGGCACATCTCCGACTCTGGAACGGGATTATGCGGCAGGTGGCAGGGTCGGAGGGAGGGAGGGGGGCGCATTCAGGGTCTGTAGCTGGGCCGCAGCCAACGCTGCACGCCCTGGCGTGCTGCGTGGCGAGGAGACAGGCGCTCCAGCTGAAGTGTCTCACCCTCATACGACTGGAACCGATTGTCTGCTAGGCCTCGTCATTTTACTTATATAATGAAACACCTGTAGCCGTAATTTCGATGTTATTTTACTATATTACAACCAGTCTCGGTGACTCAGTACAACATCTTCAAGGTGTGACATGCATCCGTATACACGATCCGATCAGTGGCGAACATCTATGAAATGGCTTCTGTAGAACATTGTACAAGTGAAGTGCCTGCTCTCAGTTGCACATACGACATCGCTTTTAAGTATTTTGTGGAAGCCAGTTCATAGACGTCGGCCGCTGATTGGATCGTGTATACGATTGGAGTTTACCTTCTCAGCGCCAGTTAAGGCCTGAAGATGGTGTACTGTTACAGAAACTGGTTGTAACAAAATAAAATGACATCAGAACGACAGCTGTAGGTATTTCATTTTATTACGACACGTGTTTGAATCCATGATTTGTTCAGTCTCCCTCCAACCCACTAAGTACAGTATGGCATACGAAAAGCCAGTCCGGAGTACAGACTGCTCAGTTGCACACGAAGTATTTCCCGACATGAGCAGATACAACACCAAATAGAAAAACATGCACTAATTAGATAATAAAGAAATGGAAAATAAGCTAATGCAAGGATCTATATTTCCTGAATTGTTTTTTTTTTCTTTGTTTCCTTACACTGAGGTGACAAAATCTCATGGGATATTACCTTATACAGATGGCGGTAGCATCGCATGCGCAAGGTATAAAAGGGCAGTGTATTGGTGAAGCTGTCATTAGTACTCAGCTAATTCACATTAAAAATGATTACGATGTGATCACGGTAGCACCACGGGAATTAACACACTTTGAACGTGCAGTAATAGTTGAAGCTAGATATATAGGACATTCTGTTTCGGAAATCGCTTAGGAAGTCAATGCTTGAGATTCAGAGCGTCAAGAGTTTGCTGAGAATACCAGGTTTCAGGCATTACCTCTCACGCAGTGGCCGAAGGCCTTCACTTAACAACCGACAGGACCCTAGACGACCGAAAAACCGTTGTGTGACTAGAAGAGTCCAGTTGCCAGCTGGTAAGAGCTGATGGAAGGGTTCGAGTGTTACGCAGACCCCACGAAGCCATGGACCCAGGTTGTTAACTGTGCACGCTGTTGGTGGCTCCATAAAGGCGTCCTCTTGTCAAACTGAATCCATCACTGACAGGAGATGTTTGTGTTAGACTACTTGGAAAGCATTAGACGTCATTAATGGACGTCACACTCGCAAACAAAATTGAATTTTTTTGCAAATGACGATGTAACATATCACCGGTCGACAATTGTTCGCGGTAGGGTTGACTAACATTTGGACAGTTCGAGTGAATGATCTGGCCAACCACCGAACATTTGTGGAACATAGTCTAAAGGTCAGTTCGTGCTCAAATCTTACACCGGCAACACTTCCATATAACCGACGAGTATAGAGGCAGCACGGCTCAGTATTTCTGCAGGGAACTTTCAACGACTTTTCGAGTCCATACCACATCGAATTGCTGCACTACACCGGAAAAAGGAGGTCTGCCACTCTATTAGGACGTATCCAATAATCTTTTTAACCTCTGTGTACATTACATTACTTTAGGTACAGAAAATGAGCTTGCGCTCCAAAACACCCTTGCGCGCGCCCTAACATGTTAATAAACAGTTCGCGGGACTCTGGCGCATCAATTCTCAAAATTTCATTTTGAATTTTTTCATTCGAGTCTTCTAACGCTACTGGGTTATTTTAGCACACTTTTCCCTTTAGACTGGCCCAGAGATAAGAGTCACAACTGCTTAGGAGCAGCGGACGCACCAGCGACAGTCCTTATCTTACAGTTCTTCGTTCTGTGAATCTTTAATGAATTCGTGAAATTGGCTCGCGTGAAGTGTGACAGACCGTCCAAGACAGCCTACATACTTTCATGAGGGCAGAAATTCCTTAAAGATTCGCAATGCACTGTAGAGTTTACTATTGATGGAAAAAATGTGAGACTCGCAATCCGACTTGCTGAGGTGGTAAACCGCATGCCTATTTTTCTCCGTCAAGAAGTTCCTTATTAATCGTATAGGGACTGTTTGCTGACCAGTATCTGGTGTTCCTCGAGTTCAGTTGCCCTGTCAGATGGAACCACGGTCCATCACTCACGGAATACAGCAGCGGATCCAACATCCCTTCCTTAATTGTTTGACACATTCATTCACAGTAATTCACATGTTTGCCTTATCTTCCACCTTCAGTTCATGGGAACGTGTTATTTTATAGGGCTTCATCGGTATATGGTGTAAAACATGTTGAAGGTACCTATTTGCTGTGACAATTTGCGTGTCGACCTCTTAGGTCTCTGGAGCATTCGTGCTCTGTTATCCAGGATCACGGCAATTCTACTACCGGATGGGCCTCGATTCATTTTTGCTTTTGCATCCGAGCCTACAGTGCACCACTTTGTCACCTAATTCTGTATATTAATCTTTGCTTACAAGGAAACACCAGGAAATGTCCTAGCAAAAATGTCCCGCATTTTCTTAAATAAACCAGTAGACACGTATGCCTCCAATATTGCTATTCTTTCTTGAAGAGAATACATATGACTGAGATATTTACCTGATACGTCTAAATTCTGTCGCAATGTCTTTCATGCAGACAATATAAAACGTATTCGAAACAGCTTCTAGACAATAGATGACAATTAGCGGTCGACAATGAGCAGTCTAGTAATCATGGCCAGGTTTTCGTACTCCACCTTTTATGATATTCCCGTACTTAACGAACCACTGATGCCTAAAATTTCAATAGTACACAAGACGAATAGCTAGTAAATGAATCTTGTGTAACACTGAAGACTTCCGTGTTCGTTGTCAAAGAAAGTAAATTTTTTCTTGGTTGTTAGGTAGCATCATGTTCCTCGTCAGTTTATTCTAACACAGCTGACTTTCGAACCTCTGTGTTGCAGTTGTCTTCGGGATGCCACAGTGTTCAACGATTAGCCGGACACTGACAAAGAATAATGTAGAGTTCTTTTATAAATGAGTTTTCCAGTGCTTCTTCCGAAGAAGTAGGGTTACTGGATGAAATTTTTCCGGGTATTGCCGGTAGGGCATCGTATATGACGGGTATAGCGAAAGGTATAGAAAATGGTTACTCTTATCGAAATATTTCGTCATGCCTGGTAGTTGTTTGTATTCCTCGCTCACTACCGTTACAAGGAGACCGTATGAGTTTCTTCAGCGACTTCATTCATACTGAATGGGCGTTAAGCCTACAACTAGGACTTTAACATACACTCCTGGAAATTGAAATAAGAACACCGTGAATTCATTGTCCCAGGAAGGGGAAACTTTATTGACACATTCCTGGGGTCAGATACATCACATGATCACACTGACAGAACCACAGGCACATAGACACAGGCAACAGAGCATGCACAATGTCGGCACTAGTACAGTGTATATCCACCTTTCGCAGCAATGCAGGCTGCTATTCTCCCATGGAGACGATCGTAGAGATGCTGGATGTAGTCCTGTGGAACGGCTTGCCATGCCATTTCCACCTGGCGCCTCAGTTGGACCAGCGTTCGTGCTGGACGTGCAGACCGCGTGAGACGACGCTTCATCCAGTCCCAAACATGCTCAATGGGGGACAGATCCGGAGATCTTGCTGGCCAGGGTAGTTGCCTTACACCTTCTAGAGCACGTTGGGTGGCACGGGATACATGCGGACGTGCATTGTCCTGTTGGAACAGCAAGTTCCCTTGCCGGTCTAGGAATGGTAGAACTATGGGTTCGATGACGGTTTGGATGTACCGTGCACTATTCAGTGTCCCCTCGACTATCACCAGAGGTGTACGGCCAGTGTAGGAGATCGCTCCCCACACCATGATGCCGGGTGTTGGCCCTGTGTGCCTCGGTCGTATGCAGTCCTGATTGTGGCGCTCACCTGCACGGCGCCAAACACGCATACGACCATCATTGGCACCAAGGCAGAAGCGACTCTCATCGCTGTAGACGACACGTCTCCATTCGTCCCTCCATTCACGCCTGTCGCGACACCACTGGAGGCGGGCTGCACGATGTTGGGGCGTGAGCGGAAGACGGCCTAACGGTGTGCGCGACCGTAGCCCAGCTTCATGGAGACGGTCGCGAATGATCCTCGCCGATACCCCAGGAGCAACAGTGTCCCTAATTTGCTGGGAAGTGGCGGTGCGGTCCCCTACGGGACTGCGTAGGATCCTACGGTCTTGGCGTGCATCCATGCGTCACTGCGGTCCGGTCCCAGGTCGACGGGCACGTGCACCTTCCGCCGACCACTGGCGACAACATCGATGTACTGTGGCGACCTCACGTTCCACGTGTTGAGCAATTCGGCGGTACGTCCACCCGGCCTCCCGCATGCCCACTATACGCCCTCGCTCAAAGTCCGCCAACTGCACATACGGTTCACGTCCACGCTGTTGAGGCATGCTACCAGTGTTAAAGCCTGCGATGGAGCTTCGTATGCCACGGCAAACTGGCTGACACTGACGGCGGCAGTGCACAAATGCTACGCAGCTAGCGCCGTTCGACGGCCAACACCGCGGTTCCTGGTGTGTCCGCTGTGCCGTGCGTGTGATCATTGCTTGTACAGCCCTCTCGCAGTGTCCGGAGCAAGTATGGTGGGTCTGACACACCGGTGTCAATGTGTTCTTTTTTCCATTTCCAGGAGTGTATGTAAACAGTAAGACGCAACCCTCGGTGGTTTTCGGAAAATTGACTTTGAAAATATTAGGTGCGGTTATATACTTTGTTGGTTCGGTAAGGTTCAACTAGTCTTCAGCCGAGCTAATAAGAGCCTACTATCGTAGGCACGAGGTCTGAGGATCTACGTAAGCCAGTAGTATCTTTTTTTTTATTTCCACGTAATTCTAATAACAAATTTAGCGACAATATTGTATAAAGGATAGTTGGTATCACATTGGGGACATGCTGATTCGCAGATATGCACAACAAAAAGATTATCAATCAAAGCTTTCGGCCAAACAGGCCTTCATCAGAAGAGACAACACACACACACACACACACACACACATACACACACACACATGCAAAAACTATTCACACGCGTACTACAACAGTCTGTAGCTGCGAAGGCCTTGTATTGTGCCTATCTGCAACTCTGCGTCTCCGCTATGTGTTGTGTAGCAACTATTATATTATGATAATATTGCCATTATTCAGTCCTGATTTTCCATTGTATAATGACAGATTTGTTATGAATGAAATTTTCACTCTACAGCGGAGTGTGCGCTGATATGAAAAATCCTTGCAGATTAAAACTGTGTGCCGGACCGAGACTCGAACTCGGGACCTTTGACTTTCCCGGGCAAGTGCTGTACCAAACAACCCCCAGACTGTGGCTAATCCATGTCTCTGCAATATCCTTTCTTTCAGGAGTGATAGTTCTGCAAGGTTCAGAGGAGAGCTTCTGTAAAGTTTGGAAGGTAGGAGACGAGGTCCTGGCGGAATTAAAGCTGCGAGGACAGGGCGTGAGTCGTGCTTGGGTAGCTCAGTCGGTAGAGCACTTGCACGCGAAAGGCAAAGCTCCCGAGTTCGAGTCTCGTTCCGGCACACAGTTTTCATCTGCCAGGAAGTTTCAGATTTATTCTGACTTTGCGAATTATTAATATTTAACGATTCATTTATCATTTTCGTAATCTTTATCTTGAAAAAATGAGAAAATTGTTTTTCTTAACGAATTTGGAAATTAAAAAAAAGAATTGTGCACGACAACTTTCAAATGAATATTGCTATTTTATTTACATACGTTTGTGACAAATATAATGTATAACCTAAGAATCACTGCTCAGATCACGATAATATGGATCGCAGAAACGTGGAAAACAATAATTATTACGATACACAGCAGGTTTAACGTACGCCGAGTTTTTCGATGTGCATCGTTTATTCCATGACTTTTTAGTAAAACGGACTTGGTTTCCTTTCACAAATGGTTCAATGGTGGCACGCAAGTTCGTTGTGTACCACGCTTATCGAAGCATATCATCGAATATTAGTGCAGATAACTCACAAAAAAAAGAAAACCCGTACCGGTGGCGGTATTCGATTCAGGAAACTCATACACAAGCAAGCAAGCGCTTACCCGTTCAGCTAGCGAATGCTTGTTCGTTAGTGGCCCTACAAAATACACTCCTGGAAATGGAAAAAAAACACATTGACACCGGTGTGTCAGACCCACCACACTTGCTCCGGACACTGCGAGAGGGCTGTACAAGCAATGATCACACGCACGGCACAGCGGACACACCAGGAACCGTGGTGTTGGCCGTCGAATGGCGCTAGCATGCAGCGACAGCGTGGACGTGAACCGTATGTGCAGTTGACGGACTTTGAGCGAGGGCGTATAGTGGGCATGCCGGAGGCCGGGTGGACGTACCGCCGAATTGCTCAACACGTGGGGCGTGAGGTCTCCACAGTACATCGATGTTGTCGCCAGTGGTCGGCGGAAGGTGCACGTGCCCGTCGACCTGGGACCGGACCTCAGCGACGCACGGATGCACGCCAAGATCATAGGATCCTACGCAGTGCCGTAGGGGACCGCACCGCCACTTCCCAGAAAATTAGGGACACTGTTGCTCGTGGGGTATCGGCGACGACCATTCGCAACCGTCTCCATGAAGCTGGGCTACGGTCCCGCACACCGTTAGGCCGTCTTCTGCTCACGCCCCAACATCGTGCATCCCGCCTCCAGTGGTGTCGCGACAGGCGGGAATGGAGGGACGAATAGAGACGTGTCGACTTCAGCGATGAGAGTCGCTTCTGCCTTGGTGCCAATGATGGTCGTATGCGTGTTTGGCGCCGTGCAGGTGAGCGCCACAATCAGGACTGCATACGACCGAGGCACACAGGGCCAACACCCGGCATCATGGTGTGGGGAGCGATCTCCTAAACTGGCCGTACGCCTCTGGTGATCGTCGAGGGGACACTGAATAGTGCACGGTACATCCAAACCGTCATCGAACCCATCGTTCTACCATTCCTAGACCGGCAAGGGAACTTGCTGTTCCAACAGGACAATGCACGTCCGCATGTATCCCGTGCCACCCAACGTGCTCTAGAAGGTGTAAGTCAACTACCATGGCCAGCAAGATCTCCTGATCTGTCCCCCATTGAGCATGTTTGGGACTGGATGAAGCGTCGTCTCACGCGGTCTGCACGTCCAGCACGAACGCTGGTCCAACTGAGGCGCCAGGTGGAAATGGCATGGCAAGCCGTTCCACAGGACTACATCCAGCATCTCTACGATCGTCTCCATGGGAGAATAGCAGCCTGCATTGCTGCGAAAGGTGGATATACACTGTACTACTGCCGAAATTGTGCATGCTCTGTTGCCTGTGTCTATGTGCCTGTGGTTCTGTCAGTGTGATCATGTGATGTATCTGACCCCAGAAATGTATCAATAAAGTTTCCCCTTCCTGGGACAATGAATTCACGGTGTTCTTATTTCAATTTCCAGGAGTGTATATCACGACGCTTAAATGTAAGAACTCGATTATCTCGACGACAGCTGGGAGTTTCGACTTCTTGCTTATGTATATTGTAGTCCCAGTCGTGTCTACACACCATTTAAAATGAATTAAACCGTTGACACGAAGCTTATGGACATCTGTTTCCTTGACGATGGGAAGCCACGAAACTGGAAGCCTGCAGTCATCATCGCATTCAAATTACTTTCGTCCTTTGAAATTTATTAGGCTTTCCTGCTCATAATGTTGCATTTCTTATCTAGGATTGATACGTTATTGAAATATGTATACTAGTCACAGTTCTTTCGACGTTGGAGAAGAAGGAATGCCACTCGACGCGGGAGACGTATGGGATGCAGAATTCAATGGAGCTTCAGAGAGCTTTGTGAGACTTGAAGAGTAAAATAAGGCGGGAACTATATACATAGGAAAGATATTACGACGTTCCTAAAATCATTTAGGAAAGTGGTATACGAAGGACTTCAAGTTGACTTCTAAGATCTATGAGTCTGGAGAAAACAAATTCTGAAGACGGCAAGGGCTAATAACTGCGAAAATTATCACACAGTAAGCTTAACAACTAATGCATCCAAGTTGCAGACAAGACGAGTATACCGAAGAAGGGAAAAGTGTGTGAGACGACGATCATCTTGGCTTTCGGAAAAGAAGGACACCAGAGTAGCACTTCTGACGTTGCGCTTGACAACGGGAGCAATACTTAAGAGAAATGAAGACCGTTTCATAATATTTGTCTAATTACAACAACTGTTCGACAATGAAAAGTGGTCCTGGATGTTCTAAATTCCAGGGAAATAAGTGTAAGCTATTTGTAACATACAAATGTTTAAGAACAAAGAGGAGAAATAATTGAAGCTGAAGGTAAGAATGAAGTTCTCAGATTAGAGAAGGTATATGACAGCGATGGTTTCTTTTGCCAGTACTGCTCAGACTATGCATCGAATAAGCAATAACGCAAATATAAGAAAGGTAAAATCTACGATTAAAATTCGTAGTGAAAGATATCAATGGTAAGATTTGCTGAGAACTTCGGTATCATCGGTGAAGGTGTGGAAGGTATGGAAGGTATGGAAGGTATGGAATGACCTGTCTAATGAGTACAGAAAATGGATTGAGGATAAACAAATGAAAAGAAAAGTAATGACGAGTAGCAGAAACGTGATTAGCGGTGGACTGGACATCAAACCTGAGCTGAACATCAGTAGACAAACGGAAGTAGTTCTGCTACCTCGGATAAAAATAACAGGAGTAGACTAAAGGAAGAGGACATTAAGAACAGCTAGATCAGCTTGGAATTCCCGGCCAGCAGAAGTCTACTAGTATCAAACACTATCTTCGGTTTGGGGAAGAAAATTTTGAGAACGTATATCTGGAGCCCATTACTGTGTGGAAGTTAATCAAGGACTGTGGTAAGGCGGGAAAAAAAGAGAATCGATGCATATGGAAGTTGAAAAGCAGGTGAATGGTGATGTAATATATGAAGACGTTCTCTGAAGAATCGTAGAGAAGAGGAACATGTGGGAAACATTGATAGTCAGAATGGACAAGATGACAGGGCATATGTTAAGGCATCGAGGAATAACTGAATAACTGAAGTAAGTTGTAAATGGTAAAAACAGTATGTATATACGGAAATGGGTATATAACCAAGGTATTACTGAGGTATCTGATTGTAAATTTTACACTGACTTGAAGATTCCCTCACCAGAGAGGAGTTAGCGACGGGCTACACCATAACCTTCAGAAAATTCATGGAAAGAAAAAAGACACCATGTTGATCTGTTTAATATCTACGTATCTTGGTCGAAAGATACTGACAAAGAAATGCTCGAGTGTGGGTTTGCAACTTATTCTTTAGTGAGTCTCACTTGACAGTGTTATGTTATCAGATATGACAGGAGGAGTGTTAGCTGCTAATGACTCACCGTGTTCATCTGGAGGGGGACAGGAAATGGATGTTCAGGAGGACCAAAGATCAAACCTCTATGGGATGTAAGTATTACACTCCATAAAATGAACATTGTCGACATTGAAGAAATCTCTAAACAAACCATTAACTTGCACCAAGAACATGTAAAAGGTGCGCACACAGCCCTGCATCCACTCTTAGAAGAATGCATCTAGAATTACATTGGTGTAACTTGGTGATGGAATGTGATGGCATGCAGCCGTATGCGAAACAGTGTGTCGTTCGGTTTGTAGTGAAACTGAGGCGTATAAATATGTTTTGTAGACACGGAAGAAATAAACATCCAGATTCGGAATTTATAGTGTTCCAGGTGCTATTAACTGTTATGTTACACACTTTTCAGAAGGGATAGTTTACTCTAAAGGAGTTTTGTTTTCATTCGGAGACCAGGAATCAAGAATAAGCAAGTTATTTTGTCCAGCTATTGCCGAAAAGCAGTGCTCTTACCGTACTTATAGTTCTCTTACGCCCGATTTTCCGCTCTTCCTTGCTGTGACGCAAATATTCTCTATTCCTCTTGCAAGATAGCACACACTTGAAAGTGCACCTCCAACATCTCACAGCACAATGAGTAGCTGTTCAGCCAATTTACCATCCTATTAACAGTCAGCATTATTTTATACCAATGCGTTAGGTATTGACGTTAGTTGCCCTTGATAGAACTCTCTTGGTCTCTCTTAGTACCCATAATTTGCTGGATTCATTTAATATACATTTCCTCTTAAAATCATGATTAATCGGAGTTGAAAACCAATTGCTTACTGAACGATGCAATAAGGTTGTTTATTTAATCGACAAATTTTCGGACTGATTCAACAGTTGGCTGTGTATCGTCAAAAAGACACTTCGTTTTAAATTTCGTCATCTTATGTCTTCCTCTTCTGTAGAACTGTTCAATGTTGTGCAATCATTCACTGCTCCACTTGAAATCATTGTAATCTATGGTGCTCATTTTGATGTGTAACGTAATAGGTCACTGCCATGCACATCCTATAAATTTTATCTAACATCCTCGAAACGGGCAAACACCAAGTTTTGAAACAGGCGCGCCTTGTCCTTAATTGATTATATGTATTTTTTTGTTTTTTACTACACGGTCATATTGCTGTGGACTTATTCGAAATTTGTTCATAACTGTTTTTGTGCTGCAGACGATCGTCTGTGTACGTAATTGTGTTTAATACCCGCTCCTAGGACTACGAAACGGGATTTGTGCCTCCCTGTCCTAGAATGATGAACTACATGGCACTACACCCGTTACAATACTGTTTTCACTCGTTAAGCACATATGGTCATCATTGTACTCATGTACGGTAGCTACATATTCAAGCGTATACGAAATCAAACATTTCACTCACTCCACTTGCTGAAACACTAATGTTTCATCTGCCTCTTTTTTCTCACTTTCTCACTCTACGGAATTTCTTGGCTCCTCTCTGATGAAATGTCAAGTTCGGCAACTGTCTTTGTAGATGTAATGCGACGTTTACTTTGTTTTTCGTTGACATTTTGTTCTTTTTTGCATCAACACCACTAATATCGCAGAACTGTTGTGATTTACTCGTCGAATAAGCATACTAACACCAGTTCTACCACTTGTTTCCATTAGCAGCCTATATTGAGGTTGCAGGATGGACAATATGTGCGACGTCGAATGCCGTAAATGTTTTATGACGTCGCATTCAAGGGGTCCTTGTTATATTCAATTCAGCTTTTAAGGGATGTATGTTTATGTTGTTCTTAGAATGTCCTTAAGCAAGAAAGTTGACAAAGAGGTGCAGTATTGGCCGTTTGGTAGAGACCATTGGGAATAATCTATCTAAATATTTACCTCAGAGCCGAAAGTATTGCCTCTTCTTGCGCTAGCCCTAGCGTCTTCGTAAGAATATGGACAATATAGTCAAGACTCTTCTCTAACCTGCGGAAGTGATCAGTCTCTTCTCCTCAGCTTTTTCCAGCATGGACTTGTACGATTTGAGGCTTTCTCGCATGACCGCCGCTGATTGTTATTTTTGCACAGTTATTGCCTCTGTAAAAATGGCAATGTGCTCACTCCAGAGAAGGCTTCAAATGGCCATTTAGACAGGATGTTGAGAGCAAACATCCCAAAGATGTTCGGGCTCACATGCTGTCCCTCTTTCTCAAAATTCTAAGCTTAAACTCGTATAGAGGTTGAATGGCATGGTCGCATTACACACCCTAAATTAGACACTTGTGACCCTTTGGTTAAATTGTCTGATGGCAAGTTTGCGAAATTGTATGAAACAAAGTTAATGTAACATATAGTAACAGTAATAATAAACTCTGGAACTAAATTAACGGCCCATAAATGATGTTTGGTGAGAATAATATTTATTCAGAAAGATAACTAATAGCGAAAGTGATCGTATTTAGAATTACTATTACATTTGACAGATTTGATATTTACAACACTTGCCATTTAATGATGCGCTTCTCTATGAAATGTCGATCATTAAGATCTACTGAAGCGTTCAGATTTTAGCTTTCAGGTCTTTGTTTCAAAACTTGTGAATTTTACTTTAACAGTAAATCCTAATCTATTGTAGATACGTTCAATGTTCACGTTTTATTGGGATCACCATGGAAATTAGGGATGGATGGTAGATTAAAGCTTCTGTGGCTACTTTCCCCGCATTACTACAGAATTAAATTGTCTCCATAAATGTTTCTCTTTGTGGCCAACCTTAGGTCCGCCATATTTAACACTGCTACATCTCCCTGGCCACAAACATCTTCTACTGGGTTTCTCTATGATGTAGGGTCTCATCTGTCTCACTCACACATTACAGCACTTAGGCCTCAATAGGCAATAGACGTCTGGGAGTTTCCCCATCTCGTGGTGAATCTGCGCCCTTTGTGGCACACGGTCCTAGACGACAGGGTTCGTTTCACAATTGCTGTAGGCTGACTCTTTCGGCCATACATTTAAATGAGAGCACAATGCTCGTTAATTCACACACCTAGACTTCGTAACATGTTGGCGTGCCATTTATATTATGAAGTAGCACTCAAATGTACAAGACACAAATTCATAACTCAATAACATAAGTATTCTAAGCGGCAGACTAATAGTGTAATTATTTGTAGTGGTGTTGATGGAGCATGCTTTAAATTTATAGAAACTTATATGTAACAAAAATTTTGAATTGCATCATATTAATAAAATACCAAATAAAACTATACATTTATTACATATATTGAAAATGAACGTCTATTGATGTGCTGCAGAAATATCAGCGCCACTGCACTCACTTTCCCACAACCTTTTTGTCACAACGAAATCTCCAGCGTCGCTACACAGATTGGGAGCCGTGTACCCCGCCATCGCCATCGCCAAAGTTTTTCGTGACCAAATCTGTTGAGATTCGAATCGGGTGTAGATACCAGAGAACAACACTTTCGAAAACTACCCAGGATCAGCCGCAGTGGACTCGATACAAACAGGTCCAAACTACACAGTAAACAACTGATTTGCAGCATTTACAAGATGTTCCTAAATTCGTCAAGGATTCTGACACATTATTCAAGTCCCACTAGAGACACGCATCTTGTGACGGATTCCCAATTGACTTCGACGGCAAGTTAATATTTTCTTTTAATTTAAATAACAACCTTAGACTCAAAACTAACAACAAATATCAACAAATCTCACCCCTCGTTTAATTCCGTGGAGTGAAGATGCGTACAGAAATCGTTACTCCATACAACACCCCAAAATATTCTCAGATAAGCAGATAAATATTGATCTGTCTTTCTAGGTAAGCATTACTAATTTTCATTTTTAAAATTTATCCAAACTCCATGCACCCTAATTGGCATAACCACAACTAATAATTTCGTAATTACAACAAACATAAAATCAACCAAAAAATTAAGCCTCACGCATACATACACATAAATAAATCCCGTATACACCACCAAGCCCTAATTTATATGCATACTGTGCACTGATTTTTGACTTCATAGCGTTCACCAAATAATTAAGTTCTCCGACCTCCTCGCACCCAAATGTGCATCTACACTACCTCTTTGTAATTCCATAGACCTTGTAAAAAAGTACCCCTCCAAATAATCTGATGATTTAAGCATAGATACTCATTTCTTAACCTACTTCCCACTTCTCTTCCATCTCAAGAGTACACATATCCTGTTCGATCCACCCCTAAATTTCGTACTCGTCCGAAAATAATTCATTAATGCTTCTTTCGCGCCAAATTCATTTTCTCTCTTGTAGACCTCTCGCTATCTTAAAATTCTCTCGAGTCCACAAATGAGGCAACAACGATCGTTGTACCGTACCATCGCCAATCAGGTACAGTAAAATCACGTTCCTCCTTAAGATAACATTCTGTCCATACATCACTTACTGTATTAGATTCAAACTCACTGTATTCTCCCTTAACATTACCGACGTTATTAGCTACGACATCTTTATCATGAAATAAAACATTGCTTTTTACTTCCAAGTCATAACGAACACCTTCACAAACAGCACTTTCAACAGCCGCTGATACCTTATACAACTAGCTACATAAAACCTGATTTACCTCATTCGACAAATTACCCATAAAAGAACCGTTCACAGTTTCACCATCCTCTGCCGTTAAATCACATAAATTGTAGCTACAGCGTCGTGCAATTTCAGAATCAACAGTACCATTAAATTCCGCTGCGCTTTGATTTAAACCTGAGCATAATACCTTTCCCTCTCCTACATGCTCCTGCGCCACATTAATTGCAGATCGCACATCAAATACAGGTTCACATTCATTCTCAAACAAACATTTAAGATCCACAGATTCATCCAGACTTTCGGGTTCACATCCACTAGTAGAAAGATACGTAGAGATTCCTTCCTCTGAAGTATTAATACCAGCAGATTCAACTTTCGTAACGTCCGCACATAAAACGTCATTACTACCTGCCTCCCAAAATAATTCACCAATATCCTCCAATACACACACAACACACACACACACACACACACACACACACACACACACACACATTCACCAACAGCTGACGAGACTAATGTTACGTCGCCCTTATTAACCTCCTTAACAACATTCGCCATCACAATATCACTTGAAACATTATCACCTTCATCACCTATTTGGAAATTTCTATACCATCTAACGTCAGCAATTTCAGATCCTCCTCAGCCTCCTTTTGGCACGTAGAATCTTTCATTGAATTAACATTCACACATTCTTTTACCTCACATTAATAAAACAAATCATTTAGCCCTAAATCGTCGTCATCACCTTGATCGTTATCTTTCATTATCTTAGAATTACGCCTTTTACTTACAATCTCATTTGAAAATATACGTATTTGTTTCTTATCTCTTACAAATTTCATTTAAATATTCTGCCGATTTATTAACACCTATGTCATTTCCGTTTACTTGTGTCCTATTCGTCGCCGGTTTATTTTGCCCTCTCCGGACCTGATATGCGGCGAAACTTAGTTCCCTGATCTTACACTACACTGGTTCATTTCGCCACGTGCTGACCCCGCAAATCTACGTTCTTGGTGTCGGTCCCTGTCACGAAAGCATCCGTTCCCTTTACTCCTTTGCAATTTATAATTGGATGTGATCCTGGTACCGTTTCCTTTATCAAAACTGCTGTTGGCGTTACGCTGATAACTTCCCGGGTGTCTTTCATGGTAATCACTCTGACTGTAGTTATTATTTCCACTCTGAAAACTATTTGTCTGCTTACTTGGCCGGTACTAATTTTTCTACAAAGTCCAAAAATTCATCTATTGAGTTTCTAGGACTGTGCAGTAGATATCACTGAAAATTTTCCGATAACCGCCTTATCAACGTCGTAATTTCAACAAACACTCCCAATGGACGTTTCACATGCATTAATCTCGTAAGTTCACGTTTACAAAATTCTCGGATCGAGCGGTTCCCCGTATTTAAATGTTGGTCCGTTCAGAAAAAAATTATGGAGTAGCATTTGCTTCGCTTCACTCCAGAAATTATTCAGGTAACTGCTTTCAAATATTTCGTAGGTAGCGAACGTATCATTGCGTATATTTGCCCACAATTGCGGCTCACCTTCCAATTGCCTTTTCACGAATTTTATCTTCGCCTCGTCGGACATTTCACTTATAAAACCATCCTTGCATTCTACTAGAAAATGCAGTGGGTGATATTTCTCGTCGTCTCCAAAACATTTGACCGATCCTGAGTTCCTTCACGGAAGATTGATCACTGTAAAGGTTTGATGTGCAGCTAAAAAAATTAATTCGCTTCTAATATCATTGATTTGCTTTTTAACTTCACTATTTTCAATTTTATTGCCAGATTCTACTTGTTCTTTTATTTTATCTACTTCTTTCTCCCCTTTACCTGTTCTAAGGTATAAGTTGCTAATAGCCTCTGGCGCCTCAGCCATTAGAGAATCTTGTCTACACATTCAATTTCTTACGCTGGCTCCCAGGTCTGTTTGCAAATTATTCACTTTGTCACTGCACTCTTTCTCCGCTTGATCTACCATTGAGTCAAGTATCCCACTTCATCAGAAACTTTGGCGCATTTATTTCCGAATGGTTCTTAATTTTCCGTCTATCAATTCCTCGATTAGACTGGCCAATTTACCTACTTCGTCTTTCACAACGGAAGCTATTTCGGATTGAACCGAGTCAATTTTTAAATTTATGTCAATCATATCGGTTTTAACATATTTCATTTTGGATCCCATATCGGTTTTAACAGAATCAATTTTCGATCCCAATCATCTTATCATTTGCATTAATTACGACATAATTTCTCCCGCAAATTCGTCTCCATTGCCTGATTTCGGACTGCTTGCCCTACTAAATTCACCGTCAATCACGCTCTCTTGTTCCGACTTAGGGCTAAGCAGCTAACTAGTATTTTCGAACCCACACGAACTGGCCGGCTGATTAATATTAGCGACGTCTATTATTGGCGATTGAACTACAAAATCATACATAATTTCGCTATCAGCGTGGGTACTTAGCTTTGTTGTGCTGGATCCTTCTGCCATGGTATTGCTGCCGATGTTGCTTGCGTTTGTTCGATAAATTAAATGGGGAATGGTGCTGCAGTCCTCTAACGTAAACAAGTTTTAGAAAACTAGGTTTAGAATTTCGGCCTTCTTTTCATCATCACCCGTCACGTTACGAGACTGTCAGCAAGAGAAGGTATTGAATTATTTGTAGCGTACATAGATTTTACGTACGACCAAAACTTTTTGGGTTTATTTTCAGAATCTACAGATAAAACATTGCTCTCAAATTCGTTAAAAGAATCTCTCATTGACCTTTTGACAGATGCTTTAATTTCGCATAATTTCTTTTTGTCAGTGTGGCAAAACTCCGTACGGGTATTTTCGTCATTGATGAATGGATCTGGAATTCTCTCTCGCCCTTCATTTCCTTATGGAGTTTCTTTCTTGCTGTTTTGATACAGACAGGTTTCGAGAGTGCAATATTCAGTTTGTGACTTTTGCAGCTGTCGTCTTCCTCTATTTTCGTCACACTCATGTTGAGTCCCCGTGTGCCAGCTCGCTCAACACATGCCTTTTCGTCGGCCTCGTGACTTAGCGGATGATGTTTCTTCACTGTCCCTGCATGCGGTATACATCTTACATATGGCGTCTCTTGAAACACACTTCCCCGCGCGTCCCACACTCCTGCCCTCGTACCCCCCCCCCCCCCCCCCCCCCCCATTCTCACCCATCACCAAACAAACACAAAAAAATTTCCACTTCCGAATTCACTTAGCTGCAACATAATGAACTCATAAATAGTCAGAATACTGTTCTGACGACTACTAACACTTGCAAGTACATAGAAGATTGAACAATTGAAGTGCCGTTCGTGGTCAAACACAACAGCCCAACCTGAATGGTGTCTAGCATCTGCACTTATATTCAAACAAGCACTTTTCGCGGTGTTTCCATATTTTTGCTCTACACCTGCAGTTCAGTTGTTATTGTTAATAATGATTTATCATAGAAATTGTGTAACTCTCTCTTCTACATCAGAGAGCAATCAGACTTACGCAAGAAATGAAAAGTACTTTTAAAGAGCGCGAGTTTTAGAAATTTTCTGATTTAGTAGCAATGGAAAGCGAGACATAACTGAACAGGTAAAAATCTACTTACTCTGTAAAATAAAAATGAAGTTTTCTTAATATTTTTTGGAAATTTGTTTGTGTTTTTCCTCTGAAATTCAAAATAAAGAACTTGAAAAAAAAAAAAAAAACAGGTACAAACACCTTCCTTTGATTCTAGATTCAGTTATTTATTACCTTCAGCTTTCCTTTATAAGGAAATACAACTGTTATTAAAATACAGTTTCACTTTTGAACTTCCTTTTTACATCGTTCTATTTCAGAACTTTGCTTGTATTTCGTTTATTTTTTCGTCCTGCCTTGAACAGTCAGTCTTTCATTACAGTGATCAATTCTACGGTCTTCTAATCTTCGAATCATCGAGTATCTGCCTTCTCGTAAATATCGATATTTAGCTCAATGTACGATTTATCGAAAAGTCGATAAATCGCTGCAACAGTTTGTACCATTTTTTTATTCAAATACTGCCCCTTTCTTGCTTAGTACTGCAAAACGTCCTTATTGCAGATCGGCACCCCCTTTTTAGACTCGGCTGACAAATAGCTTTGCCTAGTACCAAGTTTTTAAAATTTCAGGTAAGGGCTTGGATTATTAACCATACGAGTCTATTTTCCTTAGCTCACATGATATTATCAAATTGAATACATATTTACATATTTTGATTACGAGGTTGAAAGATATGGACGATGATTAAGTGATTCAATTTCTTCCTCTACATTTTGTAATTAGTTTGGTCAACTGGAGCATGTATGACAGAATAAGCTGATAGCGTTGTTGCCGCATCAGCTGCGGCTGAGCCTTCTTATTGCTGGGGAAGACCGAACGTATCATTTGTACATCTAAAAAAGAATATGAGGAATTTTGGGGCTGTCCTATGTACCATGGTACCGACCAACGTATAGCACCACACGAAGCAATCACGGTGAACAACAAACAGGCGCAGCCACTAATTGGACGTGGCGAGCGAGAATCACGTCTCTTAAGCGAGCCCATGAAATGTCTTCCCTCATTTTGAAATGTCATATAACAACATTATCATGATACAAGAAATAACTGCTGAAAAGATTACCTCGGTTGTAATGTCTTAATTTTTCTTACATGAAACGCGTCTCGAAGCATCAAGGCACAGTTAATAAGGTAATCGACGGGTGCACATTTCTTTTGTTTGGGGGAGGGGGGGGAGAGGGGGGTCGTTAACCGTTGTGGCCGTGCTGTTCTAGGCGCTACAGTCTGGTACCCGCGCGACCGCTACGGTCGCTGGTTCGAATCCTGCCTCGGGCATGGATATGTGTGACGTCCTTAGATTAGTTAGCTTTTAGTAGTTCTCAGTTCTAGGGGACTGATGAGCTCAGCTGTTAAGTCCCATAGTGCTCTGAGCCATTTGAACCATTTTTTTAGGGGGAAGAGTTACAGAGAAAGACCAAGTGGCAACAGTAAATATTTAATGCATGTATATTTCTGTAGTTATGTCGAGCTGAGAAGTTTTGGCAAAGTATAGGCTGGTGTAAATAGCTGCACCAAACCTGACTGGAGATCAAGCATATACAATTGGTTTTGAACTGTAGACTAATTCTAAAATGTTTTGATCACAGTAAAGAAATGCCTACAGCCTGCTCTAATCATGTAGAATTCCTCGATTTACCTATGTCTTGGTTCAATGAAAACTACACGTTTCATACAGAGTTGCATCGGTCGTGCCAAATCACACAAACACCTATATCTCCAATATGTCTGTTAACGTTACTAGTTACTCAATTTTAAACTCGGATCTGTAGCTATTTGGCAGAATGAGTCTTACTAAGAAAGTTTCAATTACCTGAAGCGCCAAATATTCATATGCTCTGAGCCTGAGCGTCCCTACGAATGAAGCATGGATGAAATTCGAAGGTACGTAATGACGGTCACTGCCCTATATATAGGTTGTCTCATTTACCTTGACCAACTGAAGTAGGTTTTTGTTCGGAAGCAAACTAAAGTTGTACGAAGCAAATGTTATTTATCTACTAGGGGAACATTAGTATACAAGATTGCCCCTCTTCTACTTTAATTCGTTACGAAGACGTGAGCCGCAAAACTTCTTTTTTAAATTACACTCATTACTGTTTTATTCTGTAATTTATATCTTCTCTTCAAGACCTGTTAATAAACATATCACAGTGTACCATTCTCGAAAACAAGACAATTTTTGAAACGTGACATGAAATTGACTTAGAAACTCCAGTATTTCCAGACAGTCCTGGTAACAGAGGTAATGTAACTCGTCTATGTGCTGCAGTTGACAGTAAACAAAATAAACCCACGGAAAATGCATACCAGTTATACGGTGAGCAGAGTTCATTTGAAATTTTGTGTCAGTACGATTCACACTATTAAACGAACGATTTGAATGTAAATATGTTACTCATCTGTGCAGAATTTCAAGAGTTTCTACTAACTTCTTATATGAATTGCTTATCGTCCACGTTTCACTTCCGTATAACTTCCAGACAAATACCTTCAAGAAAGACTACCTAAAATTTTATTTTAAAAGCAATTATCGTGCAATAGCTAGGTCAGCATTCAATAATGTCTCGACAAGCGGTTATTGTTCTGCCCAAACTGCCAACAATGTTCACTACTTTAGCGGCTGCTTTTCCTAATCGGACTCCGTAAGCATCGACTCATTTTATTCGACTATTGTACAGTTGTATTTTACCTGTGTTGATACGCAAACTTTCTTTGACTTCACTATTCATTCCGTTTACATGATTTCCCATGATCTTTGCGGTCACTGATAGTGTTTAAGTCTCACTGACAAAGCATAGTTTATTTATTACTTCTCCATCAATATCTACTCTCTTTCCAATTTTCTCCTAGGTTATCTTTACCCTTTTCTCAATACTCGAACTGGATAACCTCTGGAATAAGCTACAGCCCTGCCTTATTTCCATCTCAGCTTCTACTTCCCTTTTACACTCAAAGGCAGTGTAGCGACAATCTCGATTCTGTTTATGTTTGAACAAATATTCCGGTAACAGTATGTTGTCCTTGCTTTGCTTATCACATCTAAGAGGAATAATTATTCAGGATAATCATAACATTTTTTGTGGTTCTACTGTAAAGAAATAAAATTCTGATTCAAATGAAATTATGTGTTCGACAGGCAGTCATCGAGATATGTCAGAAAACAAGAGTCGCTTGCACCACTTTGCGCGCTAGGCGTGGCGAGGCTTTTTGTCCAGGGAGTGGGACAACGCCCTCCGTTTAGGCAACCAATCGAGCAGGCTCGGCACGCGCACCCTTCGGCGGCGAAGTGCCAAATAGGATATAAATTTCTGTGGAAAGCGCTTCGATAAACAGAGTTTAGTTGCGCCTTCGCCTTCTTCGAAAAGGGCTCTGCATATCGTGAAATACGACGCACGTGACCGGTCGCTGCCGGCTGAACCGAACCGTACAGAAAGTAAACCGTAACTTGCCAAGGTCTGCTTAGTTAGCCACCGAGTGACTGTATCTTGGATGGAACAGTAATAGGAGCATGTTTAAAATCTGGATTTAGTTGTTAGCTTCATGAATGTATTTAAATTAACAGTACTTCTGTTTATTACATTTTGTTTCGCTTTAGGCGATAGTGAAAGCATTAACGCTCGGTCATTATACACTCCTGGAAATTGAAATAAGAACACCGTGAATTCATTGTCCCAGGAAGGGGAAACTTTATTGACACATTCGTGGGGTCAGATACATCACATGATCACACTGACAGAACCACAGGCACATAGACACAGGCAACAGAGCATGCACAATGTCGGCAGTAGTACAGTGTATATCCACCTTTCGCAGCAATGCAGTCTGCTATTCTCCCATGGAGACAATCGTAGAGATGCTGGATGTAGTCCTGTGGAACGGCTTGCCATGCCATTTCCACCTGGCGCCTCAGTTGGACCAGCGTTCGTGCTGGACGTGCAGACCGCGTGTGACGACGCTTCATCCAGTCCCAAACATGCTCAATGGAGGACAGATCCGGAGATCTTGCTGGCCAGGGTAGTTGACTTACACCTTCTAGAGCACGTTGGGTGGCACGGGATACATGCGGACGTGCATTGTCCTGTTGGAACAGCAAGTTCCCTTGCCGGTCGAGGAATGGTAGAACGATGGGTTCGATGACGGTTTGGATGTACCGTGCACTATTCAGTGTCCCCTCGACGATCACCAGAGGTGTACGGCCAGTGTAGGAGATCGCTCCCCACACCATGATGCCGGGTGTTGGCCCTGTGTGCCTCGGTCGTATGCAGTCCTGATTGTGGCGCTCACCTGTACGGCGCCAAACACGCATACGACCATCATCGGCACCAAGGCAGAAGCGACTCTCATCGCTGAAGACGACACGTCTCCATTCGTCCCTCCATTCACGCCTGTCGCGACACCACTGGAGGCGGGCTGCACGATGTTGGGGCGTGAGCGGAAGACGGCCTAACGGTGTGCGGGACCGTAGCCCAGCTTCATGGAGACGGTTGCGAATGGTCCTCGCCGATACCCCAGGAGCAACAGGGTCCCTAATATGCTGGGAAGTGGCGGTGCGGTCCCCTACGGCACTGCGTAGGATCCTACGGTCTTGGCGTGCATCCGTGCGTCGCTGCGGTCCGGTCCCAGGTCGACGGGCATGTGCACCTTCCGCCGACCACTGGCGACAACATCGATGTACTGTGGAGACCTCACTCCCCACGTGTTGAGCAATTCGGCGGTACGTCCACCCGGCCTCCCGCATGCCCACTATACGCCCTCGCTCAAAGTCCGTCAACTGCACATACGGTTCACGTCCACGCTGTCGCGGCATGCTACCAGTGATAAAGTTTGCGATGGAGCTCCGTATGCCACGGCAAACTGGCTGACACTGACGGCGGCGGTGCACAAATGCTGCGCAGCTAGCGCCATTCGACGGCCAACACCGCGGTTCCTGGTGTGTCCGCTGTGCCGTGCGTGTGATCATTGCTTGTACAGCCCTCTCGCAGTGTCCGGAGTGTATTTCATATATTTCGCTACATTCATTCGTCCAAGGAAACGGCAACCCGAGGTGTGTGTGTGTGTGGGGGGGGGGGGGGGGGGGGGAGGTGTAGAGAGAAAAGTGTTCAGTTTCCAGGCTAACGAATAAACGAATATTTTGTAAATTACGTTCATAACTTCACCGTTTCTCTACAAGTGTTGACATTCAGTAAAGACCTCTAGTATTGCTTTCATTGCTGTAAAGCGCGTTTAGTGACGGTATACACAATACTTATTCACATTTTGGTGCTGTTTATCTTCTCGCCAAGCATAGAATTCGATTACACAACGATAGATGATCCTTTCGCATCTTACGAGAAGAGAGGATGCACATTTTCCGGAGACCACAGTGAGCATCTGGTTTGTAGACATTTTTTTCTTCTTCATCAAGTACTCTTATAAAGCATCTAATGACTAGTTTGGGTGTCATTACCAACTAACCTTGATCTCTGGTCATCAAAATTATCATCAGTTCGTAAATTGAACACAATATCAGTCGAGTCACTTAAATCATAATTTGGCTCTTTTGTAACACGGTTCTTCATGTCTTACAGATTTTAAGGAAATCATTGAGTGATTTATGATGTTTCTGAAGATGAAAAATGCGTACTTAGGTTGTATGTATAAACACTTCGTTCTTAAAAGGCAAGGCCAAAGCGCTTGTCTTGAGTAGCTGTTTGACTGCAGGTACAATTCAGGTTATCAGTTCACTCCGGCGCTAGAAGGGGAGGGGTGGTTGGTCCATCGCCCTCAGCACCTTTTACCGTGGAGAGAGATCCTCGACATTCATTTGATAGGAGGCTGAGTGAACCCGGCGTCATTGTGAATGGAGTAGAACGATAAAATCTGCCCGCAGTGCCTGTGGATTGCATCGTGATCTCCATGGTCATAGTCTACTGCTTTCCCCACCACTAACACGAAAGTCATACTTTACACCTAATTTAATGATAATTTACAACGACGCTATACGGTCTGCCCTAGAACTACGGCAAAATCTCAGAGGTTGTTCAGAGTTATAACCTGAGTACTATGGTAATGGGGCGTTTCACTTGTACCGTCCATGTATTTTTCTACCTACTTTTTACATAAAGTATCTGCATAACAATGCAAATATCGACGATTTGCGTTGCGCCTTATTTCCGAGCAAACTTATTTCATTCACTCACGATTCATGCTTTTAACAGCAGGCCGTGAGCATACTGCTATTTGGACTCAAGCTTGAAATGAGTACTATTCGTTTCTGACTCTGTTTTTCGGCAGTGCTAGGATTACGTTAACAGTCATACACATAATTAGGCTATGTTTACTTATGAAGAGTTCCCTAATACTCGTATATGAGTTCACAGAAAGCAGTGCAAGAGCGGGTCAATAACGCACTGTCCAGATGCTCCCACAGCGACAGCAACCACATCACTTTTGACTAAGTGTTGCTATATTACTTTGTGCTTTGTGTTGTACATTTTGGTGTTTGCATACTATGCAATTTACATTCTATTGAAAGTGTATTCGCTGAACAAAAGTAACTGAAGTAATAAACAGAAAGTATTAGACAAACATTATTATGCTGTGACAAGGAACCAGAGATCGCGAGTAGCCTGTGCTCAGAAAATGTCCCTGAAACTTTTGCCAGACGAGTTGGTGTTCAACCAGTATTTTACGTGGCATTCGAGTAAACGTAAATGCATGTGAAATTATCAGTGTGTTTAAGACAGAAGATTTTAAATTAACTACTGGTTCAGAGCACAGAACTATTCGTTACCTACAGAAATGTACTGGTCTCAGTTCATCAGAGAAACAACAGATTTCTGAAGTGAGTAGAGTTAAATTACGTTCCACGCAGACTGCGATAAAAGACTTTCAGCAATAACACATCGTATCACTAATTAATTCCGAACATACCACACAAATGCAGATTTGCGTTATCTTTCTTCTCACTCCTAATTATTCAACACATATAAAGGGCTGTAAAATGAAAAGGAGACAAATGGAAAAATGTAAGTAAACTGTTTATAACTGAAAACTAATCGCTATAATAGCCTCTGGAACGAATCCAAGAAAACTTTGTACTCATATTTCTTACTATCTGGAAAGAAATATTATGGGAATAGGAACCAAGAAAATGCTGTTGGGATTTCGGGGTGACAACAAGGGGAGGAAGAGATGCACAGGGGAATGGAAGAAGGAGGTGGACACAGATAGTAGAAGATTGTGAGAGAATGGGGGCTGAACGTGGAATGAACTGAGAAAGGGAGGAGAAGATGGACAGAGAAAGAAAAGAGGAGGAGGCAGGCAGAGCGAGGTAGGAGCAGAAGATGGACAGAGAGAAGGAGAGGAGGAAATGGACAGAGGAAGGGGAGGAGATGGACAGAGAGAGGGGTGAGAAGGTGATGGACAGAAAAACGAAAGAGGAAAAGGTGAACAGAGACAGGAGGAAGGAGGAAGTGAACTGCGAGAATTGCAGTTGTTTGTGGCATGATGTCGATTTCAGCAGGGTGTCTAACAAGAATGACTAATTCAAGTACTGTAGAAAACTTCTGTCTTATAGTTGGCGACACTTCCATTTGCTCATGAATACATGCACTTCCTATCTTAAACTCGAATTTTGTTCCTGCTACTGAAACTGTAATAGTATCTCCTATTTCACCTAATGTGTACCTCTGATTTTTCAGTCTCCTCTTTCCCACCAAGGTCAGAGTCACAACCGATACGAGTGCCGTAGTGTTTACCAGAAATTTACAATTTGTTTGTTTACCCAAGCTTGACATCCCGTCTCTTTGTATGCTTTCAAAGTATTGCATTTTACTAGCAATACTTACCGACGCAGGAAACAATTGTACCTGCATTTAACGGCATCTTTTTCCTGTTTTGTTTCCATTTTTCCTGGGTTTGCACTGTCGAGTTTTATGCCCAAAGCGTTGACAACTGTAGTAACGTGATTGCCAGCATTGTGTCTTCAAATGTTCCTGTTTACCATAACGGTAACATTGTTTACCGGACGTACATATTCTCCGCTCATTGCGAGTTTCTGTTGTTCTGTCTGCCTCTTGCAAATGCTGAGCAACAAGAAGTGCTGCAGCATAAACACCCATCATGATAAGTCTGAGCTATTCCTCGTAAGGAAAGTCAGAGCCCCTATTCTCTGCTTCCCTCAGCTTGACATTATTCGCATCTGGATTTTTTGGCAGCTCTTAAGTTTGTGCATTCATGTTGCGAATCCTATTGGAAAGTGATTCTACCGCTTCATTCTATTCCTGCGGTAAGCCTTTGAGTTTTCCTCTAAAAAACTGTGTGTTGATTTTGTTCTCTATATCTTCACCATAACCCCTCTGCTAATTCTTCAGATGTGTGTGCCCTACTGTGAAGTTCATGATAATGACTTAAGAATTAACCACGACCGTAATTGCAGATTGTAGAGCTCACTTTCCAGTCTTTAACTCCAAATCTGGATGTTGCAGAAGTTCAATTTACGCGAGCAAGTAACAAACCTTCTTTTCTGACTCGCCCCTTGTGTGGCTGACACGCTTCCGTTGGTGCGTCGTGTGGGAACCACTCCTGGGTCTGACAACCTTCTTAGGCTTGTCCAACATTGCCTGCCATCCGACATCCAAGTGCTAGTGGACCTATAGACTACATATCAGTAGCAGCTTCAGTTATGGACTCTCGTGCTAGGTTTCCATGGTTACGAAACTCCTGTCATTACCCCTGACGTCGAGAGTATGGCTGAAATAGTATGAAATACTGAAAAAATGTTATACAACGTGTTTCATTAAAATGTACTGAGAACCGAGTGCGAACGACGCGGTCGTCATAGATCCTAATCGAACACCGTTAGGCTAGATGGTCGGTACTTATTTCACTGAGGAGAGCTTTTGCTGTGAGATGTCATTTGCAACGATTGATACTATCCAGTTTATTACGAGTAGTCAGCAGTTTTTAGTTCGGGTGTATTTCCTTTACACCCTACATATAGTCTGATTAAAATTACTTGATAGTTGACTTCAAACGTTGGGGCTGGTTGGACTGGCTTCTTCCAAACAAAGTTCTCAACATATCGCCCGAACAATTCATCATTGCCAAGCTGCCACGAAAATTGGTCACTTTACTTCCAATTCTTTGTCCAGCGTTCTTTTCTGATGTGTTTAGCCTCTGGGACTTTTAGCTCGCATTTCATCATATGTGATAACCACGTCTAAAACACAGACCAACAAGCACACGCATACACACAAACACACACAATAGTGCTAATGAAATTCACGTGTTATGTACGTAGCACTAATAAAACACTACTGGACACTTCCTCACAAGCTGAGATTCAGCATCACATATACGATTATCGCAATTAAGGAGATCGGTTTGCATTAGAAAAAGATACGCACGACATGGTGAGAAGCCTAGTTTCTTAAGGCTACAATTATTCCTTGTGATGGGATCATCACAGTCTCAAATATTGAAAGGGTACAGTACCGCCCGACATTGAAAATAGGCACAACATTCTTCGCTGTTCTTGTCAGAACAACATATTTTTTGTAATAATAACTCAATTTCACTTAATATACCAAAGCCAGATACCAGTATAGGAAAGAAGGACAATTTATTTATCTAATTGATCACATGTACACTCCCACAAAATAAATCCATACATCCAGTTTGGTGAGATCTGTGAAATGAATGAATGTATGGTCGTCTGCTAACCGCAGAGAGTGAATGTAAAATATAAGTTCATTCTTGAGACGGTCCTTTGGTCACCTTTGGTGGAAACAAAGAGATGAAATTTACCTGAGCTTTGAGCGCCTGAAATGTGGCTGACCAATACGGTAGTATGGTGCTCCCCCACCTCGGTGGAGGTGCAAGATGACCTGAAGAACAGCCATGATTCAGCACTCTGGTGCTGGATTTTGTGATGGTAAGACCTGTCTTAGATGTGCCCCGTGAAGAAAAAAAGAGTGTAGAGCATTGTATGCATGTGAAATACTTAAGAGTAGTTTGAAATAATTGTTTCTCTATTTCAGGAACTTTTGGGGAGAGAATTAATTGACATGCAGGTAATATTAAGGGGACCGTAATAATCTTCGGAAGTGACCAACGGTCACAATGAAACCACGTATAGCAATAAGTTGAAATACTTGCGAGTGCTAGTATTAAGCTGAAATACTTCCGAGTCTTAAAGTTAAGCTGAATTACTGGCGTGTGTATTATAAGTTGGAAATATTTAAGAAATGGCGAGTGCAGAACATGAAATTGGAGACGAGCACTTCCACGTGGTGAATACTGTGTGAGTCTCAATCTGTGTATGAGACAAAGGATAAAGAGAAGTACTCATCCAAGGTGTCAGTTGAGGACTCGTGTGTGTGACGAATATGATCTTTATTACTTTGCATCTTATATTTCCATGTGACGCTAGATTCAAACTCTAATACTCTGACAAAGAAACACGGCGAGTCAGCCGTCTATCCAGCAACACCATTTGGCTTACATTGCACAGAATGACGGGCATATAACCTCCAGAGTTCGTAATAGGAAAGAAAAGTTACGAAGTGGGGCAGTGTCGTGTGAAATTGGGATGAATACTAATTGAAATGGGAAACCTGAAAGTGAGGTGATTCTAGCGTTGAAACTATTGTTTGTGATGTATTCGATGTTGCCAGTGTGATGTATTTAATATAATTTAGGTATTTGTGGTTTGCATGGGAGAGTAGCAAGATAGGTTTAGAGGCAGTGGGTTATGCATGTTCCTATTTGTACCGCTCGGTCTGGAGTAAATTTTCGTGATTATGGGCGTGAGAGTCGAAGTATGAGATACAGCAAAAGATCCAACATCCTATTCAGAAAGTGCACTGTAGCGTTACATAATTACGAGGCCATAAGATAGGAAATCACCAATGTAAAGCCATGCCCACTGGTCGAAGTTTCTCATGTGTAATTATTGTATAAAATGTAATGGTGTGCTTACGTTATCTTTGATTCATAATAGAATTTATCGGAATAAAAAACATAGTGAAAAGAAAAAGATTGGTGGCCATGTTATTCGAATAGTGTGTAGTCATGATAACCAGGATTTGTAATGTGTACGCCATTCATATTCAGTACGATGGCCACATGTTGAACAAAGCCACTGGGTAAGGAAGAAAATGTGGTATTGCCAGAGCGTAGTGAACAATCAGAGTTGTGTAATTCCTAATAGTCAGATGTGCGTTATTCGTTACCGTTGCGTAATATTCAAACAGGAGAATTGTAGCTTAATTGTGGGTACTAGAGCTCATAATCAGTTATTGATGTTACTCGAGAGATATGAATAAATCGACTCGCTTGGCACACCACTCATCTTGCATGCCTGACTGCTTGATGCCACAGTATGAGCAAGGCTTGTGGGTGCCTCTCATAATTTCGTCCCTGCCAGGATTGTGCTGTTAATGTTTGCTGTTAAGATTTTTTTGATGGGATTTGTCAAGATTTTTATGTATATAGTGATAGCGTTAAGAAGTAAAATTTTTTGTTTGCAATTTCCTTCTGAATTGGTGAGGATCTTTTAATTTTCTTTTTGTAATTGATCGCTACCGTGTCCAAGGCTGGAAGATCGTTGTATAAATTATCTTTGCATGATGTCCATAGTAACTAAGTCGCAGTCGAACAGAGTAGTCACCATGGAGAAGAGTGATTCTGGGGTGAACGTAGGAGGCGCCATTGGGGAGCAAGAAGAAGGTGTCGGCCCTGGGTTAATCAACGAGAAAGGCAAACATTAAGAAGGGGCTGAATTGGTCAGCGGACCGGAGCTAGGTGATCCGTTAGGTGGCGGAATGGAGATACTAAAAGGTTTCACATAGATTATATAATGGTAAGACAGAGATTTAGGAACCAGATTTTAAATTGTAAGACATTTCCAGGGGCAGATGTGGACTCTGACCACAATCTATTTGTTATGAACTGCAGATTAAAACTGAAGAAACTCCAAAAAGGTGGGAATTTAACGAGATGGGACCCGGACAAACTAAAAGAACCTGAAGCTCTACAGAGTTTCAGGGAGAGCATAATTGAACAATTGACAGGAATGGGGGAAAGAAATACAGTAGAAGAAGAATGGGTAGATTTGACGAATGAAATAGTGAAGGCAGCAGAGAATCAAGTAGCTAAAAGGCCAGGGCTGGTAGAAATCCTTGGGTAACAGAAGAGATAGTGAATTTTATTGGTGAAACGAGAAAATACAAAAATGCTGTAAGTGAATCACGCAAAAAGGAATACAAACGTCTCAAACATGAGATCGACAGGAAGTGCAAAATGGCTAAGCAGGGATGGCTAGAGGACAAATATAAGGATGTGGCGGCTTATCTCACCAGGGGTAAGACAGATACTGTCTGCAGGAAAATTAAAGAGACCTTTGGAGGAATGAGAGCCACTTGCATGAATATCAGCTCAGATGGAAACCCAGTTCTAAGCAAAGAAGGGAAAGCAGAAAGGTGGAAGGAGTATATAGAGTGTCTAAAAAGGGACAATATTATGGAAATGGAAGAGGAGGTAGATGAAGATGAAATGGGAGATATGATACTGCATCAAGAGTTTGACAGAGCACTGAAAGACCTAAGTCGAAACAAGGCCCCAGGAGCAGACAACATTCCTTTAGAACTACTTACAACCTTGGGAGAGCCAGGCCTAACAAAACTCCACCATCTGGAGAGCAAGATATATGAGACAGGCGAAATTCCTTCAGACTTCAAGAAGAATATAATAATTCCAATCCCAAAGAAAGCAGGTGCTGACAGATGTTAAAATCAACGAACTATCAGTTTAATAAGTAACAGCTGCAAAATACTAACACGAATTCTTTACAGACGAATGGAAAAACTAGTAGCACCTGACCCCGGGGAAGATCAGTTTGGATTCCGTAGAAATATTGGCCATACTGTCCCTACCACTTATCTTAGAAGAAAGATTAAGGAAAGGAAAACATACGTTTATAGCATTTGTAGACTTACAGAAAGGTTTTGACAATGCTGACTGGAATACTCTCTTTCAAATTCTAAAGTTGGGAGGGTTAAAATACAGGGATCGAAAGGCTATGTACAATTTGTACAGAAACCAAATAGCAGTTATAAGATTCGAGGGGCACGAAAGGGAAGCAGTGGTTGGGGAGGGAGTGAGAAAGGGTTGTAGCCTCTCCCCGATGCTATTCAATCTGTAAATTGAGCAAGCAGTAAAGGAGACAAGACAAAAGTTCGGAGTAGGTATTAAAATCCATGGAGGAGAAATAAAAACTTTGAGTTGCCGAAGACATTGCAAATCTGTCAGAGACAGCAAAGGACTTGGAAGAACAGTTGAACGGAATGGACAGTGTCTTAAAGGGAGGGTAAAAGATGAACATCAATAAAAGCAAGACGAGGATAATGGAATGTAGTCGAATTAACTCTGGTGATAGTGAGGGAATTAGATTAGGAAATGAGACACTTAAAGGAGTAAAGGAGTTTTGCCATTTGGGGAGCAAAGTAACTGATGATGGTCGAAGTAGAGAAGATATAAAATGTAGATTGGCAATGGCAAGGAATGCGTTACTGAAGAAGAGAAATTTGTTAACATCGAGTATTGATTTAAGTGTCACGAAGTCGTTTCTGAAAGTATTTGTATGGAGTGTAGCCATGTACGGAAGTGAAACATGGACGATAAATAGTTTGGACAAGAAGAGAATAGAAGCTTTCGAAATATGGTACTACAGAAGAATGCTGAAGGTTAGATGGGTAGGTCGCATAACTAATGAGGAGGTATTGAATAGATTTGGGGAGAAGAGGAGTTTGTGGCACAACTTGACAAAATGAAGGGACCGGTTGGTAGGACATGTTCTGAGGCATCAAGGGATCACAAATTTAGCATTGGAGGGCAGCGTGGAGGGTAAAAATCGTAGAGGGAGACCAAGAGATGAATACACTAAGCAGATTCAGTAGGATGTAGGCTGCAGTAGGTACTGGAAGATGAAGAAGCTTGCGCAGGATAGAGTAGCATGGGGAGCTGCATCAAACTAGTCTCAGGACTGAAAACCAATACAACAACAACAAATTTAAGAGAAAGCTTGATTATTATTTTGTTCACTTTATTTATTTAATATATTTTGTCACGTATACGTCTTTGCCACGTAATTTTCGTCATCGTGTTGACTATTTTATTTGTTTTTAATTTTCTTCATGTCATTCTTTTTTCTTTTAGAGTCTGCTTGTGTAACCTGTAAATTGTAACCAAACCCCAGCGAGAACTGCTCATCGGTTGATGATGTGATAGCTCGTGCGGCCAGTGTGTGAATACTCTCAGGTAGCTAGTGACAGCGACAAATTACACTTTGCTTTTAGCTCTGAAAGTCAATTTTTTTCTTCCTTTATGTTGCACATCAAGGGGGTTGTGATTAGCCCAAGGCCACGAAACGCGTTGTCTGTCGCATTTCACTCATTGGTCGCTTAAAATCAGCTGTCTAAAAATCATCTCCCATTGCCGAGGTACCTCGCGTGACACGTTAACTGTGTATGTGAAGTAACCCTCCATGTTTGTGCGTCGCCTTTAAAAAGTGCTCTGAGCACTATGGGATTTTACATCTGAGGTCACCAGTCCCCTAGAACTTAGAACTACTTAAACCTAAGTATCCTATGGACATCACACACATCCATGCCCGAGGCAGGATTCGAACCTGCGACTGAAGTGGTCGCGCGGTTCCAGACTGCTGCGACTAGAACAGCTCGGCCACCACAACCGCCTGTGGCGCCTGAAACCTTGAGTTAGCTGGCAGCCCATGTGGCAACATTGTGGCGGCAAGTGACAGACGTCAACTATCAAGTAATTTTAATCGGACTATTTTGCATTTTATTTAACGTTAGGAGAGCAACGAAAGTACAGTCCTGGAAATGGAAAAAAGAACACATTGACTCCAGTGTGTCAGACCCACCATACTTGCTCCGGACAATGCGAGAGGGCTGTACAAGCAATGATCACACGCACGGCACAGCGGACACACCAGGAACCGCGGTGTTGGCCGTCGAATGGCGCTAGCTGCGCAGCATTTGTGCACCGCCGCCGTCAGTGTCAGCCAGTTTGCCGTGGCATACGGAGCTCCATCGCAGTCTTTAACACTGGTAGCATGCCGCGACAGCGTGGACGTGAACCGTATGTGCAGTTTGAGCGAGGGCGTATAGTGGGTATGCGGGAGGCCAGGTGGACGTACCGCCGAATTGCTCAACACGTGGGGCGTGAGGTCTCCACAGTACATCGATGTTCTCGCCAGTGGTCGGCGGAAGGTGCACGTGCCCGTCGACCTAGGACTGGACCGCAGCGACGCACGGATGCACGCCAAGACCGTAGGATCCTACGCAGTGCCGTAGGGGACCGCACCGCCACTTCCCAGCAAATTAGGGACACTGTTGCTCCTGGGGTATCGGCGAGGACCATTCGCAACCGTCTCCATGAAGCTGGGCTACCGTCCTGCACACCGTTAGGTCGTCTTCCGCTCACGCCCCAACATCGTGCAGCCCGCCTCCAGTGGTGTCGCGACAGGCATGAATGGAGGGACGAATGGAGACGTGTCGTCTTCAGCGATGAGAGTCGCTTCTGCCTTGGTGCCAATGATGGTCGTATGCGTGTTTGGCGCCGTGCAGGTGAGCGCCACAATCAGGACTGCATACGACCGAGGCACACAGGGCCAACACCCGGCATCATGGTGTGGGGAGCGATCTCCTACACTGGCCGTACACCTCTGGTGATCGTCGAGGGGACACTGAATAGTGCACGGTACATCCAAACCGTCATCGAACCCATCGTTCTACCATTCCTAGATCGGCAAGGGAACTTGCTGTTCCAACAGGACAATGCACGTCCGCATGTATCCCGTGCCACCCAACGTGCTCTAGAAGGTGTAAGTGAACTACCCTGGCCAGCAAGATCTCCGGATCTGTCCCCCATTGAGCATGTTTGGGACTGGATGAAGCGTCGTCTCACGCGGGCTGCACGTCCAGCACGAACGCTGGTCCAACTGAGGCGCCAGGTGGAAATGGCATGGCAAGCCGTTGCACAGGACTACATCCAGCATCTCTACGATCGTCTCCATGTGAGAATAGCAGCCTGCATTGCTGCGAAAGGTGGGTACACACTGTAGTAGTGCCGACATTGTGCATGCTCTGTTGCCTGTTTCTGTGTTTCTGTGGCTCTGTCAGTGTGATCATGTGATGTATCGGACCCCAGGAATGTGTCAATAAAGTTTCCCCTTCCTGGGACAATGAATTCACGGTGTTCTTATTTCAATTTCTAGGAGTGTATTTCGGTGCTCTCAAGTCTTACACGACTCCGCTGAGTTCGATCCCTCTCTTCACATGGAAGTTTCAATGTCGCTCTCTTGGTGACAGACTATCTGTGTAGAAATGATTACGCCTTGCAGCTATGGGAGTTAGAAAATACTTACAGTCCCACTCGCATAGTATTTCGGTGCGTAACAATATACGGATAATATGAAAGGCCAAATGTGCCTAGTGTTACGTCGGACAAACTAAGAGAACCGTGAAGAAAAGCTGCAAGAGACATGAACGACACACTCTACTAAATTAACCTAGCTATTTAGATGTCGCCCACCACTGCTCGGATATAATCATGAAACGGAAAATGAGGACACATGTTTCGTGATGCAAATGCCAAGTTTCCAGGGCAGCGTAATTTGGGAGTTTATTCGAAACTGAGATGTTAGACAACCTAATAAACAGTGACGCAGGTTTCAACGTAAACAAAGGTTGGGGGACAGCACTCATTTTATTAAGACTCGTCCCCCATCACATCTACCAGAGCTGGGAAACGCAGAGTGAACTTGCGTTTTATGGGGTGTCAGTGCTGGCTATAAAGACAATAGAGCATCAAAGGGTGTAGTGTACGTCGAGAGACGAACTACCATTCAATCACAGACACTGGTGCGAGACCAAGGGTAGTTCACAGTCTGTCTGGTGTCTAGGCAGTGAGTAAACAAAATAGCAAAAATCACTGCACTTGAAGAAGAAACTGGACAGGTCGTAGAATTTTTGTTCATAACATGAAAACAACAACTCTGTTGAACACCAGAAAGTAAACAATTAAATGAAATTGTTACCTCTTCCCGGTTAGTGAATACAGAGATAAAAGCAGTAATGTATAAGCTCAATTACAACTCATAAATACCACTTTTTTATTTCTTTGTGGCTACTTGAAACATGGCTAACCGCAGGCTGAACACTGACCAAAGAAAGTTCTCTCTAGACTGCTGACTGAAGACTGAGAACGTATGTCAAGTGCAAGGACCCTGTACAATGAAGCTTCAAGGAGATCTACATGGACATTCTGCAAATCACATTTAAGTGCCTGACAGAGAGTTCATCGAACCACCTTCGCAATTCTCTTTTATTACAGTCTCACATAAAAACTTTGTGTTCTGCCTTACTGCAGGTCTTATCATGAGGGAACCTCCTCAGAGAGGTCCACCGCATGGGAGTCTAGGGAAGTGATTCCAATAGAATTCACATAGAGCACGGAAAGAACAAACATGTATATCATTTCGTGTGAGCTCTTTTTTCACTTATTTTATCATTGTGATCGTTTCTCCCTATGTAGGTCGGCGACAACAAGATATTTTCGTATTCGGAGGAGAAAGTTGGCGATTGGAATTCTGTGGGAAGTTTGTTTTTCCACTAAAAACGCCTTTGTTCTAAAGATTCCCATCGTAATTCCTGTATCATTTCAGTAATATTCTCTCACCTATTTCACGATAATACTAAACGTGCTGCCCTTCTTTAACTTTTTTGATGTACTCCGTCAATCATATCTGGAAAGGATCCCACACCACACAGCAGTATTCTAAAAGAGGACAGACAAGCATAGTGTAGGCTCATTCCTTAGTAGATCTGATATATTTTTCTTATGTGTCCTCCCAATAAAACGCAGTCTTTGGTTAGCCTTCCCCTCAGCATTTTCTATGTGCTCCTTCCAATTTAAGTTGTTCGTAATTGTATTTCCTAGGTATGCAGTTCAATTTACGATCTTTAGATTTGACTGATTTATCGTGTAACCGAAGCTCATCGGAGTTCTGTTAGCATTCATGTGGATGACCTCACACTTTGCCTTATTTACGGTCAACTGCCAATTCTCGCACCATACAGGTATCTTTTATAAATCGTTTTGCAGTTTATTTTGATATTGTGATGACTTAAATACTCGATGAACGACAGAGTCATACCAAAACAATCTAAGACGGCTGCCCAAATTGCCTCCCAAATCGGTTGTACAGATAAGGAACAGCAAAAGGCCTATAACACCACCTTTCTGAACGCACCTACACAATACAAAATTAATTGTCTGCGAGATAAAGTTAAGGAAGAACGAAGTGTCCAGAATGCTAACAAAAATCATTCTCGAACGCCACCGTCATTCACAAGCCGCACGCGAGGAGCAGAAGTAAGCGATCTCCAAGAAAATATTTGCGGCAAGCGGCCTGTCAGACAGTTTCCCAAACTAGCACCCGAAGCATTTTTAAGCATATCCAATGGAAAACTTTAACATCTCCACGTTCTGAACGAGGATGTGCATAACCGCAGAATTGATTTTTGTAAGATGCTCGCGAAATGATGGGACCCTTTTTAATTTAATGTGTCAATAATCGATACTGTTGGAGCTACTAGGCACCTGAGAACCCTTTCGTGATAGTGGAAGACCATGTGAATATATTGGGAGTTGTACTGAGATGTGGGTTTTCAGCATTTTCTTTGATTGGACGTTCCTTTTCTGAGCATACGATAGCTGCTGAAAATTACATGAACTTGCTACAGGAATACGACATGCCGCGCATAGAAGAGCTTTTTCGGGATGGACAATGGTATATCCAGGAAGATGGAGCAAATCCTCACTACCATTGTGACTTAAAGGGCTACCTTGACGAATACCTACCAGACAGAAGAACAAGATGAAGAAAATGCAATGAGATCACCAGATTTGACCGCTATGTTTTTTTTTCCCACATGGGGTCATGTGAAGCACAATGTCTATAGCAGAACATCAGTTACAATCAAGGACCTGAAAGGAGACATTGAAAGCGAATGTGCCCGAATAGCAATTCTAACGATAAGAAACATACTCAGTATCTCTTTAAAAGGTATATTGAGAGCAAAAGTCAAGAAAAGCGAATGAAACTTGCGTTTTTAATTGTCTGTGGTGATCATGAAGTCGGTGTAAGTAGGCTGTCAAGGTTTTTTTATTGGTAACGCCATGCAGCGCTCTATATGAAAATCACTGGCTGTGCTAGTTTGCATTGTTGTCTGCCATTGTAGTGTTGGGCAGCTGGATGTGAACAGCGCGTAGCGTTGCGCAGTTGGAGGTGAGCCGCCAGCAGTGGTGGATGGGGGGATAGAAATGGCGGAGTTTTGAAATTTGTAAGACTGGATGTCATGAACTACTATATATATTATCACTTTTAAACACTATTAAGGTAAATACATTGTTTGTTCTCTATCAAAAGCTTTCATCTGCTAATTATGCCTGTCAGTAGTTAGTGCCTTCAGTAGTTTGAATCTTTTATTTAGCTGGCAGTAGTGGCGCTCGCTGTATTGCAGTAGTTCGAGTAACGAAGATTTTTGTTGAGGTAGGTGATTTGTGAAAGGTATAGGTTAATGTTAGTCAGGGCCATTCTTTTGTAGGTATTTTTGAAAGTCAGATTGCGTTGCACTAAAAATATTGTGTGTCAGTTTAGTGTTGATCAGTATAGGTAAAGAGCGAAATGTCTGAGTGCGTTTAGTTCTACTCAGCTGCTTGAAAATCAAATAATATAAGAGGTTTATCAGCACAGTAATTAAATAATTTTTCTAAGAGGACGTTTCATAGGTAGAGCCTTAGCCGAGGATACGTCACTGGAATCTTCTGATTTTTTCTTGTAGTTTGTGTAATTAGAGCAGCCTTTGTTTATTGCTATCGCATAATTGTAGAGAGAATTTCGTTTGTAGTTGTAGTTTTCATTCTTGTACAGTAAAACTCTTGTAGCATGCATGTAGATTTGCACCAAGTATTTCGCTGCTGCGCTTGCAATTAACGAGATATTATTTTCAGTGCTATGTTAATGTGTTTTCTTATTTTGCTCTTCAAATTGTGGTTTTCTGTGTTGTCGTGTGAAATAGTGTGACAATAATGGCGTGTGAAAAACGTAATATTAGGCTCCAAAGTAACTCAGAAATGACAGTGAAGACGAAAGCAGTGTGTTAGCGCCGCCGAGTAATGAATTAACTAATGTTCAAAGTAGTAATTTGGTAATTGTGCATAGGGAAGTGGAGCGGGCTGCAAATAATGTTGCAGGCAGTGAAACAATAGTGAACAGGGAAGCATTGTCGATCGATGGGTCGGCAACAGTTCGCCTCAAGAAACCGACATGGCAGGACACAATCTTGCTAATACTGTAGATTCAGGTTTTGCGACCTCACCTATTTCTCAAATCAGTCAAGACGCATTTTCTGCTTGTCAAAATGTGAATGTTGCCGGTGCAAATGCACTGCCTAAAAGCGTAGAGGAACAGATTCCAGACACTAATACATTACTATTGCAATTAATGCTACAAATGAAACAAAATCTGAGACAAGCACAGCAACAGTTAGACACAGTGGAACAAAATCAGAGACAAACACAGCAAAATCTTCAAACGTTAGACACAATGGGACAAAAGCTTCAAAAGTTAGACTCAGTGGAACATACGCTTGAACAAACACGTGCAGATTTAACTACTGAGTTACATAAATTCGAATCGAAATGTCAAAAAGTTTGTAATGACGTAAGAACAAAAATTTGTGAGCACCTCCAACCTATTTTTTCGCGGCATGAATATACATTACAGAATCACGAATTTGCCGTAAAAGAACTGCAAACTATTGTTCATGAAAATCATGAGACATTGCAAGCTAAAATTCACTCACTTGCATCTACCGATTCGGTTACGCAACTTGCAAAAACGCAGGAAAACTTAAAGGACACAGTAGATACGATTTCAACACAAATGGACACTCTGAAACTTGGTTCAGAAAGACACACTGTGGAAATAAGTACACTATCGGAGAAAGTAGCCGAACTTTCGGATCAGTTCACTAACTTATCTACAAAGGTAGATGATGATCTGAATGACACAAGATCTGTAGCCATCACTGACGCAGAAGAGTATGAACAAATTAAGAAATTCAAAAAAAATCAGAATCAAATTAATATGCAACACAAAAGAGAAATCCGGGAAGTACAAGATCAGTTGGCACAAGTAATAAAAAATTACATATTTCAGAGGACACTCGCGCTCCAACACGGGAAGAGGGACTTAGAAATACGGAACAGGCACAAAATAATAACACAGGGCATTTCGGAAATTATGAAACAAATTGGCAAGGTGCACCAAATTTTGAGATGGAACCGCTGACACGACGTAACAATGACCGATGTGCTACTCGCGGACACTATAATTTTGACTATAAGCTGTTCATTACTACATGTAAATTCAAAACGTTTAAGAATTCTGGCAACGACATTCATCCAAAAGCGTGGCTCCATCAATTCTCTTATTGTTTTCCTCCCAACTGGTCATTAGAGCGCAGATTAGAATTTATGTGTGGCCACGTAGATAATGAACCAGCTGAAAGAATGCGATCGGTCATTCACGATTGTCACAGTAAAGGAGAATTTTATCATGCCTTCCTCTCAGCATATTGGTCTCAAGCTACACAAGACCGAGTAAAACATAGAATCATAATGATGAAACATTTCGAACAATCTGAATTTTCCAGTCTTGTGAAATATTTTGAAGAGATGTTGCACAAGAATCAGTACCTGTCAAACCCATACAGCCCCTCAGAACTCATCCGCATTTGCTTAATCAAATTACCTGAACATTTACGACATATTATTTTGGCAGGACGTTGCAAAGACGACATTGAAGCTTTCCAGGGACTCTTACAAGAATTAGAAATTGACACTGACAATCGCGAAACGCGAAAATAGGAACATAACAATTACAGGTTACATCCGTCACATTTCCGCGATTACAGAAACAATAACTGGACATGACAAGTCTATTTTTACAACGCAAATCTTGACCAAAACAGACACCACCCATATGACAACCACTGGCAGAGTAATAATAGTTTCAGCGAAAGATCGCATTTCCGTTGTAATGTATATGACAAAGACAACCATAGAAACAAACAATATGAAAACCGAAATATTATTATCACAGGAGACAGAATAACTTCAGACGCAACGGTCCACTGTGCAGTGATAATTCAGGAGACATTCTCCACCACTTAACCGACAAGAAAGAAACAATGGAATCTACCGACATGACGACAGACGATATGATCGTAAAGACAGACCTGAATTGCATCAGAACTGGCGGGATTCAAACAGGGCAGGACTATCTCGACAAGATGAATTTGTAGGAGTTAGGTCTCCTAATCCTAATTACGACTTGAGCCAACAAAGTGACAGACAATGACTCGCACTGCAGGCAGCCGCGAGCGCCGGCTGGCTCAGAGAAAAATAACATAGACGCTAACACTGATAAAAATTTTAGCATTCCTCACCGATGTATACTGCATGATAATTGCGTTCAAGTTGAAACTCTGAGTACTATGAAGAGTAAAGGATTGCACCACATTTCACATGTAAAACCGTTTACAGAAAGATATCTGTTTTTTTAACTTAGTCCTTGATATAAAGTTTTTCACTTCACGTTACTAGTACAATTTGTCACACTTAGAAACTATTGTCATGCAACAACGTTTTGAAGTTAACTATCCAGTCTAGAACCTAGGGAACATATTTAGACAGTAATTACCAATGCATTGTGATAGTGAACAGACGACACAGTGTTGTTATTTGTACATTCTTGCTTGTTAGTTGCATGATCACGTAACGACTATAAGGCTCACATACTTAGAACATATAACGGCACTGCTACATTTTGGTTTACTGGAAAAGACATTCTTTAGTTAAAGTACTTTCTGTAAGATTAAAGATGACTTAGCATTTGGTTTCTTTGACAGCTACACAATTATATCACGACCCTACTAATGTGTGACACAATTTACATTGTTGCTTTTGTGCTGTATCTACTTTATATCGGCACAGTTTTTCTGAATTATTCTGGAACGTAAAACATGTTTTAGTAGTAACTTTGTGGTATAGCTACAATAACACAGCCTTTTTTTTGTAACCCAACAATACGTTACAGTGTAGTACTTTCTTGATCACGGTACTGTACGTAATATCTACGATATCTATGCGCATAGCATTTCGTTTTTGTTTATTACGAGGTAAGTACATTTACTTCCACAGAACTTTGCTTACAGACGACGATAATTACGACACATTTTTTACCCTTTAGTAATGACAGAGATTATATTACAACAAGACGCACAATTTAGCGCTAAAGGACACGTATTTGAGTGATTAATTTTGTACTTAAAACATTTATTTTTTTGAAGATTTTGAATTACAAGAAAAGTTTTCTGTGATACATTTGATTCAATTTCTGTATTCTGTAACACCTGAGGGTATAATTACGTTAATCCTCAGGGGGGGGGGGGGACACGCCTACTTTGTGTACCATGTGTTTGGCAAGCACAAGGAGCGCTAGCTAATATGGTATTTGCTTATACAACTTTACACATAGGTACCATATTTCTCTAACACATAAATTACACAGCTATCTGATCATTTAACTGGGAGAGACAAACATTTATTTTACTACATCAGTGACAGATGTTTACGTAATTACACAGTTGGATAACTTCATACTTATGAAATTGTATTTTGTCTGTACTTTGTGAACTGTTCATATTTTTCGGGAACCATTGTGAAACTATGAGAGCTTTAAATGATGTAGTTGCTAAGGGATCATGATTTTTGAAGTATGTTTGAGGTAGATGACTTTATTGAAGGTCTTGACATTATTTAAAGAAGCTGCGACGATTCTGAGATGTGATTGATCTGTTATGATGTTATTATTACCATAACAATGTGTATTATGCTGTTCAGGTATGTTTATGATCAATAAGCTGAGAATCGTACTTTAAAAGTTATGAAATGTGTGTAAATGCGTGAAAGTATCACAATGCAGGCGAAAATTTTTTGTACACTGTTATATTCATAGGAATTGTTTCTACACATTTGCAACGCAAATTCTCGACCTGTGAAATTTTTTACATGTGACTGTCACAGTAGTGCAAACTGGTGTCGTAAATATGTCGGTAAGAAAGTTAAGTGACCTGCACGTAATGTGTCGTGGGCACAGAGCTGCGCGACAGTCGCCTGGAAAAAAGCCATTAGTGTGTGCCTTTCAGAGGCACAGGTGGAGGAAAAAAGAGCCCATTATCCTCGTTATTGACATTTCTTTGTAGAAAGCACCACAAATACGACACGCTCAAATTTGAAAACATATGATAATACTGTTGAGCTCTTAATTTATGATATTTACTAACATGCCTAATGAAATGATGAGAAACATTTTTACATATATTGTCTTTCTAGTTGAGAGGTTGCTGAATTTGTTTAATATCTGTTTTCTAGCTGCACTGCAGCATTGGTTAAAATTAAATTTAATAGCTCTACTAATATAGATATTTTATGCCTACAGATCCAGTAAATAAATAATTTTATAATCTACTTAAAAAAAACGAGGGAGCACAAAAAGACATTCCCCTTCACAGGAATTGCATAGATAATTTTTGTCAATGACTTGGTAAATTTTTGGTACAGTAAGCAAAGGTGATACATCACTCTAGTATTAAGGTGTGACATAGCTATTAGACATGGCCATCTTTACTGTAGTATTTTTTATGCTTGAGCTTTGTCATAATTAGATATAAGTTATTGCATTTGCTGCTGCTGCTTGCTTTGCCAATTTGCATTTTTTGTCATTTCTGCTTGAATTAATTGTTTTGTGCTGCTGCATTACCTCATCCCTTAGTTTATGCATCTGAGCTCAGTAGATTTAAGTTAGCTTAAGAGGGGGTAGGCTATATAAGAGAACGAATTGCAATGAATTGGAAGAAGTGCATTGAGAAGTTATACAAAAAAAGTACAGAAAGCAGGTATAGATAGGACTTTTTGGAAATAATGAAGAACGAAGGTAGATCTCCGAGAAGTAAAGAAAGTTTTGTTTGCAAAATACTGCAGTAAAACAAACCCTGTCCTTTCCTTGTGTTATCCCACTATGTGTTCGTGTACCCTTGGGTATTTGTGTTCTTCCTGTCTTTATGTGTTTATCTGATGAGAGTCACACTGTAGAATTTTTCTGATAATATGTAGTTTACTTTGTAAAGATGTTTAGACATTATTTATTCTGTTTTGTTTCAATGTTCATGTGTGAAGTTGATGTTTTGAAAGTTATTCTGATCTTTTATGTATTTACTTGTGTCATAATTCCTGTAACACTGATGTATATGTTTATTGCTATTTTTTTGTAAAGCCCCTATTACTACAAATCTTATCTGTATTATTATGTTTTTAATGACGTATTTTGTACCTTTGTTATAGTATTCTTATGTTATAAAATTGTAATTGACACAAGTTTATCAAATTAAGTAACTTGTAAGCATTCATTTCACTGCACACTTTTCTGTTGGTCATAGTATATGGAAAATATGTGAGAAGTATGAAATAATAGTGTTTGGACGTGAGTTAAAAATTCAGCAAGGGACTGGTTAACATCATTGCTGGTTCTAAGGACAATTCCAAAAACTTTTTGAATTCACAAGTGGTGCTTTATGGGCTTGCTATATTGTGTGCAACACTCTTCCATGGTGATTGGGCACCTGCACAGTCGCAACAGATGGCTGCTGGCCGTCTCTGCTTGGATTACAGTAGGTCTGCATCTTTGATGGCCCACCAGTACCATTATTTCTACAAGGACTGCAGTGGGTCTGCACCTCTTGTGGCCCACCAATACCATAATCTCTACCAGGACTATATTGGGTCTGCTCTGTGGTGACCTACCTACCAGTATTCTTCAAAACTTCGAATGACTCTGCTGTGGGTTTGCTCTGTTGCGGCCCATTACCTGTCTGCATCTCAAGAGTCAGCACTGTCTTTCCGTTGACAGTACAACACCACTTCTTCAAGATTGCATGGAAATCCACTACTTCCGTGTGCATACTTTTTTACTGCTCAGACTTTGAGAAAAACACTGCAATTATACTGTGATGAATAATCAGGACTGTCTTTATGGACTGTGAGAAAATTTTAGCTTTCGGCCAAGATTGTATCAGTAAGTGTGTGCGTTTGATTCCTTTGTTATTGTAATTATGAGAATTTTTTTTCAAATTTGCATTGGCCACTGCCAAAAACAATTTGCAAAATTTTTTGTGGGGAGCATGGGGGCTATGTAAGTAGGCTGTCAAGGATTTTTAATTGGTAACGCCATGCAGCACTCTATATGAAAATCACTGGCTGCGCTGTGTGCAGTCTGTGGCTAGTTTGCAGTGTCTGCCATTGTAGTGTTGGGCAGCTTTATGTGAACAGCACGTAGCGTTACGCAGTTGGAGGTGAGCCGCCAGCAGTGGTGGATGTGGGGAGATAAATGGCGGAGTTATGAAATTGTAAGACTGGATGTCGTGAACTACTATATTTATTGTCACTTTTAAACACTATTAAGGTAAATACATTGTTTGTTCTCTATCAAAATCTTTCATTTGCTAACTATGCCTATTAGTAGTTAGTGCCTTCAGTAGTTTGAATCTTTTATTTAGCTGGCAATAGTGGCGCTCGCTGTATTGCAGTAGTTCGAGTAACGAAGATTTTTGGTGAGGTAAGTGATTTGTGAAAGGTATAGGTTAATGTTAGTCAGGGCCATTCTTTTGTAGGGATTTTTGAAAGTCAGATTGCATTGCGCTAAAAATATTGTGTCAGTTTAGTGTTGATCAGAATAGGTAAAGAGCGAAATGTCTGAGTGCGTTCAGTTCTCCTCAGCAGTTTTAAAATCAAATAATGTAAGAGTTTTATCAGCACAGTAATTAAATAATTTTTCTAAGGGGACATTTCATCGGTAGTATGCGTTACTGAAAATGCGTTGAAGCTGCTAATAAGGGTCAGTTTCTGTACCATAACTGTACATAATTACTTCCTTGAGAAGTAAGTTTTTAATATAATTCAACAACCATTAAGAAATTTAGTTCCTGTTAATTTTTTTGGGGTGAACTTAAAATACTTTCCCTCAAAAAAATAAAAATGTTCAAATGGCTCTGAGCACTATGGGACTTAACATCTGAGGTCATCAGTCCCCTAGAACTTAGAACTACTCGAACCTAACTATCCTATGGACATCACACACTTCCATGCCCGAGGCAGGATTCAAGACTGCGACCGTAGCGGTCGCGCGGTTCCGTACTGAATCGCCTAGAACCGCTAATTTTTCTTTCATCTTCATTTTCTTCATTTTCGATCGTTGTATCTGATCGTAGCTGACGTCATAAGACACCCTTTTAATTTCGTGGTTGATCTGTTCACTCAGTTTATTCATAACAGAGGACAGCTAACCCTTTCACGAAACACGCTGAGCTACCGTGCCGGCAGAGCCGCTCGGCCGGCACTTCTCCCTAATTGTTACTGCACGTTATGAAAAATGCCTTGTATTCCTGAGGTTAAGCATGGTACTGGGCAACTTCACTATGTCGTAAGACTGCTGACGTTACGGCTACTACGGCAGGGTGCCTTTGTAATCAATTTTGGACAGGAGATTTCCAGGTGAGACGTGCTGCAACCGCCCGCCGGCTACCACTCCTCAATGCTGAAGGGGCGATGGCTGCAAGGTCTAGTGGCTAAGCCAGCCTGTGCGGTGCCCGACCCCGGATGGAAATGAGACGGCGTGAGCGGCGCCAGTAATCCGCCGGGCCGCGCTCTCGAGACCGCCGGCCGGACGACCGCGGCATTCATCTCGCTCCGCATAATCAGACGGCGGACTCGCGCTGCAAGCGGGAATTAATTAGCGAGAGCGCGACCCGGCCGCAAGACGCCCCGCCGCCTGTTAAACGTATTCATTACGAGAAAGGGCCGCTCGCCGTTATTACTGTGGGTCCGCTTAGGGATTTGTTTGAAGGAGACGTACACTGCTACAAATTTCGTTACTCGCCACCCCTTCACGTGATTACGGCGGACCTAGTAGTGCAATTGTCCAGCTTTAGTAATTCCATTGTACCCATACAAGCTATTTTTCACCAAACCAAGATAGTTATATATACACTGAAGAGTCAAAGAAACTGGTCCACATGCCTAATATCGTATAGGGCCCTCGCGACCATGCAGAAGTTCCGCAACACGACGTGGCATGGACTCGACTAATGTCTGAAATAGCTCTGGAGGGAACTGACACCATGAATCCTGCAAGCCTGTACATAAGTACGTAAAAGTACGAGGGGGTGGAGATCTGTTCTGAACAGCACTTTGCAAGGCATCCCACATATGTTAAATAATGGTCATAACTGGGGAGTTCGTTGGCCAGAGGAAGTGTTTAAAGTCGGAAGAGTGTGCTGAAGCCACTCTGCCACATTTCTCCACGTGTGGGGTGTCGCATTGTGATGCCGGAATTTCCCAAGCCAGTCGGAATGTGCAATTGTCCTATCAGGAGACCCATATCAGTCCAACTGGACACGCGACACACCATTACAGAAACTCCACTAGTTTCAACAGCCCCCTGCTGACATGCATGGCCCATGGATTCATGAGGTTGTCTCCATACTCGTACACGTACATCTGCTCGATACCATTTGAAACGCGACTCGACCGACGAGGCAACAGGTTTACAGCCATCAACAGCCCAATGTCGGTGTTGAAGGGCCCAGGCGAGACGTAAGGCTTTGTGTCGTGCGGTCGTGGAGGGTACACAAGTGGGCCTTCAGCTTCTAAAGCCGATATCGACGATGTTTCGTTGAATGGTTCGCACGCTGACGCTTGCTGCAGGTGTATCATTGAAATCTGCTGCAATCTGAGGAAGGATTGCGCTTCTGTCACGTTGAGCGATTGTCTTCAGTCGGCCTTGGTCCCATTCTAGCAATCCTTTTTCGCCCTCAGTGATACCGGAGGTTTGATATTTTACCGGATTCTTGATATCACGGTACGCTTCTGAAACAGTCGTACTGTATAATCCTCACTTCATAGCTACCTCGGAGGTGCTGCGTCCCATCGCTCGTGTGTCGACTATAACACCACGTTCAAATTCACTTACCTGTGGATAACCTGCCATTGTACCAGCAGTAACCGATCTAAAAAACGCGCCAGACGCTTTTGGTCTTATATAGTGGTTGCGGACCTCAGGGCAATATTTTGAGTGTTTACAGAGCTCTCTATTTGAATATGCATGCCTATACCAGTTGTTTTTGGCACTTCAGTGTATATGACACAGTCCACATGTGTACATCTTGGATTTCCTGCAAAAACCCTGGATCAAGATTCCGTCAAATTTAGCACAGAAACAGCAGGCTTTTCTACTTCAGCATTGTTCCTTTTATAACCCCGTAGCTGCAATAGGCGTGGACCTACTAATAAAACATGTTTTCTTCTAGCCTCTGGCGTACAGACTGCCATGAACGGCAGGCCTGTGTGAACAGCGAATAAAACCGAGCTGGTTCGCTAGGCAGCCTACATGTCAGGAGCAAGCAACTGTTTTCCGGGCCTCAACATTAGGCTGCCCTGCATGACAGGCCTGTCATGTTACAGTAGTGTCAGCCTGCTTTGCCGACCTGATCGGCCTGCTTTAGTTAACTGTATTTCAGAGGCTGCATGTGCCGATGACCATTGTTGCAGACAGAATGAGACTGATAGAGGTGGGATGGACAGAAGGAGGAGGAGCAGGAGAAGGACAGGGAAAGAGAAGGATGGGGAGATGTATGGGGTACGTGGAATGCATCAAGATGTCGTGGGCTGGTGGGGAAGGGCAGATAGAGATGGAATGTGGGGTGGGGAGGAGGATATGGTCACAGGGATGAGGGAGGAAAATATGGTCGTAGACAGTGTTTGGACGAAATGAACCAGAAAGGGGGGAAGGAGGGAAAACAAGAGACAGAATGGGGGAGAAGGAGATAGATAGAGTGTGGAGAATGATGCAGATAGACAAAGAGAGAAAGAGTTGCACACTAAGAGGGAGAGAAGGAAGAGAGTTCATTATAGGTGTCGAATGCTTATCTGGTGATAGCCATGGGGAAAAAGCTTGCAGGTTTCATCTAACATGTGTCCCATTAGCGTTTATAATTTTGTCAGACTGACAGTATTATCACCATGGCATCAGTTTTGTATAAAGTCTTTCATTTCAGTGTTATAGCAGAAACGCAGATCTCTAAAATTTTCTGAATTATGCTGTATATGTCATCACAAAGAAGTATCTTCCACTCGTTGTTTACCCTGGTAAATTGGTTTACACTGCTGGAGTGCCGTTGGGTTCTAACTACCAACGAGTGCATCATTTGTTAACACCTGATGACCATTTTGGAAGAGAATAGAGTCGGCAACGCAGCAATACATGTCTCTGGCATGCGTTCTCACAGGTTTGGAAGAGAGATTAGGTTCGGTGCAGTATAACACATGGAATGGAAGACGAGGAACGAGATGCTCAGGTTACAAAGGAGCAAGCCAGAGATGTAGCCTGTAGTGTCTACCCTTCGATCTATACATTAATAAAGCAATGCTGACAGTAAGAGAAAGGTTACAGAGTAGGATTAAAGGTCATGGTGAAATGATATCAATGATAGGACTTGCTATGACACTGCTCTCCTCAGGAGTAAGAATTGCCAATTCTGTTGAGTAGCATGTACAGTACAAGAGCACAGATTACAGGCTGGCATTTAACCAAAGAAACAGAAAACTGCATTTATGAGAAGTGTCAGAAATAAGATTACCAATACGCTTAATTCAAACCTGGGCAGAACGAAGTACGCGAGGAAATTCGTTATCCTGAAAGTATAGTAAAACATGACGGACGAAGAAAGGAAGACGTGAAGCAGACTACTACAAGCAAAAAGAACACTCCTGAACAAAAGCAGTCAAGTAGTATGTACCATAGGCCTTAATCTGAGGAGAAAATTTCTGAGAACATGTGACTAGAGCGCAATAGTTTATTCACAGTCCGAAAACCGGAAAAGAAGACAATCGGATCGTCTGAAATGTGGTAGTGTAGAAGGAATTTGAAAATTAAGTGAACTCATGAAATGAGAAATTGCGAGGTACTTCAAACAATCGCCAAGGAGTTAGGCTGACGAGAAATCCTGCGCTGCAGCAAGCACTCGCTATAGATCAGCTCTCAACAATTGCTCTGTTCTATATTCAAAGAGTGTTGTTTGTGACTTACGTAATGTTCGGAGTCGTTACAGAGTATACAAACAGCCGTAACATGTGCATGTCACAGACGATATCCTATAATGTGATTTACATTAGGCATATGTGTACTATATGGTTCACTTACCTTTTATAGTACTGACTTGTCATTATCAGTCTCAGTCATTCACGTCTGATACTTAAAACTTTGTTTTTAGTTATGCTTGCGAAGTTTAACTGTGGCACCACACATATAACACATATAATATATTTACATGGTCTTGCTTAATAAAGTGCTTGTAAACAAGTTGCAAATATCCTTATAAGAAGTAAAAACATCGCTCTCGCTGTATAAAGGCCTTTATTGAAACCTCGACCGGTTTCACACCAGCGTAGGCGCATTCTCAGGTGATATAAACATGGATTAGAAAGGAAGTACTTTACAATTTTTCTTTTTACACTAGATTAGTAAATATTGTTATATGGAATACATGAGTCCTCTATTTTAGATACTTGGTCTGTAACATTATTTTACGCCTTTCTGAAGTCTCTTCACATCCTTCTCACTGATAAATTACAACCCGCTAGAAGCGTGTGTCAAACAGATAAAAAAGAGGATGTCCCTAAAACAAGAGAAAACGAATTTTTGGTGCGGAGAGTACAAAATAAGCACCGTAAGACTCGCGGTAAAAGATTTATACAACGAGAGCGGTGGTTTATGCTTCTAAAAAAATGTGGACATTTGGCAGGGGTTTTCTGCAACTAAAATAACATGTAAAAAACATGCAAGTAGTAGTAATTTCGGTTGAGTTATTAGATTTTCAAGAAGCAGTTTTCTAGGTATGTGGCAACGATCGTTACTGAGTGCTGTCGTCCGCTTATTAACAGAGGCAGCAGCTGCGGGCTAGGAGGTCCACTGGCTGTTCATCGATTGAGACTCCGATAGACGTATGAGCTACGGAGAGAGAGCTTACGGGATTCTACGAAGTACTATTGTCTGCTGTAGCCCAAATGAACTGGCAACTGGCATGCTTACCTATGATCGCAGATAGAGATTGCTTTTCTGCATGCCTCCTCAGCTCTTTGAAAATTCATCTTGACCAAATGTGTAAGGGTGTATATACATACAGAGCTAATACTTCGTAGACCGGTCACAGTATTTCTAGCTAAAGCTCCCCTTCTATTGCTGCTACGATTAGGTGTTACCTCTCTCGTTCCCTGTACTCCACCAGCTCGGTGCGACCTACCTGTCTTCCAAATTCTGGTTACAAACAGGAGAAGTAAAGTGTGGCACCAAGAAGTGGATAAAGGCAGGTAAAATCGGAATATTTATGTTACTAGCTAGAAGAGCTTCTGCAGTATACGACAATGTCGTTACGTGAGGTACGATCAAGGACTCGAATTAGAAGCTATTGGTATCATATAGTGTGACCGTTGAAGGTCATACACATTTTAGTGGCTATTGACAGAGAGTAATTCTGAGCTACAGGCAGGAAAAACTGTTAGAACGGATATTAGGCTTGCACAGGTCAGCAGCATTTTATTTTAGCAGTCGAAAAACGAGGAACTGTTTTGATTACTTTCAGTTACTATTGAAAAATACAAGCAACAAAAAAAAAAAGAAATTAAATTTATTACATTATTCACAGTAATATTTGTAATATACTACATTATCTTTGGCATGTATTTTGGTCCTTAGGGGTGTCAAAATTTTATTAAGAGACTATTATGGTTCAAATGGCTCTGAGCACTATGGGACTTAACATCTATGGTCATCAGTCCCCTAGAACTTAGAACTACTTAAACCTAACTAACCTAAGGACATCACACAACACCCAGTCATCACGAGGCAGAGAAAATCCCTGACCGGGCCGGGAATCGAACCCGGGCGCGGGAAGTGAGAATGCTACCGCACGAGCACGAGCTGCGGACTAGACTTTTATGGTATTAGTTTTCATGAAAAGCAAAAATCCATTACAACAACGAATTACTTTTACAGCGTAATGATATGTATCTTACAGTTGCGATTAAGTAATTTTGAAGCCGTTAACAGAATAATTCTCCAGTGACTACGTATTAATATGCATACTAGCACTCCATGAGTTACATGAGTCAAGAATATTTTCAGAGAAATTTCGAGCTCAGTGAAAAATTAGGTCAAAAACCATGGCGTCATGCTACACACAGACGTTCGTCAATATCACTAGTTAACAATTTTAAACTTTTTTCCTTGATCTTGATTGTAAATGGGTGGGTTTACCTAATTTTGGGGTGCTGAATACTCTGGTAAAATCAGCTTCTTTTTATGGTGTCACATTTCCTAGATACGCAGAAGAACAAGTAAAAAAATGTAGTCATTCAGAACTTTTGAAATCAATACTTGTTTGTATGTGTATATGGGCAGGATGCCAATAAAAGGTGCAAATTATTTCAGAAGATATTTTCACTTTCAGTCGACTTTGGTTTTCGAAAAATGCGACGATAGAGCTCTTCTTTATTTTTTTCCATTTCGTCACTCTCCATAACAAGAACCCAGCAGTAGTCACTCATCATCCAAGGGTCCCAATGGCCTTGGTAACGGTGTTCCAAGGTAACAATGTCTTGGTGAAAGCGTTAACCATGCTCATCGCTTACGGATCTCAAATTTTCCGGAAAGAAATCAAGGTGAGAACGTAAAAAGTGAATTTTAAGCGACATTCTACACCCACATGTTCTTATAGTTGACAAACATATCATTCACAATGGTAACACAGTTCTTGTCATTTCTATTGCCCTAAAAGCCCTTCACAATTGCTTTAAAAGAAGACCAAGCAGCTAATTCACTGTCTGTGAGTTTGGTATCAAAGGTTGGATCTTTCAGAAATTTTATTATTTGTGATACCACAAATATATCCTCTTTCAACTTTGCCTCACTAGGGAAACTTTTCTCTTAAATGACTGAAGGCCTCATGTTCTTTATCCAGAACCTTTTAAAAATTCTTGATAAGGCTAACTTGATATGAAGGGAAGGCAAAATGGCTATATCTTGCTCAACCAATGGGGTCTTGTTCACATTTATGTTTCCAGGAACATGTGACTTACTTATAGGCCAATTCTTGACTGTATATTGGTTCTTGGTGTCACGGCTGTCCCAAAGGCACAAAAAGCATCAGTATCTCGTGAATACAGCCTGTAAACCTGTACGGAGTGCAACAACTTTTACATCACAGCAAAGTTTCCATTCATGATCCTTATATTTGATTGCCTCTAGCGGCAAAGCTATGGTTTCATAAGTTTCTTTCATGTCTACTGCGTAAGTCGAAAATACCCGTGGAAATGCATTGCCATTATGCAGTAGCACTGCTTTCAACCAGGTTTTAATGGAATCAATAAATAGTCGTAACTCATGTGGATTATCGCGTACACCTAGCTGCATCATCACCCTATTGACATCTCTATATAGACACACTGAATTCTGCATATCGAAATATTGAGAGAAGGAAGCACCTCTTGACATGAAACGGAAAATTTGTGTCCCTGAAGCTAGAATGTACAGTTCCTGCAGTCTCGACCCCAAAGGTTCAGCTTGCTGTTTCGAAAGTTTTAGACCACCACCAAATCGAAAAAAAAATGGTTCAAATGGCTCTGAGGACTATGGGAATTAACATCTGTGGTCATCAGTCCCCTTGAACTTAGAACTACTTAACCCTAACTAACCTAAGGACATCACACACATCCATGCCCGAGGCAGCACTCGAACCTGCGATCGTAGCAGTCGCGCGGTTCCGGACTGAGCGCCTTAACCGCTAGACCACCGCGGCCGGCCACAACCAAATCGTTATCTGCTTTTGATTAAAGAGCTGAGGCGAATTGTCATGATGCTGAGGACAGTGCCCTTCTATATGTTCAATACTTTGTGACTCATTTGACATGATGTTTGGTTCCGTGGCTTTCAAGTTACAGAGAGGAATAGGCAACCCGTCATCATTTGGCACAGGCAAATGCACTGAAGATACATTTTATTACTTTATTTTATATATAGTTTTGCTTGAATATCCCTAAATATTTGCAAGACAGAATTAACAGTCTGAATAATCGTCACGAGGCTTACACCACAGCATCGGAACAGCGAATGGCATGGCTCGGCGTTTTCTTTCAACCACTGTAGTACAATTTATGCAGACAATATGAGGTGCACCAACAGGACAATCAAAATACAGTTTATATGCTTTCTTAACCAAATCAGTGATTGGTTTTCTTTGAAATTTTGGAGAGAATTTCCCACACACGTTACAAAAGTTGTCGGTTTGGTGTAGACAGCAACGAAATTTACTAGTTACCATTTTTATTAGTGTATGTTTTAAACACAAAAAGTTTCCACTATCTTTCACGGGGAACACTCACTGAGGATCTCTTTCACACCACTGGATTACCACAACAACCATTTACTGACGATTCGTAGATCTTTTAGCTCCCTCTGCAAATCAAAAACAATTACACATCAAAAGAGAAGAACAGCAAAAATCTAAATACTGAATATGAAGAATAAAAAACCTTTAGAAACTCAAAAATGGTACGTGCTAGAACATTTTGGAAGGTATATTCGGATTCTACACATTAAAATACATACTAGTTGATGTATCACATCCCAGATGCAAAATGGCTTTTGACTAGTTTATTCATACATGACGAGGTGATGTTTATGTTATTTCGGCTACATGTGCTACACAAGGGAGAGAGAGAGAGAGAGAGAGAGAGAGAGAGAGATGGAGGGAGAGAGAGAGAGAGAGAGAGAGAAATCCATGTACAGATTGTGACCTGTGTTCTGGTAGTCGGTCGTAAATCGCACGCTTGATTGCAAACATAGGCTCTGTGTACAGGGTAGATACTGCTACGTATAGTAATACTCTCGGTAATTCGCCAGTATGTAAATGATAAGCGCTCTAGCATATCGGTTGTACGTTACAGAAGCCATATTAACACTTTTCTGCTAACTTCTACGTAACTCGCTCTGCCTGGTTTTACATGACTTTAGTTTCGGATGACTAGCAGCTATGTGTGTGACGTGCATACATAACTCCACAACAACACAGATCAATTACTTTCAGGTCGCCTTGATAAGAGCACTGTAATTAAGTGTGCTGATGTATTTAGGATATAACTTGACAGTTTACTCTCATATACATCGTAAGACGGCTTTCTGTCTTAACGGCTTGTAACTGGAAAATGCCCTCCTTTCCTGAAACTTGTGACGAAATTCTGTTCACACTATTGAGCATCGCTTTACGTATTTCATCTTGTCCTGATTCCCGTATCTCATATTATAAAAATTAAGCTTCAAGTAGGTAATCAAATTCAAATAGAATTGATCTATATTTAATTTTTAGAACCTTGGTATGCAAATGCAGTACACTGTTGATACCAATCATTTCCTTCTCTCTCCCTCTTCCCTCCTCCGTCCTCCTGTCCTTCCGTCTCTCTCTGTCTAATGCGTCCCGCACTTTAGGGGGGAAAAGGAAAGAAAACAGACAAAAAATTAATCTCAGGCGGAGTCTATAAGCCGGAGCATTATGTGGCGGGGGAGCGGCTGTTGACTGTTGAAAGCCAACTCCCCAGCGAAATCTTCCCCGGGTTCGGTGCGGTGGGGAGGGGTAAATCCCCAATAACGGGGTGCGCGGCGCGGCGCTGCAGCTAGCTACAGCTGGCTACAGCTAGTCCGCCACCCACGCCCCCCGCCGGGCCCGCTAATTAAGTCGGACGGGACGGGGCGGGACGCCTACGAGAGCAGGCGAGGCGCCGGAGATGCAGCCTGCTGGCCCCGGTTGAGCGAAGTGGCTGCAGCGGAGGAGCACCGGGTCCACAACACGATGCTCAGGGCCGCTCTCTGCCGTTGTTTTCTTCAGCGTTTCCAACTAACACTTTAGTTAATAAGTCATGGTTAAAGCTGTGATTTCACTACAGTTAACGAACATGTCCATACTCAAGAAAGTTTTCGGGTGCTTTTTCTGTTGCAACACATCCTGAACGCCAGTCATCAAATTTCTAGTTATTAATATTACGTGATACGTTGTCCTTCATTTACATCACTTCCAAGAAGTTCACACTTCAGTGTCCAGCCGAAGGTGCTTAGAACCACCTTCATACTTTTTCCCTAGAGTACGAATGTGGTTTACGAGTGGGTGTAATCAAAGAAATGAAATAAGAAAGTTGACAGGAATATATAAAGGGTCTATACAAGGAAGATGTTCTTGAGGGAAATATTAAGGAAGTGGACATAGATGAAGATGAGGTGGGAGATATGAAACTGCCTGAAGAATATGACAGAGCATTGAAAGACCTCAAGTCGAAACCAGGCTTCGGGAATAGACAATATTCCGGTAGAACTACTGATAGCCTTGGGAGAGCCAGCCATGAAAAAATTCTTCCATTTGCTGAGCAAGACGTGTGAGAGAGGTGAAATACCCTCAGTCTTCAAGAAGAATGTAATAATACCAATTCCTAAGAAATCAGGTGCTGACATGTGAAAGATACCGAACTATCAGTTTAGCAAGTCACGGTTGCAAAATACTAACACGAATTCCTTACAGGCGAATGAAGAAACTGGCAGAAGCCTATCTCGCAGAAGATCAGTTTGGAACATAGAAATGTTTGAACTTGCGAAGCAATACTTACCTTACCACTTGTCTTAGAAGATAGGTTTAGAAAAGACAAACGAACGTTTCTACGATTTGTGGACCTAGAGAAAACTTTTGACAATGTCAACTGGAATACTTTCTTTCAAGCTCTAAAGGTGACAGGGGCAAAATACAGGAAGCGAAAGGCTATTTACAATTTGTACGGAAACCAGATGCAATTATAAGAGTCGATGGTCACGGAAGGGAAGCAGTGGTTGACAGGGGAGTGAGACAGAGTTGGAGCCTATTTCTGATGTCATTCAATCTGTATGTTGACCAATCACTAAAGGAAACAAAAGAAAACTTTGGAGTAGGTATTAAAGTGCAGGGAGAAGAAATAAAAGCTTTGAGGTTTGCCGATGACATTATAATGCTCACAGACAACAAAGGACTTGGAGAGCAGTTGAACGGTATGGGGTGTCTTGAAAACTAGGATATAAGACGAACATCAACAAAAGCAAAACGAGGCTAATTAATGTAGTCGAATTAAATCAGGTGATGCCGAGGGAATTATATTAGGAGATGAGACACTTAAAGTAGTAGATGAGTTTGCTATTTGCGGAGCAAAATAACTGATGAGGGTTGAAGCAGAGAGGATGTAAAATGTAGATTGGCGATGGCAAGAAAAGTGTCTCAGAAGAAGAGATATTTGTTTAAATTGAGTATAGATTTAAGTGTCAGGAAATCTTTTTTCAAAGTATTTGTATGGACTGTAGCCATGTATAAAAGTGAAACATGAATACAAACTGATTATACAAGAAGAGAATAGAAGCTTTTGAAAAGTGGTGTTACAGAAAAATCCTGAAGATTAAATGAGATCACGTAATTAATAAGGAAGTATTGAACAAAATTGGAGAAAAGAGGAATTTGTAGCACAACTCGACTAGAAGAAGGGACTGGTTGGTAGAACACATTCTGAAGCTCAAGGATCACCAGTTTCGTACTGTAATGAACGTGGAGGGTAAAAAGCGTAGAGGGAGAGGAAGAATGAATACAGGAAGCAGATTCAGAAGGATGTAGGTTGCAGTAATTGTTGGGAGATGAACAGGCTTGCACAGGATAGAGTAGCATGGAGAGCTACATCAAATTCGTCTTTGGTCTGAAGACCACAACAACAGTACGAATGTGGTGTCTGTTTATTTGGACATTTTCGGAAGAACAGACACCACATAAACAATTCATGCGAGAATGGCCAATAATCCGTTGAGTGCGGATACACAGCAAACTAAAACTCTTACGGTAATCGGCGAAATGCTGGGAGCAATGAGAATAGTGGGCAGGGGGTAATACATAAGTAGTGTATGGATAAGCTGATTATTTGGGTCCGACGAGTGACTTGTTACAGTGGTCCGTGCAGTTACCATGCGCAGTGTGTCCGGTTGGCGCAGTCGTCAGCGCATTTGCTTGGTAAGCAAGAGATCCCGGTTCCAGTTCCAGTCAGGCGCAAATTTTCAACTTTTCTCGCTCGTTTAGAATAGCGCTGACCGGTAGCTAATATCTTTAATTCCTCTGTGTCTTGACTTGTCTACTGTTGCACGCTCTAACAGCGCATGGGGAAAAAGCACACTTAAATCACTTCGTACGGGCTCTGATAGCCCTTGTTTTACTATGATGATAATTTATTGCTGTTGGCGACGATGAAATATTTTCACAGTGAAAGGAAAAACTTGCTTATTGACATGTCGTGTAGACATCTCGCAGCAACCACTTTGTTTTAATGACTGAAACACCAACCCGCTTATCATATGCTCGACACTGTCTCTCCTATTTTATAATAATACAAAAAGAGCACTTTTTCGGTGACATCCGATAATCCCATCTGTAAAGATCCCATACCGTACAGCTGCACTCCAGAAGATAGTGGACAAGCGTAGTGTAGGCAGTCTCTATATTAGACTTGTTGCATAGTTCTAGTGTTCTGAGAATGAAACGTAGTCATTACCTATGCGATCACTCAAATTTTAGTTATTCGAAATTGTAATTCCATGGTATTTAGTTCAATTACTAAACAATTGCTACTTCTCGCCCCATACATATATCTTGTCTAAGTCATATTGCATTTCATTTTCATTGTCTGATTACTTGACTGGGGGGGGGGGGGGGGGTTAATGATACTATCACTGCAAACAACCTAAGAGGGCTTCTAAGATCGTCTTCTAAATCGATTATATAGATGGAAAAGCAGAGGGCCTACAGCCCTTCCTTGGGGAACACCGGACATTATTCCTGTTTTACTCGATGACTTATTTCCATCGATTACTACGTACTGTGACTTTCCTGAGAGGAATTTACGAATCCAGTAACACAACTGAAGCGATACTCAGTAGGCACGCAGTTCCGTTAGAAATATCTTCTGAGGAAGGGTGCCAACAGTCTTCCAGTAATCTATAACTATAAAATGAATTTGAGATTTTCTGTCGATAGTACTCATCACTTCCTACAAATAAAAGGCTCGTTGTGTTATACAGGAATGTTATTTTCTGAATCCGTGCTGACTATGTCTAAATAGACCGTTACCTTCCAGGAAATTAATAAAGTTCAAACAAAACACCAATATAGTACTGCAAATTGACATTAGTGATACAGCTCTTAATTATTATGTGGATTTCTCCTATTTTCTTTCTTGGATAATGGTGTGGCCTATGTTTCTACTTCAGTAGTATTACCTTCACGCAGTTAGTATTCCTTGCGGCAAACAAAATATAGTTTATTTGTAGTTACAAAATGGTTCAAATGGCTCTGAGCACTATGGGATTTAACATCTGATGTCATCAGTCCCCTACACCTTAGAAAAACTTAAACCTAACTAACCTAAGGACATCACACACATCCATGGCCGAGGCAGGATTCGAACCATTGACTGTAGCGGTCGCGCGTTTCCAGACTGAAGCGCATAGAACCGATCGGCCACAGCGGCTGGGTGTTGGTAGTTACACAGGATAGTGATGGCATAGCTCATTTTATCTTCAATCTTAGTGATTCTACCACGGGAAGGGTAATTTTAGTGACACTGAGAAAACGAATTAGAGTGACATAGTGACAGTCACAGAAAGCGAATAGGTCGAATGTTACAAGCGAGAACGTTACGATTACAACCACACTTTCACTTTGGTGAAGTTCTAAAGGTCCAAGTAGACATTGCAACAGTTTTAATTATCAAGGCCGCTAACATAAGTATTTAAAATTGTCATTCAAAGTGGCATGCTCGAGTTTCTACGCGGGTATGTTATTTTCGCAGAAAATGTTGACGCATGTCTTGTGACAAACCTGGTGTTATTGTAACGGGCAACAGCAATTCTTGCCAGCAACAAAAAGTCTTTTCCGAAAATCCACTTCACTTACGACAGATGTCTCGTACACGAGAAGTTCCATATGACGCCTCAATAAGAAATCACACGTGATCAGATGAGATGAAAGAGCTTGCCAAGTATGAGGAGCTTCTTATCCATTTTTCAGAAATTATTTGACGTAGGTTTTCACATATAAGATGCCAGTTTCTATAAGGCAGCTGTGGTTAATAATATAGTAAATTCTTGTAGGTGAACACGTAATTTTCTTCTATCCTAGAGAGGTAACTTTCATTTTTATCCAACTACCTCATCCCATGTGGCGACAGATGAAGTTCATCTCACTTTCATACATCCATGAATGATTAGGCTTATACGAATCCTCCGGTTGTATGCACATGCAAATGCAGTCAGTATAACGGGCAAATCTATACTGGAAAGCAACCAAAAAGGACTTACCATTGACATCAATAAACAAGCATATTACACTGAAGCGCCAAAGAAATTAGTACAGGCATACGTATTGAAATACAGAGATATGTAAACAGGCAGAATACGGAGCCGTGGTTGTAGCTATAATGGCAGCGTATCAAGATTTAAGTGCCTTTGAACGATGTGTTATAGTCGGCGCACGAGCGATGGGTCACAGCATTTCCGAGGCAGCGATGAAGTGGGTTTCTCCCATACGACCGCCGGCCGCTGTGAGCGAGCGGTTCTAGGCGCTTCAGTCCGGAAATGCGCTGCTGCTACGGTCGCATGTTCGAATCCTGCATCGGGCATGGATATGTGTTAAGTCCTTAGGTTGGTTAGGTTTAAGTAGTACCTAGTGTAGGGCACTGATGACTTCAGATGTTAAGTCCCATAGTGCTTAGAACCATTTAAACCATCTCCCCTATGACCATTTCACAAGTTTACTGTGAATATCAGGAATCCGGTAAACATGAAATCTCCGACATCTCTGCGGCAGGAAAAAATCCTGCAAGAACGGGGCTAACGACAACTGAAGAGAATCATTCAACCCGACTGAAGTGCAATCCTAGCGCGAATTGCTGCGGATTTCAAAGCTGTACCATCAACGGGTGTCAGCGTGCGAACCATTCAACGAAATATCATCGATGTGAGCTTCCGGAGCCGAAGGCCAACTCGTGTATGCTTGATGACCGCACGGCACAAAGTTTTACGCCTCACCTGTGCCCGTTGATACCGACATTGGGCTGTTGATAAATGGAAACACGTAGTCTGGTCGGAAGAGTCTCGTTTCAAATTATATGTCGAGCAGATGGACGTTATGGGTATGCAGACAACCTCACGAATCCATGTACCCTGACACAGACTCTGTATTGGCGTGTGCAGTTGGAGTGATATGGAACCCCTGATAATGCTCGATGCGACTCTAACAGGTGACATGTACGTGAGCATTCCGTCTGGTCACCTGAAGCCATTCATGTCCATTGTGCATTCCGACGGACTTGTGCAATTCCAGCGACGCCCCACATGCCCAGAATTGCTCTAGAGTGGCTCCAGGAACACTCTTCTGATTTTAAACACTTCCTCTGGCCAACGAACTCCCCAGTTATGAACATTATTTAGCATATAGGGGATGCCTTGCAACCTGCTGTTCAGAAGAGAACTTCACCCCTTCGTACTCTTACGGCTTTATGGACAGCCCTGCAGGATTCATGGTGTCAAGTCCCTCCAGAACCAATTTAGACATTAGTCGAGTCCATGATGTTGTGGCACTTCTGCGTGCTCACGGGGCCCACCACTATACTACACAGGTGTTCCTTTTTCTTTGGCTGTTCAGTGTGATTCAGCACCTGAAAAGTGGGGGACTTGATTTTTTCTCAAATATGTATACTGAATGTGTCCGCTGGATGCAATATTTGTGCCTTGTCTAGTGAGGATGAAAATTCTATGCAATCTAAAGAGTTTTCTGCGCAGTTACGAAGGAATGATGTCTCGTCATATGTGTAACAGCGCCAGTTGTAGGGTAATGAAAGCCTGCTTATAACTGATGAGGAGGGAAATAAACAGCATGTAAAATCACTCACACCTGGAAGAAGGGTGTTGTAGCTTCCCTATATTTAGTCACAAATATTTTACAAAAAAGAGTGACACGTAAGATTGGCTAGCGAAAAGTCAGTAGAGTTGATCCACTAAGAGGACGCTTAAGCATACTAGCAATGGAGGTATTAGTAAGCAACAGAGTACGCATTTCACGAAAGATTAGTGCAGGGGGTAAGGAAACAACTGTATTTTTATTTGCGTGGTCTTCAGTTTTACAAACAACGATAACTGTCCAAAAAAATTTCACATCATTTGAACAATGTCACTAAAGAAATTGGCTTGTTTTCCGCGAACAAGACTGCATGATGAAAGATTGAGTTGAAAGCCTCGTCCACTCCACTACATAAGCTCAACCCGATTCACAGACTTCGAACTCTGTTCTACGTGGTGTGTTAATAAAATGGGTGGAATTATTATGCGTGAAACGAACACCAGAATTAGAATGCCTTGTGGTTAATGCAGGAAACTATAATAGCTGTGCTCTCCCGACCTGCCAGAGTGTCGTGCGATAAGCAGTTAAAGCGACATGTGCCTCCACCGAGAGCTGCGTCATTAAAATACTGAATATACACCATGAATTCTAAAGCAGATCCTGGTCCTTTCCAACTGTTGACAGCCAGGACCTGATCGGCAGTCACTCCAAAGCACTCTGTTCACCCTGCCGCGTGTCAGACCAAAGACAGTCGCATAAAGCGTAACACCGACAGACTCAAGCATGCACCTCTGGAAGTTCGGTCGTTTACAATAACTTACGGTATACTTACGTTTACTGATAAAGTACTTACTGAAGCGTCCATATCCATACGCGCAGGGCTGTCTCTTCAAAGTCTGAGGTCTTTACAGTTCATAAAACTAACTGAATTTTCCGTCGCTGCAAGGCAGAACATAATAATACTATTAAAAAGGAAAATAATTCCTAAAGTACTGAAATATGGTATTCACTTGGTTGCCGTCGCCGGCCGTTGTGGCCGAGCAGTTCTAGGTGCTTCAGTGTGGAACCGCGCGACCACTACGGTCGCAGTTTCGAATTCTGCCTCGGGCATGGATGTGTGTGATGTCCTTAGGTTAGTTAGGTTTAAGTAGTTCTAAGTTCTAGGGGACTGATGATCACAGATGTTAAGTCCCATAGTGCTCAGAGCCATTTGAACCATTCGGTTACCATCCGACTTTCAGCTCCTCCGGCCATCTTCAAGTGACGTGAAAGTTGCAAACACTGGTAATCATGAAGTGCGACTTCACAGATATTATTTCTATAAAATATTCAAAAATGACAGAGTGTTTACGTTGGATAAAACTGCATTTTCGCTGATATAGAAATACTTACATTATCTAAACAAGACAGTAATCATAATTTTTATGTACAGATACAATTCAACAACCGATGAGAAATAACGTCAATTGACAGTTTGAATCTAGTATATAGAAAATTTTATGTTTTTTCTCACATGTAAATAATTACACTAACTAAAAAGGGAGGAATATCAAAGTTTATATGTGGAGATACATTTAACAACTAGATTCAGGCTCTAAACTGATTTTGTTTCTTTCCAATTGTTAAATGTATTTAACCGTAACATATTTGTTTACCCTCATTTTTGTTTAATGTAATGATTTCTGTGTGAAAAAAAGTCATGCTTTCCTATGCGAACTCAGACACTTCTGTATATTCTGTACAAATAACATCCGTATAAGACCCGAAACACGTTTATCTCTGTGTACGACATTCAGTTGTCACCTAAAAATGGCCTGACAAGCCGGTAGGCAAATAAATGTAATTTCGCAGACCAGTGGGAAGCGTTTTCCCTTTTAATATCCTCATAAGTCGTGGTGATGCTTTATCGTTTGATTGTGGTATGACTTTGTTATTTTTACTAACCGTCGAGTAGTCGTGGAAGCATCGTGCGCCTCAAGTATATTGTATGTAACTTTTTACCCTTACAACAGATTACATTTTATTTAGTTCCAGTAGACACCAGCTTTCTACTTTCGTAACCATGTACAACGTCATTTGATTTTCTAATCCATTGTACACGTCGACTTGAGAACATAAACTACTTTCTTATAGGCGTTTACAATAATACTGATACTGCCACACTACACTTGACGCGTTAATGGAGTGTCCAGTCTTTATCCTTCAAGATGTACTCCTACACATGGTTCAATTTGCGCTTCCTTCATTGTTTCCAAGTACGTACATAATCAATCAATTTATTGAGAAGTACAAACAATGATTGGTGGCTTCTAATATTACATTACCATACATCTCATTAAGTATCATTAGTCACTTAAAAGTAGACCCTATATTTCTCTGACTTCTTTATATCAGATACATACATTTATTCTTCTCAAAGATTCTTTAATCTTTTTAAAAGTTATTGCTACACGTAAACCAATTGCCGATCTCTCTCTCTCTCTCTCTCTCTCTCTCTCTCTCTCTCTCTCTCTCTCTCTCTGTGTGTGTGTGTGTGTGTGTGTGTGTGTGTGTGTGTGTGTGTGTGTACAATACGGACATAAAGAGAAAAGAAGAGCGGTATATATAAAGATAATCTGCGAAGAAACTGTGGAGCAGGTGCAATACAACGCGAAAGCTATAAAAAGATCTATACATTTAAACCGAGACTGCTACGCTGGTTGATAGCATGTCATCCGCAGAGATGGGACCGCTGTATTTCTTACCTCTTGTAGCATTTCACGAGGTGATAAAATTGGGTTTCCCGCACCACATGCGTATGCCATGTGGGCGCGCTCTTAACATCCATATAAAATTTTTATTATGAGAAGTCAATAGAAGGAAACCAATCGGCGTCACAATAGAGTCACTGACAAAAATGTGAAGACTTTACGTAATGATTAACACTGCAAAGTAGCGCATTGAATACAGAAAATAAATCGGTGATTTTATTTTCTGTTGCAAATAAAGTGTGTTTCGTTAGTTATCATCATTCCATTTAGGTATTTTGCTGTTACCTACGCTCTCTTCTCACACTCTCCATTAATTCAGTTTTCTATTTCCCTTTGCTTTTTGCCCCAATATGTCATTTTCCTTCAGATATGTAGAGGAGACTATTGTTTCTAAAACACTTGGCATTGTTTTATTTCTATAGTGACAGTCTATCTCTGAGTTAGTGTTGAGTTATTGCAAGAAATAATTTGTCGTTTACGAAGCCAAGAAATTGGAATTTTTTTTCAGGATATCATTAAAATGAGAGCTTTGTAATATAAGTTTTCAAGTAGTCATGAATCTATCTAGAACAATATCTAGTAATGACATAAGTCTAAAAATGTTGGCTAATTAATTGTTTCAATAATTTATCAGAAAAGCACAGAAGAGAAATTGGATACTGGAGGAGCCCTGTCTTGACTCAGACATTTACTTGTTTATTTCTATGATACATTGGTTTATTCGTCTTATGTTACAGTGAGTAAGAATCATTTCCATTTGTAAAATAACCATTCTAAGACTATGTAGATGTGTTTTTTATCATATAAAATATTCTTACAGTGTAGACTGTGAATATTAAGTTGATGTTTTAATTTAATTATCTTCTTGAAGGGGAGAAGTATTGCAAATCCGTATCACTCGCTTGTCACCCATTTCAGTGAAACTGTTCACGTTAGATTAGCGATTAATTATTATTATTATTATTCGTCTACTTTTGAATCATTGGTACTACCCTGCTTTTTACCAAGCAAAAGTCAGCAACATCCATTGAGATCCGGTTTGAGAATTAGATAGATCGCTAATGTCTGTGGAGACCATTATATCTCTAAGGCGAGTAGTTCTTTGGAAGTAGCCGTTTTTGGCGAATAACGCTACGTGCTACAGACACCCAATAAACACGACAGCCGTGCCTTACCTCCTTAAGCCGACTTCCCCATGGAGCCAGCTTTGCCGACTGCTCATAAACGCAGTGTACAAAAAATCTGACAGGCCAGGAGACATCAGACTAATAGCATGTAACACCACCAACAGCCCTAATATTAGCTTTATTTCGGCGGAGGAGAGATGCCAAAAGCTCCTGCAGATACGCGATAAGTATCGGACGCTACTCACTGATAATTATTTCCCATAGAGCTACTAAATTAAGTTGATGCTGACTTCTTGTCTCACCTGCTATTCGAAGGAGGGCGAAACATTTTCTTAGCTACGTGAGAGATCGTCAATCCAGGAACGTGTTCATGCAGAGCGATGCCCATGACTACTGCCATCTTGGAACACAAAAATCAACATATTCATGAGTATGAAGAAGAAAGGCACAAGAAGACTGTGCAGGAGAGACGCTCAGTAGCTCGGTACGGGCTTTTGTTATAGTTTCGAGAACATACATTCACCGAAGAGTCAAGCAGTATATTGGGCCCTCCTACGTATATCTCGCGACGAGACCATGAGGATAAAATCAGAGAGATTAGAGCCCATAGAGAAACATGACGACAATCCTTCTTTCCACGAACAATACGAGACTGGAATAGAGGGGAGAACCGATAGAGGTACTCAGGGTACCCCCCCGCCACACGCCGTCAGATGGCTTGCGGAGTATGGATGTAGATGCAGATGTAGATGTAGAACCGCGCGACCGCTACGGTCGCAGGTTTGAATCCTGCCTCGGACATGGATGTGTGTGATGTCATTAGGTTAGTTAGGTTTAAGTAGTTCTTAGTTCTAGGGGGCTGATGACGTCAGAAGTTAAGTCCCATAGTGCTCAGAGCCATTTTTTTAGTGAAGAAGAAAAGAAGATAAAGATTGTATACCAGATACAAGAATCACTAGAGCCATAAAACAATATAAATCGAGAGGCAAAATATCTTTAGGAAACAAATGAGGAGATTGATTGACCAGTTTTGGAGGAGACAGAATGAACTAAAAGGCCCAATCCTAGATGGAATGATTATGACAACATCCCAGAATCACCTCTGGTCTGAATTACGCCCTCCATACTCTGTGGTTCAAACGCATTGTTCCGAGCCTGTGCACTCGGCCCTTTGCATAATTCGAAAAAGTTAAATTCATAGCTCTTCGTATTCCATCGCATGCCTCAATTCAGTTACTGTCCAGTGTCCGTGTTGGTTTGCTCACTGGTGCGTTATGTACAGCTATTAGCAATGACGTTTAGCGAGGTATCTGACTCCGGCTGTCCATTGCATGTAGTTCCCTTCACAATTTTTGGTCGGAATGTAGTTGAAGAGTATCACCTTTCACTAACAAGTGCAATTCCTGTTGGGTTTGAAATCTCACTGAGAAATGGTGACGCATTTGGAGAACGAAAAATTTCCTCTATAAAGGTCAACGTGGATTATGCTAGTAGAGATCTTACGAAACTGCACTTCCATGAGATCCATATCACTGTAGACAAGTTGATGCTGTGCTCCTCTACTTCAGGGAGGTATTTGAGACCGATCCGCATTGTCGTTAAGAGAAGAAAGATACAAGCTCAACAAGTACCCGACCATATTAGCGACTGGATTCAAGACTTCCTCCGAAATAGAAGTCAAGACGACAGAGGTGAAAGTAACTTCCGGAGTACCCCAAGATTCTTCTGGAGTACCCCAAGGATGCTGTTCACAGCGTGTATAAATGATCTAGTGAAAAGCGTCGGAAGCTCTTTAAGACTGTTCGCAGATGATGCAGTTATCTATAAGAAAGCTTCAACGCCAGAAGACAGTATCGATTTGTAGAATGACCTGCAGAAGACTGGCGATTAGTGCTGACTGGCAATTGACCCTAAGAGAAAATAAATGTAACGTTTTGCCTGTACGCAGAAAATGAAGTTCACTACTGTGCATGTACCCTACTGATGACAAATTGTTGGCAAAAGTAACCACTGTAGTACATCCAGTGGTAACTATTCAGAGCGTCCTTAAGTGGAATGGCCACGTACAGCAGTTGGCGCATACTTAAACTTTGTGTCCTGCCTTTCGGCAGGTCTCGTCATGGCGGAAGCCTCGTCCGAGACGTCCACCACATGAGCTTCTAGAGAAGTGATTCCACTGGTGGTTTTCCGTTGTCTTCTTTTGATGAAGATGAAATGATAATGAGGACAACACTTTACCCAGTCCCTGAGCGGAGAAAATCTCCTACCCAGCCGCGAATCGAACCCGGGCCCCTTGGCGTGATAGACCGCCGTGCTGACCACTCGGCTATCGGGGCGGACTGGTGCAAACAGCAGATACCAGACAGGGATTCACAGGAAGAATCTCAAGGAAATGTAACTCACCCCGAAGGAAGTGGCTTAGAATGAGCCAGTTTGGCGGACCCTTGAGTACTGTTCATCAGTCTGGGATCCTTACTAGGTAGAACTGATAGTAGGGATAGATAATATACAACCAAGAGTGGAGCGTATTGTCACGGAATCGTTAACTGGTGCGAGAGCATAACCGAGATGTTCAACAAACCCCAGTAGTTGACGTTACAATAAAGGTGATGTGCATCACGGAGAGATATGGAGTGAGCAGAAAAATTTCGAAATTTGTGGAAGTTCCTGTGGTTCCAAACTGCTGAGGTCATTGGTCCCTGGACCTACACACTACTTAATGTAACTTAAACCAAACTACGCTAAGGACAACACACACACCCATGCCCGAGGGAGCACTCTAATCTCCGACGGGGGAGCCGCTTGAACCATGCAAGGCGTCTGAGACCGCGCGGCTACCCCACGTGGCTCACTTCCCGGGCAGAGTCGGACAACATATTACTTCCTACTACATACATCTTACGAAATGACCATGAATTCAAGAAATTAGAGCTGATACACAGGCTTACCAACAATCATTCTTTTCATCCGCGAGTGGAACAGCGAAGACAGCGCAGTTAATGGTAGCAGAAGTACACTCCGCCACACAGCGTTAGGTGCCTTTCGAAGTACGATTTGGACGTAGATTTAGGATCACATCCGGCCTCTGTCAGAACCTTTTTACATCACTTTCCTTACGCCTTTTTACACTGCTGTGAGTGGTTCCCGACAGACACATTCCACAGACCACGTTGATACAGCAGTAGATAGAGTAACGTCCTTCAAGATGTGGTCTTGGGCACTCCGGCAAGTCTCCAAGTTCTGTCTTACTGTGCTGGTTCCGTACAACCGATTAGCAATGCCACGTTACTAATCTGATATGACTTACGTCAGCTGCGGGGCGTTGTATGACAAATCAGTTTGGTCTTTTAATATGGTGACTAGTGTTTGGTATTGAAAATTTAATATCCCCTTATCAGTAAAGGATAGCTTTCCAGTTTCGTGCTGGAGCCTTCTCCCGATCTGACAATCTCCAACCGGATGGATGTAAGTTTCCTTAGTGCCGTTTCTGCTCATTTTTAGCTCCTATTACAGTTTTCTTTTACTCTACTTGCCACCAGCCAGACCAGAACGTTCTACTGCAACAAGGTAGGGAGAGATTATCGAGCAATGAACAGAGCGGCAGACGGTGTCAGAGTATGGGAACGTGCTTGCTAGCGGTTGCTCTATCATGCTGGAGTACCTTAGAGACGGCAGGGAATATACTGAGCCTGGTGAAAGGCAGTACAATGTTGTTACTTATATCTACACTCCTGGAAATTGAAATAAGAACACCGTGAATTCATTGTCCCAGGAAGGGGAAACTTTATTGACACATTCCTGGGGTCAGATACATCACATGATCACACTGACAGAACCACAGGCACATAGACACAGGCAACAGAGCATGCACAATGTCGGCACTAGTACAGTGTATATCCACCTTTCGCAGCAATGCAGGCTGCTATTCTCCCATGGAGACGATCGTAGAGATGCTGGATGTAGTCCTGTGGAACGGCTTGCCATGCCATTTCCACCTGGCGCCTCAGTTGGACCAGCGTTCGTGCTGGACGTGCAGACCGCGTGAGACGACGCTTCACCCAGTCCCAAACATGCTCAATGGGGGACAGATCCGGAGATCTTGCTGGCCAGGGTGGTTGACTTACACCTTCTAGAGCACGTTGGGTGGCACAGGATACATGCGGACGTGCATTGTCCTGTTGGAACAGCAAGTTCCCTTGCCGGTCTAGGAATGGTAGAACGATGGGTTCGATGACGGTTTGGATGTACCGTGCCCTATTCAGTGTCCCCTCGACGATCACCAGAGGTGTACGTCCAGTGTAGGAGATCGCTCCCCACACCATGATGCCGGGTGTTGGCCCTGTGTGCCTCGGTCGTATGCAGTCCTGATTGTGGCGCTCACCTGCACGGCGCCAAACACGCATACGACCATCATTGGCACCAAGGCAGAAGCGACTCTCATCGCTGAAGACGACACGTCTCCATTCGTCCCTCCATTCACGCCTGTCGCGACACCACTGGAGGCGGTCTGAACGATGTTGGGGCGTGAGCGGAAGACGGCCTAACGGTGTGCGGGACCGTAGCCCAGCTTCATGGAGACGGTTGCGAATGGTCCTCGCCGATACCCCAGGAGCAACAGTGTCCCTAATTTGCTGGGAAGTGGCGGTGCGGTCCCCTACGGCACTGCGCAGGAGCCTACGGTCTTGGCGTGCATCCGTGCGTCACTGCGGTCCGGTCCCAGGTCGACGGGCACGTGCACCTTCCACCGACCACTGGCGACAACATCGATGTACTGTGGAGACCTCACGCCCCACGTGTTAAGCAATTCGGCGGTACGTCCACCCTGACTCCCGCATGCCCACTATACGCCCTCGCTCAAAGTCAGTCAACTGCACATACGGTTCACGTCCACGCTGTCGCGGCATGCTACCAGTGTTAAAGACTGCGATGGAGCTCCGTATGCCACGGCAAACTGGCTGACACTGACGGCGGCGGTGCATAAATGCTGCGCAGCTAGCGCCATTCGACGGCCAACACCGCGGTTCCTGGTGTGTCCGCTGTGCCGTGCGTGTGATCATTGCTTGTACAGCCCTCTCGCAGTATCCGGAGCAAGTATGGTGGGTCTGACACACCGGTGTCAATGTGTTCTTTTTTCCATTTCCAGGAGTGTATTATTTGAACACTGCTATACTCCTCCAGCCATATCGTTAACATTAGTTAAAATGATCGAAGGCTAATAATAATTTTATAAGGTCATTAATTATATTAAAAACTTGTATGAGGAGAACATTTTAACTTAGTCATAACTGCTGAAGCGTGATGAACCAGTCACAAGCGCGCATTGAACAGGCGGGCGCGAAACTGTTACTGCAAGTCGCTACGAGACTTCCTTCGGGCATGAGGTAGACCACGTACTTCGGGGCGGTCGTTTGGAATGCGATGCCGGTAATTATTCGCCGCAGTTACCGGTACCTCGAAAAACATTTGTGTGTAAGAACTTACTGGAATTTTTATGTCAGGCATGAACACGTGCAGTACTCACTGTTGACGGTACGGTGTAAAGCATTAGTGAAAAGTGTTTGTCGTTTTGAATAGTGCATAGTAAACAGTCTTGTGAAGTTTGGAACGCCTTGCAATACAGCGAGTCATTAGATGGTTTCTTGTTGCCCATGCTTTGATCATCTTCGGTTGAATTTGATTTCATGAATGAACATACTCAGGCTTCTACTTGCGTTTCTTGGTTACTATTAAATTTTAATGAATACATATCAAGTGGCATCGTATGAACGGATAAATCAATTCAGTAACACTGGATTTTCTCCCACAGTGTTATTTCAGTGTAGGACAGTTAGTTGCTTGCAGGGCAGATCAGGTGCCTACAAGGAGAAGAAGCAAATCGGTAAGAGACAACTTCAGAAGACGTTCGAAGCATATCAAAGTCAGTGATACTAGGGAAGTGAAAATACGTAGCCAAGAAACTTAAGAATTGGTAGAAGCTGGTTTTCTTGTAAGTTTGTTAGGGCATTTGATGGAAACCACCGTGTAACGGATAGGTAGGGGTACATTATAATAATAATAATGAACGACCGCCTTTTTCATTTTTCTTTATTTTAGCGTTACATTTTCTCTAGAGAGTATAAAAGACTATATTCTGCAATTACATTTATAGTTAACACAGAAAATCTCTTTTTGATGCTATTTTCATTTATTAAATTCAATTAAATTTTTTCTACCATTACCAATCGTTTGCTTTTATCAGTTTGTTACCCATTTATATAGAATTAAGAAGGTAGAGTTGATGAATGAACCTTTACTTCATTCGTCAACGATGAACTAGGGAACTAAAAATATTTAACCTCTCCTTAAAAGAGTGTCACTCTGTATTCGAATATAAGTTCAAGATAAAAATCCATCCGTGTGTCTCAATCGCCGGATGTATGTCTACCAAATGGGCACCATTTCCCGGAGTTGAGTGTCCTGGATCCACTTCAGTGATCCGGTCGCGAAAAAGGACCTACAGTTTAACGTGAGATCCAAACCACGTGCAGTTTCCGGCGGCCCTTCACATCATTGAAAGGTGAAGCCAACAGTATATTTCTACTATCCGACTGGGATTCGATCATGGAAACATCTCTGTTTCCATGCACGCTTTTTATCAGTGCACCACTATATCCGACAATTTCAAGATAAACTGAACAAAATGATGTAACGGCAAAACATTCGATTTTACAATAGGGAAGACGATGTTTCAAATCCTGTATCGGTGATCAGACTTGCGTCTTCCGTGGTTTCCGTAAATGACTTAATGAGTGGTGGTATGCATCAATTCATTAGGTTAACTACTGGTTTTCGTCCGTAACCCGAATTTCAGTTTAACCGGTAGTTACCACACTGACGAGACATCAAGTAATAATCTTCATTTTGTTGAAAGATGTAGCATGGGTTCGATCTCCGCCCAAAAATTTCGGAGATTTTTCAGGAGCGCTTCTAAGGACTTTGATATTAGAAATCCCTTTTCTCCGATATTCGTTGCAGAGTAATTAAATTTCGTTTGCTTGCTTAGACGAATTTATCTCTGTATCAGAAATATATCTTCGGTATTCACTGCGTGTGTTATTTGGAATCAAACTTGTTTCTTTTGACGGACGGTTTGTTGTTGGCAATACTACTGCCCACGTTTGTCTTCACCCTCAATGCTGCATCCAGTATTGCTCAGTTTGCTCTAAGGCTTGCCTTTCCATTGGTGATAATGCACGTTATACAAGCAGGAGCTTAGTGATGACAAGTTTCCAGGAACGCACCTCCTGTGTGTGTTGTCTGAATTGAACAGAAGATCGTCACAACAGCGCTATTCCGAACTGTTTGCGCTGCGACAGCGAATTACATGATAGTACTCTTGCGTTGTTTAAAAGTGGTAGTATTTCACTGCACTCTATATTAAGTGTTGTCCTTTGTTGTGCTGGTATTTTCACAGAAACAAAAGCACAGTGATAAACAACGGAACATATAGCTGTCACCAAAATACTGAAAAAAAAACTTGAATAACTTCCAAATTTTGTTGATGGCGCTGGTGTAATGCTATACGCAGTGGATAGTAACACTAAGGAATAATGGCACACAAAAAATACTTTTTTCTCATTCAAAATAAACATCTGTTGCAACAAGACTGTTCTAGATGCTCTGATAAAGTGAAGGGAATGGTCACTGAAGGCTCCTTTTTAAGTAGGTGCAAATATTTGTGTCAGACCTTCTTGGAAGTGTGTCAATATGTGAACTTGTTCAACATTTATCGAAACAATAATAGTTACGTACTATGTTCTAAATTTAACTGCTATCATCAATTCTCATCACTTTACATGATAAGTAGGTAGCCGAAAACCCGTTTATTGCAATATCACTAAGCAAATCGAAATACAAATTATTATTAAGATCGATATATTTCAGTGAAATTGCAGAAGATGCTCATATTGATTCCCAAGCTGCTCTGAACAAACACTGTACCTTTCCAACACTGATTTATAAATTATGTCGCAAATCTTCCTGGACTGCAGCTTTTCAAATTCTGATTGGATTCATTCTTTCAAATGCTAAAAATCACTATCTTCCATGAAGTTTTCGGATTGCAGCCGAATGACGTAGACTTCTTCCCACGATATTTAGAATAACGACCATTCAGTCATCTTCATGTCAGTATCTAGCACTGAAGATTGCTAGTTGAAATCGCTTTCAACCGAATAAGGCGTGGGACACGGGGATTTCTTTAATATTTCAACACAGGAAACATTTACAATTAGCCACACGTCCGGCAACAATTAATTTGACATCTAAATCTTAACTCCGCAAGCCCGCATTTCGACAGAGAGGTCGCATGTAATGTCATCATTCTGCCTGCACCTGCGCTTCATAGGTGGAACAATATTCGAAAAGAGCTTGTACTCGGCAGACGTCGCTCATGTAGCGGCTGCCTTAGCGAATGCGTCTTGTCACCAATTTTTTAATACATAGTTAGCGATGTGAACTGGCAATATCTAGTGCTAAACACTCACCTGAAGGTGCCTGAATGGCTATTAGCCAAAGAAGTCGAAGTCATACGAGTGCGATTCCGAAACTTCATGGAATACTCTTTACGCCTGGAAAATTTCAAGAATCACTACAAATCTTGACGGAATGAACCTTATACTTTAGTATAACTCACACTGAAAAATACATGGGTGTGATTTCTGGGGATGGTGAACGCCATTTAGTGGTACACTGTTCATCACATTTCGTTTAAAAACTCTCTCACATTAACTCCCTCTACTTACCATATCAAGTTTTCCTTAACAAGCTGTAGATGTTGAAGAAGTGGACTATCTTCCAGTTCCTACAACATTTCCTAAAGGATTTCTCGGTAATTTACGGAATTGACTGTACCGCTAAAAAAATAAGGCTCGATTAGCCCACCGCTAAAAATCCCCGCCCACCCTGTCATGCCAGGAGGGCTTGACTCTCTCTCTTCTTCGCCACATGGGGATTCGAGGAATCCCAGTAGACAAAGTTGTGTCTGTTCACTCTGTCATTCACCTTCAAAGCCTCTTCATCACTCCAAACTTGGGATCTGCTTCTTGTCGAATTGTGGGCAATGTCTAATGGGATTATCTCTATTTAGATTTTGAGTTATAGTAGGCCGATATGGTCTCAATTTCAGCTTCTCCTTAATCCTTCCCTATTCTCTTTCTTCCCACTCCTCACATCTTGGACGCATTTCTTTGAGATTTAGCCAGTGACTGCCAAAAACGTTGGGCAACAACATTAAGGTTTTCTTCTGTAGTAACAGGCGTGGCCTATCTGAAAGAGGAAGCTCCGCTACCTACAAAGTATCTTCAAACATTAAACCTAATTTGCGAAAACCCCTGTCGAGATGGAAGCAGAATGATCACATAACGTTCAAAAAACGTATCACAAACATCATTGTAATTATGACCATGTTTATTATATGTTTGCAAAACAAAATCCACACTGTTCAGAAGCTGACTTTCTATTCATTGTAATAAGGAAATGTAGTTATGAGTTGAGCAAACACAGTTTTTCTAGTTTTTCTACCCATATATGTTTCGGAGAAGTTTCTATGCCTTTAGTGAGCTTTTTCAATACCTGTTGAACAAATACAAAGGATTTACGCATTATGGAATTGGAAATTTGTGGTAAGGACTACGGGACCAAACTGGTGAGGTCTTTTGACCCTAGGCTTACGCACTACTTAATCTAACTTAAACTAAGCTAAGGACAACACACACACACACACACACCCATGGGCGAGGCAGAACTCGAACCTCCGACGGGGTGGAGCCGCGGGAAGCGTGAAAACACGCCTCAGACCGCACGGCTATCCCGCTCAGCCAAATGCATGATGATATTTACCAGTTCTTGAAATTTAAGTATTTACGTTATTATAAGTAGTAACATAAATATTAACATGAAGAATCAATATATTACTTATTGTTAGATACTGGTGTTCATAAGTCTGGTTGGTTTTTCCAACCATTATAACTATTGCCTTCCGATACGTCATCTGCAAATAATAAGCGTTCATCATTGTTTTGTTATGTAATTTCTCAAATTATAGGACTCATACAACATTGATTTTTTTTGTAGAGCACTAATATCATTGTAGTATGTTGTTTTGTAAAAAAAATCATTTGCTATTATACTATTTGACTGGCGTGTATGAGATTACAGTACTATTTTTCCAAAAATATGTTGAAACGTATCGTAATTGTGATTAGGCTTTGTTAAATTGGGGAGGGTTGGAGACTATGTATGTGAATGTGTGTACTTACTTTTGGTAGATCTCTCTTGTTCGTGCTTCTGGAGGGTGTTTCACCGAGCTTCGTAACGCACACTGTGTCATTGCTTATGTGATATTCATTTGTTCCGAAACCTTATTCTGGGTGTTCTGGGTGGGAGTTTTAATTTTGCGATGACACAAGGCTGATATATATATATATATATATATATATATATATATATATATATATATATATATATATATATATGTGTGTGTGTGTGTGTGTGTGTGTGTGTGTGCTATGTGTCTTGGCCTTTTGATAATTCCGTCAGAGCTGAGAACAGGGTTCCATTGGTAATACCGCTGTGTGTTCATTCATCACTTCTTTTCTTACCAGTATGGCTCTTTATATGTCGCAATCATTTTCTATTATAAATCTCTGTAGAGGGTTGTTGCTGTATTTAGGAACTTTTAGGTCTGTGTCTATCTAATGGCCTGTGTTTCTTGTCGATAAAATGATCTGCAAATGGGGAAAGACTGCTGTTACTCGTAAGTGCCGTTCAGTGTTCATTTTTTCTGATACCGAAATTTCTACCTGTTTGGCCGATATAAAATGAGTTAAGGTTTCAAACATTGGTGTTTCTCAGCAACTGTAAATAAGAAATTTTGAGAAACCGTAAAGTTATACTACGAGAAAGCAATGGTCAATGTTTGAGCAGATATGCTACGTTCAAGCCTTTGGCACGTATGTCTTGATAGGAAGAACTTGTCACATACATATGTGTGAAAGGCTTGCATGTATTTAATTTCAGTTTTTGACTTGAGCATATCTGCTCGGAACTTCGCCTATTGATTTCTCGCGTTTTAACTTTACGGTTTCTGAAAATTTCGTTCTGCTGAAGAGATCGTTAGAGGTGTCGAAACGTTTGGGTATGTTTCCTATGCTGATAAAGTGAGTTACAGTCTTGACACATGAGTTGCTAGACTCCAGTATCGATGTGATTGTGTTAATGTTAGGTGTCCTTATTTTCTTTTATATAAAATTGTCTGTCCTGCAGGCAATTTATAGTCCTTGTTTTTGTAAAATGTTGCCTTACCTATAATCTTCTTTGTTGCTGTAGAAGAGTATGTGCCATTGGTTTTTTGTAGACGCTCCTGTTTCAGGTGTATTGTGTGTGTGTGTGTGTGTGTGTGTGTGTGGTTGTGTGTGTGTGTGTGTGTGTGTGTGTGTGTGTGTGTGTGTGTGTGTGTATTTATGTTTATTGTTGCTCAGATAACAGTAAACTAATTACGCTACCTTTAAACTGCTAGTGTCAACTGACTTACGGGTACTACGTCCAAGTTCAGTTCACAACTGACTACCACTGCGCTAAGTGAAACAAAACAAAGTCTTAGGATTGCTTGTAACAGCCCAATTAAGACCCACCACGTATTTTCTACACACAAACGTTGTAAAGTCCACAATCTCTGCTACAGTCGCTCGTTCCTGCTCCACATTTTTCGAGGAGTGCTTGACGAAATATTATTGCACAGACGTTTTGCTGTAGCATGAACTACGGAGATCCTGAAGGCACACAGAAGAAAAAGTTAAATATGCGGTGAAGCACTATAGCTTTCTTTGTCGGAGTCGTAAGTTCTAAATCAAGACTCTCGCTAGGCGGTCGTAGACAGCGCAGCAGCGATGGGTGGAGCCGCACAGCATCGGGAAACAATACATCAGCCGCCAGGGGCGAAGTATAGCGCGCGGCGAAATGGAGCGAAGCGAACGCCCGTTGAGCCGGCGCGTCACATGAGGAACAGCGACGTATACGGCGGGAGATAGGAATTTATAAAGTGCTCGAATTTATTCAACGTGGCCGCGGGGGCGGGCGAGCCGGCACGATGGGTGCGCCGCGCGTTATTCCTCGCCGTTTGCGTTTAAACGACCGGCAAAAACAGTTACGGCTCGTCGCGTAATGGGGTCCGCGCGTGACGTAATGATGGGACGCGGCGCCGGCTTACGACTAAACCGCAGTGCACCCTGGTGGCAGACAGAAGCACCAGTGCCCGCGCGCTCGTCACTTAATTTCATGGATTACACTCCAATTTACATAAGATAAATTTGACGGAAGCGGCGCATCTGCATTTCGCGTTAAATAAAGCACCTGAGAGGCTTTTACGAGAGTAAGAGGTTTCCGGCTGTTGGCCTTGTTGCACGGGAAGAGTTCCGCCGCCGTTACGGCAAACGGAGCAGCTACCTATCTTTTCACACTCGCTTCCACCTTAGTTATCATTAAGCAAAGTGCCACAGTTACAAGTATGAGGTGCTTGTACCTGAAATGACGTTGTTAACACACTTCTCAAGACATATTCACGCTGACTTCAATTATTTTAAGGGAAGGACACTACCGAATTTTGACAGACATATCTTTAAAATAGTAAAAAGTTAACATTTTTTACGTCAATCTAGTCATGTACATTTTTGTTGTAAATGATATACTGAATTACACAGGAAGTCTATTTCGGTATAGTGTAAAATGGATTCCGTGAACTTGATTGGATTAAGATCATACCCAGGGGACGTAGGAATGGATTATGTGAAATTCTGTTTTCTATTTGAGAAACCAGGGAATTATGAGGTCTGCTCAGATACTCCGTATTTCATCAACTGAGGCGCTGAGAACCATAAGGGCTTACAGCACACCGTCATCGATTTTGAGATTTTAGCATGCTTGCATGCTCCTGACACCTATTGATCTTATGGTGAACTAGCTTTATCTAGATCTGTATCCCACACTATATATATTAACATTGACAAGAAGCTGTCTCACTAATTTCTCGGAAACTCATTTCCATATGGGCTGAAAGTACCAAGCATAATTTTATTGCTGTGCGATGCTCAGTTTTTATCTACGATTGACAAAATAATTCAGTGTCTGTATCATGTGTGTAGCGACAATAATTCATAATTGGAGGTATATTTACAGTTTTATCTGGAACTCAAGCCTCAAAAGATGCTTAATGTAAATGATGGTAGCGATGAATAAGAAGAGTTACAATAGGTCTTCACTGTGTATGTGGAGTATTCGGTATCTGTTTTTGATATTCTGATTCTTCTTTCACATTAATCACGAACTGAATTACTGTCAAAATACACTATTGTCACTAGCCTAAGCGCTTACATGGCAGTTCTGTGAACCAACATTTATGATAAATATAGTCCCAAATATTAATTAATATTTGAAGACGTAAAGTGGGTAAATTAGTTTTTCATAGGAAGGAAAATATATTGAGATTTGATTAAAAAACAATTCAGAGCTACTAGGCTGCTGGTTTTTCTGTAAATTTCGTTGTCACAAGCATCTGTTTTGCACAAAACTTTGTTTTTGTGCTTCGTGCCCTAGTAGTTCTCAGTGCCTTAATTATTCAGGTTCGCTACACAAACGAGATGGAAAAATTTACGAAGAATTATAACAAGGGAATCGGTTGTTAACTTTGCTGTACATCCATGTGGAATGTTCGTTCTGAATGAAAAGCAACAACAAACTCTCAGTGAAAAACAAGATAATATTAGGCCAGTAAAAAATGCGCTTCCGAATCGCCAGTTTGGACGCATCAGTATTATTATGAAGAGAACCGTTTGCTTTAATGAAGTGTCATTAAAACTTTAACTGAATTCATTTTTATATAAAAAAGTTAAAATACTGAATAACAGATAAAATTGAATTAAAGTTCACCGTTACCTGTACTTAAATACTGTCATCGTTTTCAACAAACAGTATGCCGGATACCAATATAGATCATGAGGATAAAGGTTTCAAATGGCTCTGAACACTATAGGACTTAACATCAAAGGTCATAAGTCCCCTAGAACTTAGAACTACGTAAACCTAACTAACCTAAGGACATCACACACATCCATGCCCGAGGCAGAATTCGAACCTGCGACCGTAGCGGTCGTGCGGTTTCAGACTGACGCGTCTAGAACCGCTCGGCCACACGGGCCGGCAGATCATGAGGATAGTTCATACAAATTTATAGGAAGGGTATGATGAATTCACGCGCACAAATGAGAGAATCAAGAACAAACATCAGATGAAGTCACTTCTTCACCACGTAACTACTCGTCAAGAGATTCGTGTCTTCCGATACAGTAACGTGGAAATAAAATAAAAAAAGTTACACAAAGTATCCTCACACAAAGCACAGCTAGACAAAAAGGGAACAACGTGCACGCAAGAGTCAAGAAGTGGGACACTCGCAAACTATCTGAATATTTACGAACTAATTAAGTAGGTACGCCTGACGATTAGGTAATGAAATGAGATGCAGTCGAAAACGACGAGGCGATGAATACGAAGAGGTGATGGCTGAACTTGTTCGTCTGAGCACGTGGTCGATAATCACAAAGCAGATAATCGATATGTGAATTAAACAGAATAAAAACACACGAAAAATCGGTGAATTACACTGAGCATTTAATATCATGCGAGTTGACGATAAGAAATACGATCGAAGAACGCTGAAGGTGCATGGAAAGAACTGAGTACTGCTTGATGTGAGACAAAAGTCAAAGTTACGAAAATGCTAAGAAACAAAAAAAGGAAATGAAATTACAACAAGGAATTAAATACTTTCACACTAGAGTACAATCATACAACGATTCCTACATAACGGGAAACATTATATCGAAATCTCAGGATTAGCTGGTACAACACATGACAACACATGACGAGTCCTGCTAGAAAAAAGTATCAGAATAAACTTAATACAACCTGTAAATAAATATGTTGCGTTGTCTGAATGTACCTTCAAACATGATACTGAAACTAAAACTGTAAAATTAAATAAGTTTAAATACTAAATATAGCCTGAAGACTTAAAAGCATCATTTGAAACCGATATCCCTAACATTACTTAAATATGCGATCCACGCTCACCAAATTATCTCAGCATTAAGTGCTGAAGTACAGCCTCGGAGCAACGAAGTTCTCCAAGTAACCATAAGTGACTGAGGTGTCAAAAAATGGTTCAAATGGCCCTGAGCACTATGGGCCTTATAATCTGAGGTCATCAGTCCCTTAGAACTTAGAACTACTTAAACCTATATAACCTAAGGACATCACACACATCTATGCCCGAGGTAGGATTCGAACCTGCGACAGCAGCGGTAGCTCGGTTACAGACACAGCGCCTAGTGCCACTCGGCCACAACGGCCGGTGACTTAGGTGTCCCTTCCGCCACTAACCTAATTATGGTCAGTTGACTACATAGGGACCACAAACCGCTTTGGCTTCCCTGTACACCCTACTGTAAATGGCCTAGACTGTGGCTATTACAGACACCAAGGTGCTGCCATACTAACTACCACTGAAATCAAAAAGTTAACATACGTGTTTATTCACTTTCGCACGCAGAGGACAGGGAAAGAAACAAACTTTGGAAACACGAAATATAAACAATATAACTGTGGTTGAGAACTTGCGTCTGATGACAAATGTGCATCAACAAATTCTTTTGGAGACATGCAAAACACAGTGTGTCTGCATCATTCAGTTAACTTAGAACGAAATAAACATGTTCCGCAGCTCAGTTTCCTGGCGGGTTGAGACAAGAAATGCGTTATGAAGTGGAAACGCGAATATTGAATTGCTATTATCATGTAACGTAGGAGTGACTATACGGAATGCTTCTGACGAAGGCGTTTCAGTGTCTGTGTTTTAAATATGTGCAAAGATCTCAACCACACTTGGTACTTCTATGAGCTAGCTTTTACAAAACCAAATTAGTACAGTGGTAGCATAAACTAGCACCACAGGGAGAGAGTTGCCTAATTTGTAAAACCTGCAATAAGTCCAACGAAACGTGGTACAGACATTCCCAACTATCTGGGCGAAACGGGCAACATTAGTTACAAATCTACTACAACCTTAGGATTTGCGCGGTGAATTGAAGCGTGAGAGAAGAGATATATGTGAAAATAAACTTAGCTCTTGAACAGGTGGAGTAGATTGTACATCACTTTTTGAATATATACGTAACAACGTGGAGAACATACTGTAAGGATAAGGCCACATTTAGAAACCATAAGTGCTAGAGGAAGAAATGGACGCCATATAAGAGTAAAACAACATGACATATTACTACTGAATCCACAGTTTTCGGTATCACTAGGATCACTGATTACTGTTCCAATGGCATTACACCCGCGGTTTTGAGGTAGTTTCTGTATGACGGACATGGGTAAGTAACCGAAAACGTCCTATATTAATGACGAAGTAATACTTTTTGAGATCTGTTAGCTGATTATTTAAAGACTCAACATAATTCACCATAAGTGGATGAATGGGAGAGGGGTGGGGAGGGCGGCATGGATAGGAGCAATGAAAACGAACCACACTATTGACAAATCTGTAGTTTTGGGGTCGTCAGTTTATCCATTTTCCAGGAACATCTAGCATCTAATCGATAAGTGCCATTGTCGGCTCACTTAATTTGATGTAGCCACCATTGAGTTGTGTTCAGTAGCGCGCCAAATCCAATATGGCCGGTTGTACAAAATAATAAATATGAACTTTAGTCATATTGATGAATTACATCATTTTACATCTTCTTGCCACGGAACCAGGATTCAGCATTACGCAACGAAACAGTCATGTCATCTTCTGTGCCCTACATGCAAATGAGCTTGAAAAGATTCGAAAGCCGGTTTGTGGAATAACAAAGTAATAAAAAAGTTGTTGGTTGCAGTCTTCTGTATCTATATTAAAAAGATAAAATTAGAAGGGACGATTTCACCAGTGCACTGAGGCAGTGAAACCTAGTTGACATCCGTGAGAGCAGACGACGAAACTATCCATTTATCTGTATATCGCGTGCAAACATCATGCCTACGGAAATCTGACATGCCTAAAATTGGTGTAAAACTATTTTAAAAACAATAACTGCAACTGATACCCCGCTCAGTACAAGTCTACTGTCATAACACTGGCAATCGTGTAACAGCTAAGAACACCAGTAACTGCGTGCACATTAAGCTAATGTTGTCTTTCATGTCGACATTAAAGTGAAGCGAAATTGTTGTTGTTATTGTGGTGTTGGTCTTCAATCAGAAGGCTGGTTTGTTGCATCTCTCCGTGCTGCTCTATTCTGTGCAAAGCTTTCCATCTCCGAATAGCTGCTGCAACGTAAATCCTTTTGAACCTGCTTATTGTACTCACTTCTTGGCCTCCTTCTCCATAAACGTTTTACCCCTCAAACTTCCCTCCAATAGTAAATTGGTGAACCCAGAATGTCTCAGAGTATATTCTTGCAGATGAACCCTTCTTTTAGTTAAATTGTTCCACAAATTTCTTTTTGCGCCAGTTTTGATCAGTATCTCCTCATTAGTTACATGATCTATCTCTACGGCTCCGTAGCAGTTGGCAATTCGAGATGGACAGAACTGGAGACGTAAAATGCGATCATGTACGGAACATAAAAACCAATGACTTCAGAATGAAATGAGTTATCTTTGTGCTCTCAATTTTAAATAAAATTTCGATATTCTATTTATACTTCATATACAACAAACTATGAGCTTAAATCAACCATACGCGAAGTTTACATTATGCGTTTTTACCTCTCCAAACTCCTTAAAATATCGAGAAATGTATTATTTAATTTGATGCACTATAGAAGTTTGACAAATAACGAAAAGAAATTCAGTCCTTTATATAGCGAATGTATGAGGCAGTAAGGAGTCTTACAACCAATTTTTTTCATTGAATAGTTTTCTTGTAATTGGATGTCAAGTATTTCACAGCGGGCTGTAAGGAGTCTTACAACCAATTTTTTTCATTGAATAGTTTTCTTGTAATTGGATGTCAAGTATTTCACAGCGGGCAGAGTGCTGCCTTTCAGCACAAGTAGCAGCTTTTGGCGACCGGCTGCTGTCAGCACGGAATGCAGAGAGCACGTCTGCAGCAGCGGAAGGGATAGGACAGTTTCGGGTACTCACTGCGCACTTACAGATCACTGGCCTCAAATAAACGAGACTCACTTGAGTACTGCTTAGAAATATGATGGCACATGTATCTGGACACCTTGTAAATAGTTGTTTAATCCATGTTACTCAAAATCGTTGTTGTATTACAGTTCAATACTGGCCACCTTGCTGCATTCTAGGTGGTCATGTACGTTTGGCCTGTCATGAACGCTACGATCTTCGAGCTTTCACTTCCTGCCTTTGTAGTAGGAGTTTTTGTATTGCCACCAGCGAGAATCACGCCTTATCTTTTATTAAGTTGCTTTTTATGGTAACTGACTCGATCTGCCTATTCCAGTTTTAGCTCCTGTTGTCAGATAGTTTTTAAATTGTATGCATAGGTACTTGTAAATTTTATGTGTGCCCATCATTTTCTGGGGCCTCGAATGCTTTGTAGATCACGCTCGTGCAAGTAAAAGTCTTTTATTTATTCACTTTCTGTTGTGACCCTCACTTCCTCGAATTTTACCATGTTTTTTTTTTCATTTTACTTGGTAATGTTGTATGTAATTACGGCTCGTTATTCGCGTCTAGCAATTGAAAGTGGAAAAACAACCGAAATTGGCCAATAACAGAAAATAAATAGTAACTGCAGCCGATGGAATAAAGTATTGTCATCTAACAAGTTTTGCACTACTGTGATAATTGCCTGAAGAAAAACGAGTGTATAGTTTTATGCCCAAAGAGAAGCAAGTGTCTTGGTTTACCTTTCACTCATGTTACTGCTTAGGAAGCTTCTGTATGGAAGAATCTGGCAAATTACCCATCTACTGTATTTAGTTCGATTAATTTATTTACTTGTTTTTATTTTTTCACGAACTTTGGCCATGTAAAAATTTCGTGAGCGAATATGGTTACAGATAGCCGCTGGTGTCAGATATTAACGGAGGAGTTGGCTGCTGTAAGTGAACAACTTGTAAGCTCGCTACTAGTACTCTGTTACCACAGTTTCAATCAATTTTCGGTAACTGGATTGTTTAATTAGTAACAGAGTTCTAACAATTGTTTCTTTAGCTAATTCAGTGGTGCCTTCTTAAGTGTAGCACACTCCTGATTTGCATTATTAGAGCTAACTGGAGGACTAGCAAGCTTGTGTGAGATTGCGTTTCTGCAGTCTGCAGCAACGGATATAATTTGAATTGTAGAAGTATCGAATTTCCGTCTCGGCACGCTGTGGCTGAATGGTTTTGGTTTGCAATAAATTGAGACCCTCAACCGCAGAAAAGGAGCTACGATCTACATCTACATCTACGTCTACATCCATCCTCCGCAAGCCACCTGACGGTGTGTGGCGGCGGGTACCTGAGTACCTCTATCGGTTCCCCTTCTATTCCAGTCTCGTATTGTTCGTGGAAAGAAGGATTGTCGGCATGTTTCTCTATGGGCTCTAATCTCTTTGATTTTGTCCTCATGGTCACTTCGCGAGATATAAGTAGAAGGGTGCAATATGCTGCTTGACTCTTCGGTGAAGGTAGGTTCTCGAAACCTTAACAAAAGCCCGTAATGAGCTACTGAGCGTCTCTCCCGCAGAGTCTTCCACTGGAGTTTATCTATCATCTCCGTAACACTTTCGCGATTACTAAATGATCCTGTAACGAAGCGCGCTGCTCTCCGTTGGATCTTCTCTATCTCTTCTATCAACCCTATCTGGCACGGATCCCACACTGCTGAGCAGTACTCAAGCAGTGGGCGAATAAGCGTACTGTAAGCTACTTCCTTTGTTTTCGGATTGCATTTCCTTAGGATTCTTCCAATGAATCTCAGTCTGGCATCTGCTTTACCGACGATCAACTTTATATGATCACACCATTTTAAATCACTCCTAATGCGTACTCCCAGATAATTTATGGAACTAACTGCTTCCAGTTGCTGACCTGCTATTTTGTAGCTAAATAATATGGGATCTATCTTTCTATGTATTCTCAGCCATTACACTTGTCTACATTGAGATTCAATTGCCATTCCCTGCACCATGCGTCAATTCGCTGCAGATCCTCCTGCATTTCAGTACAATTTTTCATTGTTGCAACCTCTCGATACACCACAGCAAAAAGCCTCAGTGAACTTCCGATGTCATCCACCAGGTCATTTATGTATATTGTGAATAGCAACGGTCCTATGACACTCCCCTGCGGCACACCTGAAATCACTCTTACTTCGGAAGACTTCTCTCCATTGAGAATGACATGCTGCGTTCTGTTATCTAGGAACTCCTCAATCCAATCACACAATTGATCTGACTGTCCGTATGCTCTTACTTTGTTCATTAAACGACTGTGGGGAACTGTGTCAAACGCCTTGCGGAAGTCAAGAAACACGGCATCTACCTGTGAACCCGTGTCTAAGGCCCTCTGAGTCTCGTGGACAAATAGCGCGAGCTGGGTTTCACACGACCGTCTTTTTCGAAACCCATGCTGATTCCTACAGAGTAGATTTCTAGTCTCCAGAAAAGACATTATACTTGAACATAATACGTGTTCCAAAATCTACAACTGATCGACGTTAGAGATGTAGGTCTATAGTTCTGCACATCTGTTCGACGTCCCTTCTAGAAAAACGGGGATGACCTGTGCCCTTTTCCAATCCTTTGGAACGCTACGCTCTTCTATAGGCCTACGGTACACCGCTGCAAGAAGGGGGGCAAGTTCCTTCGCGTACTCTGTGTAAAATCGAACTGGTATCCTATCAGGTCCAGCGGCCTTTCCTCTTTTGGGCGATTTTAATTGTTTCTCTATCCCTCTGTCGTCTATTTCGATATCTACCATTCTGTGATCTGTGCAACAATCTAGACAAGGAACTACAGTGCAGACTTCCTCTGTGAAACAGCTTTGGAAAAAGACATTTAGTATTTCGGCCTTTAGTCTGTAATCCTCTGTTTCAGTACCATTTTGGTCGCAGAGTGTCTGGACATTTTGTTTTGATACACCTACCGCTTTGACATAAGACCAAAATTTCTTAGGAATTTTCTGCCAAGTCAGTACATAGAACTTTACTTTCGAATTCATTGAGCGCCTCTGGCATAGCCCTCCTCAAACTACATTTCGCTCCGAGTAATTTATTTCTGTCTTCAAGGCTTTGGCTATGTTTATGTTTGCTGTGAAGTTCCCTTTGCTTCCGCAGCAGTTTTCTAACTCGGTTGTTGTACCACGGTGGCTCCTTTCCATCTCTTACGATTTTGCTTGGCACATACTTATCTAACGCATATTGTACGATGGTTTTGTACTTTGTCCACTGATTCTCGTGTCCAGTAGTCGTCGAAATTTCTCCTGGTCGCAACAACATCCTCTGTATCACTCTCCCTGGCGATTAAATAGTCAAGGATGTGTCAGTGCCTCGAGCGGACATGTATCCTAGTGGTCTTGTAGGCGTTGTGCAGGTGGAACTGGATGTTGGAAATAAAGAGCTCATATTCAGTACGTTAACCAAGGACGGGTACACTATTAGCGCTGCAGTTACCAAGTACTTGTTCCCCATCACGTTGCTCCATAGATGATGACCTTCAGTAATCCTGGCGCTGCAATCGTCAAGTAAGAAGAGCTCCTATCGAGGTGGCACTTTGGTGATGATTTTGCTCAGCAGGTTATAGAACTGATCTTCAGTGTCTACATAAGCATTTGAGGTGGGAACATATAAAGAGATGGGAATCTTTACCGCTAGATGGCGGGTATCGGTTGGACATAATTATTTCGCAGACAGAAGTTGGAGCTAGCTGATGATCACTCAACAATGTGGTCTTCACAGCGGATCTATCATCATGAATGCGGCGCTCTCCCTTATCTCCTCCCTTCCAGAATATCGAGTAACCTGAACTGGACTTTGTAGTCACACCTGCTCTGGATAATCTTGTCTCACTTAAGGCAGCAGTATCAATGCTCATTCGACGAAGTTTCTGGGTGACAAACGTTGTTCCTCTCACAAGTTAAGTTTGGAACGTACCACGGTCATATCATTATGGGTTTGGCAATCTTCGCTTTTCCAGTTCATGAAGTGTCACCAGATGGTTGCGACCTTCCAGCTGGCTGAGTGCGTGGCTGTCGACGTTTAGCCACATTTTCTAGGGTCTTCCCGTTCAGGGTGGGCAGCAGTGGTCCTAAAGAGACTTTCCCAAACATAGACGCATGACAGAATTCTTGAGAGCTCACGAGGTCTCAGAAGGACGACCATCACAAATGGTTGTCATGTGCAGGTCCGAAATAGAGGCTTCCAGTTTCACCCGAAAACCTCCACCATCCTTATCCCATTGCCACTGGACATGAGTTGAATCTCTGGCGGTAGTAAAAAGTGCGGGATGTTCTTCAAAGTGGATCTAAGATTGCAAGGACTGACCCAAACATTATGACCGCAACTGCAGCGGAGTGCAACATGCTTGAAATGCCACTAAGCTACACCTTCACAGCCAGTCCAAGACCTTATCCGTATCCACGATCGTTGAGGACCACAAAAAAGAGGTTTCTCCTCCGTCCCTTTTGCCGTAGGGGCAAAAACACAGGATTGGCTCATGCGCCAGCTTCGCCGTTCCGATGGTCTCCATGTCCGTCTTCGTTATCGTTGAAGTCATCGCCGTAGACGGCCAAGAGACCCTCACAAAGTAGCAACATATGTGCCAGTTGAATGGAAGGTTTTCAACGAGGTATTCTCTCCCCGCCTTTCTGAGCCATGCTTGGGACGGGCTATGGTGGAGTTTCGTGATCACTCAACATGCAAATGTATATCGCAGTGGTAAATTAGACTCATAGCAGATGGATTTTTCATGGCAACGAGAAGAAACATTGTCTACACCGAGGTACTAAATATATCCTACTGTTAATTCGACAATTTAAAAGAGCGTCCGAGAACTCGGATTAATCGTTAATCAAATAGATTGGTGGTAAAACCAAAATTTCAAGAGGCCCCATATCTAAGGCATATAGTAGCAGAATGGACGACTTTAAATTAGCATAGAGTCCATTAGGGTAATTACTCGGATTTTACCTGCGGTAAGAATAAATAGTTACGTGGGATAACACTGAACGGATGATCACAGAATAGCCTTAGACCTCTAGACCTCAAATATACTCTTTTCGAGTGTTCTCAGAATACGGGGATTAACGATTATGGTGTAACTACAGGAACGATGGTCAGCAAACGGAAAGAAAGAGAGAAAAAAATGTAATAAAGAAAGGCTGAAGAAATTGGGCGTCACAAATAACCAATCTGAACTTAAATCAGTTAGTACACAGTCGAAAAATACAGAAGTTCTGTGATTAAAGTACAGGTTCACAAATCGCGTTCTAGATAAATCAAAGGAGTACTTTGATTTAAAGGTAACAGTGAAGGACTGCTACATTATATCCTCAAAACAGGATATAGATGAACTGATAAAGACTAAAAGTCTATTAACACGTCCGTAAGAATAGTTAAGAGAGCAGCATACAAGATGTTCCAGCCGCGGCCTGACGAATCATCTGTAAAAGAATTCGAATAGCTTCTGGTGTTCCGCAAAGAACATAAACGGGAAAAAACTGTACATCCAGTCTCTAGCGGATCAGTTTACTGTTGAAGGAGTAGACAGTAGACAGGAAGCAGAAAAATTTAATTCCGTTCTAAAATCGTATTTTGGGTGAGATTATGATCATCCCACACTGCGCAGAATGACATATGGGAGGTATTAAAATAATCATCCCTGGTTTTAAAAAGGCAAACGAAGCATCACGATGCGACTTAGATTTTATTGTACTTCACATGAAATACTATAGCACGTAGAAACCTCGAACATTGTGATTTGTGATTCGCCTTGTTGAAACTTAGCTTCTTTTAATAGACCAACCTGGAGAATCAGAGAGCGCCGAGGCCGACACACACACACACACACACACACAGAGAGAGAGAGAGAGAGAGAGAGAGAGAGATAGATACAGGAATATCGGAAATTCCCGCACCATTTGTATAGGCGGACTGCGTAGATACTACTCTGAATAGGAACCCATGTCTGGAAACGTATCATTTCAGTTCCATAACAGTTTCAATTGAGATATTTAACTCATCCACTTCTGCCTGATGAAATGGATTAGGCGGGGCGTAGTACAACTATTAGTAACAACTCAAATGGAAACATAACTAAACATCCATTTATCACTTAAGCATATTTGTTCTATTACACGTAAATGTTACGTGTTTACATTATTCCAGAAGAAACGAAAACTCAGTGTACAGTACATACAGAACGTTATGTTTAAGTATTAATACAGATAAATTGCGAACCGAGCGAAGTGGCGCAATGGTTAGCACACTGGACTCGCATTCGGGAGGACGACGCTTCAATCCCGTCTCCGGCCATCCTGATTTAGGTTTTCCGTGATTTACCTAAATCGCTTCAGGCAAATGGCGGGATGGTTCCTTTGAAAGGACACGGCCGATTTCCTTCCGCATCCTTCCCTCACCCGAGCTTGCGCTCCGTCTCTAATGACCTCGTTGTCGACGGGGCGTTAAGCACTAAGATCCTCCTCCTCTTCCACAGATAAATTGCTTAGATGATAGACGGATGTTTGTTAATGCGTCACGCCTAATTCAGTTCCTCAAACAGGAGTGAACGACTTAAACATCTGAATTGAAATCGTCGTAGAATGGAAACGGTATGTTTCCGGACATTGTTTCTTTTTCAAAACATCATGTACGCATCGCCCTCTACAAGAATTAGGTGTTTGTAACGGGAACTTCTAAACTCTATATATTACCCATAATTCCCAAGACTGGGGAAATCTTTAATGCAGTGTATCACTTAAAATGCATGTTTCTGCAATATACAACTTTTTTTGTAAAATGCTATGAAAGTACTAACGCTTCACCTTGCCAAGTACTATTTTCGACTGAAGAAGATAAACACCATGTCTTACACTAGATAAACATAAATGGCGTTGTTGACTGACTAATAAAGCTTTTCATTACTTCGACCTTAGGCCTACTCCAGGCTATGCTACTGGTGATACAAAGATTGCGTGTCCATCTACTGAAGATTTTGAAGTTTTCAAATAATACTTCACCATGCTAAGCAACATTTTAAGGAGAGAAAGAAGATAATGCATCGTGTTATAAGCTGATAAAAATAACTGACATTGCTGGCTGGCTTTATATTTACCGCACTTCACGAAAGTTCCGAGGTAACTACATGTTTGAACAGATACGGCACATGGTAGCCATACTGTAGATGATAGTGATATCCACCCATCGAAATGTAGGTGCCAAGGTCTAAGAAGTTATAGACTTTCTCCTTTCCTTTTCGTACTCGTCTATCAAATGATATTAAGAACTAATTACAAGATGAGACCTATACCAGATTTATCTATATATTTCATTATTTCTGACTCTTTCGCACAGTAAACCACACTCAGAACACTGATTTTTGGAGAGACCATTAACGTGGTGTATCACTTAAACTTTATATTTTCGTAATACGATAGTATATCTACGAAAAATACCTAATATGACACGTGTGTTTCGTTAACACTTACTGAGCATGGCGTCTGCTTCATTTTCTTCTGTCATACACGTTTTTCACCTTCTTGTGTATACGTTGCCAACTCTTTATCTCAGAGGATTTCTGCATATTTTAACCTTATTTTATCAATTTTATGATGTTAGAAGCACAATGTTGAGACATCCATATTTAGTTACAACGTAATCACACTTTCCATGCAGATCAAAACCGGAATAGCGTTTCATAAACAGTTTTTTAACGTACCATAGTGTAGTAAACGTGTCTCGGCCCATTGTTTTTTACGGTCGTTCCAATGTCCGGCCACTTTTAGTTGTTATTTACGGACGGAATTACTCAGTAGTATCCACATTTTCCCATGTAAAGCTTTCAAAGCAGTACTTGAAATGTTCCCAGCAAAAGAAGTATTCCACTAAGTTTCGGGACTGAAGCTGGACAAAGTCGACATTTTGCCACAAACATTCGACCATCTTCAAGTGAGTCTTTTGCACTGGAGATTGCTAGTTCACTTTGCTACCTTTACAATTTATTTTATTTATTTATTTTTTTAAAGGCTGGTGCGAAGATGCATGCGCAAAGGTATCCGCTACATGAGCGACCTCTGTCGAGTTACGGGACCTATTACAACATTGCTCCAATTGCTACATCTATGACACGCAGGAACATGCGTAATGTAACACAACATACGCGCTCTCTGTCGGAATACGCAGCAGCAGAGTTTAAAATTCAGACGTTAAAATAACAAAATTAAATGTCACTAGCCATGTCATTGGTAACAAAATGTTTTATTTATAGCGGAATCAAAGAAATCACCGTTTCCCACGTCTTATCCAGTTGAAAGAAGCCATCACGATTCGTAAGATGTTTCGGCTTGGGCTAAATGTATTTCTATTGACTCCGTGATAACCGACTTACAAACCATCTGTGGTAAGGTAATCTCTGGAATATCCTGTGTAGATACAAAGCTCAGCTATTGCTTACGAACTGGGCTGCAATAGATGAGTGTGGCGATCATGATCAATGCATCTTTCACGCACTGTCTGCGTTGTCTGACCAATGTAGGTTTTCCACACTCTCAAAGTCTTCTGCAGATCCTAGTGTTGGGTAGCTCCTTCCTTTGCCGAAACGAGAAGTGCACACCATTCTCTTAAGTGGGCGGAAAATTGCTTCGACATGGTTTTCTATTAAGATTTTGCCTAATTTCGACGAAATGTCGAGGTACGGGGGAAACCCCCTGGACATGAATCACTCCTTCTCCTCTGGACCTTGTTGGCGGACATGTGTCTTATTCCTTAAAGCTGTGCTTATCTGATGTGGAGAACATCCATTATCTTTGAACATTGATTGTAGGTGTTCCAGCATCTTTTCAAGGCTGTATCCATCTCACACATCATGTGCCCATTGCGCAAGAGTTCGAAGGATTTCTATAGTCTATGGTGGGAGGTGGCACCTATACGCGTGTAAATATAGTTTTGTATGTATGGGCTTCCGGTAAACGGAATGCCCCAGTGATCCATCCAAGTTTTGTCTGCCCAAGACGTCCAGCTGTGCCGAATCAAGTGCTCTCTCCTTAAAGTTTTCCACAACTAGGCAGAACGTTAAAAAAAATATGCCAAAGTAATTTACGGCCCACTACAGGACGTGTGCTTTTCTCTTTTCAGCAAAGGACGATGTGGGATTGGGGAAGGCTGGACTCTACAGAATACGTTGCCGATGTGGCAAGGTAGTGGTGCACACTGCGTGAAAGAGACATTGAACATGATCAACGCACTCGCCTTCCGCAGCCCTGTAAGTCAGCCATGGATGAGTAAAGTATCTCCACAGGACATTCCATGGATTATTCTGCCACGCAAATCTTCGCCTCGACGAGATCCTTCTGGGATTTGTTTATTACGGAATCGGTGGAAATAAATTTAACGCAAAACCTTATGATTCGTGATGGTAGCTATCAGCTGGTTAACTAATGGGACCCGAAGATTTATTTAATTTCCTCAGAAATAAAACATTTTATGACCAACGAGACGATAAAGGTAGCGATGTGGACTAGCAATCTCCAACGCAAAATATTCACTTGAAGATGAGTGAATGATTCTCATCCGAAACACTGTGGTTGGAAGTCGACCTTATCCGGCGGCATTCCCGAAACCTCATGGAACAGTGTTCAACAGATTTGTAAATCTCGCTTTTTATTCCGGTATCAAATTGCACTCTTCTTCTTGCATTCGTTTCACCAACTGCTCTGGTTTACACGTTTTTTTTAACTTTTTGCAACCTAGCCAGTAGTTTACATTACATACGGGAGATCTACTCAGAGCAAAATGCAGTCCGTCGTAGATATGGTTTTGGAAATTCAATGGACTCACACAGTCTTCAACAGGATAAAACACATAAGCCATTCTGTAGCTGTAAATGGTTGTTCCCAGTCTAGTAATACCAATTACTTTAGGCAAGGAAGATGTAAAAGTTTCTCATAGATATAGATCAAGGAACTTTTCAGAACTGATGACATGGTTACCGATATCACTGTGCACTCCTCTGCTTGTGATTTCGCACACAAATTCATTATACACCTTTATTATAGTGTTATTGGAGCTCATCTGCATTCTGTCTACTCTACTTTCTTATCGTTGCTCACAATAACAATAGTTTTTCTTGTTAGCTTTCTAGCACACAAAACTAATCACACTTCTCCATTTCGTCTAAAATACCAAAGATATTCTGTGTCATTTTTCAGTTCCATAAGGTGACAGTACAGCTACCTAAAGATCTTGCTGTATCACAGAGAATTTATTTTTCAATGTTGATAACTGTTAAATACATCACACACTTCTTTCTACAGAATTACACGTTGCCCCCTCTCTAACTTTCCTTGTCTATCCACTAGTACCCAGTTGCCTTCCTCTGTCAGCAATGTGATACTTGCGCACCCCACATCTCTGCAGTATGACATACAGCAGCTTTGCTACATTGAACATGTCAACAAGTCTTGACTTACAATCGTAGAGCAGCCATGAGTAACGTATAACATTCCTTTATAGACAATCTTCAGATGTGAGCACTTTCAGAAGTTAATTTTCCGAGAGCAGAATGTTAAATATATGTGGGTATGTGTACCGCCAGCGTCATATAGATATGCACAACTGGAAAACAAAATTAGTGCACTTTTTTAGACGTTTCAAATTCATTCAAGATTTATAGTCGCCATAGTGCATATGGAATAGGTGAAATGGTTACATATACAGATCAACTCTACTTTCTTATTAGTGTTCACAATAATATTAGTCATTCTTGTTAGATCAGCAGGACATGCAGTTCTGAGGTGCCAGTATCGATCCATGCTGTACATCCACGTCATTACGTGGTGAGCCTTCATCATTCGCCTGCTGGCAGGATCGCTGAATATCACGGCACGGCATTCCATCTTCCAAGTGATCCTCTGGAGGCACCAGTCGAGCCGTACACGTCAATGCTGTGGGGTGAGTTGGAGACGAACTAGAGGTGTGCTTGCCCAAATTTCCACTGCTAATAATCAGTTCGCAACAGTTCGTGTTCACACGTATGAGCTCACGAGACCTCATATCGGTGCTGTGGTAGCCGTCCAATGTATCACTGTGGCCCTTACAAAACGTGATCCTAGCGGGCGTCTGTGCCGTGTGGACACCCAGAAACTGGTCCACGAGCGTGAGAATGCTCACACTATCATTGATATCAGCATCGTTGCACAAGAGACACAGCACATCCAACATGTGTGGGAGTTCTCAGAAAGGACGTACCCGCCACAAGGAGTGCCACAGCTCGAGCCCTTCCACACTCACGTCATGCAGACATTTTTCTGCCTTACAAAGTTAATGGGAAACAGTATATAATTGTGATAGGCGAGGAAAAGTCAACTTAAATGTACCACTAAACGAAGGGAGTATTACAGACATACAAAAGTTAATAAGCGAATTATTTCTTCGTAATAGTATACATACGTTGGGTTCCGTACAAGCTGTACACGAAACAAGGGTAATACTTTATTGACAGACAACATTACATAATATTTGCACCGAAATTTGTTTTCCAGATGGCGTACAAATTCGAAATAACGTTAACCCATCTTGGAAACCTAGAAAAAAATTCTCTAAATATTTGCTATTTTTGCAAACTTGCCGACCGGGGTGGCCAGCGATTCTATGCGCTACAGTCTGGAACTACACGACCGCTACGGTCGCAGGTTCGCACCCTGCCTCGGGCATGGATGTGTGTGATGTCTTTAGGTTAGTTAGGTTTAAATAGTTGTAAGTTCTAGGGAACTGATGACCTCAGAAGTTAAGTCCCATAGTGGTCAGAGGCATTTGAACTATTTTTTTACAAACTTCGTGCCTTCTAATGATTCTACGCTTAAAACTTAAGAGTATTATGATACTAATAAACAGAATAAAACGAATTAAATATGAAGATACTTAACAATAACTCCATATCGTCAACGAAATAGGGCAGAGTATAAATTTAACACTCAAATACTTTAGGGCTCCCAGAAGGTGTAGAATGAATGTGTCACATTGTGGCTTACTAGAAATCTACAAGGTACGAAACACGTGAAGCCGAAGAAAAGTAGTTTTCAAGAGTTAAATGTGGCCTCACCTTGAAGCAAATGATCTCTGAGAGGAGGAAGAAGTTGGTATATGTGATGTAACAAACAATTCATAGGACGAATGGTGGTTACACTAAAATGATATTTTATTCATTCGGTGCACAAGAAAACTTAAGAAATTTTCTACGTCCGTGATGTAGACCGCAAAGACAGCTTTTTGTTTTCATGTGACCACCGAAAATTGATACAGATATTTTTATTGAGATATCAAAAGCAGTTACTGATTAAATAGAGGCACTTCGACGAAACTTGTTGTAAAATAGTTCAGCCTACTGAGACAAAAATACATAAGTATCTAGTTTGTAATATACTGGCTGTTATAGGAGGTTATAAGCATTAGAAAAATTACCTGAACTGAAACACCTAGAAAGTTACTGCGCATGTGTTAATTCAACACTGTCTTCCATTTCTTCAATTACAATTATTTTACTTTTTTCAAACATTCATTTGTAGCCGCATTTAAAGTCTCGATCCCTTCTACGATACTTCTCAATTACGGTGACTGCGCCTCTGACGTGGACACAGCGCTCCTTGGCTTTGTGATCGCTGGCGGGGACCCTTCCCTCCGAATTATTTCCAGGCCGTTAAACCTGACCGGTCGTAACTTACTGCCCGATAGCTGTCCAATTGTAGCGGTCCTTCCGGCATCTGTTCGCACAATTACCCCTGCTGATGTCCTGCGTCTCCTCGTTGGCAACCTTCTGCTATAACAGTCTTTAATATATTACGTAGATTGTCCTTGTACGTTTCACGCCATGGTTGTCGAATGTATAATCTTTGAGTCAACACCACTCTATTAGCATCCGGCCATTATATTATGTCAGTTTCACATAACGTATATCACACACCATCTACACAGATGCTCAAAAAGAAACTTTTGCCAAATCTTAGGTTGGGTATCATGGACTGGGAACTAACAACACGGCTGATGACGTCTCATTAGTCAGATGGGGGTGTTAAGCTCAGTAGCCATCTGGACGCTATTCTGAGGGAGTAGGGTATTTTCCAAAACATCCTTCTCCCCTCGTCTTCTTCAACAACAACACAAACACCACGCTGTGCCATACACGTTCCCAGCTGACGTCAAACTCTCCGACATCTAGCCTATTGCTGAGATTTAGGTCAAATAATATTTGTGTAATATAATGAATGAAGCTGTAGGACATTACCCGTATATTTCTTCACTGGCACATACCAAAGATTATACGTAAAGGCATGTCTTTAGATTTAATAACATGAACAGAATTCGGTATCGCAGCGTTGGTTAGTTTTACCAATATCTCGTGAAAAGCAAAGATCAGTATCGTAGCTAGAACCATGGTAATATTATCCACTCATATTTCAAACGAAACCGTCAACAACTGCTCTGTTTCATATACCAATTGAATCGGATTAATTATTTGGTATATCAATTACAAAGAGAAACTGCATGTTCTGGTGTTGCTTCGCTCAGCGATTATCTAAAATTCCTCTCATTTGCAGACACTTCTTACTGTAGCGTGAGAAGGAAATGATACTGGGATAAGCAGAACAGGCATGAAGACTGTGATAAACTTTGAGTTTATCTTTGTCCAACAACCCCAAAGAACATCCTTATAGGCTACAGTGTATTATGAAATTATGACCTGTTCTGCTAAGAAATATTAATTTCAGACTCAAGGTTCAATATATACAAATTCGAAGCAACTACTGAATTTCCTTTATATCTTTAATAAAAATTTCTGTGTTTTATTAGGTTCGTAAATTAGAATGAGCAAGTAAATATGTTAAACTTACTCCATTTAAACCGATCCCAGTTATCCTAACCTGCCGTTATAATAATTACGATAGAAACAATTGGAAAAACTGTTTGTGACCTGACGGGGGACAGCCGAGACCCGTCTGAAATGCATCACACACTCTCCACTTGGTCAGACGATACAGGAAAAGAGTAAGATACAGTTTCTGTAGCCACATAAAAAAACACGTATCTTAATATATAATACAATTCTCAAACAGCTTGTACATTCATTCCGTCACCGATTGTAGGAGCCACAGACAATATCACGGCATTACCTCAGTTGACCAATCAATGAATTTCTAATTAATCTTGCTTTAATAATGTAACTGCTACTTGTTACCAGTAGCAATATCATGCCGAATTTGGTCAACTTTTTGGAATGGCAATTCAGTCTCTCCGAGGTCAAAGAAACACGTAACCACTGTTAGCAGTGACGTCATCAGTCAGAGAACCCGCACCCTCCACCCGTCCTGCCCAGGCCTTAGCTTCAGTCTTTCCCCTTCCCTGCAGCCATCAGCAATATTTTTTTGTGTGTTACCAGTTTTATGACTGGTTTATTGTGACCCACCACGAAAGCTTCTCTTAAGCTAATCTGGTCATCTCATAACAGCACTTTCACTTACGTATTTAAAGAATGTATTATTTATTGGATTTTATTTATTTATTGGATGTACTTCAATTTATTTATTTATTGGATGTATTCGAATCTCTGTCTTCTCGTACAGTTCTTACCCTGCACACATCGCTCTAGTACCATCTAGGTTATTTCCTCAAGTCGTGACAAAAGTATTGTCATCCTGTCTTTTCTTCATGGCAGTGTTTTCAATTTGGCCCTTTCTTTGCCGTCTCTACGGACAACTTCTACATTCTTTATTTATTTATCACTCCACCTAATTTTCAGCATTCAGCATTCATCATTTTCAGCATTCTGACGGAGCACGACACCTCAAATGTTTCGATTCTCTTCTGTTCTGCCAATCATAGTGTAGTATTCATAATTCAAGATGATGGAAAACAGAACAATTGTTTGATTTATACTCTTCCCTTCTCACCTTTGCAATCAAAATAACGTTGTATTAGAAAAGAGCCCAATTGTGCTAATGAGAAAATAAAAGCCGTCTCCCCCGCCCCCCCCCCCCCCGGCATCCCCATTCCTCCTTGTCTCCAGTATACCATAGCACGGAATAAAAACCCAGGTACTGTGAAAATTTAAAACTCTTCCTCTGACATAATATTAAAGTAATCTCAATGCATTATTTACCTATGTCTCATTATTAAATGCCTCCACTCATAACTCTTTGCAAAAATGTGAAAGTGCTGCAGAGTCTCAAGCGTTTTCATCGTTCAGTCTCAGGCATGTCAGTACAGCATACTTTTGTGGTTGCGAAACAGGGAACCCAGAACAGAGAGAGACAGAGATATCTCCACACATCTCAGCTCTCCTGATAAGACACAGCGTAGCTGAGAGACGTATACTAGCTGTTGTTATTTGGAGACAGACTATAGACTGTGTAGGAAGGATAACAAAATTGAATTGAAACACAAAAATGACAGAGTTAAACTTTATTTCTAAATTAATTCACAGACTGCGTAATTCCTTGACGTAGGCTGTGTTACGTCTAAACCCACTATCCAATAGTGACATATGAAACCTTGTGCAAGACTGGCACTCCAACTTGGATTTCCCGCTTACCATTAGAGGTTACCATAATCAGTTGAGCTATCCACACACTCTCCTCAAATCGACCGAAACTCCCGTACGTCACACTGTCTCCATGAGGGTTGGCGACGACGTGCCAACCTGCATGCGAACCCGAAGTGAGAGTCGCGTGAGAACCAGGGCTCAATCCGTCTCGGCTTTGCTCGTCACTTCTCCGAAGTACTCGCGACAGAACAACATTCCGTTTAGCGCTGCGGAGCGACATTTTCCTGTCGGTGACGTTCTTTATATCGGCAGAATCGTGGTGTCAGCGGTATATACCCTTCGAATTTGTTTGTGGTATACGAGAAAAACAAGGTAACAGATTCAGGGTATCAGTAATTAAAACTTCCGGCTAAGAGGCCGTGGTCCAATAGTAGAAATACTTCTCCTTGACGTTTCGTTGTCAGCTGCGGGCAACATCATCTAAGGTGAGTCTACGACTGGCTGCTAGGCCATGGAGGTTCTGTTTATATAGAGCGCGTAGAGGGCGCCACCACTCGTCACGTGTTGTCAACAGTTAAACCATCTCTTGCTGGCGTCCTTACTACCGATCGAAGGTAATCGATTGTCACATCTTTTGCACAAAGTCGATCGCCATATCTTATCCACCTTCAAGCCTTCTTCTTTCCTGCTAAAATTATTGTGGTGTTTAAAAATCTCTACAGCCTCTCTACACATACGTGCATAATAATGCGATGTCTTAGCTAGTCTTAGTGAGACGCAATGACTGTCCTTGAGGTCTACGTTGTTTTCCTCCGGAATAATTTCCACATCTGCATAACGAAGTTTTAATCGTGATAGAATAATTCGATGAACACATGTGTAAGGCTTTTTTCGATAAGATTACGTGACAACCTCAGTGCAAAAATCTCGGAAATAATGAATGTTATAGACTACGGTATAATGATGTAGTCATTGTGACATATGTCAGCTTAGGTCAGTGCAGGGAGCATGCTCTGATATCCCAAATACTTTTGGCGAACGTTCAAGGTAAATAGGTGTCCTAGGCCGCCACAAATTGTCGTCTGTCATTGGTCAGAACTGTACCTAACACAGCTGATATCAAGGAATTCGAAGCCAGTGAATTAATTTCCAAATATGATCATGCAGCTGTCGATCCTCAACAGTGTGTGCTCTTTCAGTCGTGCATGAAAGTATAAACTTTATGATCATAAAATATTTTCCATGCCCTGCTGTTACACAAAAAATTTCACAGAGGATCGAAGAATGTGAGATGTATCATCTCAGTCAGAAGACTGATGACGTGTATGTCACTTTTCCTTAGAATAAATAGAAGATAGGCGGCGTTTGCATACTACAACTGAGTATACTACAATTGAATGATGATGATCGATAATGCTACTCCATGTGGGCTTCGAAGAGTTATTCATGGAATACATTATCTCTATTATTAGCGCCCTGCCACATTAAAAGATTCGCACGCCTGTCACAGTGGTGCCTCGTAATATTCAGCAATACAACTAGGAATTTTTACCTTCTGTCATACATTTCACAGTTACCCATCCGTAATTCATTCTCTGATGCCATCAGAGGGCTTTAGAGCTGTGTTGTTTGTGTTCATATACATTCCCATAGTCTCACGTGATTTGCACAAAAATAAATTACAGGTTAGTGACACGTTCATCTTAACAGTGCGATTCAGCTATTGCACTCTGCTGGTAAAAACTGGAGGCATACGGCAATTCATTGTTTAGGATCTTCGAACATATCATAAATAACTATTATTACAGTAAATATTCAATTTTTGAAAGTTGAACTCTCACGTACCCGTTCGAGGCCGTAGGGTTTCGTAAATGACTCACCCTTCATTTAAAATTATGTACAAGGTAGTGCATTAATTGGTCTCAAGGTGACACTAATGACGACGATGACGATGTCTACAAAGATTAGTTGATGCTCTGCAGATTCTTTTTGGCTTCTTCTTCTTACAGAACAATAGTACTTCGGATAGTGAAACATCGAAAAAGCATGTATTCACAGATAAGAAAAATGTTTGGAAAACAGACTCAATTTTTCCTTCATCTGCTCGATCTGAATTCTAAGAAATAAGTCGCTCTCAACTAATGCTGAGTGTTGCTGGAAATCCAGCAGGAAAGATTTCTGCGATGCTTTGCTTTTTATACACTCGCCTCCCTTCCGAGTCAGCAGACATTTTCTTATCTCGTGTGTCGATTTAGAGAGTGCGCAATCACATTCCCAGAAGCGCTAGTTTCAAAGCGTAAGGAAACAGGTGTACCTAAGCAAGCTGATGCAAGAAAGAGACCTGTTGAGAGCTGTTCTCATACTTTTGATTCAGAATACCTCGAAATGGCGGTATCCTCCAGCCTCGCTTTCTAGAAGCAAATGAGACGTTCTGCGTTAAAAAAAAAACAGTTTTGAAGTGTCACTATTTATTTTTATTATCGAACGAGATTTCCAGACGGTATTCCTCTTCCACAAATTCCCGTCTGTGCATGTGCATTCTTTAAAAAAATAGTCGTGGTCAATGGGAGGAACTCAGTTTAAAAATTCACTATCTACATAAGCCACATGAAATCCGAAAGAGACAATGACTGCATGCATTTGTTGTGATATCAAGAAAGTAACATAAGGTAGTGGCATATTTGGGAAAATTATGTCACCCGCAAAGGCCTTCAGTATTTAAGAGGCAGAGTGTGAGCTATACCATCAGTTGCTGTTTGAAATTCAACAGAGTAAAAGTTGTAGCACAGATCAATTGTCTGAAATTATAGATTACACAAAGGAATACCACGATCTTGCGTAGCTGCATAACTGTTTCAATAATTTCGCTTGTTCTGCATTTCATGGTCCAATGTTTTCAGTTTCATTCCGCTAAACTCGGTGTTTCTGATGTCATGCAGTGCACGAATGGACCAGATAGGGGTCGGGGTATCTCTTTTGGTTTGGCTTCAATACTTTTTGTAGCTTGACAGACTCCAGTGCCGCCCGCAATAGTGATGCATGATTTTGTTGAGTCCATTCCAAGATTTCGCGTTGTTGTTTTGTTTTGTTTTGTTTTAGATCGCATAAACAGCTATGGTCATACGCTTCTATGTAAGAACTGTAGAACACGAAGACAAAGACAGGAGTTAAAAGACGACTACATGTTAATTCCAATCGGCGGAATAGAAGGCAGCGAAAATCAGGAACTATGAGAAATGTCTATGAAATACGCCGTAGAGAAACGGGGCTCCTGAATATACACTCCTGGAAATTGAAATAAGAACACCGTGAATTCATCGTCCCAGGAAGGGGAAACTTTATTGACACATTCCTGGGGTCAGATACATCACATGATCACACTGACAGAATCACAGGCACATAGACACAGGCAACAGAGCATGCACAATGTCGGCACTAGTACAGTGTATATCCACCTTTCGCAGCAATGCAGGCTGCTATTCTCCCATGGAGACGATCGTAGATATGCTGGATGTAGTCCTGTGGAACGGCTTGCCATGCCATTTCCACCTGGCGCCTCAGTTGGACCAGCGTTCTTGCTGGACGTGCACACCGCGTGAGACGACGCTTCATCCAGTCCCAAACATGCTCAATGGGGGACAGATCCGGAGATCTTGCTGGCCAGGGTAGTTGACTTACACCTTCTAGAGCACGTTGGGTGGCACGGGATACATGCGGACGTGCATTGTCCTGTTGGAACAGCAAGTTCCCTTGCCGGTCTATGAATGGTAGAACGATGGGTTCGATGACGGTTTGGATGTACCGTGCACTATTCAGTGTCCCCTCGACAATCACTAGAGGTGTACGGCCAGTGTAGGACATCGCTCCCCACACCATGATGCCGGGTGTTGGTCCTGTGTGCCTCGGTCGTATGCAGTCCTGATTGTGGCGCTCACCTGCACGGCGCCAAACACGCATACGACCATCATTGGCACCGAGGCAGAAGTGACTCTCATCGCTGAAGACGACACGTCTCCATTCGTCCCTCCATTCACGCCTGTCGCGACACCACTGGAGGCGGGCTGCACGATGTTGGGGCGTGAGCGGAAGACGGCCTAACGGTGTGCGGGACCGTAGCCCAGCTTCATGGAGACGGTTGCGAATGGTCCTCGCCGATACCCCAGGAGCAACAGTGTCCCTTATTTGCTGGGAAGTGGCGGTGCGGTCCCCTACGACACTGCGTAGGATCCTACGGTCTTGGCGTGCATCCGTGCGTCGCTGCGGTCCGGTCCCAGGTCGACGGGCACGTGCACCTTCCGCCGACCACTGGCGACAACATCGATGTACTGTGGAGACCTCACGCCCCACGTGTTGAGCAATTCGGCGGTAAGTCCACCCGGCCTCCCGCATGCCCACTATACGCCCTCGCTCAAAGTCCGTCAATTGCACATACGGTTCACGTCCACGCTGTCGCGGCATGCTACCAGTGTTAAAGACTGCGATGGAGCTCCGTATGCCACGGCAAACTGGCTGACACTGACGGCGGCGGTGCACAAATGCTGCGCAGCTAGCGCCATTCGACGGCCAACACCGCGGTTCCTGGTGTGTCCGCTGTGCCGTGCGTGTGATCATTGCTTGTACAGCCCTCTCGCAGTGTCCGGAGCAAGTATGGTGGGTCTGACACACCGGTATCAATGTGTTCTTTTTTCAATATCCAGAAGTGTATATTAAATCTCCTTCAACATATTGCTAGAACGGATAAAAAGTAAAAGTTAGTCGACAGGCCGGGCGTCGTTCGCTAAAACGGCCTATAACTCAGACGGAAAACACAGACGAGAACGTAAGTGGTAGGAAAAAGGGTCTTCCTTCAGGAAACGGTTGACCATCAAAGGTTGAGCGCAATGAGCACAAAGTGGTTGGGGAGCACAACTTAACAAATGGAGATGGCTAGTAACATAGTGCCCGATACGCAACTTAGCTAAAATTATCTCCTCACAACGAGAGGGTCGAGAAGAGGTCGTCCAAGCCGCCGGGAGATGATTAATAACCGGGAGCTCGTTCCCTTGAATGGAGGACCAGGGGTGATGCGAAAGTGACACCACCTGCTGACGGATGGCAACACAGACATCATTAGAGGGGATTGTAAGAACTAGCAGGCTGAGGAACGAGGACTGCAGCTTTGGCAGACGCGTCACCGGCCTCTTCTGTTGCCAGATCGACGTGACCAGGAACCCACATAAACGTCGCAGTTGCTCCATCTAGACTGAGCAAATGACAGCTTTCCTGGAACCGTTGCACAAAGGGATGGGCGGCGTACAGCACATAGAGGCTATGAAGGACACTGAGAGAGTCGAAGCAGATGACGGCGAATGTAATGCGTGGGCGAATAACTCTATGTAAATCAGTGTTCCGGAAGCCGATACCGAGAAACGTCGATGCCAATGACGAAGGCACACACAACACCACGGTCAGTTCGAGAGCCAACAGTGTACATAAAGATACTGTCGCGAAGTTCCGTGTCAAGGTCGTGAAACTGAAGGCGACAGAGCCAGGTTGGAATGGCGTCTTTACAAAGCGAATGAAGGTCAAGATGAACAAGGGCCGCCGTACGAAGCCAAGCCAGTGAAGAGTTCACACCCGCCGGGAAAGTGGCAGCGTTCAGTTAATCTGCCGGAACAAGAGTCGAAAGCAAACTCCAGGAGGTAACAGAGAAGAGGTCGACGCCCCATACTGGCGATAAAAGAAGTCATCAAAGAAGGAGGCATAGGGTGGGTGGCCACTCATGGTAGGCAAACGGATCGCCTATCTGCTGAGGAGAAAGTCACGGCGGTATAATAGCGGTAGTTCGGCAGTTTCTGCATACAGAGTCTCAACCAGGCTAGTGTAAAAGGCGCCAGTGGACAAACGGATGCCACGATGGTGGATAGTGATGAGACGGCGTAAGAGTGACCGACGTGCAGATGCAGTAATAAAAACACTCAAAGCCTACTTTCGAACGGACAAGCGATCGGTACAATCGGAGGAGGGTGGTTCGATCTGCTCCACAGGACACATACGACCCTGAGGGATTGCACACAGTGGGCGGTTATGTAAGACACGTGGAAGTAACAAGAAAGTTTCCTGTCGAGTATGAGCCCCAGGAATCTTGTAATTTCAATGAACGGAAGAGAAACAGACCCAATATGTAAACATGATGGAAGAAACCAATTGCGCCACGATAAACGTATACAAACGGTATTGTCAGTGGACAATCGAAAGCCATCGTTGATGTTCCATGAGTAAAGCCAATCGAGACATCACTGAAGACACCGCTTAATGACCCAAGTCCGTGGAGAGCTGCAATAGATGGCAAAATCGTCACCGAAAAGGGAGCCGCAGGTGTCCGGTGGGACACACGTCATTATCGGATTAATGGCGAAAGCAAAGAGGACGACTTTCAACACAGAACTCTGGGGCACACCGTTATCCTGGATAAAGATGTCCGACAAGGCAGAACCCACACGTAACTTGGAAACTCGTTCTTTCAAATATTCCTGAATGAAAAGGGGCATCGACCACGGAAGACCGACGTGTAGAGAGTACAGAGGGCACCAGTCCTCCAGCAGGTATCGTAGACTTTCTGCAAATCTAAAAACATGGCCACAGTCTGGAACTGCCGCTGAATACTATTCATGACATGGGTGGACAAAGGGATGAGATGGTCAACTGCAGAGCGGCGCGCTCGAAGTACACCCTGTCTAGTGGTTAATAAATTGCGTGACTCGATCCACCACACAAGCTGGTCATGAATCATACGGTCCATTACCTTGCAAACAAAGCTGGTGAGAGAAATGGGGCGGTAGCTAGAAGGAAAATGTTTGTCCTTACCAGGATTAGGTATGGGTATGACAGTGGCTTAGCACCAGCACCTGGGGAACGTGCACTCCGCCCAGGTGCGGTTGTATGTATAAAGCAGAAGGTGCTTGCTCGCAAGAGGAAAATGCTGTAACATCTGAATATGAACATCGTCTGCCACTGCGGGGAAGGATCGGGATGAACTGAGAGCATGATCTTGCTACCTCTTAGTAAAGGCTGCATTGTAGCACTCACGATTCAGAGAAGAGAATGGTTGCGCCCGAGCCTCCTCCGCTCGTTTCCGATGGAGGAAGGCAGGTCGATAGTAGAAGCAGCTCGAAATCACCGCAAAATGGCGGCCCAAAGTGTTGGAGATACCAATAGGAGCCTCTGAGACATAGCCTACTACGCTCAGGCAGGAAATTGGGGAGTGGACCTTGGTCCCAGAAGCATCAGAGGTTGGCACACACGGTCAAAATGCATTTTTTCGTTGTAGGATGATGGTTAAAACTTGGAGAGCACGCCTTCGAGGGCGAATTGCGTCGCGGCAGCAAGGGACCGGGACACGGCGTGGTAAAGAGGATGTGCGAGGAATGGGACGTTATGCGGCGATAAAGTATAATTTTTCGCGTGCTTGGTCACTCTTACACCGGTGTGTAAGTGTATCCTCTTCATTACGCCAATCACAATTCGGTGAATCCGCTTTGTGCGCACTGGAATAGTTTCATTAACAACTTTTTTCCTCCCCCCATGAACCATGGACCTTAACGTTGGTGGGGAGGCTTGCGTGCCTCAGCGATACAGATGGCCGTACCGTAGGTACAACCACAACGGAGGGGTATCTGTTGAGAGGCCAGACAAACGTGTGGTTCCTGAAGAGGGGCAGCAGCCTTTTCAGTAGTTGCAGGGGCAACAGTCTGTATGATTGACTGGTCTGGCCTTGCAACATTAACCAAAACGGCCTTGCTGTGCTGGTACTACGAACGGCTGAAAGCAAGGGGAAACTACAGCCGTAATTTTTCCCGAGGACATGCAGCTTTACTGTATGATTAAATGATGATGGCATCCTCTTGGGTAAAATATTCCGGAGGTAAAATAGTCCCCCATTCGGATCTCCGGGCGGGGACTACTCAGGAGGATGTCGTTATCAGGAGAAAGAAAACTGGCATTCTACGGATCGGAGCGTGGAATGTCAGATCCCTTAATCGGGCAGGTAGGTTAGAAAATTTAAAAAGGGAAATGGATAGGTTAAAGTTAGATATAGTGGGAATTAGTGAGGTTCGGTGGCAGGAGGAACAAGACTTCTGGTCAGGTGACTACAGGGTTATGAACACAAAATCAAATAGGGGTAATGCAGGAGTAGGTTTAATAATGAATAGGAAAATAGGAATGCGGGTAAGCTACTACAAACAGCGTAGTGAACGCATTATTGTGGCCAAGATAGATACGAAGCCCACATCTACTACAGTAGTAGAAGTTTATATGCCAACTAGCTCTGCACATGATGAAGAAATTGAAGAAATGTACGATGAAATAAAAGAAATTATTCAGATAGTGAAGGGAGACGAAAATTTAATAGTAATGGGTGACTGGAATTCGAGTGTAGGAAAAGGGAGAGAAGGAAACATAGTAGGTGAATATGGATTGGGGCTAAGAAATGAAAGAAGAAGCCGCCTAGTAGAATTTTGCACAGAGCACAACTTAATCATAGCTAACACTTGGTTTAAGAATCATGAAAGAAGGTTGTATACGTGGAAGAACCCTGGAGATACTAAAAGGTATCAGATAGATTATATAATGGTAAGACAGAGATTTAGGAACCAGGTTTTAAGTTGTAAGACATTTCCAGGGGCAGATGTGGACTCTGACCACAATCTATTGGTTATGACCTGTAGATTAAAACTGAAGAAACTGCACAAATGTGAGAAATTAAGGAGATGGGACCTGGATAAACTGAAAGAACCAGAGGTTGTACAGAGTTTCAGAGAGAGCATAAGGGAACAATTGACAGGAATAGGGGAAAGAAATACAGTAGAAGAAGAATGGGTAGCTCTGAGGGATGTAGTAGTGAAGGCAGCAGAGGATAAAGTAGGTACGAATTCGAGGGCTGCTAGAAATCCTTGGGTAACAGAAGAAATACTGAATTTAATTGATGAAAGGAGAAAATATAAAAATGCAGTAAATGAAGCAGGCAAAAAGGAATACAAACGTCTCAAAAATGAGATCGACAGGAAGTGCAAAATGGCTAAACAGGGATGGCTAGAGGACAAATGTAAGGATGTAGAAGCTTATCTCACCAGGGGTAAGATAGATACTGCCTACAGGAAAATTAAAGAGACCTTTGGAGAGAAGAGAACCACGTGTATGAATATCAAGAGCTCATATGGCAGCCCAGTTCTAAGCAAAGAAGGGAAGGCAGAAAGGTGGAAGGAGTATATAGAAGGCTTATACAAGGGCGATGTACTTGAGGACAATATTATGGAAATAGAAGAGGATGTAGATGAAGACGAAATGGGAGATACGATACTGCGTGAAGAGTTTGACAGAGCACTGAAAGACCTGAGTCGAAACAAGGCCCCCGGAGTAGACAACATTCCATTAGAACTACTGACGGCCTTGGGAGAGCCAGTCATGACAAAACTCTACCAGCTGGTGAGCAAGATGTATAAGACAGGCGAAATACCCTCAGACTTCAAGAAGAATATAATAATTCCAATCCCAAAGAAAGTAGGTGCTGACAGATGTGAAAATTACCGAACTATCAGTTTAATAAGCCACGACTGCAAAATACTAACGCGAATTCTTTACAGACGAATGGAAAAACTGGTGGATGCAGACCTCGGGGAGGATCAGTTTGGATTCCGTCGAAATGTTGGAACACGTGAGGCTATACTGACCTTACGACTTATCTTAGAAGAAAGATTAAGAAAAGGCAAACCTACGTTTCTAGCATTTGTAGACTTAGAGAAAGCTTTTGACAATGTTGACTGGAATACTCTTTTTCAAATTCTAAAGGTGGCAGGGGTAAAATACAGGGAGCGAAAGGCTATTTATAATTTGTACAGAAACCAGATGGCAGTAATAAGAGTCGAGGGGCATGAAAGGGAAGCAGTGGTTGGGAAAGGAGTGAGACAGGGTTGTAGCCTCTCCCCGATGTTATTCAATCTGTATATTGAGCAAGCAGTAAAGGAAACAAAAGAAAAATTTGGAGTAGGTATTAAAATTCATGGAGACGAAGTAAAAACTTTGAGGTTCGCCGATGACATTGTAATTCTGTCAGAGACGGCAAAGGACTTGGAAGAGCAGTTGAACGGAATGGACAGTGTCTTGAAAGGAGGATATAAGATGAACATTAACAAAAGCAAAACGAGGATAATGGAATGTAGTCAAATTAAATCGGGTGATGCTGAGGGAATTAGATTAGGAAATGAGACACTTAAAGTAGTAAAGGAGTTTTGCTATTTAGGAAGTAAAATAACTGATGATGGTCGAAGTAGAGAGGATATAAAATGTAGACTGGCAATGGCAAGGAAAGCGTTTCTGAAGAAGAGAAATTTGTTAACATCGAATATAGATTTATGTATCAGGAAGTCGTTTCTGAAAGTATTTGTTTGGAGTGTAGCCATGTATGGAAGTGAAACATGGGCGATAACTAGTTTGGACAAGAAGAGAATAGAAGCTTTCGAAATGTGGTGCTACAGAAGAATACTGAAGATAAGGTGGATAGATCACGTAACTAATGAGGAGGTATTGAATAGGATTGGGGAGAAGAGAAGTTTGTGGCACAACTTGACTAGAAGAAGGGATCGGTTGGTAGGACATGTTTTGAGGCATCAAGGAATCACAAATTTAGCATTGGAGGGCAGTGTGGAGGGTAAAAATCGTAGAGGGAGACCGAGAGATGAGTACACTAAGCAGATTCAGAAGGATGTAGGTTGCAGTAGGTACTGGGAGATGAAGCAGCTTGCACAGGATAGAGTAGCATGGAGAGCTGCATCAAACCAGTCTCAGGACTGAAGACAACAACAACAACAACAACTTTTTACCATTATCTTCTAAATTCTGATGTAAGCCGTTTGCTGTGTATGTTCTCCCACACCTAAGGCCAACTGACATGACAATATTTAGTTTGCCTTCCCTTATGAACTGAATGTTCCTTAATATGCTGATACTATTCCCTTGCATTGCACATTTTCTCTTCCTGGGTTACGTCGCTGTTCTCGACTACGGGGTTTCCAAGAGAGATGTACTCTGAATGTATTTTTCCATTAGTGACAGGTGCTACTCAGTTTTCTGGCAGGCTGGATTGCTTTCAGAAGTGTACTTATCAGGCTGGTAGGGCTGAATTTAGATCTTTGAAGGACATTGCGCATTAGCCACTCTGTACACTTTACGTCAGTATCTATTAATCCGATCCCATCTTCTTCAAACGGTAACGTTGGTGCCCCGTATTTTACCTTTAAAATATTCCTACGCCATAGGAAATATGCAGTGGCTAATACTAGACTTTTGACGCTGGTACTGACAAAACGTTCACTAGTTTTACTCCCTGGATCATATGAAGACTTCGCTTGGAATATAGTTGTATGCTGGCCCTAACTTTGTTCAGCATCGATCGTTAGTTGGTAGTCTAAATCATTTATACATCAGACACCAGATCTAGCTCTTGACTTTGTACCTTTCTTCAGTAAATGTTTTGCGTGTGGTATCTTCTGTCGACACAAATATGCTCAGATCGTCTGCAAATGATGGGCATACGATTTTCTTTCCTACGTCAAGCCTAGGGTGAGTTGTTAAGCTTTCTTACGAGAGGCTCGACCGCAATTGTGGATAGGACATTCGATAGGGGGCAGCCCTGACGGACTGAACGCTTTATACTGAATGGCGCAGATAGTAACCTTGCGACCATGATTTTGGACTGAGCTGCTTGCAAAATGAATCTGACAAGTTGGTACAATTTGCTTTCAAAAGAAAACTGTGGGAGATCCGGTTGAAAGCTTTGGAGAAATCAGTAAATATTACATAACCCCTTATTCTACATATATCCGTGATGACTCTTATGTCACGGTAATCACCCAGAATGTCGGTAAGGAACTGCTCACGTCTGGTAATCTCCTATCACGTTTCTCATTATGTCCCTAAATCTTGCCTTTACTGTTGGAGCTAGTGTTTTGCAGTTCGTCATCATCAAGGTTATCGGCTTAAGGGATTCGATGCTTGTAGACGGGCGTTTCGTAGGCACCAATACGATGAGCCCCTTGTGGAAGATTGTACGAACCTGTTGGACATTCCAGGCACCATTAAGTATATTAACTCGCTCTAAATTCAATATTTCCCAACAAATGAGATTCAGCGGTATGCCAAGTGTTCCTGGTAACTTTCCTTTCCGGCTTCTCAGTAGAACTTCATATATTCCGCCCTCTGCAAATTCTTCTCTGGGAGAAATGTTGTCTGCCTCTGTCAGCATGTCGTCAATATCGTCAAGAAAAACTGATTCGAGATTTATGTCTACATCTAAGGCAGCATACAACTCACAGAAATGTTGCAGAACTTGACCTTTGATCTAAACCCACTATTGTACTGTCTCGTTTCCTAAACTGTCTTTCTCAATTATTTTGTTTTTTACCCTTTTCAATGTTCGGATTAGGTGGTAGAATGACGCATCCTCTTCTTGGATAAAATTGTCAGATCTGGGCCTCACTCTCAGATACGTGCATTGTTCCTTTTTTACTGAGGTTCCGCAAGAAAAAAAGCTGCAAGCAGTGCTGTAGCTGCTGCACAAAAACTGAAAGTCCCACTGCATTTGATCCCTCATGCTCAATTTTCCGCGCGAGCTCAGAAAATCATACACCTGTGGTGCCGGTCTGTGACGTCGGCGAAGCTCGTGGCAGTCACTCGGCATCCCAGCGGGAAGGCCGCCGTGGTCGATTAGCCACTCAGCTCAGCTCAGTCCAGGGCGCGGCGTGCTCGCGTTGTTTGCGCAGCCTAATGGCCGCGTGCCTGGAGGCCTAATGCCGGCGTCGTGGCAGCAGGAGCAGCAGCGGGCCGTCTGGAGGTCCCTCGCGGCCGCCGAGGAGCTCTGCCTGACCACGCAGGATTAACCGAGTCCTTAGTCCTCAGGACGCCACGCGGCGCTGCACCGTGCCTGCTCGAGGACCGTGCCTCATCCCCTCCCCTTATCCCTCCCCACTCCTCCCTACCCCTATGCGTTCTCCCCAGACCTCCCCTCCTCTTGCAGAACTGACCATACGCAAGTAGCAGTTACGTACTCCGTGATGGCTCAAAGGCTGACAAGTACTTACAGCAAAGTTGAAAAAGGGAAGACCTGAATATTTTGTTGATACCGAGGGCAATAAATACAGATCATAAACACTACTAGACAAAGACTGAAAGTCGCGTTGGGTAGCCGTGCGGTCTGAGGTGTCTTGTCACTGTCTGGGCCGGCCATCTGTGGGCGAGCGGTTCTAGGCGCTTCAGTCTGGAACCGCGCGACCGCTACGGTCGCAGGTTCGAATCCTGCCTCGGGCATGAATATGTGTGATGTCCTTAGGTTATACAATGAAGGCTTTCACGACCAGGTGGTACTGTTGTTGATAATTCTTCCGGGTTATGTGGCGGTGGTCCATGGATCACGGCCACATAACCCGGAAGAATTATCAACAACAGTCCTTAGGTTAGATAGGATTAAGTAATTCTAAGTTCTAGGGGATTGATGTCCTCAGATGTTAGGTCCTGTAGTTCTCACAGCCATTCGAACGATCACGGTCCGGGCAGTTCCCATCGTCGGAGGTTCGAGTCCTCCATCGGGCAATTTTGTGTATGTTGTCCTTAACGTAAGTTAAAGTTAGATTAAGTAGTGCGTAAGCTTAGGGACCGATGACCTCTGCAGTTTGGTCCCATAAGACCTTACCACAAATTTCCAAAAGAGTGAAAGAAACGATCGTTACTTTGTGAAGCCACACTCTGACGGAATGCTGAGAAAACTTTAGGAATAATTGGATTAAAAAAATGGCAGACTTGTGGCTAAATGTTCAATTTAGATTATCAAGTTATTAAGGAGTCGGAAAATTTGTCAATCCATTTTCTATGTGATACGAGGTCCACCGAGCGATAATAAATAATGATGATTCATGGGAACAGACATATTTTAGCTTTGATGTTAGCGATTCGTTACCTAACTCCATAAAAAAATTAGTAATTATTTCCAAGACAGCGGTTTCTTTTGAAACAAGATTTCTGTAGGAAATTCAGCACATTTACACGCAAATATATACTTTTAAGGTGAAGTGGGCTGTTACGAGACGGCTTTGCCTCGGAACCTAACGTTTCAGAGTGGTCGTTCCAGCACTGCTTCAAGAGACAAGGATTGTGCACAAAAAGTGATTGCAATTTTGATTGCAGCCTTTTCCATTGAGAGTTGACATTTTAAGCGACACCCAAAACAAGTATTCCAGCTTACGGCTTATATACGGATCTCCGTGAAGAACCCAGTACGCGTTTCCACTACAGATACTCTTGGTCCCAGGCCACATTTTTTGGACCAAATATTTGCGCCATTTCTGTCAGCATATCTAGTGCCGAAATCTCAGAAGTTTGCAGAAGTCTTTTAGTTATCAACAAGAAAATCAGTATAACACAGCGTTGGTTGTTCGTTGCAACACCTTGATTAACAAATATTACCATTATAGTTTTAAAGCACGACGGGTTCCGAGTTTCTGAATCTTCCGTGCTGGCGCTCAACTAATGACATCTCTCCTACTGCTGCCACAATGCCAGTTGGCACCCTTATCCTCGTTCACTTTCATGTCTCGTATATTTTCTCAACACTCATTTGAGTGACTTTGCGTTCAACAACCAATCCGTGACTACCTGTCCCATAAACGGCACATATCCAACAATTCAACCACACTTTGCCACCAACTTCTCTGCTAGGTGGTACTGTTATCAGTTGATTAAGTGCAATGCTTGTATTTGCGTCAATGGGTCATATTAATATATATGTTGATTAGAGTCGGTCTACGACTTTTGTTTACAATGGAATTGCTCATCTGAAAAAGACGTGGAGAACAGAATACGTGCTGCCCATGTAGCGCTTAGTTGTCTCAGAAAAGTGTCTTCCTGAATGAAGAACTAACACTATACTACCAAACTGATGGTGTATAAAGCTGTTGTCATCTCAACGCTGCTCTACGGTTGCGAAACCTCGACATTTTATCACCTCGATCTGAAGAAACTAGAACGCTTCAACCAACAGAGTGTAAGATACATCACGAAATGGAATGACTTTATATCGAATATCACCGTTCTTGAGAAAGCAAAATGAATTGTATAGAAGTTCTCATTATTGGACACCAACTTAGATGGTTTGGGCATGTCCAGCGGATGAGAGATGACAGACTTCCAAGTAGAATGCTGTATAGTGAAGTGAGCACAGGTAAAAGGCCGCAAGGTGCCCCTCTCAAACGCTATAAGGATCAGTATAAGAAATATCTAAAAACCTTAAACATCGATCCGAGTAACTGGTTCACCACAGCAGAAGATCGCAGTCGATGGCGCTCAACTACCTCAAATGCTCTTCAGAACTTTGAGCGGGAGCGGCGAAGAGTGGACAATCACAAACGCCAGGGAGGTAAACTCCTCCAGGCCAGCCACGTCCCCCACATTCCATTATTTGTAACTTCTGTGGTTGCATGTTCCATGCATCATGAAAAGTTGTAATTTTTTATTTTTCTGCGGCTACAAGAGAAGGTCTACTGTCGTACTAAACGAACTCCTCTAGACGTGAGGTGCATACAATATGGCTACACGTAATAATTACTCCAGAGTCAGGAAAGAAAATACACTATATGATAAAAAGTATCCGGACACCCCCAAAAACATACGTGTAGTCTAGGAGACTACTATTAGATAAGCTGGTGAAATTTTTTTTATATAAATGGCAGCACTTACAATTAATAACTGAACATATAACTACGTTTTTCATATATCAAGGTCTGGCTGTTGCTCAGAAAAGTAATATAATGTTGGAAAGTTTAACTACAATAGCAACTTGACATTTATTTTCAAATAAACATAAGAAATTGTTCTCAGTATAGTTCAAAACAATGGAATAACCTTAATAGCTTGTAAGTTGGGTGAACAACGGGAAACCTCAAAATGAGGTGTAGAGAACATACAAACGTTATGATCCTAGTTCCTCAGTATTTAGTGCTCATTTAAAGGGATACAAGCTTTCTTCAAATGATATTGACTAAAACATTTCCAGTTTCCAAAAAGCAGAGGAAGGCAGATTATTAAATATTCTACAAGAAATTGAATCATACACCCATATAACAAAATAACCAGACATCGAAGAGAGTTAAGGAATAAGATATACATACAAAATTTCAACAGTGATTTAACCGAATCATTTTCGTTTTGGGCGTATATCCTGAATGTAAAATTGTCAATCTTTACGTGTTTATTTGATTATTTTGCAATTTTATGCCTTTTGTATATTCCACCATCACATACGAGTTGTCAAGAAATTGTAATGTACGTGTGTGACTGCATGTCACAGATATGTATAAAAATGATCTTAGAAATAACGTAAGGCAGGTAAAGTAGACTCCTTGACCTGTCAGTACCATATTTATTCTATATAACAGTTATATCAAACGTTATAAAGAATTGTCACTGCCTAACGTATGACGGCTGTAACATACGTAACACACTGTGTACTGTATTATAGGACAGCTTCAGATACTACCATATTATCTGACTTACATGTCATTGCTGCAGAAGTACATAATATAAGAAGAAATGTATTGCTGCTACTATATCTACAGTTACCATTTTGTAGAAATCGATGTATACACGGTTGTTTGTTGCTCTGTATTAGATGCCAACGAGAATTTTGAGCGATTCTGAAAAAAAAATATTTCTAGTGCAAGTTAATTTCCTTTAAGAAATGAAATTATTTTTGACTTCATGTGTAGCCTTTGACTCAGTTATATCCTACAAGTGTATTAAAAAATAATAACTCCGAAAATGCCTCTTATTTTACGTAGAGTCTTGCCCACGAGCGCTGACGATAAATGGATGTGTGCAGAACACCGTCACATGTAAAGGGTGCAGCTCACTTCATCGCATTTTCAGGGCAAAAGTCCATTTCGTCCATGGGCTTGCGGTTAGGTGTGTCGCGACTTCGCTGTTGGCAACATATCCAGTAGAAGAGGTTGTGAACGCTCTAGATGAACGAGTTGCACCCAGCCTAAGTGATCTTCCACCACAATGCTTGACTATTTTTTCGAGTGAAAAAGAAAATTCTTTGAGCAGACGTACAGTGCAGTGGCCCCTCATGATGGAAGCATTTCAAGTAACAGTACCTACTAGAAGTTACTACGACCAAAGTCCTACCTTCGCTGCTACGACAATACTCGGACATTGGGGCTCATGATGAGAAAATGAAATCCCACAAATTACAATAATTTCTCAACGTCAGCACCGAAGCAGAAAACAGCGGTTAGCCCCTTTTCTTGGCGTGAAAGTTATGGTGAAATGATGGAAAGTGTTTGTGTCCTTTATGTTTCTATCTTTGACTTGGAAATTCAAATATAAAGGAATAAGGTGAAATTCCGTGACTTAGCAGTGCTAATGTTACCGGAATTCCATCACCTTTGGAATTCAACATTACGAGATCTGCTTTACATTGCCCTAGCAACACTATTCTCAACCCAAACAACCAACAGCGACACGTCTGTGACTGTAGCAGGTGTACATAATCAGATAACTACCCGAAATGACTATGTGTTAACTAGATGCTTTTTTTGTAAACATGCCCTCTTTACAATGCCTTATGGAATCGAACGTAACATTCTAGTCAAGATACATACGGCAACAGCAGCTTTGATCAGTTAATGTAGCTAGACTATTGCATGGCTATCAACAATCGCAAATCGTATCCTAGGCTGACACTTTCCTTTAATAGTTAGCTATGACATAAACGGATGGTTGAGGGGAAGACACGACCTCTAATGAGCAACGTGTTCTATCTGCTGCATCCCACCAGTGAATTGCAGGATTCAAACTTGGCGTCGTCTCTCTGCAAGTATGCTCATCTCGATATTCCAGCAACTAGTGTTGTCAAGCCTTCTTCTCCCGACAGACTCACCCAACCATAGATTGTGTTCACCAGTCAGGAGCCGTCACATGTTAAATACTAGTATTTTATCAGTTGGCGACTGTACAAGAAGAAACGCCTCCCCAGATTACATTGTGGAACAATGGATCTCGTTGGCTATTTGCAAAGTAAACAGAAAATTCGTAATTCAAAGACTATCCTGTGAGTTGTGCGTTTATATTTACGCAGTGTCCAGCGAACTTTCGTCGTCAACGGAAAGCAGGGCTTCATCGCCATCCGGTGGATGTGATGCCGCGGGTTGTCAGTGCCTCGACGGTGCAGGCATTTAAGCTCCCTCTGTTCCCTTTCAGGACCACAAAAGCGGCAGTGGCGAGTTTTTCCTTCCAAGACCTGCACTTGACTTTTTTTTTCCACCAAAATTGCTCGTAACTTTTCAAAGTCTGCAGTTCGCCTGATGTAACGCTTTGTCACAGAGTCCACATGACGTCCTCTAGCTTCAATGGATGCCGGAAATATCAGTACCACCACGTCTTATAGCAGAAGAATTCGATCTTAAGTACTCTTACCGCCGATGAGTGAAGTTAGCAATGTAATGTAGGAACTTCCGAAGCTGTGTGCTACCTTCGGACCTAATGGATGCAGTGGATGATCCATCAATAAAATCAAAGAACTAGAGCGACCCGTGTGCCAGATATATCCATGTCTTTGGAAGTTAGTATCGATATAGCGGTAGGCTTGAATATCTGTGGCGGATCGGCGGCCACGAGAGGTCAGGACAGTTGGCGCAGAAAGATTATTTTTGGTCTTGTGGTGCGGGTGGAGTGACGGCAGTTGGAGTTGGATCGGAGATGGGCTGTGAGTGTAAATAGCTGAGACGGTGCGTTTGCTCGTGTGTAAGACCGTTACAGTGGCTGAGCAGTGCCGATGGACATACCTCGATGAGGACAGCTAAAAATGTATATCAATAACACCTGTCGGCAGCTGAGGGTTTCAATTAATGATCATTTATTCTAGAGAAGCTGCACGGTCATCAATGGTATCTGTTCTTTCGGGAATACTTACTACCTTCATATATAAACTGTAGAGTTTTTATACGCCTGTAAGCATGGTTTGTATGCTGTGCAACATTCATCGAAAAATCTCTCTTACTTATGAAGAAAAGTGTACCTTTAGCAACAAATTCAGCCAATACTTAGTGAAAAAATGATGAAATTTCACATGTAATAAAATTGTTTTGTTATGTTTTTGAACTTCCACTGCCGTGAGTCTGAATCCTGAATCCTTCTTTGTCATGCTGACCCACACTTATGAATTTATTTGTAAAAGTGTAGATAGTGAAAATTGTGTGTGTGAAATTTTATGGGACTTAACTGCTAAGGTCATTAGTCCCCTAAGCTTACACACTACTTAACCTAAATTATCCTAAGAAGAAAACACACACATCCATGCTCGAGGGAGGACTCGAACCCCCGCCAGGACCAGCCACACAGTGCAAGACTGCAGCGCCTTTGACCTTTCGGCTAATCCCGCGCGGCACAGTGGAAATTAAAATGTCTTACGGTGCCTCTCCTGCTCCAAGTCGGCCTATTTGGCGTCCTAACCCCCCCCCCCCCCCCCCCTTAATGGGTATAATGATCAATACAGCACCACAAGTAAAATATTACAGTTATGAACTGAGAAAAAGACTTGAGTTAGCGTAACTCACCGTGCGCAGGTAAGTACCTTATATTCATCCAGAATTTTAGAATGAGAGGACTTAGTGACTCGAAAGAAGCTTTACACATTGTTTCAAACCATTACGAAACATTATCTCGCTAACATCCCCCACAAAATGATGAGAGGATAAAAGTTTACCATCTACTACTTTTTCGCTGTTCATGCAGTAAAATGCCGCATCAAGCCTGACGTCTTAATTAATATTAATTACATTCACAATACTTTTTGCAAACAGAGTCCTCATACAGCACTCAATGTAGCTGCAAAATTAAATCATTGTACGAGAGAGAGTTGTGTAATATGACGTCATAAATACTGAAACGCGTCAAAAACTAGCTTTTGCTTACACCAAAGAGAAAATTACCCAGAACTTACTCATCAAGTGATTGATAATGGGAGCTCTTAGTGACACCTCCAAAAAACTTTAAACATAATTTCAAACATTTTGTAAGCTTTTTCTCTTTTAACTGCTTAGCATCAGATGTTTAACACACTAACTCATTTGTAATTAGAATTTTGAAAAAATTTTATACAATGGAGTCTGATCTCTTAAAGCAACCGGGGTTGTCAGTCGAGAAGCAAAAACAACCTACTTGGTCCGTCAGAAATGCACAGTGACGTCGAACGTGGATATGTCAGAAACAAACCTATGACGCTCATTTCAGTCCTTCTAAAACTGCCCATGTCGATTATTGGTGGCGTGATTCTGAAGTAGAAGCGCGAAGCAACAACTAAATCAAAACCAGGTAGCCTCATGCAGTGGCAGGAATGTAGCGCCGACCACTGCGTAGTGTGGTTGTAAATATCGCACGAAGTCTGTCGCAGGAAAAACTCGTGAGATCCAATGTTCTATCTACAATACAATTTGCATAATGGTTGTGGGCAGGAAGCTAAGAAGAAAAGCACATAATGGTACAGTAGCTCTTTGTAAGACACAAATTTGTGATGTCAATGATAAGCAGCGCTTCAGGTACAGTAAAGCGCGTCGAGAGCGGGTAGTACAAAACGGAAAACGACTAATTAGTAATGATCACGCTGTACCTTGTCGCAGTGCCTGCCGGAGTGGCCGAGTGGTTCTAGGTGCTACTGTCTGGAACCGCATGACCTCTACAGTCGCAAGGTTCGAATCCTGCCTCGGGCATGAATGTGTGTGATGTCCTTAGGTTAGTTAGGCTTAAGTAGTTCTAAGTTCTAGGAGACTAATGACCACAGAAGATAAGTGTCATAGTGCTCAGAGCCAATTGAACCACCTTGTCGCAGTCCAGAGGAAGCGTTTGGATCTGGTGAGCGAATGGAGAACGCTACCTGTCATGCGTGGTGCCAACAGAGAAGCACAAAGAATAAGCTGTCGCCGTATGGGGACGTATGTCAAAAGAAATTAGACTGATTTTTTATGATTTTTTTTATCCATCAGAGTTGTTTTTTTTTTCGAGCGGCAATATTGTCCCATTCAATGTACACTCCTGGAAATTGAAATAAGAACACCGTGAATTCATTGTCCCAGGAAGGAGAAACTTTATTGACACATTCCTGGGGTCAGATACATCACATGATCACACTGACAGAACCACAGACACATAGACACAGGCAACAGAGCATGCACAATGTCGGCACTAGTACAGTGTATATCCACCTTTCGCAGCAATGCAGGCTACTATTCTCCCATGGAGACGATCGTAGAGATGCTGGATGTAGTCCTGTGCAACGGCTTGCCATGCCATTTCCACCTGGCGCCTCAGTTGGACCAGCGTTCGTGCTGGACGTGCAGACCGCGTGAGACGACGCTTCATCCAGTCCCAAACATGCTCAATGGGGGACAGATCCGGAATCTTGCTGGCCAGGGTAGTTGACTTACACCTTCTAGAGCACGTTGGGTGGCACAGGATACATGCGGACGTGCATTGTCCTGTTGGAACAGCAAGTTCCCTTGCCGGTCTAGGAATGGTAGAACGATGGGTTCGATGACGGTCTGGATGTACCGTGTACTATTCAGTGTCCCCTCGACGATCACCAGAGGTGTACGGCCAGTGTAGGAGATCGCTCCCCACACCATGATGCAGGGTGTTGGCCCTGTGTGCCTCAATCGTATGCAGTCCTGATTGTGGCGCTCACCTGCACGGCGCCAAACATGCATACGATCATCATTGGCACCAAGGCAGAAGCAACTCTCATCGCTGAAGACGACACGTCTCCATTCGTCCCTCCGTTCACGCCTGTCGCGACACCACTGGAGGCGGGCTGCACGATGTTGGGGCGTGAGCGAAAGACGGCCTAACGGTGTGAGGGACCGTAGCCCAGCTTCATGGAGACGGTTGCGAATGGTCCTCGCCGATACCCCAGGAGCAACAGTGTCCCTAATTTGCTGGGAAGTGGCGGTGCGGTCCCCTACGGCACTGCGTAGGATCCTACGGTCTTGGCGTGCATCCGTCCGTCGCTGCGGTACGGTCCCAGGTCGACGGGCACGTGCACCTTCCGCCGACCACTGGCGACAACATCGATGTACTGTGGAGACCTCACGCCCCACGTGTTGAGCAATTCGGCGGTACGTCCACCCGGCCTCCCGCATGCCCACTATACGCCCTCGCTCAAAGTCCATCAGCTGCACATACGGTTCACGTCCACGCTGTCGCGGCGTGCCACCAGTGTTAAAGACTGCGATGGAGCACCGTATGCCACGGCAAACTGGCTGACACTGACGGCGGCGGTGCACAAATGCTGCGCAGCTAGCGCCATTCGACGGCCAACACCGCGGTTCCTGGTGTGTCCGATGTGCCGTGCGTGTCATCATTGCTTGTACCGCCCTCTCGCAGTGTCCGGAGCAAGTATGGTGGGTCTGACACACCGGTGTCAATGTGTTCTTTTTTCCATTTCCAGGAGTGTAGTTAGCTTTGGTAGCTATACAACGGTGAAGTTGTTGTTCCCAGTTTTGGTAGCAGCGCTGGAAGATTTCGGCTGGAATGGCCTTTAATATGTCGATTACATTCCTTTGAATATTCTTCAGAGTGCTAAACTGATACCCTTTTATAATATTTTTCTATTTCAGGATAGTAAAAACAGTTACAAGGACTCATATTCATTGGCTTGGACTAACAAGAATGCCTCTTGATGTCAAAAATTCCGTGACATGGTGGCCATGTCACATGCGGCGTTGTAGGGATGTTACATCCACTTGTCTGCCATGTCCTGTCCGAGTCGAATCGCCCTTTCCCTGAGTCTTTCGAGGATATCTTTGTAGAACACTTGGTTGACAGTTTGTTCTGCGCGACACCCCTACGGCAGGAAAAGCAAATCAGCACTGTTTCGATATTTGGTCATTGGAGCTTTCTTTCCGTCGGGGATATGTCTCAGTGTTAACTGCTCTCTTTTCCGCTTTGTCTCCGGATCATAGTCTAAAATCCAAGGATTAACGCCTGTGTTCAAAGGACTTAATCATTCCTTGCTAGTGTGAGTCCTCTCAAGAGGGGCAACGAACAAGTTTCTTCGTTGGAAAGAATTTAATGTGTTTCAGTTTTACAAGTAACCGGTCATTCTTACTGTTAAACGTCGGTCTGATTTCACAAGAGCATGCACACGTTCGACGTTTTCGTCGGTTTTTGAAGTTCACAGTGCCCCTGAACGAGATTGATTTTTAACGTGTTCTCGCCCTACTAAAGCCGGCCGGGGTGGCCGAGCGGTTTTAGGCGCCACAGTCTGGAATTGCACGACCGCTACGGCCGCAGGTTCGAGTCCTGCCTCGGGCATGGATGTGTGATGTCCTTAGGTTAGTTGGGTTTAAGTACTTCTCAGTTATAGGGGACTGATGACCTCAGAAGTTAAGTCCCATAGTGCTCAGAGATATTTGAACCTTTTTTTTTTCAGTTCGAAAAATTATTTCAAACAGCGAACAACTTGTGTTCGTCATAAGGAGTGTTTCCCAAAGGTGTGTTTCAACTTTTCAAGTCACACTTGTAGATTCCCCAAGTTTAACATAAAACTTGGTATCTACACCTACATCTACATGCATACCCTGCAAATCACATTTAAGTGCCTGGCAGTGTGTTCATTGAACCATCTTCACAATTACCTATTATTCCAATCTCGTATAACGCGCGGAATGAACGAATACCTATATGTTTCCGTACGAGCTCTAATTTCCCTTATTTGATCGTGGTGATCGTTTCTCCCTATATAGGTCGATGTCAACAAAATATTCTCTTATTCGTACGAGAAAGTTGGTGATTGGTATCTCGTGAGGAGATTCCGTTGCGACGAAAAACGCCTTTGTTTTAATGATGCCCAACCAAAATCCTGCATCATTTCAGTGACATTCTCCCCCATATTTCGAGATAATACCAAACGTGCTGCACTTCTTTGAACATTTTCGATGTACTCCGTCAGTCCTATCTGGTAAGGACCCCACACCGCGCAGCGGTATTCTAAAAGAGTACGGACAAGCGTAGTGTAGACAGTCACCTTAGTTGATAGGTTACTTTTTCTAAGTGTTCTGCCAATAAAACCTAGTCTTTAGTTAGCCTTCCCCCCAACATTTTCTATGTGTTCCTTCCAACTTAAGTTGTTCGTAATTGTAATTTCTAGTTATGTAGTTGAATTTACGGCCTTTAGATTTGACTGATTTATCATGTAACCGAAGTTTAACGAATTCCTTTTAGCACTGATGTGGACGACATCACACTGCCTATTATTGCACCATACAGATATTTTTAAAAAATCGTCTTGCAGTTTGTTTTGGTCTTCTGACGACTTTAACGGTCGAGAAATGAAAGTGTCATCTGCAAACAAAGAGGTCTTGGCCAACGCCAGAAGTCACTTCTGTTTTATTCGATGACTTTCCGTCCGTTACTACGCACTGTGAACTCTCTGACAAAAAATAACGAATCCTGTCACATAACTGAGACGATATTCTATAAGCGCGCAATTTCACTACAGGCCATTTGTGTGGTACAGTGACAAAAGCCTTCCGGAAATCCAGAAAGACGAAATAAATCTGAAATCCCTTGTCAATAGCACTCAACACTTCATGTGAGTAAAGAGATAGTTGTGTTTAACAAGAACGATGTTTCCTAAATCGGTGTTGACTGTGTGTCAATACATCGTTCTCTTCGAGGTAATCCATAATGTTCGAACACAGTATACAGGGTGTCCATAATGTCCCTTTACAGCTTCAAAATTTTATTACAACAGCGGTTGTTGAAATATTTTAACAACATTTCTCTTATTGTAATCAGTGTTACTATTCCCTCACCAGTGCGTCTATTCAAGGGTTCGAGCGCCCCTGACATCAGTTGTATAGATGACAATCAGCGACAGCATCGAACTGCACATGCAAGTGCTCATGGAATAAAGGATATTCGTTGACTATTAAGTTGCCCGTCCTCCGGACTTAAATCCCATTGAGCACGTCTGCGATGCGTTGGGAGGCGTACAGAAACACGTCCACATACACCAAAGGCAGCAGATCGCTCTGGTGGAGGAATGGAACTTTCTACCGCAAGAACTGCCACTTTGGAAACACATTGCAGAGCATCCAATGCCACCATGATGATCAAAACCTTCTGTTAGCATCCATGTTCCCCTTTTTGTGATGTCTAGAGGACCATCAAGAATCTCTGTGACTTCAGTCCATTTATTTTCTTTGAATGAAAATGTCATTTCCGTTCGTCTCCCTGCGTATTGCTTTCAGTTACCTAATGTACTAAACTGTAGCAGTTCTTTCTGTATGGTCTGTATTTCATTGAGCTATGTTGCGTTAGAGTGACTTTCGACCTTAAGATCTGCACACCAGTATATTTATCAAGTCCGCCACAGACTCAAAAGTATCACAATGTTACTCAAAACTCTGTCATGAAATGTTAACAGTAAAGGAGATTCACATACTGGTTTCCATGTATTTTCAGTTTAGCATGCGGACCGACTATTACCTACTAAGATTGAAAGATACTGTTTACCTACGACAATCTAGGCCACTTGTGTACATCTTAGATGTGCAGCTTAGACGGAAACGCAAAATTAGTATTGTGCTATTGCCACTGGATCGATTGCCGTGGAAGAAAATTAGAATAAACCATCGTAGATCACATCCTTGTGCTACTGAACACCCTCCGCCCACCTAGGAAAGCAGAGTAGGAGCAACTTCAAACATAGACCTCACTCTACCAAAAATAGCAGCAGCACCTCCTGTCGAAAGTTGGGAGGTGGAAAGTGGAGTGACGTAGAATGATCGCAGCATTATACACAAGATAAGCACTGAGAAGGAAGTCCAAGGCACGACAGAAACCGTACGCTTAAGGGCAAAGTATGAAGTCAATGAGGCTACCTGGGATTACTTGAGAAGGACTTTCAGTCTCCAGGAAGTCCGTGGTGGATGATGACGTGGACGATCAACATATGAAGTGATTAATGTATACCTATATAGCAAAGGGCTGTCGGACTCATTTTAGCTATCATTTGCAGATTTCCGGAAAAATCAGTAACACCAAATGTTGATATTTTTATCAAAATATCATAAATTATTCCTGTCTCTGGCACTTAAGAATCGCTAGCTCTTCAAGGTGGTATTTCCTTTAACTGAACTGATTTTCAAGGCTTTTGTAGTACAGGACACATCGGACAAAAAATCATTACTACAGAAAATAGCTGAAATGTGCTTCATGAAAATAAACGGTACATTACACACGTGCATGGATAGAAAATAAGAAGATTTTTAACATACTGTCAGGTGGATACAAACTAGTCGGACCCAAAAAGAACATATTTTTGAAAAGTCTTATTTTTCTGTTAGGCGATGTAAGAGAGACGTCTGTGTTAGAATATATCTCTCATTATACACGAAAAATATTTTGTGTGAGGTTTTGGTAGGAGTGTGGAAATACGTGAATCAGAAGCCTAGAACTTTCTGTAGGAGGATTAAGCACATATTCCACGCCTGATAGGACGAATGAAGTGTTTCTGAGAAACTCAGAAGAAGGAACAGTTAACCACAAAGGACCACAAGCAGTTCTTCGGTGACAAAGTAGCATGGCGAATGGTAAGCAAATAAAGAAGGGCAAATTGTTAGTGAGTCCGATACACTATAGAAGCAGTTATCTTACCTTGTTCATTATGGCTCATGTATTTTATAATGTATAATACTTTACAGAGAAAGGCACTTTTATTGATCAAATATTTGTTTTATCTTATTGAGGTCGGTAAACTTCATCACGTTATCAAATGGAAGTACTAAATTAGAGTAAATCTGAACACTGTCAGTGGTGGGTTGAACAGGCAAGGAACTTATGTATACTTCAGAGTCGAAAAAATAGTATGAATTGGTGTAGTAATCTTAATCTTTGGTGACACTTCTTTTCAGGGTTACGGTACAAATAATTAACGAAAGAAAGGGTTACTGGCAATAAAAGTCTTGTGAAAGGCATACAATGGTTACGTTTCATCAGTATTAAGAAATGACACAGCAGATTAAGTGGTAGTTTAACAGTTTATAAGACTGGGTCATGAATGTTTAAAAAAATTGTACATCTCAGTAACAAAATACTGAATGTGATTAACTCATAGTGATCGTATAAAATATGACGGATGCAGACACAAGAAATTGTCTGTTGTTTCTGTATAATCAGTAGCAGAGTAATAAATCTATTATATTCTGGAGACTAACAATTTGTTGAAAATTGTGTTCTTTCTTCAATACCAAATAATTATCGATAGCTTCAATAAACCACTTGTTTACATCCTTTGAAGGTATTTCGCCCTCACTGCAGCAGCTATTTGTAACCTGTTGACATATTCGAGTAGACGCAACGCTAACTGTTGACAGAATTTCACGCCTCCGTACACGTGGAAGTTGCTTACACGATAAACAGTGCTGTGTGACATGGATTTTAGCGGTAAGTCACACACTGGCGGCAGTAATTAATGACCAATTGTGGACGGTATTTTTCAAAACTAGTAACGTGGCGATGGCATACGACATTGTCAATTTATTATCGACAATTTATTACTCCACGTACCTTGCAAAGGCAAATAACACACGATTGTAGCAGTTGTTTGAGCCTTTAATACTAGGCCCCAAAAAACGAATTTCAACATGTGCCAACCGCACTGCATCTCAATGACGACTCATATGTAGATACACAATTAATATATATCGGCACATGCTGTATTTCGGGTGGATTTCAACCTTCTGTCAACTGCACTGCTCAACACATTTAACGAGTGACTTTCTCGAAACTTTTTCGGGACCAAAAAAACACAGAAAATTGAGGAAATTGAGGGAGATTAATACAAAGGCACAAAATGTAATCAACTGAGGGAAAATAACATGAAGATAGACTTTTCCGAAGCTTTATCCATTTTAAATAAACGCAGAGTCGATGTCAGCAACATGATTTCGCAATCTTAGAGCTAAGTGAAATACTGATGATTCTGAGAACGGAGTTCGATTTTACACTGTGTAAATTATTAAGTTGTCAGAATGACGAAAGTTTGTTGCTATTACAGTTCCTGAAATAATTGTATGACGAAAGAAGACACTTAAGTCGTGCTGAAGTGATATGCTAACCACTGACGTGAACGTATTGTACCTAATGTTTTTATACCATATCAATTAAAACATGTACTACATACCTATACATCTTGATGGCCCAGCATTTAATTATGAAGAAATCTGCGGAAGTGGTGCACTTCTCTCAAGTTGAAGGATTCTCTTCAGATATCGTTGGTCGCGTTATTGAAGGATCTTTTTGCAGCCTTAGCTTTGTGGGAGATTTGAGGTTTTACCGGATTCCTGACATTGAAGATACTATCGTGAAAATCCCCACTTCATCGCTACCTCGGAGATGCTGTGTTCCATCGCTCGTGCGCCGACTATAACACCGCGTTCAAACTCACTTAAATCTTGACAATCTGCCATTGTAGCAGCAATAAGATATCTAATAACTGCACTAGACCCTTGTTGTCTTATATATGCGTTGCCCACCGCATCACCACATCTGCCTGTTTACATATCCCTGTATTTGATTACGCATGTCTATAACAGCTTCTTTGCGCTTCATTGTATAAAATCGTTCTTATTCCGTCTTAGTATTAGTGTTATATATCTCTGCATTTAATCAATCTCTTTTATTAAAAATAATAATTATTAAAATATTGTAAATAGGTTTAAAATCTTTTGATAATTATAATAAACCAGAATTTCTTATACCATTGTTATTATGTATAAAACTCCCTGATCTTCTCACGATTAATGTTGCTGTAGGATGGAAATAAATACATACACTAAGTTGTAATGTGTTGTCGAAATAGTTCTTTTCTGTATGTCTTGACTTTTCCTGAATCATATTCAGACCTAAAGGTGCAATTACCTATAGCCTCCTCAAGATTTAGAACGTGTGCTTATAAGGTTTCAGGTGTATATTGTGGTGCTGGATGAACATAGTCACTTATACACTGCTCCAAGTGAATTTCATTCACAGTTTTCTTAAAAAATAATCAATAAAATCACAGTATGAAGCTCTAATATAAGGGCAACAACGGCTCAGCCTGTCTGATGAGATCAGTAAAGCAATGTACCTTTTGTTCAAATTCACCTGACTTGAATGTTTAATATATGTGATTCCACCTTCAGATTTTAACTCTAGGACTGCCTTTCAATACAAATTGACTACTGAAGCGTCACTCTTAAACATGTTAATGTTATTAGGAGTATGGGATGGGCTATCTCCAACCATCAACTTTCTCTCTAAGAGCGCAATGTACTATGGAGATATTTCCACTTGTACCTCACACACTGCACTCAAGAACCAAGATGATGAACTTTCTCAATCTTAATTACTTAGGCAAAGTCACTACGTTTTTCTGGGACTACATTTACTTGTTTGGATCCACTTGCACTTAAATTGTATATATTGGTAAATAGTAACATTCTGCCAGCATATAGCTCAAACTCAGGATCCTGTAGCTGCTGTCATTGTCTTATAGTCAAACGACACTAGATGCAAAAGTTTAGGAAGAAATCCCATGGACAGTGGCTGCTGTGGTGTTGTGATTCAGGTGGAAACATCTGCATGTCCTGGTGCAGCAGTTATGCTACCACCAGATCATACGCCGTATAAATATCAACAAAATCTAAGTATTAACAAGCAATCCGATATCGTTCTTAATTTATCACAATATAAGTAGGTCAGTCCCTGTGTAAAATACACATGAAATAACTCTCTTTTCTGCATGGATATAGTATAATGTCAGCTACTCTTTTGACGGTAGATGTATTTTTTAAATAGTAGCGATATTGTTCTAACAATATTGAACTAAAAAATACTTACTGATAGTCTTCTTTTTCACAGCTGATCGTTTATGCTATTGGCACAGCTTCAAACTGGACAAAGTACAAAGAGCAGATGATAGTAGACAAGCAAGCAAATTAAAAATTTCTTGGACGTTGGGAGATGAGCTTGCATGCCATGGTCTTCGGGACGCCATGATGTCAAAGATCTTGGAGTGACCATGTCATATCTTCGGTGGATTTGTCCAGATGTGATGGTTCAGTATTCATGAAATAATGATGCCAAAAAATGCTCAAATCAGAGATTTTGGGCAGAAATGCCAGCTGTCGGTTAATCATAATGCTTAAAGGTCAATTCTGTATTAGATCATCAGAGGTCAATTCTGTATTAGATGGACGTCAAAATGCTTTGATCATACACTACTCGCCATTAAAATTTCTACACCACGAAGATGACGTGCTACACACGCGAAATTTAATCGACAGGGAGAAGATGCTGTAATATGCAAATGATTATCTTTTCAGAGCATGCACACAAGGTTGGCGCTGGTGGCGACACCTACAACGTCCTGACATGAGGAACGTTTCCAACCGATTTCACATACACAAACAGCAGTTGACCGGCGTTTCCTGATGAAACGTTGTTGTGATGCCTCGTGTAAGGAGGAGAAGTGCGTACCATCACGTTTCCGGCTTTGATAAAGGTCGGGTTGTAGCCTAGCGCGATTGCGGTTTATCGTATCGCGACATTGCTGCTTTCATTGGTGGACATCCAATGACTGATAGCAGAATATGGTGGATTCAGGAGGGTAATACACAACGCCATTCTGGATCCCAACTGCCCCGTTTCAGTCGAGATGACAGGCATCTTATCCGCATGGCTGTAACGGATCGTGCAGCCAGGTCTCGATCCCTGAGTCAACAGATGGGGACGTTTGCGAGACAACAACCATCTGCACGAACAGTTCGACGACGTTTGCAGCAGCATGGGCTATCAGCTCGGAGACCATGGCTGCGGTTACCCTTAACGCTGCATCACAGAAAGGAGCGCCTGCGATGGTGTACTCAACGACGAACCTGGGTGCACGAATGCCAAAAATCATTTTTTCGGATGAATCCAGGTTCTGTTTACAGCATCATGATGGCACCATCCGTGTTTGGCGATATCGCGGTGAACGGACATTGGAAGTGTATTCGTCATCGCCATACTGGAGTATCACCCGGCGTGATGGTATGGGGTGCCATTGGTTACACGTCGCGCTCACCTTTTGTTCACATTGACGGCACTTTGAACAGTGGACGTTACATTTCAGATGTGGTACGACTCTTGGCTCTACCCTGCATTCCATCCCTGCGAAACCCTACATTTCAGCAGGATAATGCACGACAACATGTTGCAGGTCCTGTACGGGCCTTTCTGGATACGGAAAATGTTCGAGTGATGCCATGGCGAGCAGATTGGTTGGTTGGTTGTTTTGGGGAAGGAGACCAGACAGCGATGTCATCGATCTCATGGGATAGGGAAGGACGGGGAAGGAAGTCGGCCGTGCCCTTTGAAAGGAACCGTCCCGGCATTTTCCTGGAGCGATTTAGGGAAATCACATGGCCAGCAGATTCTCCAGATGTCTTACCAATTGTAAACGACTTGTCAATGATGGCTGAGCAACTGGCTCGTCACAATACGCCAGTCACTACTCTTGACGAACTGTTGTATAGTGTTGAAGTTGCATGAGCAGCTGTACCTGTACACGCCGTCCAAGCTCTGTTTGACTCAAAGCCCAGGCGTATCAAGGCCGTTGTTATGGCCAGAGGTGGTAGTTCTGGGTATGAATTTATCGGGATCTATGCACCTAAATTGCATGAAAATGTGATCACATGTCAGTTCTAGTATAATATATTTGTCCAATGAATACGCGCTTATCATCTGCCTTTCTTTTTGGTGTAGCAATTTTAAAGGCCAGTTGTGTATATTATACGTAGACTTCTAGGCGCGGCCTGTTTCAGTTGTTAGGGTCTTCAAGGGCCGAACTAATTCTTATTCTAGGGAGTAGTGAAGTACACGCAACAGTAACAAACTGGACGACGGAAAATAACGATTCTGCCCCAGTGTAGCACAAACTACGGAGAACGAGAGTATAAAATGTGTATTGTAGTTACCATACAAATCTGTTTTTCGTCAAAGAATGAACAGGACCAGTTGCAGGCCCAGCAAGAGAGTGGCAAGTGGCGCCCTCAGGCGACGGTGGACCACCGATTAGTCGCCGTTTGGCGGCAGTGTGCGGCGCGGCGCTGCGCGCTCCGGCTGTTTGCGAGGCGTAGCGGTTGTCGGCTAATGGTCCCCAGGCTCGACGCTCCCGGAGCCGGCGCCTAATGACCGCCGCGCGGGGGCTGCGGGCATCGCTCTGCGGCCGGCGAGGAGCGGCGCTCTGGCCCTAGGGGGTAGCGGCGGCTGGCTTAGCTACTGCAGCCAGCGGGACTGGTGGACGATACAGTGTCTCCAACAGGACGGTGTATTTCTCTATCTTTACACTGTGTTTCATACCACTATACTTCAAGAAACATTTTTCAAATAATTGTTAACTGTCTTCTCATTTCAACCAGATGTACAGAGGACATCGGTAAATGATACGTGTTGAGACTCCACATTTGTCTATACTCTACAACCCAGCGCGCATGAGCTTAAGTTCCTCTGTTTTTCTCATCGCAGACATTGCGTGAGACGTATCGGGTGATCAAAAAGACAGTATAAATCTGAAAACTTACTAAAGCACGGAATGATGTAGATATAGAGGTAAAAATTGACACACATGTTTTATTAAAACAAAAAAAAACGAAGTACAGAAAATGTTCCACAGATGCGCGTCATTTGGTGATGATCGTGTGCTCAGCCGCCACTTTCGTCATGCTTGGCCTCCCAGGTCCCCAGACCTCAATCCATGCGATTATTGGCTTTGGGGTTACGTGAAGTCACAAACGTGTCGTGACCTCTCTAGGTTCAAATGGTTCCTATGGCTCTGAACACTATGGGACTTAACTTCTAAGGTCATCAGTCCCCTAGAACTTAGAACTACTTAAACCTAACTAACCTAAGGGCATCACACACATCCATACCCGAGGCAGGATTCGAACCAGCGACCGTAGCGGTCGTGCGGTTCCAGACTGAAGCGCCTAGAACCGCTCGGCCACCACGGCCGGCGACATTTCTTGGGATGCTGAAGACAACATCCGACGCCAATGCCTCACTATAACTCCGGACATGCTTTACAGTGCTGTTCACAACATTATTCCTCGACTACAGCAATTGTTGAGGAATTGTGGTGGACATATTGAGTATTTCCTGTGAAGAACATAATCTTTGCTTTGTCTTACTTTGTTATTCTAATTATTACTATTCTGAGGAGAAAAAGGGCCATCTGTCGGACATTTTTTGAACTTTTGTATTTATTTATTTATTTATTTATTTTGGTTCAAATGAAACCCCATGTCATTCCAAGCATGTGTGTCAATTTGTACCTCCCTATCTACATTATTCCGTGATTTATTCAGTTTTCAAATTTATACTGACTTTTTGATCATCCGGCTTATGGGACGAAGCAATTTTCAGAAAAAAATTGTATATCGTTTATTGCTCAGTCACAGTTGCACATTTTTGTTACTGTATGGCTTGTTTCGATTTCCCTGGATCGTCTTCACATCTAAGTAGTAGAACAAGAAACAACATGGATGCATCCGAGCATTCGGGTAGTACTTTGTAACGTATATGCAACAAATATTGCCTATGTTCCTCAGTGAAATTGGACTCGATAAGCAGCCTGAGCTATCAGAAATCGAGATCTAGCCTGCATAACACTGTGTGCGTGTTGTATGAGTGTCAGTTTCACTGTCCTTCAAGCCCTAAACTGATCATTACATAAAGAACTTAAAACTAACATTTCGATAAGCTATGTGAGTGCGTGTTTGAATATGAAAAGCTACAGGAACAAATGAACCTGTACCAATGAATACTTAAGCTATCTGACTCCATTTTTCAACAAGAATTTACAAATGTTACAGAATCTGGCTTGTGCAATGGAATTTACTAGATTAGGGTACATGACATGTTGTGGTGTGTCAGTGTCTCTGTTTTAATCCTACGTTTTACACTCACCTTTTCAGAATTATCTTTTTTCCATGTGGTTTACAGCATTTAGCAGCAGCATGCGGCTAAAGCTGATTGTTACTAAGAAAGAATTTAATAGGAAAGGCTATGTATAGGTCTTGTTCAACTAAGTAACTTGTGAGAAGAGATTTCATAAATTAAGACTACTTAAAACTTCACAATCATCATAACCCATAACCAATAATAGACAATCACAATTACAATGACGTAGGTAAAATAATGGATGAGTTCCAGATTAACAAATGCCAGACTAACAAATTATTTCTGTTTCAAAGATGGTTTAACATTTAATAACTACAGCGTTTATTTATTATTTAGATGTGAAGAATAATTATTACTATTCGAAGGACAACGAGGCTTCTTTAACAAACGAGCAAAACATGGGATTATTGCAAACTCGCACTAACAATCGCGAGTTTAACGTTGCAATTGCTTTTGTGCTATGCTTGCAAATGTTACTTTGAATTGCATCGTCAACCATAGTTAAGCTATCTAAATCTCTCCTGGCTATGTAAGTGAAATCAAGCCTTGAGTGTGGTAAGATTTGCCATCACCGCCCTGAGGGCACCGTGACGCGTCTTATCTCACTGAGCTCTCGACCGGCGCTACTACTTCCACTCTCGCAGACAGACCTCGTGTCGCAATAATGCTTAGAGTATCACTCCCATGTTTCGCCATCAGATTATTACTACCGATATCTGAGTGCTTACACAATGCACAGAGTAGCGTTAAGCTGGCTATGTTGTTTTCAATGTAATGGTGAGTTCTGACACACTCCTCACAAATTCCTACACGGAGAGCTGCAGAAGTAAATACTGGGTAGCTATAATAACAGTACAGCAACTCACAGAGGTCTAATGTGTGCTGTAATTACCACATGGTGGCGGTAGTTGGTATATATTCTAACGCATTAATGCGGAACCGATTTTCACTGGAAAAATTTTAGTTCCAATTTTGGCCACCAGGTGCAAATCTGACACTGTGAAGGTAAGAGAGACATACAGAAAGTTTTCCATGTATGATGGATTTGGAGTGGTACTTGGGCAGAAACGTCAAACAAGTGAGAGAGGCATGATGTTGATCCTGTTATTAGCTGCCGTCTACACACTTTGTTCAATATGAGCACCAGAGTCGCCGAAGAGGTGCTGTACAGAGCCAGTTTTGCAGCTGGTTGCCAAAACTGGTATTACTTTTTTCCAGCGTAAATAGGTCCGTTTTAAAGTTCAGACAGTTCAAATGGCTCTGAGCACTATGGGACTTAACACCTGTGGTCATCAGTCCCCTAGAACTTAGAACTACTTAAACCTAACTAACCTAAGGACATCACACACATCTATGCTCGAGGCAGGATTCGAACCTGCGACCGTAGCAGTCCCGCGGTTCCGGACTGAGCGCCTAGAACCGCGAGACCACCGCGGCCGGCGTTTTAAAGTATTAGAATATCTACTGAGTTTCGCTGTTATACATTACTATAGCCTACGTTGGACATCAGAGCAGATGCACTGTAATTATAACCACCCAGTGTTTAGCTCTGAAAATGATCCATACGTAAAATACGTGCAACCGAAACAGAAAAATAAACGACATACAAGAGTTTTTAAGAATCAAAATGTCGGCCCAATAAGGAAGAAGTATTTTGAAAGAGTCCTTTAGGATAGTACTCTCTACAGGGCGTAAATTTTAAGCTGACAAACGAGAATAAGTCGAAAAATAAGCTTCACACGAAAAAGGGTGTAGAATATAAAGTAGATTATTTCCGAGGAGAACATCTGCTGGTACTAAAATTAGCCCTCCACCCCAGCCCCCTGAGGGTGGGGCGGGAGGCAACTTCAAAATTTAAAATGGGAACACCCATTTTTATTCCAGAATCAGATTCTACATAGAAAACTGCGTACATTTTGTCTTCAACATTTGTTTTGATTCTTGGTAATTGGCGCTGTGACTTAAGAAAATTCATGTTCTCATTTTTGCTTGGAAAATGGTTGTTGTTGTTGTTGTTGTTGTGGAATTCAGTTCTGAGATTGGTTTGATGCAGCTCTCCATGCTACTCTATCCTGTGCAAGCTTCTTCATCTCCCAGTACTTACTGCAACCTACATCCTTCTGAATCTGCTTAGTGTAGTCATCTTTTGGTCTCCCCCTACGGTTTTTACCCTCCAAGCTGCCCTCCAATACTAAACTGGTGATCCCTTGATGCCTCAGAACATGTCCTACCAACCGATCCCTTCTTCTGGTCAAGTTGTGCCACAAACCTCTCCCCAATCCTATTCAATACTTCCTCATTACTTATGCGCTCTACCCATCTAATTTTCAGCATTCTTCTGTAGCACCACATTTCGAAAGCTCCTATTCTCTTCTTGTCCAAACTATTTATCGTCCATGTTTCACTTCCATACATGGCTACACTCTGTACAAATACTTCCAGAAAAGAATTCATGACACTTAAATCTATACTCGATGTTAACATATTTCTCTTCTTCAGAAACGCTTCCCTTGCCATTGGCAGTCTACATTTTATATCCTCTCTACTTCGACCATCATCAGTTATTTTGCTCCCCAAATAGCAAAACTTCTTCACTACTTTAAGCGGCTCATTTCCTAATCTAATGCCCTCAGCATCACCTGACTTAATTCGACTACATTCCATTATTCTCGTTTTACTTTTGTTGATGTTTATCTTATGTACTCCTCTCAAGACACTGTCCATTCCATTCAACTGCTCTTCCAAGTCCTTTCCTGTCTTTGACAGAATTACAATGTCATAGGCGAACCTCAAAGTTTTTATTTCTTCTCCATGGATTTTAATACCTACTCCGAATTTTTGTTTTGTTTCCTGTATTGCTTGCTCAATATACAGATTGAATAACATCGGTGAGAGGCTACAACCCTGTCTCACTCCCTTCCGAACCACTGCTTCCCTTTCATGCCCCTCGACTCTTATAACTGCCATCTGGTTTCTGTACAAATTTTAAATAGCCTTTCGCTCCCTGTATTTTACCCCTGCCACCTTTAGAATTTGAAATGGTTACAGATAAATAAAAAATACTTATTTACTTCGTAAATTTTGATTCGCTAAAACTAGTTACCTATTCAGATGATTTGTTTGATAGTTAAAAGTTCTGTGGCCTCATGACCACGAAACAAACCAAACTTATCCGAATCTGCGGGAAAAATTTTTATTTGAGTCAGCAGTTGTAAACCCTAATTCCTCTCTCTCAAACCCATCCTATTGGGAGAGTTGGAGGGTTTTAGTTATAGCTGATCAAAATTTACGAAGTAAATGAATATTTTTTATATGTGCTTAACCATTTTCCAGGCAAAAATGAGAACATAGATTTTCTTGAATTACAGCACCAACTACCAAGAATCAAAAGAAATGTTTAAGACAAAATTTATGAATTTTTTATGTAGAATCTGATTTTGCAATAAAAAAAGGGGTTCCCATTAAATCAACGCTTTCACGTCGAACTACTGATTACGGGTATGAATGCCTTTAGTCACTCTCGCGCTTTAAGTGTAATTTAGTTCGCATATTAACGATCTTGCAGATATGCTTTGCACTTAACAGTTAGCGCCCACGTGGGCTTAAGGAAGATTTTGGATCCAAAAAATCGATTTTTGAAACAGATTGTTTTCTTAATCTGCAGTGTTTAATCAATGTTGTGTGTGAATTTTGCAGTCATGGTGGCATTAGAAATGCTTTTAAAATATTAAAAGCCACCACAATCCTTTCCGAAATGTTGGAACTGCTTGTACCAGGGGAATTTTTGTGAGTGTAATGGCTGTATTCCCTTTATATTCCAGACTGACTTGTACAGGTGTGGCTGACATCTATAGCTGTGGCTGACAAGTTTCATGAATGGGTGTATTTACGTTGTGACAACTATGGAACTATATGAAATAAAATCGTCGTAACTTCTGAAATGTTTGCGTTAGGACGCTCACACTGCACTGTTGGCCGCCAGGTATCATGACAATTAGTATGCTCGTGAAGTTTCATTTAGTGATGAAGCCAACTGTCATTTGCATAGCTTTGTCAATAAGCAAAACTGGCGCATTAAGGGGACTGAGAATCCGCATTTCGCGATCGTGAAGTCTCTTCGCCCTCAACGTGTGACTTTGTGATGTGCAATGTCGAGTCACAGCATAATTGGTGCTATTTTCCTTGGTGGTACAGTGCCTATCGCAAGCTACGCGATGGTTTTGGAAAATGGTTTCATCCCCATTATCAAAATTGGCCCTGATTTCGACCAGATGTGAGTCATGCAAGATGGAGCTCAAACCCATCGAAGCAGGAGAGTGTTTGACGTCCTCAAGGAACACTTCTGGGATCGTATTCTGGCTCTGAGCTACCCAGAGGCCACTTGCATGGTCGTCGATTGACCGCCAAATTCTGCGGACCTGAACAGATGCGTCAACTTTTGTGGGACTATATTAAAGATAAGGTGTACGGCAATAACTCCAGTACCATTTCTGAGCTGAAAACAGCATTTCAGGGGGTCATCGACTGGATAGATTTTTCGACTCTTCAGCAGGTCATGCACAATTTCGCATATCATCGCCAATAATGTCAGGCATATCGAAAATGTCATAACATAAATCTGAATATCTGTAGCGACATTCACGAACTGAATAAAGTGTGTACACGCCGTAGTTCGTAAGTAATTTACGTTCTTTCTCGTATTGTTCAATAAGTGTCACCCCATACGTTTTGACAATACTAACACGTATTAGTACCGTGTAGTGGCTGAGGATGGAAAACCACTTGGAAGAGAAAGCAGGCTTACTCTGAAAAATACTGATTCTCTTCAGTTATTTTATGGAAAAAGGATAAGGAAAAACACAAACAATTTAGAGACAATGAGGCGTGTTGTGGCGGCAGTTTTTTCCACAAACTATCCTCTGACCAATTACCAATGTGTAATCTGTGTCCGAAAGGTAACTGCTGTAAGTACAACACAAGAAACAGTCATTACCAGAATCTGTTGTGAACATAATTCAGCCAACACTCATGTTACTTCCAAAGTCTGGTTTACTGGGGAAGTATGTCCATGGGAAGACACAAAATGCAAATGATAGCCTCAATAATTTAATTTGCTTTGGATGGTCAATCAGGAGTTTCTGTGGACTTGAAGTACTCAAAATGGGCGTTTATGATGCAGTTTTATCTTTTAATGACGGAAATAATGTCAGAATTGAAATGCTGAAGAGAGTTGATAGATCCAGGTCTGTTTACAACAAAAGAATTTTACACTATTACACTACAATACATTAATAGTTGTTCCCTAGACCATTAATACATGTCGTAATGATGTGGAATATATCAGTTTAACATAAGTTTTCTCTACACAATATAATTCTTTTGTTTAACTGTTACTGCTTCATATCGAAAAATTTGCCGATTGAGAAGAAGGAGTTGTCATTCATAAACTCTTTTAATTTGTTTTTAAATGTTGGTTAGCTGTCTGTCAGATTTTTAACGCTATTTAGCAAATTACAAAAGATTTTTGTAGCAGCACAAATCACTCTTTTTGTGGCAGTCAGATTTAAACCAGAATAATGAAGATCATACTTTCTTCTAGAATTGTAGATATGCACTTCGCTATTATTTTTGAATTGGGGGTTGGGTTGGGTTGTTTGGGGAAGAAGACCAGACACCAAAGTCATCGGTTTCATCGGATTAGGGAAGGACGGGAAAGGAAGTCGGCCGTGCCCTTTCAAAGGAACCATCCCGGCATTTACCTGGAGCGATTTAGGAAAATCACGGAAAACCTAAATCAGGATGGCCGGACGCGGGATTGAACCGTTGTCCTCCCGAATGCGAGTCCAGTGTCTAACCACTGCGCCACCTCGCTCGGTTTTGAATTGGGATAGGTTATTAATAACAAATTTTATATTCTGAAGCTTCTGTGAATATTCCGAGTTCCTTAAATAAATGTCTGCAGGATGATCTTGGGTAGACTCTAGCTATTATTCTGATCACATACCTTTGTGCAATGAGTACTTTTTCTTTTAATCATGAGTTACCCCAAAATAAGATCCCAAATGATGACAGTGATTGAAAATAGGCATACTAGGCTTATTTCCTGAATAATAGCATTAGCTACTCCTTCCTGGTCACGCTGACAAAGTTTTATGAATTTGCTTGTAAAAGTATAGACAGTAGGAAATTAAAATGTCCTCTTCTGCTCCAAGTTGGCCCGTTTGACATCCTAACCCCCTTAAAGAATTTTTTATAAAGCTGTCACAAGTGAGATTGGATGGTATTTGTTAGGGTCTGACCTATCACCTTGTTTACGGAATTGTTTAACGATAGCGTATATCAGTCTGTTAGAAAAAATACCCTGTTTCATAGACTCCTACCTTCCTGTTGGGAACAAACTTTCATTACTCTGTTGGAAATCCCATCAATTTCATGTGAGGTTTTACTTTTGAGTGAATTTATTATTTTCCTAATTTCGGTAGGAGAGGTGGGTTGATATCAATTTTATCATATTGAATAGATATTTCCTCTTCCATACACCGGCTTGCATTTTCTACTGAATAGTTGGAGCCTGTTTTCTCTACAACACTTAAAAAATGACTACTAAAAATGTTTTTTACTTCTGACTTTTTGTTAAGAAACTTTTAATTGAGTTAGATAGCAATATAGTGTTTCTGTGCTCTCGGTAGCCCTGTTTCCCTTTTAACAATATTCCAAATTATTTTAATTTTATGATCACATTTGCTAATTCCAGACATAATGCATTTAGTTCTGGTCTTCTTAATAGCTTTTTTTAATACAGTGCAGTAGAAACGAGAGCAAGGCCAGGAAGCTGACAGATCACTGACTCAACTAGGAACACAGGCCAGACAGATTCGAAATGAAGAGAAGAGAAACTGGAGGATGAGGAATATCATTATCGAGGATTTTAAAAGTGAGGTAGAAGTATAAAAAAAACATTTTCTCACTGATACAATTTTTGTATTATTAGAAGCCTTTTCTCAAAAAGTATATGCGCTAATGCTATGAAATTTTCAGGAACTGTTAGCAACACGTTTTTGTCTCAATGTAACTACCAAATACAACATTCAGCCATTACATTCTGATTTTATACGATTTGATGTAGAAAAACAATAATTTTTGCTGCCCAAAATTCAAAACCCTGTTAATAATACATCTAGTACCATAAATTAATCATATTAGTTTAGTGGTCTTCTAACCTTCTTAGGACACTATATGATATTTACAAATTCATTCCATGGTTAGAATTTAATCACGGCGTTTCATAAAAAAGACAACAAAAAATTAAAAATTTGAGTTTCTGGCAAAATATTAATCATACGACTATCATATTTTTCCGTAAAATACGGTTCTTTTGGTTTACATATAAAAAAATTGATATCTGTACATTAGTAACTAAGGCTGTAATGATTTTTATATAAGTGTTTACATTTTCAGTTGCATCCCACTCAATGTGTTAGTTTTTTTATGCATGACGAGTGATGCCCCACTGTACTGTTTCCTTGTAGTTCAAATTTCCATTTAACATTCTTTCGTCTAGTCGCCATCAGCGAATTTTCGTCTTTATAATCAAGGACGGTAATTTGATTTCTTGTTTCCACGTCATACGTCACGTAGCTTGAACCCATCCTTTGTGTGGCATTGTCCATTAAGTGTTTTCGAATCTGAGTTTCACAAGTAAAAATCATTTCTGAGAGAGAGAACACAATTCATTGAGTGTTGTGAATCGATAAATGAATGCTTACGACTGTGATAAATTTGTTTTATAAATGTTTATGTGTTCTATTTCATGAAAGGCTCTGTCCTTCCTTTGTATTTCTATAGTTTCCCTCTTCAGTTGCACGATAGTAACTACACTGCTCACGGTATAAAGAATGCCTATAACATGATAAGCGTTCCATGTTTCAGATTTTATTGAAATGATCCGGTTTTGCTGTGCATGATCAACCTAGTTTTCTCCTCCCTTTATGTGGTTGATTATTCGAGGTGAATCAACCATATTCCTTTCATAAATTGCATACCATCAAGTCGATTATTTAATTGATTGGATAAATTAATTGAATAATTAATGAGATCAATAATGCCTTAGGGAAGAGCATTAGTGAACTTACTTTACTTCGTGGTGTAATGAACCTCTTCAGAGAGGAGAGGGACTTCCATGTAACCCACTAAGGGGTTTGCAACCCTTGTTCACAGTACGAGCAGCCCTTAGCGGCTCGCCATCTCACAACTATTCATGACGTCGCCTTTCCGGTTTAGATCTTTTTTTAATATGTGACTTGTAAGTGCTACTTCTTTTTCCAGTCAGTATGAACTTTAATTTCATTAATGTATTAGATGCCGAATATGTTTTAGAACAGTTAGTCTAATTCTGAAGACGACGCTCATAGTAGCGTTGAAACCTGGTCAATTTTGACTTAATATTTGTGACCGAGGGCTTATTTGTTCTAATATAATTCTGACACGGTCACTGAACCTTTGCAGCTATGTTCAAAGTTTCACGTAATTGACCTCTTTTAGTGTTTTTCTTCAAATTATGCTTCATCAAATTGTCCGATCATTAAAGCAGATCCCCCTACAATACTACATGGAAATCAATCATAGTCATCATGGAAGGTGTAAGTATAACAGAAGAAATTAGGAGGAGATTATCGTACACTAGTAGCTGCCAACTTAACCAAAATCACTCTGCGTTAAGTTGAGGTTATAGCGTAGATTCTCTCTAGACATAACTCGCGATGTCATATTGTATACTATCAATGACTTTTACTTCTGTTTTCTTACTACTATTTAACTACTAAGTTTAATCCATTATTTCTCCTTCTTCCTCTGACCAGTCATCTTCTCTACATTGATTCCTATTATACTCCTGCTGCATGTTTCTATTAGATATCGTTACTCACATTCGATTCAAACGTAATGAGGAAATTGCTTGAAATAAAATTAATAACACTGACATTTCATAAATTCCATATATTACTAGATAAATATAATCTTGGAATGGGCTCTCGTTAATGCCTGCCAGATAATATCCGGTCTTTTGGGGTTCACTCCAAATTTCTTCAGTCTGCCAAACATTTTTTTTCTTTCGCCCTAATCATGTTTACTATCGAGTCTATTACACCTTTGCGTAAATATTTTTCCAGCATTCCTCTCTTTCTCCAGATCTGTTCCTCACAATGTGTTTAAAAGTCTCTTTGATAGTTCACAATCTGATGACCTATTTGTTAGTTTAGCCTCTTCTGTAGTGATTTCACTAATATTTTATGTGTTACAGGGATGAACGTAATTCTGCTGTAGTTAACGGGATGCGTTCCGTCATCTTCCATATCCATAGTATGAATTACAACTGTTTTCTAATCATCAAGAATTAATTAAGCTTCTCAGTTATTCTACTTTTCTTGTTTTAAATAATTAAGTGTGATTTACGACCATTTTTCATCATATCAGCTTTCACTCATTTTCCCATGCAGCTTTGTTACGCTTCTATTCTCCAATTATTTTACACTGTTCTTTTCCTTTATTTTGGAATTATTCCAGGTCATTTACGTTCACGTTTATCTGAATTTAGCCAATTCTCTAAACATCCAGCCAAGTGCTCCAAGTTTCCGCCATATTTATTGGCATTAACCATCGAAAACGCTTGCTTGGTGGCTGCTACAAATTTAAGTAATACTTGACAGTCCTGTAGAAGATCCTACTATCATTCTTCTTAACTTCTATCCCAATGATTTGAATTTATTTTGATATTTAATGTCTTTTCGCCTGTTGTACTATCTTCGCCATCTGTTTACGCACTTCTTTCACATGTTTCCAATTTGTCCTCTCATTTGTCTGCATGCCTTATCTATTGGCACCAGTTCCGTTGTCAGTTTTCTATTAAAAATCCTTAGCCCATCATTGAAGTTTTTGCTTTCGTTTTGGTGGTGCAGTTTCCTCGGCTGTATCTGCCAGATTCTGCCGTATGGAAATCTACGTCGTCCTACCTCACAGCAGCCTCTCAAACTCATTTTGTTTTGTGGCAGCTTTTTATGGTATACCATTATTACACTATACAATTGCTGACTTCTAGGAATCTGAATTTTTTTGTTCGTCAAAATGTGATTCGAATCTAAATTAACTCGTTCCTGATCATTTACAGTCAAAATTTCTCTACCATTTCCAGCTGAGAAGTCATCCTGGTGCAGCTGATAACCACCAAGATCCTTGAGTAGCTCACCACATTTTCCTTTTTCCGGAAGTTCACTTGAAGTAAGCGAACATGAGCTCAACGTTGAACGTTTCGTACAGTTCTACAAGTCTTTTTATCAATTGTATTTCTTCCGTTTTGGACAGTCTAGAAGCCAACTATTTTCTCAAACTATTTTTTCAAACTTGTGATCTGAAATCGCCCGTTATTTTATTTACAATGTTGCCTGGAGTCCTCAGTAGTTCACTCTCTAATTGATCGCAGATGCGTCCACCTTCTCAGGATTTCTTCGGTTTTCTTTGTTGATAGATGCGTGTACGTTAACTAAGGCATTTCTCTCATTTTCACATTTTAATGACGGAATGGATGATCTTTCTTTCGGAGACTTTAAGTCCATTAAAGCATTTGTTTATTTGTACAAAATGCTTCGTCAAGGTGCCAGAGATTCCATCAGACTTTTTTCCTAATTTTCCTTAGAGGGTTCCACGTCTTTCCCTGAATTTCAGTTATTCATGTATGTAGAACGTGTCTTTTGTAACGTTCATACTAAGATATTTAGCATTTTCATTATATTTAGCATTTTCATTTCTTCCAGTTCTCCATGTGCAGTGAGTAGGTAGAATCAAAACAGTGACCTTTTCAAGTCGTTGCCATCGTCTAGTTGTAGAAATCGTTAAGGGTGCTGTAAATGCATCTTTCTTCTGGGCATCGGATGGCTGCAACCCCCTATTGCAAGCAGGTATCGGCTCCCATAATCCGTAGGCCTGTGTGTCTCCTGAAGTGACAGTGCACTTCTGTTGCCGTTTACCACATGGGGTAGATCACTGCAAAAGACTTCCATAATTCATATTGTTAGGCATGGGGACACAGAATGCTCCCTCCACTATTAGAACTGCAGTAGAACCATGGAATCGTAGTGCCGTAGGCGAAGTACTTCCGTCCTGTTAATCGTTCGAAAATATCCACTTCCGCCATCAATGTAATTGATTGCATTTTTCCTAGCCTCAGTCGATGCACGGCTATTTACTCAGCTGGTGCTTATTCACAATCGTCCTGTCAGTTACTACTATGCATGTCTATATAAAAGTAATGTGACTAAGGATGTCTTGTTAGATGTGAGAGCCACGAGCACGTTATTTTGCCAGGCGAAATGAATCCGAGAAAATTAACTGTCACCTCATTCCTTACGTAATCGTTACAGAGCGGAAGCTCTGTAAGAAATATGTTTGATTAGGCCACGGGCCGAATCGTGGGTTGATGGGGTGTCTTGGTGCTCAGTTCCTATTTGAGCTAGGAACGTGGGGTAGAAATTCTCTTGGATAGCCCGGACCAACAACGATTTGTATAGCCATTCGAACATCTGTCTTATTGTAGCTATGTTACAGTAGATGAAGCAAGATTTGGAAGACAAACCGGAGATGACATTCGGGGACACTGTGCGAATCGATTAATTACTCTTGCAAAATATGTTAATTGATCTTAAATTAATGCTCAACTAAAGGCACCTTTTGTATGTGCACCGTTTGTGCTTTACGTGCACATAGGTGCGAAAAACACTCTATTCTGGGAGGTTTTTGAAACGGGTTACATCTATACTTTAAATTTGAAAGAATCAGTTCAAAATTTGCTCTGAGATTGGCAAACGGATTAACTCAAAACGATTTTCCTTAATCCTACAGTTTTTATCCGTTGTTGAGATACAGTGGCTTAAAGTCGAGAGAAATATACACTCCTGGAAATTGAAATAAGAGCACCGTGAATTCATTGTCCCAGGAAGGGGAAACTTTATTGACACATTCCTGGGGTCAGATACATCACATGATCACACTGACAGAACCACAGGCACATAGACACAGGCAACAGAGCATGTACAATGTCGGCACTAGTGCAGTGTCTATCCACCTTTCGCAGCAATGCAGGCTGCTATTCTCCCATGGAGACGATCGTAGAGATGCTGGATGTAGTCTTGTGGAACGGCTTGCCATGCCATTTCCACCTGGCGCCTCCGTTGGACCAGCGTTCGTGCTGGACGTGCAGACCGCGTGAGACGACGCTTCATCCAGTCCCAAACATGCTCAATGGGGGACAGATCCGGAATCTTGCTGGCCAGGGTAGTTGACTTACACCTTCTAGAGCACGTTGGGTGGCACGGGATACATGCGGACGTGCATTGTCCTGTTGGAACAGCAAGTTCCCTTGCCGGTCTAGGAATGGTAGAACGATGGGTTTGATGACGGTTTGGATGTACCGTGCACTATTCAGTGTCCCCTCGACGATCACCAGAGGTGTACGGCCAGCGTAGGAGATCGCTCCCCACACCATGATGCCGGGTGTTGGCCCTGTGTGCCTCGGTCGTATGCAGTCCTGATTGTGGCGCTCACCTGCACTGCGCCAAACACGCATCCGACCATCATTGGCACCAAGGCAGAAGCGACTCTCATCGTTGAAGACGACACGTCTCCATTCGTCCCTCCATTCACGTGTGCCGCGACACCACTGGAGGCGGGCTGCACGATGTTGGGGCGTGAGCGGAAGACGGCCTAACGTTGTGCGGGACCGTAGCCCAGCTTCATGGAGACGGTTGCGAATGCCCTCGCCGATACCCCAGGAGCAACAGTGTCCCTAATTTGCTGGGAAGTGACGGTGCGGTCCCCTACGGCACTGCGTAGGATCCTACGGTCTTGGCGTGCATCCGTGCGTCGCTGCGGTCCGGTTCCAGGTCGACGGGCACGTGCACCTTCCGCCGACCACTGGCGACAACATCGATGTACTGTGGAGACCTCACGCCCCACGTGTTGAGCAATTCGGCGGTACGTCCACCCGGCCTCCCGCATGCCCACTATACGCCCTCGCTCAAAGTCCGTCAACCGCATATACGGTTAACGTCCACGCGGCATGCTTCCAGTGTTAAAGACTGCGATGGAGCCCCGTATGCCACGGCAAACTGGCTGACACTGACGGCGGCGGTGCACAAATGCTGCGCAGCTAGCGCCATTCGAGGGCCACCACCGCGGTTCCTGGTGTGTCCGCTGTGCCGTGTGTGTGATCAATGCTTGTACATCCCTCTCGCAGCGTCCGGAGGAAGTATGGTGGGTCTAACACACCGGTGTCAACGTGTTCTTTTTTCCATTTCCAGGAGTGTAGCAAGTAAAATTCGTTCTTTCTTGAACTGAATGCTCAGAAATGGCTTAAAGTGAATCAAATAAATAAATAGTGCCTTTTTACGATAAAATTGAAAACTCTCTTTCAAAAGTCTAGCTTCATTGTGTTTTTATGTGCGAAAAATAGGTATTTTGTGAGATTTTAAAGGTGTCACTTATATGTTTCAAAGCTGTGCGATTTGGTTTGAATTTTGTAAGAAGGTAGACAAGTATATGTAATTAATGGTCGTCGTCTTGTTTTATGAAAGCTTTATCCGTTGCCACTATATAAAAAACATGGTTCTAAAGGCAATAGAAAAACTTACACGGAATCCGTCGTCACCCGAGTTAACAAAATTCTACATTGGTTGCCAAGCTATAGGTCTCTAATATCAAAATTATGATACCGTAAAAGTTGGGAATTACACTGAAAAAGGCTTCTGTCACATCACCAAAAAGGCGATTAAGTTCTGAACAGAGCTATTAATGTAAAAGGTGTGAAATAGTTTTTTACCTATCTGGCAGCTTCACAGACATTTAAACCAAAACATCTTCATATATTTGCATTTTTTTACGAGTTAACCTACTTCACCAGCGCAATGAACTTCGTAGCTTCAAGGTTTCTACACACCTGTGTCTTAAAATTTATAGGCTAAAGTCCTAATCATGTGCTCAAAGTCCAGAAGGTTCGCCAGCTGCAGTAAACCATACGTAACATCATATGGCTGTGGAGTATTTGTGTAACAGCTAACAAAGGTTTTCTAGGGTGGAATAAAAGTTCTGGGGCTGGGTGTACTCCTGGACATTATGTGTTATGTTACATTACTTGACATGATGGATTACTTTATAGGGAACGGGCACTAACACTAGACGGTAAGAAAGCTGGAATATGTCACGGCATTTCGATTAAAATGTCTTTGACGCTGCCAAATAAGTCGAAAATCTAGTTCCTTTCTTTTACATAGTTAACTCTGCCCAAAACTCTTTTTTGTTATAATAGGAGCAATTTGCATTCTCGTACACTTATGAGAGAAAGAAACAGACCTAAAGACGATTCCTCTTTCTGTTGACGTTGAATTTCTGCCATCTCTTTCTCAGTATTCCCTCTATCCATAGTTTCATCCCATCCTACCCCCACGTCACACGAACCATAAACCCAAAGACCTGGAAGCATTTGACGTCCACAGACTTAGAAATGAACACTGAAGTACTTCACCAATACTTGCAAACAGAGACGATGTTGAGTCCTCAATTGTTTTCAATTAAGGTCACATTTCGGTCCATCAGAGACTTATTTCATCTTTGAATCAGGAAAATAATAACTTACTACGAAAATTCAAAACGATAACAGAAAGAATCGCTCAGTCTTTTGCCAGATGTATGCATTGCAATGAAGAAGTGTCTCTTTCTTTTCCCAAACATTCGTAACATTGGTAAAACGTTCCACAGCTGTACCAACATGTCGAGAATAATAAAACTGTTGCCGTTATACATGCGATTTACATGGCGTCGATAAATTTAGGCCTACTGCCTCTTCCCATAACAGTCCATAACAACGGTTTAACGTGTGCTGGGCGTAGCTCCCGCGGATTATGGCCATACATCTTCTCACACACGGTTAAGCGCATACATTTGTCAAAGCTATTACACATCTCCTAAACAGTGAACAAGGATGCAAAAATTTATCTTAGCAATTTATCTGCCACGTACCGCGTACTACTGTACAAATTACAATTTTTCAATAGTGACATCCTTAAATTCACATGATTTACAGATAGTGGTTTCTACAGTTGCCTATTCACTACGCTTCATTTAACAGATAAGAACAATTAGTTGGCGGACATTACACGAAGCTGTTCGTGGATGATTCTTTTGTATGCAGGAACGTCGCAATGCCAGATATCTCTGTAGAACTGCAGACGACCTGAGGACGATCGACACTTGATGCAAGGACTGGTTCCCTCAACGTAAAAAGATGTGACGTAATGGGCATTAATTTGGATTATTTGATTGTACGATTACCAAACAACTAATGAAAACACTATTTAATATCACAACCTTATAATATATGGGAGTATGTGAACGAAATGATTTAAATATGATATAAAACACGAAACTACCTATCAGAAGAGTAGACGTGTTCATTGGAAGAGGTCAAAGTAAAAGTAGATCATCCACAACATATGTAACTTACAGACGCCCATTAGATAGACTCTTGAGTACTGTTTGTCTGTCTAGGACACTATGTAGTATTATTATTGAAGAATGAAGAAATGCGCCGAGTTTAGTCGTGGGTTAGTTCTATAAGCTCAAAGGCGTCATGAAAATGATTATTAAACTCTACTGTCCAACTCTACAATAGAGTCTTGGTACATCTTGGAAACGTATCTGGTCTTAGTTTGAGAATGAATATGCTAAGAGCAGATATACTGCTTATTAATTCCAGTCTCATAATTTCTGGCCGAGAAAAATAGAATTCATACGAAATCTTACTATCGGAATGATGCCAGAGGTACCCCTGTCAACACACTTTAATGTTGATTGAGAAGCGTAAATGTTGTTGTAAGAGCAGAATCACTTGCTCTGGGAGCGAATATGTTCGTGTCCTCTCCTTCTTTTCCCATCCTACCACACTCTTTCTATTTCTCTTACTGCATATCTTTCTACCTCTCTTTCCCTTTTGCTTATATTTACATTTATATTGTGTTGAGTCCTTAACTAATCATTACATTATCGCGAAGTTATTTCGTGTGGTAAGGAATGGTGATATTTGAAAAATGGATCTAAAACTAAATGTTTCGTTCACTTGAGGAAAACTAAAGTAAATCTGAAGATTGGGAAATTTAATGCCACCACCTGTTGTCTGCTTGACAGACTTAAAATAATGACTTCCTCTTAAGTGGTTTCAGCTAGCGAACATATGATCGAGTTACAACCCACTAGGACGCGTTAGCAAACCTAGATACAAAGGAAGACCCGATTAACTGCTGCGTGCAGGTTAATTCAAGAGGTTGTGCGAAAATCGGCTTAACCTGTGATGGTAGTGAAGTGTAACTATTTTCGAACATAAACTTTTATTTAAGGATGAACTTTCGCTGCAGCTTGGTGAAAAATTAACAAATGGCACTTGATGATACTGATTTGATTCCGTTGTTTTAGACTGTGTTGTCAACACTAACGCTGAAAAGATCGCTTAGATGTGCAACTCCCCTGTAGTTGAGAGTCAGATGAGTAAAAACCTGCTGTAGAAGAAACAGCCAATTAAATGATATTTTCAGTGCATCTTTTAACGTACATACAACAAATAAATCTTATGTTCGTCTGTGAAAATGGACTCGATTAGCAACCTGAGCTATCAGTAATCGGAAACTAACCTGCATAACACTGTGTGCGTGTTGTATGAGTGTCAGTTTCAGTGAATTTAACTTATAGACCAGGGTTACATCACCAGTTACAGTTACATTCTCAGCAAGTACACAAAGTCCTTTCATCCATACATGTATTTTTTCATCATCACTAACTTTACGACAGGAATGGGTATATAATGTAAAAGGCATATTACTATATACATAACTAGGTCTAGCATCTATTCCACAATGCCAGGTGTTGTAAGCGATGACATCTCGGTCGGCGAATTATTCCAATCCAGGTAGACTATAACTTAGGCTAACATTTGCATAAGCTATCTGACTGCACATTGAATATGTAAAACTACAGGAACAAATGACCCTGTAACAATGAGTACATAAGCTATCTGACTGCTCATTTGAATAAGAATTTACATGTGGTACAAAATGGCGCTTCTGTTACGGAATTTACTGGATTAGAGTTCGTGAAATGTTGTGGTGTGTCAGTATCTCTGTTTTTGCCCTAAGTTTTGCACTCACCTCTTTAGATGACTGCCTACCTCGATGTGGTTTACAGCAATTCGCAGTAGCAACGGTTAAAGCTTATTGTTACTAAAATGAATTTAATAAACAGGAATTTTCTTGAGTCCTGCTAACTACTATTTTACTTGTAGGAAGGGATTTCATAAATTAACACTATTTAAAAACTTAAGAAATGATCATGACCAATAATACTTTGACAAGTATTAATAACGGCGAAATGCCTGACAATGACCTTGTAAGTATATAATGGCCGAGTGAAAGATTCACAAATTATTTCAATTTCAAAGTTACAGTAACATTTTATAACCACGGCATATTTATGAATTAGGTGTGGAGGATAATTATTATTGTTTGGAGGACAAGGAGGCCTTTTTAACTGACAAGCAAAGCATTGTATTATTGTAAACTCGGAATAAGAATAACGAGCTAACCCTGCAATTGCGCTTTACGCTATGCTTGCGATTTTTACCTTGAATTCCATCTTCATAGTTAAGCCGTCTAACTCTCTCCTGGCCATATAAATGAAATCAGGCTTTGAGTGTGGTAAGGTCTGCCATCACCGACATAGGGCAGCGTGAGACGTCTCTTGTTTCCGTGCTCCCGACGGACACTTCTGAAATATTACTCTCGCAGACAGACCTCGTCACACAACAGTGCTTAGAATCGCGCTCCAATGTTTCGCTACTATCGACATCTGAGTGCTTATTTACTTCCACAGAGAATCGCAGAATCTTATACAATGCATAGAATAGTCTTAAGTTGGCTATATTATTTTCGATACTCACTGTAATATTTAATCAATGTCATGGAGATATCTTACACGCTCCTTATAGTATGCAGCGATAGGAACGTTTTCACAAGTTTGTTTTCAGTACATGAAGGCCAAATAGTGACAACCATCGTCATTGCAAGGACGACCTAACTGAGTTATTAGTTTTCTTTTTTAGTTTTTCGATTTCTTTGCTGCAACCATAGTTTTAACAGTTATTTGGAATATATATTGTGTCTGGTAGGTATTGTGTTCTAATAAAACTCTTATCTAGTACAGACGCGTTCCCCTATATCTTATTGCATGTTCTGTGGTCAGTATTTTTGGCATCTGCTACGTTTCCTACCGTTTTTCAAAACAATGGTGTTCTATTTTTAGCAGACTTCACTGGAAAAGTATGAATGAGGATTTGCAAAACATGAAAACGAAAATATTTTCTTTCACAGGTAATTTCCTATACCGTAAAATGAATACTTCACATTAATTTTTATGCTGCAGAACGGAATTTTAATAATGTAAACATGATATTCAAATATTAATCGCAGAAAATTTATAAAGTCATCATGAGTTTTGCGTTGGAAAGACACCTAAATTGATGTGTATAAAATGTATGTAAACTGAAAGAAATGTAAATGGGGAAGCAACGTGTAAACTGAACGGCTCTGGAAATGCTCACTTTGCGGGCAGGCTTTTGATGGGCACTGCTAGGAAACGGTCGCGCTAAGAAGGTAGTAGCCGAAACGTCATAATATATGAAACTACGATTACATCAACTGATCTAGACATCTTTATTCGCAAAAAAATTAATTTTGCTTGTTATGTTACAGAGAGACTATTTTGCTCGCTGAATGCTTACGCTCGCATTCGGATTCTGGATGACCGTGTTTGTAAGGATATTACTTCGACTGAAGTTAAAGATAAATTCATCATTCTCTGAACAGAATCTAGCTTGATGGCTGGCTCTGGGCACTATGGGACTTAACATCTTTGATCATCAGTCCCCTAGAACTCTAGCTTGTTAAAAGGATGAATTCAGCACGGCTTAGAAACATAGCTAATATTTCTGTTTACGGATTTTGGTATTTTGGACAGCGAACATTGCAATACAGGAGGTCGCGAGTATGATAGTTTCTTTGAGACCTACTACGAACATTCAACCGTCGCTTTCTTGTAGATAGAGTGTAGAAGCAGGAAGAAAATAATGTATTAAGGTCTTAGTGGATGTAGGAAAGAAATGCGATGCAGTCTTTACTCATATCTTTTCATGCTCTCCGTTCTAGATGTCAGCGTATTCCACGAATTCCTCTCCTCGCCATTGCTGTAGTGGAAACTTAATTTCTTATCTCATCATTCTACCTCATGTCGAGCAACCGTTTCTATAACCGCACCTCAGCCGCTTCGGATCTTTCCCTTTACGTCTTTTCCACAGTTGTACTCTCTTCCACTCAGTACTGTATTCCAGACATAAGCCCTTAGAAATTTCTTTCTCAAGTGAAAGTTTATGTTTGATTAACCATGGTGGTTTGTATTGATTCAGTTCTCGATAGCAGTCGCCTTCCTTGTTGTCTGCTGTTCCGAGTCCACTAGGTGGCGCGCAGCGGCGACAAGAGTATTCGGGCGAGTACGGGCGAACTGAATAGACACACAAGGTGCTTCTCCGTACGGCCGGGCATTTGCGTTTGGCCTCTGCTCGGCCTTAATGTGATGTGCCCGGGACCATGGAGATCCTGCCGTAGTGCCTTCTTGAGCATTTCCATGTTGTTGAAGACCTTTTGGTTCCGCCTTCATATTCGTCAGTGACTTACTTCTTGGCTAGCTGGAAAGTAAAGTGCGAAGTTAGCGGATTATATGTGGCTAATCTCTCACTCCATACTTTACAGATTTTTCTGCTTATACTTGTGGCACAGTTTATTGTGTGATTTCTAACGTTATTAAATAAGGTTCGAGCCACGATTTACACAAAAAAGGAGAAAACTGCAGCTGCTTTACCTATGATTGTTATTAAAGCTTGTTATCACACCGAGAATAAATTGTGTGCTACAATTTTCATTTTTTTCTAAACCTTTAGTGTGTTTGAATTGTTTACTTTTGGGAGCGGTTAAGACTCGTGGCATGCTGGGGCACGGTCCAAATGCGGCGCCTGACGCTTTGGACATGTGCTTTTTTTGTACCCGCCCATGTACTGGGTGAAGGAAAGCGGTTTGTAGACAGTAAGCAAATTTTATTAAAAGTAAAATGCCTCTAAGAGTGTGTGTCTTTCTCTGTTTAAATGCCGCTTATTTTAATTTCTATGTAGATTAATACTAGCTCGTAGCGCTAAGATTATTAGTGGTGTTTGTTTGAGTAGCTACCTTTTGATTTGAAAGCACTCACAGGGTGCATATTTGTCTGTCATATGAAATAGCTCTCATTGATATATATTGTCTCCTGACAAGGGTTATTAATAGATGATTCGACTTGCAATTTTATTTGGGGCTACCCTACAAATTTTTCTGTTAACTGTTACTTACCTATTGTCATATCAGTGATCAAAGTTAAAGAGTAAATTTTAAAGTAACTTCATTTCTGTTGTTTGGAGCTTGTTTTAAATGACGCTTTTGAACCTGCCCATTCTACCTTTTATTTCGTATCGAATCTAAAACTGAATGCCAAAACATTATGACCACTGCCCACGGGGAGGTTGGATGACGCCTGATGGCGTTGCGGGCACGTGACGCAGTAACAAAAGTTTTAAAAGGAGGAGACACGGACGGGGATAAGCCTAGTGTAGTTATGGGCTGCCAATGGGAAAATTCGTTGATATAAGCGACTTCGACAAAGGGTAGATTATTATGACGCAGCCGGCCGCGATGGTCTCGCGGCTCTAGGCGCTCAGTCCGGAACCGCGCGACTGCTACGGTCGCAGGTTCGAATCCTGCCTCGGGCATGGATGTGTGTGATGTCCTTAGGTTAGTTAGGTTTAATTAGTTCTAAGTTCTAGGCGTCTGATGACCACAGATGTTAAGTCGCATAGTGGTCAAAGCCATATTATGATGCAGAGACTGTTAACGAGTAGGTCGATGACGGCGAAGCCGGTCGAATCTTCACGTGCTACTGTCAAGAGCATCTACGGAAAGAGGTAGAAGGACAGTGAGACTACCTCTAACCTCTAAATGAATGGACGTCCACTACTATTCACAGAACTTGAGGTTTGGAGGCTTGTCTGCACTGTAAAGTAGGATAAATGTTGATCCGTGGAATCTCTGTTGAATGAGTACAATTCTGGAGCACGCTCAAGTGTTTTGGAGCACATTGTTCATAGCACATTCTTGAACATGGAGCTCCGCAGCAGACCACCTTTAAGTGTTCGGATGTTGACTCAACGAGAACGTCAATTACGATTGCAGTATGCATGGGACCATCGGGACTCAACCGACGATCAGTGGAAACGTGTCGGCTCTTCGAATGTATAACATTTTTGCTGCACTAGGTCGATGGTCGTCTCAGCAAACGCAGTCATCGAGATGAACGGTGGCTCGAAATGAGCAGCGCCCCATAGACGGAGGCTTGGTGGGAGCTGCATTATGCTGCGGAAGAGGTTCTCCTGGCATGGGAGCTGTGCTAGTAGTCGTAGACACACTGACAGTGACGAACCACTTGCATACCTTCATGCAGAATGGCCTCCCACGACGGCGATGTCATCTTTCAGCAGGATAATTGTACGATTCTTTGAGCCAGAACTGTTCTACAGTGGTTTGAGAAGCAATATAGTAAACTCAAGTTCATGTCTCTGCGACCTCCTTTGTCTGATGTCAACCCTATGGAACACATCAGCGTCGCTATCGGGTGCCATCGCCACGTACGCGAATTACGTGACCTGTGCGTATACATCTACCTCCACAAAACTACCAGCAAACTGTCTGATCCGTCATGTACCTTATTCCAGAAACAGACAAAAAAGCTATGAAACAGACAGTCATAACTTTCTTGGCTCATCACTAATAATCTGCACTGCAGGTGCATCTGGCCATACAGCTATCAGCCAGAACGTTATGACCATCTCCTTAACAGCCGGTATGTCCACCTTTGGTATGGATAACAACGGCAACGTGTCGTAGAATGGAGCAATGAGGCCTTGGCTGGTTGCTGGAGAGGATTGGCATCAAATCTGCACACACAAGTCCCGTAAATTCTGGGGAGGAGGGCGATGAGTTTTGACACCACGTTCAAACACATATGTTCGATCTGGTGATTTTGGGGGCACAATTGAAACTCGAACCACTCCATCAGGTTCCTAGCCTTGTGGAATGTATCATTGTCTCGTCGAAAAATGCCACTGCCATTGGGAAACTTGATCGTCATGAAGGGGTATACGTGGTCTGCAACCAGCGTATCATACTGCTTGGTCGCCATGGTGCCTCGCACGAGCTCCACTGAATCCATGGAGGCCCATGTGTATGTTCATCATGGAGGCGCTCCCAGCTTGTCTCCGTCCTACAGTGCAGCTATCAAGGAGCTGCTCCTCTGGAAGACAAAGGATTCGCGTCCTCCTATCGGCAAGATGAAAAGGTATTGGGATTAGTCACACCATGGAACGCTCTGGCTCTTCGTCAACGTCAAGTGTCGATGGTCACATGCCTATTTCTATCGTAAGTTCCGATGTCGTTGTGTTAATTGCCACATGCATGGGTCGTCGGCTGTGAAGGCTTTGGAGTGTTCGGTGCACTTTGTGTCCACACACATTTGCAACCTGCCCAAAATTAAAGTCTGATGTTAATTTCACCACAGTACACTGTGTCCTAGTGGTTGTAGGTGCTTCAGTCCGGAACCGCGCTGCTGCCACGGTCGTAGCTTCGAATCTTGCCTCGGACATGGATATGTGTGATGTCCTTAGGATAAGTTAGGTTTAAGTAGTTCTAAGTCTAGGGGACTGATGACCGCAGATGTTAAGTCCTATAGTGCTTGGGCCATTGTTTGAACCATTTTGTTATCAGTCTGCTCAGCTTTCGACGTCAGTTACCTGTAAAGAGGGTGGCCGCTAACATCCATAACGTCTGGACGTGGTTTCACCTTAGGTTCGCCACGTGCCGAAGAGACGCACCACAGAACTCGTCGTACAGTTTCCGAAACGCTAGTGCCGAATCTCCGGACCATCACAAATTGCCCTCGGTCGAACTCAGACAGATCGCGTGCCTTCCCCATTCGTAAACACGGTTGATACACTCACTGTTACTATATGTACAGCGCCAGTGTTTGACTAACAGTCATTTCTAGCCAGCTGATGCTGCTATCGTTTGTATGGGCTGATATCGATAGTAGCTCTGTGGTCATTATGTTGTGGCTGATAAGTGAAAATCTGTTATTTAAAGGCTTCAGAAAGGTAATATTGTTGCTGTTTTTTATGCATCTCAGCAATGGATTTTTTTGTAATCGCAGCCGGCGTTCCGTGCTACCGGCGCGTTTAATTTTAGCACAGACAGAAAATGTATTACAGTTTTCAGCTATCATTCCAGACAGCTCGGGATGCGTCTATTCCGCAGATTAATATTTTTTCTACCCTTGTCTCACGACCAAAGAAGGACTTAAGTGTTTCCTAATTTTAAAAGCCTTGTAATTATGGGATTGTTTCTGTGGTTCTTTCATTTGTTTGAATCTTAAAGGCTGATTTTCAACATGAGTGAATATTTTAATTGTTTAATGCTATTAATTTATGGTACTGTTGTTTTACCATCGGTGCAGTTATGGTTTATGTAATTTCGGGTTGTTATAAATTTGGGGCCACCTGTTGAGCATTTGGACAGTTAAAACGTTGCTCATGTAATTTGAAGCTGCGAAAATTTGAGTCCACTCGCTGTCTTCTAGGACAGTAAAGTAAAATGAAAATTTTGAACTTAGTTAAAGTCCGAAATGGCTATCGTGAATAACTTTAAACTCTGAGTGTGAAGTGAAGGTGTTTTAATGGTGAATTATGTTTTAATCCTTCTACTTAACAATACTTGCGGGTGCAGATTTAGGCGCAATTACCAGGCTCATTTGGTACTAGCAGGCTTAATGTAGATAGGAGTGCCCTCTTTGCATGTTCTAGGTTGCAGGTTCTCTAATCTGCAGGTTTTATCATCTTTCTCCGTCCACCGCGAGTTACTTTGCCCTGGTCGCCCCCGTTGTCGTTTCTGCAGCTATTGCTTAACAAGAAGATTAACGACAACCGGATTTTTGTGTTTTTTTACATTTATGGTACATGAAGATTATAACTCAGATATTAATCCTCCAAAACAGTTTGATATAACTGTCGAAAATCCTCGAAGAATGCTAAATCAAGTATGATTTTTCTCGACAGGGGCAAGTTCTTTCGCGTACTCTGTGTAGAATCGAATTGATATCCAGTCAGGTCCAGTGGACTTTCTCTGTTGAGTGATTTCAGTTGCTTTTCTATTCCTTGGACACTTATTCCGATGTCAGCCAGTTTTTCGTTCGTGCGAGGGTTTAGAGAAGGAACTGCAGTGCGGTTTTGCTCTGTGAAAAGGTGTTTAGTACTTCAGCTTTACGCGTGTCATCCTCTGTTTCAATGTCATCAGCATCCGTGAATGTCTGGATACGCTGTTTCGAGCCACTTGCTGATTTAACATAATACCAGAACTTCCTAGGATCTTCTTTCAAGTCGGTACTTAAAATTTTACTTTCGAATTCACTGAACGATTCACGCATAGCCCTCCTTAGGCTAACTTTGGCATCGTTTAGCTTCTGTCACTCTGAGAGGTTTTTGCAGCGTTTAAACTTGCAGTGAAGCTCTCTTTGCTTTCGCAGTAGTTTCCTAATTTTGTTGTTGAACCACGGTGGGTTTTTCCTGTTCCTCACAGTTTTACTCGGCCCGTAGCTGTCTATAACGCATTTTACGATTGCCTTGAACTTTTTCCATAAACACTCAACATTGTCAGCGTCGGAACAGAAATTTTTGTTTTGATCTGTTAGGTAGACTGAAATCTGCCTCCTATTACTCTTCCTAAACAGATAGACCTTCCTCCCTTTTTTTATACTCCTGTTTATTTCCATATTCAGGGATGCTGCAACGGCCTTATGATCACCGATTCCCTGTTCTACGCTTACAGAGTCGAAAACTTCAGGTCTCTTTGTTATCAGTAGGTCCAAGATGTTGTCTCCACGAGTCGGTTCTCTGTTTAATTGCTCATGGTAATTTTCGGTTAGTGCACTTAGTATAATATACTCGATGTTTTGTCCCTACTACCCGTCCTAAACATCTGAGTGTCCCAGTCTATATCTTGTAAATTGAAATCTCAACCTAAGACTATAATATACTGAGGAAATTTATGTGAAATGTATTCCATATTCTCTCTCAGTTGTTCTGCCACTAATCCTGCTGAGTCAGCAGGTCGGTAGAAGGAGCCAAGGAGCCAACTATTAACCTAGCTCGGCTGTTGAGTGTAACCTCCACCCATAATAATTCACAGGAACTATCCACTTCTACTTCACTACAGGATAAACTACTACTAACAGCGACAAACACGCCACCACCGGTTGCATGTAATCTATCCTTTTTAAACACCGTCTGTGTTTTTGTAATAATTTAGGAGGGAATTTATCCTTGGCTTCAGCCAGCTTTCCATATCTATAACGATTTCAGCTTCGGTGTTTGTACCAGCGCTTCAAGTTCCAGTACTTTACCAATGCAGCTTTGACAGTTTACAATTACAATATCGATTGCTGCTTAGTCCCCGCATGTCCTGACTTTGGCCCCCACCCTTCGAGGATGTAGTCCTTTGTGTACTTGCCCGAGGCCAACTAACCTAAAATACCGCCCAGTCCACGCCACACAACCACTGCTACCCGTGTAGCCGCCTTCTACGTGTGGTGGACTCCTGACCTATCCAGCGGAACCCAAAGCCCCACCACCCTATGGCGCAAGTCGAGGAATCTGCAGCCCACACGGTCGCAGAACCGTCTCAGCCTCTGATTCAGACCCCCCACACGGCTCTGTAGCAAAGGTCCGCAGTCAATCCTGTCGACGATGCTGCACAACTGGAATGACTCCCCCCGGTATGCACACGGAGTGCACATTGGCTTTCTTCCCCTGCCTTGCCGTCACATCCCTAAGGGGCCCCATTACGCGCCTGACGTTGGAGCTCCCGACTACCAGTAAGCTCACCCTCTGCGACCGCCTGGATCTTGCAGACTGAGGGACAACCTCTGGAACAGGACCAGCAGCCATATCCGGCCGAAGATCAGTATCAGCCAGAGACAGAGCCTGAAACCGGCTCGTCAGACAAACTGGAGAGGCCTTCTGTTCAGCCCTCCGGAATGTCCTTCACCCCCTGCCACACCTCGAGATGACCTCTCACTCTACTACGGGTGAGAGGTCAGCCTCAATGTGGGCAGTATACCGGGCAGCCACAACCGTAGTCTGATCGGGGGATGCGTGGGACGAGCTGGCCGTCCCCGACAAACCCCCATCCGGACCCCCAGAGTGGTGCCCATTGGCAACAGCTTCAAGCTGTGTGACAGAAGCCAACACTGCCTAGGGCTGGGAGCGAAGGGATGCCAACTCAGCCTGCATCCGAACACATTAGTCGCTAAATACTATTGTGCAAAGGTCGTCTGAAGTAATCTACAGAGAGCACAAACAATGAGACACAAAATTTAAACAGTTATTAGAATACAAGACTGCCTGGTAAATGCAGTAATGCTGCTACTTGCGCACTGTTGACACACTGCTCGGCGGCAGAAGGAGACTACGCGATTTTACACTATTCAGGTACTAAAACGCAATGATACAACTCTCAAATACTATAATACGCCCGAAATTTATGAATTAAACAATACAAGAATCCAAAAACACGCAAAGAAATTAAGAATTAAACTATGTAACAAATAAGTTAGCTAAGAGTATAGGACCTGCTGCTGGCAGCTGCTTATCGAACGGCGGCAGGGAGCACACTGGCTGTGACTAACAGACACTGGCCGATCAAAACAAAAACAGAAGACAGACGACTACGTGAATTTACACTAGTCAGGTACTAAGACTCGATGCTACAACTCTCATATACTATAATACGCCATAAATTTATGAATTAAACAATGCCAGTAGCAATCGTGGGATGTAGAGATCATGTGTCCTCAGTCAAAGATGGTGTTCGCAGTGTACCTCAGAACTAGGGAGAAGATAATCCTTTGAGATCAGGTAGTTATTTGTTGCAAAACGGGAAATTCAGAGATTCTGAAAGTGCGTTCCCGTGTCCAGTTGTGAATTTGGGTGTGAACTTCTGCACATCTCTAGGTAAGTGTAATTGTTTTCGAAGTGAGCTGATTCTCAATCCGCAGAGCCTTCAAACTGACTTAAGGAGCCAAGTATATTGTGTTTAGTGAACAGGAGACGCTTGACAGGCTTTCACTGAAACCAATACATTATAATGGTGGTAATTTTAGTAAGGCGTTTTTTGGGTCATTCATTTCCTAATGACTTTCAACTGTACTCCTGTTTTGTCGTTGTGGATATTAGTTGTGGCAGTTAATGCGAGCCGGTTTAAAGTGATGTACTGCACTGTTATTGTTGAACTCCAGTCTCGGTGTCTCGCATTAAAATTTTGACTTTGGAAACCCTATTAAAATTTTAATCCCGTATCGCGGCTGAAAGGAAGGCTAGAGAGCCTTGTTTGGACTTACATGTGCATGAGTGCAGAGTGTTGATGCTGTCCTCCAATAAACGCTTCAGAATCGTTTGTGGAGCAGTATGTTGCGTAAAAATCTCACGCTCCGTACACTGGCAAGAGTGCACGGATTCTGATTTCGCAAGAAGCTACGGAAGCTCTGAGGCACAGCTGCTAGTTACCTGTCAAATTTATGAAAAGAAATTTTAAACTTTGCTCGTAAATGTAATTGTAAAATGTCCTCTAAAGTTGTAAATTTATGCATATAAAATCGGATGTTTTTTCTTGAAAAATTCTACTTCTGAATATAATGCCTTTATAGCGATTCAAAATGTACCAAAAGTTTCATTCTTCATTTTTATACTATATAACACAAGACGTTACGAAGAGTTTTGAAACAACTTTTATTTTGCACACATAACCGAACAAGGCATTCGTATTACTTGCTACTGACCGAGCACTGGTTTGATGGCTAATCATCTAGGCGAGCAACTAAGTCGACAGTCCGTACTCTCCCTGTTCCCTCTGGTTCGAAATATATCGATACCATTTTCCCATTGATCTCTCCGATGTCTCGCTGGGTCCCTCACAAGGAAAGTAGAATTTTTAACAGGCGAGAAGTAGTGCCTCGGACCACTGATGAGGAAAGAGTGTGCTAGGAGAGCGCGTGCCAATGGAACGGGCTAGTTGCGGCGCGCACCTAACCAACACCCTTAAAGAACTCAATGACCCACAGAGAGCCCAAGCCGCTTTGTAAGCGAATTCAAAATAAAGTGAAATCCTTTCTGATACCTTGCCATTCCAGAAGAAAACATCGCTAAAAGTGATCACTCTTTGGACACAGCATGCAAATAAATAAAAAATGCGGCGCGCCCATTCGCAGAGGGGCCTTCAACCGCCGTCGGACCCATTAACGAGGCAGTCCTCAGAGGCCAAGACGACGGTAGCTCCTATGGCGGCCAAGGTACTGATCGACGGGAACTTTCCCGGCAGCCGCGGCGACCCTTCCGCTCCGGCGCTCCTCTTCCCCTCATAGTCGTCTTTAGAGTGAGCATAACACTGTAAACTAAATGCGCTGCCTCTGGTGTACCGAGAAGCACTTCTCAATAAGATTTTAATAGATATTTCGTTTCTGAGCTTGACAGAGATGTTGAAATGGGGGGAAAAGACTGTCTCCCTCTTGTGCCGTGTCATTGGGAAACTGATGATTTACAATTTCACAGAGGGACTTTATTATGTGTCCTTCTACAGCTTTCATCATAGGCATAGGATTTTAAGATGCTGTCCCAGATATAAAGTTCCTGAAGCAGTACTACGCAGCTGAACGGAATATACAAAGGATAAATTAATTCAAGGTCTGCAAGAAAATGTTATATTGAACCAGAGATGGTCAAAAGTGGTATAGATTGTGTAGTTGTGTCGCTGCTCAACTGCAGTCGCTGAGTGAAGGTGTTATGGGTAATGTGTTAGAGTAACTTTAGGTAGAGTGATGTATGGAGGACCGCCGGGTGTAAATTTGGCTTGTGCCGAATATATTCTTATTAGCTATGGGCAGTAATGATTCTTCTATTTGCGATATACCACTATGTTTGCTAACTGTGAACGGAATCTCAACAGACGTTGAAAATAATTAAGGTAATGAAAGTTGCTTTGTTACTAATGCAAAGCGCGTGTTCATACGTGATGACTGAGTCAAAGTATAGCTCTCTCACCCGATGATTTTGTAAAGCTAATTGTTCATGTTGAAACGTCCCCTTAGAAAAATTATAAATTACTGTGCTTAAACTGACACACGATATTTTTAGCGCAACGCAGTCTTACTTTCAAAAATCCCTACAAAAGAATGGCCCTGACTAACAATAACCTATACCTTTCATGAATCACTTACCTCACTAAAATCTTCGGCACTCAAACTACTGCAATGCAGCGAGCGCCAATACTGCCAGCTGAATAAAAGATTCTAACTACTGAAGGCACTAACTACTGATAGGCATAGTTAGCGAATGAACGATTTTGATAGAGTGCAAACAATGTATTTACCTTAATAGTGTTCAAAAGTCATAATATATATATATATATATATATATATATATATATATATATATATATATATATATATATATATATATATATCAGTTCATGACATACAGTCTTCGAAGTTTACTCTCTCTGATGGACACACGTCCAGATCATCCTCACTCAAAACTCCGCCGTCTCACTCCCCACATCCACCACTGCTGGCGGCTCACCTCCAACTGCGCAACGCTACGCGCTGTTAACATCCAACTGCCCAACACTACAATAAAAAATTCCAACAATGCAAACCAGCCACAGACTGCAAACAGCACAGTCAGTGATTGTCATATAGAGCGGTACATGGCGTTACCAACATAAAAATCTAAACTGCCTACTTACAATGTATAATCAGTGTATTGAGGGTATTAATTTTGATCATCATTAATTAGTAAGGAGTCAAAATAAATGTTTTAAAGTTAGCGCCATATCGTCTTTTTCCCCATGTCAATAACAGTTCCCAGATCATTCTCATTTTTGATCAACTACTATTCTCAAGAAGTTATTGTCTCATATTCGATTAAATTAAAAGGTTTGCTAAGCAACAGGCTTGCACAATAGCTATTTGCTAACAATATAATTTAAAGTACAAACAGAGAGCAGTGCGAAGGGCGTTACCATAGCGCAGATAAGGTGAGATATTTTAATATTTCAGGGATAGCATTCAATAAGCACAGGGACCATTATTTTCATATTGATAAACTTCAGTTTTATTACCAGGATCTATTTCTACAGTGTTGCAAAAGATTCAGTTTTTGTGTTACGTAAAAGTTATTGACAGTTCACAATCTCACCGCTCAATGAAATTTACATTCTCGCAGTTCGAAATGTTAAGTACACGGCAAAGTGCATAAGCTCAAAATGGTTCAAATGGCTTTGAGCCCTATGGGACTTAACTTCTGAGGTCGTCAGTCCCTTAGAACTTAGAACTAATTAAACTTAACTATCCTAAGGACATCACACACATTCATGCCCCAGGCAGGATTCGAACCTGCGACCGTAGCGGTCGCGCGGTTCCAGACTGTAACGCCTAGAACCGCTCGTCCACCCCGGCCGGGAAAGTGCATAAGTGATATGATACAATTCCCATTGCAGTTTTGTTTCAGACTATCATCCGTTACGTAATTTCAGTCATATTTCTCCCATTACAGTTGTGTTTCAGGCTAACGTCAGTTACTTAATTTAAATCACATTTCAAACGTACTTGTTTCACTGTTCCTGAAAGAAAGTCGAAAATATTGCTTGTGATGATTAAAAATTTTAAAGCATAGCTAAACACATCATTTTTAATTAATTAAGTTTGATGTCGATGGTTCAGTGTATATTTTTATTCCCATCATACATCCACTGGTTCGAATTTCTCTAGTAGCATACTTCATTACACATTTATTTCACGTCTGTTAACAAAGGTAAATATTAATGATAAAATATGGAACTTAAGTTTTAATAACAATAATATGTTTTTGTTTTCATTCCGTGATAATATGAAAACGCAAGTATTCAGAATAAATTAAAATTTGATTCGAATTTGTGAATCATCCAATAGAAAATCGAATGCTTCTTTATTTCTACATATTGCGCATTATTTTGCATCCAGATATTTTCTTTCAGTTTACAAAAAGGCATTTTGTATGTTCACATCAAATTTTAATTTATTTTCATAAGGAAAATAATTCGAAATAAAACGAATGAGCCGTGCGTGTGCTCATATCGTTTCCAGTCACTCACTCAGCATCTTCGATCCTTGTTTCTCAGTTACAGCTTTCAAGGCGTCTCACTATAGTGCAGCACTGCGGCTCTTTGAAGCATTTAATAGCACGCACATATCCTTGTGAGGGCTTATCTTTCTGGCTGTTCAGAGTGCTAACGAAGGTCGCTCTCTGTGTTGTGGTTGGCGATCGTTTACCGTGAAGAGCATTCCTACATTGTTCGAAGAATCACAGCTTTTCTTTACCTCCACGATCGTGGTTGCGTCTTCTGAGTTGGCATCGTTCTCGTATCTGCTACCTTAGTTGTTGGATGTGTTCCTTACAGCATTCCTTATTTTACGCAGGTTTGACACAGAAGCAATGGTGAGCACATTATTTTCCATGTCATTAAATTTGGCAAACGACCAAACCCCAGGTCCTTTGCTGAGCCGTTGTCACTCAAATTTTTCTTTGTGTTTTCATCTGTAGCTTTGTGTAGCTTACGCTGGCGTCTGTAATTTTGGCTTGTGTTGGTAATCAGAATTACAATCCTTGGTAACGTGCCTGAGACGTTCTTAAGCCAAATGTAACATGGCACCTATTGAAAGTCAAGTCTATTTCCATTAATACCTGATTAAGTATAGAATCCGATTCTTGAAAATTTTGTGTGTGTTATTTTGAAAGATGAGGTACAAAGATCGTTTTAAAAAAATGCTATCTTTATTTGTCTGCCTACCATAAAGTTCGATTGTGTTAAATTGGCAGAAATACTTTGTTTTAAGCTTATTAATCCATTTTATTTGTTTCTGTTCGGGAGTCAAGGTATGCAGCACCAATGTGGCACCTTTTAGATTAAAGTACATTCCGTTTCATAAGATCCGTAGCGAGGAGATTCTCCAGGACGCATATCAAAAATACACAATGAGAATTACAAAGATAGATGTAACAGTACATAGGAACCAAGTGAAATGATAGTCATGAATGTGGAATGAGTCGAAAATTTCTTAAAATATGTTTTCATTTGAAACCCACCAAATAAATTTTCACGAAGTATGTAAATGTTCAATGTAGTTGAGTGCATTTGATGATTCTAAGGTTACTTATACATGCTTCATCAAATAGACAAATAATTTGCAACATTTATTTACAAGGTTCGTTTAACTGCACTGAACTTTGCGAGACCATACCTCGTCAAGGCTTCTCACTTGGTTCAGCTGACCGGTACAGTTACTGGAACAGTTCTCTCTTCAGGAGCCAATGCTGCTTAATAAAGACACGCAAGGGAATGTAAGAAAAACATTTATCATGGCGCTCTGATCTATGTATCCTGAGTGAGTCTCATATAACTGTTTATTACTCCTATCTCTGGACGTGGAATTAACTGACTATGAAAGTAATGTTATTGAGAAAACTGGATTCATAATTTATTCTCAAATGACCTGTTAAATCTTGAGGGATTAAACATTCATTACTAATACTTTCCATTCAGATAGCTCGTAGATAGTCACATTAACGATGGAAATTAGCCGTTGGCAAGGCTCTTGAGCGGTTTGGGGGTGGCAATTTGGTTACGACGATTTGCTATCACTGTTATTAAATCGCTAAGATAAGTGGTAGCTATTCACTGGTTGTAAGACATGATGCAGAGAGCGAATGAAGACAAATATCCTACTGAGACAGAGCGACCGTTTGAGAGGTTACTTCATTCTTCGACATTAACACGCTATTGCTCCTATCTGTCCCTATAGTGTTGGTGTTTCCATATAATCTAAGGATATGTATCGATGGTCGGCGTCGAAACGTTGTGGCATAACTTGAGGGATCGCTCCATGTCTACCAAGGAGGGGTGTACTCCTCTAAGTCAGAAAGTCTCTGATTTACAAGGTCCGAATTCTGACCCTGAATGTTCCACCTGGCCGAGCGGAATGATATCGCGATTCGAGGCGACATGTCACGGATTGCACGGCCCCTCCCGCTGGAGGCTCGAGTCTCCCCTCGGGCATGTGTGTGTGTGTTGTTCTTAGCATAAGTTAGTTTAATTTATTTTAAATAGTGTGTAAGTCTATGGAGCGATGACCTCAGTAGTTTGGTCCCTTGGAATTCACACACACACACACACACACACACACACACACACACACACACACACACACACACACAGACATACATACATGCACAAGCACGAGCACACACACATACATACACAAACACACACACACACACACACACACACACACACACACACACACACATACACACAAACACACTGTTAGAACTCGAATCCTAATATCCAAATGTTTCTACTTCAACGGCAAATCTCTAAAAAGGGCACTTCTCCTCCCCTGGCGACAGTTCTTCGCGCAGATCAGATTTCGTAGCCAGTCTCACGAATTACCATCAAAACTATCCAATGACATAATTTTGTAATCTATTTCGTCCACCGTCCAGTCGCTCCATAAAAACTTCTTTCGCCGAAAATAGGGGGGTTGTGGAATAATATGAAAGCCCTTTGAGGTAAAAAAAAATCCCCAATTAAAGTGGCCGCGTGACTTGTGGGGTCATCATGATGCAGAGTCCGCTAGTATGCAGTGTCGAGTCATATACCAGACCCTTTGAAGGAGATATTTGCAAAACACTAGGTTGACAGTTTGTCCTGTAGGAACAGATTTTTTTATGACATGTCCCAGTATGCCACTCCTCACCTTACTGCTTTCGCAGGATCGTACTCAAAAATCCAGATTTCATAACTTGTGATCACACGACTACACACTACTAAACCATTCGTGGTTATTGGCAATAATGCAATCCTCTCAAGAAAATGAACGGGCAGGTTTCTTCTGTTGTCCTTCTGCTCAGTTGTGAGGTATTCCGGAACCATTTTGGCACAAGCCTTTCGAATGTCTAAACGCCAGTCAACATTTGGTGTACGGTGGGAGTCTTTAAGTTGAACAGGTCACTCATAATCCTTATTGTCAAGTGCTGACTGCTTCTTAAAAGAACACGCACACATTCGATGTTTTCGACGGTTTTAGAAGTTGGAGGTCCGCCTGAGTGAGGTTCACCTTTCTTCCAAAAATGTCTTGTGCCAGCGAAAAACTTGTCCTCTTGATGAGGACCATTTCCCGTAGGCCTGCTTCAACTTTTTAAAAACACACTTGCGGATTTCCAAAGTTTATCAGAAAATTTGATGGCATACCGTTACTCTAAAGTTCACTGTTCCAGCTTCGTAACACACAGCTTCGTTGATGGCGCTCTCAAAAATCACGCAATGGTTAAAAGGGACTGAAACTTGGACTTAGCATCTAGAAGGGATGAACACAACAGTCTACACAAGTAGGATAACACAGAGTTGCGATATCCCTCATAGAGTAGCTAGTCTCAGTATTTTTTTTTTTCGCACACCTCGTATGTGGCTGTCCTATGCGGTTCCCCTATCTGCAGTTTTGGTTTGTTTTCTTCTGTGTAAGCTGGACCAAAATTCCATTTCTAGATAAAGCTAACACAAAAGCTTGCCGATAATCACTCTTCCAACAAAGCCATTTATTGTGCTTGGACACAAGGATATCACCATGCCCTTGATGTCGCTCACAGTGAATCGCTAGTTTTGAGACGACTACGTCTAGGAAACTGTTGGAGGACGCTGGTCAGAGGCCGTCCCCGCCCGTGCAGTCATTAATCGTGAGGCAGGGCAGAGAGCAGATAGCCGCACAAGACGCGCCCCCGGTGATTAATGCGGTCCGTGACCGGTGCCTGCGCGCAGTGTTGCCAACCTTACGGCGCCTGTTCGCAATTACCAGCTAATCAACGGCCGCCGACATGACGCGACGTGCGGTGATAAATATCGCCTGTCGCCCCGACAACCGCTGCGGCCCTTGTCGGCCCTCACACGAGACCGCAACTAATCCCGGTTCATCCGGGATAGAGATTAAAGAGTCCCCGTCGAATGGGAGCATGCTTAATACTCGTTCTTTAACGAATAACAGTCAAGGCTGTGATAAAGCAGCATACTACAGGACTATAGAGTTCGCTCACTGCAGAAGCGATCATAGCCCGCTTGGCAGTTTCGTTATAGCAGGCCAAAGTTTTTGTGATATGCGTTCAAAAGAGTTTATAAATTTTGATGGCCAAGGAATGTTCCTTCCTTTAGCAGGGATATCTGAGATAATTTCAAGAACGGTAAGAATACACACAAATAAAATTAAACATTCCTTGCATTGCATAAGTACCCGACAATACATAAATTATATGGATTATATAGAGTGGTGAGAAACAATCTGAAAAGCTCTTAAGGAAGGTGAAAGGTAGACTGTTAAGAGAAAACTTCGATACGTTGCGTTGTTTCCGAGTTAATTAGCACTGAAGTTAGACAATAAGGACTTTACTTTAGAAAATTCAAGTGGTCGACCAGAGACAGTGGCCCTAAACATGTTCTTGGTTGGTTTCCTACAACTGAACAAGAGACCGATACAGAAATTGGATGTCGGATGGTAGTAAGGACTGAAATCCACCCAAAAGCTGAGGAGTCTCATGCGCTATCATCTACGCTTTGATAGCAAGTGTCACTAATTGTATCATGTGGGCTGACTGAATATGCACGTGCAATGACATGTTTGGTTAACTTCAACGTTAATTAACTGGGAAACGGAGCAATGTAACGAATTTTCTGCTTAACAATTATTTCTCAGCACAACATAATCTGTAACACTCTTACAAGCGTTTCAGACTGTTTCTGACCACCCTGTAAAACTCAACATGTTCTCTGGAACTAAGAAGTCATGTCTGATTTAGAACTCGAAACGGTGTGGCATGTGATCAAACAAAGTCGGGTTATTTTTGTGTAGATCTCCATGTTTTCTTCTTCTTCTTCTTCTTCTTCTTGCGTTACGGCCTCTGTAGGACCACGAGTAGCCCCTTCGTGGATTGCATTTTCCTCTTCTTCTCCCAGAACCTCTTCATTCTCTCTCTTCTTTTCTCCCGCTCCTCTTCCGCGATCTTCAGTTTCCGTTTCTCCTGGCGGCTCCACTGGTGACATTCTAATCTTTTCTTGTATTCTTATCTGTCATTGATCTCCGGCATATTTGTCGGTGTATATTTCCTCCTCCAATTTTCCTTGCCTTCGACCTTGATCCCCATTTTCAACCAGTCCTTCCGAACTTCAACAATCCACTTGGATCCTGCCTTTCCCCTTGTCCTCTCTGTTGTTTCCCACACTCTCTTCGTCACTCTGCCCATATTCATCCTAACTACATGCCCAGAAAACCTTGCCCTTTTGAATCTGATTTCATCGGAAATTGTTCTCATGTTCCCGTACAATTCTTCCTTAGGTCTTCGCATCCACTTCTCTCCACCTCTTTTGGGACCCAGTATTTTTCTCATTATTTTCCTCTCTTCTTTCTCTAGTTGCTCTGCCCCATTTCTTCCTAGTGTCATCGTCTCAGCAGCGTATAATACTGCATTCCTCACTGTTGCTTTGCAGTGGCTTATCTTTACCTCTGTGGATATATTCTTTATATTGTATACGTCTCTCGTCACGCAGAAGGCTGACATCTTCTTTATCCTCTCTGTTATTCTCTCCTTGCTCCTGTTCCTTCCTGTTATAAATTTTCCCAGGTATTTAAATTTGTCCAACATTTGCACAGTGCCTTCCGGTGTTTCCCCGTTTGCAGTGGTGTTTAATGTCTTTGTCTTGTTATAGGCGATGCTCAGTCCCACCTTTCTGGCTACCTTACTTAAGATGTCGAGTTGGGTCTTTGGGTCTTCTTCCATCTCACTTGCTATTGCTATGTCATCTACAAAGGCTAGGCAGTCCACTTCAGACCTGTTGTCCTTTTTGTCCCACACATGGGTCTTCGGTATTCCCATTTCCTAATTTATTGCTCTCCACTGCCTGATCACTTTGTCCAGTGCTACATTGAACAAAAATGGTGACAATCCATCTCCCTGTTTAACACCAGTCTTGATCTCAAATTCTTCTGACAGTGATCCTCTCCGTGTTGTCTCTATCAAATTCATAAATTTCCACAAAGATGGCTTATGAATTGCTTGCTGACAAAGCACCTAACGAATTGCTTGTAAATAAACTAAAAGATGTGCTAGTGTTCGATTACATTACTGGCGTTAAATTACTGGTGATAGTAACAACTGGAAGGTAGCTCGTAGCTACAGCCATGAATAAACCTAATGTGGAATAAGTACATAACACTAGTTGTAGGAAAATCAGATTCTTGGCTGAGATACAAGGGAACAATTCCATGGAAATGTAATTCACCTACAAAAGGAGTAGCTTACAAAACAATCGATCAATCGTGAAACTATTGCCAGATAATATTACTACATGAGACTGAAATGTTCTAAGGAACAGTGGAACATTTCGTCACGTCACGGTTTCCTTTAGTAAGTGGAGAGTGCTGGAAACATTCTCTTCAAACTGCATTAGTAGGCGATAAGTGAGAGCCGTTTTTGCATCACGGAGTAGGTTACTGCAAAAGTTATGACAGCGTACGTCCGAAAAAGAATCAAACAAGATGTAACTTCACAAGACGGAAAAGGGAACACGTAAATTCACAGATAGTCGTTCTTTTCATGTACATTCCCCAAAGGAACGGAGGAAAATGATACATGTGTCAGGATAAAGTTCCGCCACTCACAGTAAACTCAATCTGATTTTTAATGCACTTTATCCCTTGAAAATAAGAGAATCGATACGTAACTGTATTTACACTTCAGAAACCACCCAGAATTACTCTCACTAGGCTTTATGGTGACTGAAAGGAACTTACTCCGGTGGAAAAAAACAATAAAGTGCTTCGCTTAAGCCACAAGAGTCTGAGATGGACTTCGATCGTGGGAGAGAATCTGTATCAATAGCCATTTGTTAGCTAGACCATGAGATTCCTTTTTATTTGATCTTCTGCATGAGTACAGCATCTACCTATCAAAAATTAGACGATGTGCCCTTTTCAGCAATTAAATTGACCATCAACAATTACACAAACTAACGTTTCTTAAATGTCTAAAAAAATATTACATTACAGTAACTGAAAAATATTTGTGCACTACTAGTAAAAGGAAAATTTAAAAGAAGACGAATGTTTAAAGGAAGGTTTAGACAGTTGGGTTGAGTCACTAAACTATGAGACACCATTTTTTAACTAACCACAATAAATAGCGATTAAACTTTCTTACAGGTCTCTCATCAGATTTTCAAATTGCTAACTAAAATACATCTTGTCACACATTAAATATTTGCTTTAATTGATTACTAAAAGACCACTAATGCTTGTGGCGTTCTACGGATTGGAGCATGGAACGTCAGATCCCTTAACCGGGCAGGTAGATTAGAAAATTTAAAAAGGGAAATGGATAGGTTTAAGTTAGATGTAGTGGGAATTATCGAAGTTCGGTGGCAGAAGGAAGAAGACTTTTGGTCAGGTGAATACAGGGTTATAAACACAAAATCTATTATGGGTAATGCAGGAGTAGGTTTAATAATGAATAAAAAAAATAGGTCTGCGGGTATGCCACTACAAGCAGCATAGTGAACGCATTATTGTGGCCAAAAAAGAGACAAAGCCCACGCATACTACAGTAGTAGAAGTTTATGCGCCAACGAGCTCTGCAGATGGTGAAGAAATTGAAGAAATATATGATGAGATAAAAGAAATTATCAGATAGTGAACGGACAAGAAAATATAATAGTCATGGGTGCCTGGAATTCGAGAGTAGGAAAAGGGAGAGAAGGAAACATGGTAGGTGAATATGGATTGGGCTAAGAAATGAAAGAGAAAGCCGCCTAGTAGAGTTATGCACAGAGAATAACTTAATCATAGCTAATACTTGCTTCAAGAATCATCAAAGAAGGTTTTATACATGGATGAATCCTGGAGATACTAGAAGCTATCAGATAGATTATATAATGGTAACACAGAGATTCAGGAACCAGGTTTTAAATTGTAAGACATTTCCAGGGGCAGATGTGACTCTGACCACAATCTATTGGTTATGAACTGTAGATTAAAACTGAAGAAACTGCAAAAAGGTGGGAACTTTAGGAGATGGGACCTGGATAAACTGACTAAACCAGAGGTTGTAAGGAGTTTCAGGGAAAGCATAAAGGAACAATTGACAGGAATGGGGGAAAGAAATACAGTAGAAGAAGAATGGGTAGCTTTGAGGTTGGTTTGGGTTGTTTGGGGGGGAGACCATAGAGCGAGGTCATCGGTCTCATCACATTAAGGATTGAGAGATGAAGTAGTGAAGGCAGCAGAGAATCTAGTAGGTAAAAAGACGAGGGCTAGTAGAAGTCTTTGGATAACATAAGAAATATTGAACTTAACTGATGAAAGGAGAAATAAAAATACAGTAAATGAAGCAGGCAAAAAAGAATACAGACGTCTCAAAAATGAGATCGACAGGGAGTGGAAAATGGCTAGCCAAGGATGCCTAGAGGACGAAAGTAAGAATGTACAGGTTTTTCTCACTAGGGGTAAGATAGATACTGCTTACAGGAAAATTAAAGAGACCTTTGGAGAAAAGACAGTCACTTGTATGAATATCAAGAGGTCAGATGGAAACCCGGTTCTAAGCAAAGAAGGGACAGTAGAAAGGTGGAAGGAGTATATAGACGATCTATACAAGGTCGACGTACTTGAGGACAATATTATGGAAATGGAAGAGTATGTAGATGAAGGTGAAATGGGAGATACGATACTGCGTGAAGAGTTTGACAGAGCACTGAAAGATCTGAGTCGAAACAAGGCACCGGGGATAGACAACATTCCATTAGAGCTACTGACGGCCTTGGGGGAGCCAGTCCTGACAAAACTCTACCATCTGGTGAGCAAGATGTATGAGACAGGCGAAATACCCTCAGACTTCAAGAAGAATATAATAATTCCAGTCCCAAAGAAAGTAGGTGTTAACAGATGTGAAAATTACCGAACTATCAGTTTAACAAGACGCAGCTGCAAAATACTAACGCGAATTCTTCACAGACGGATGGAAAAACTGGTAAAAGCCGATCTCGGGGAAGATCAGTTTGGTTTCCGTGGAAATGTTGGAACACTTGTGGCAACACTGACCTTACGACTTATCTTAGAAGAAAAATAAAGGAAAAACAAACCTACGTTTCTAGCATTTTCAGACTTAGAGAAAGCTTTTGACAATTTTGACTGGAATACTCTCTTTCAAATTCTAAAGGTGGCAGGGGTAAAATAAAGGGAGCGAGAGGTCTTTATACAATTTGTACAGAAACCAGATGCCATTTATAAGAGTCGAGGGGCATGAAAGGGAGGCAGTGGTTGGGAAGGGAGTGAGACAGGGTTGTAGCCTCTTCCCAATGTTATTCAATCTGTATATTGAGCAAGCAGTAAAGGAAACAAAAGAAAGATTCGTAGTAGGTATTCAAATCCATTGAGAAGAAATAAAAACTTTGAGGTTCACCGATTACACTGTAATTCTGTCAGAGACAGCAAAGGACTTGGAAGAACAGTTGAACGGAATGGACAGTGTCTTGAAAGGAGGGTATAAGACGAACATCAACAGAAGCAAAACAAGGATAATGGAATGTAGTCGAATTAAGTCGGGTGATGCTGAGGAAATTAGATTAGGAAATGAGACACTTGAAGTAGTAAAGGAGTTTTGCTATTTGGGGAGCAAACTAACTGATGATGGTCAAAGTAGAGAAGATATAAAATGTAGACTAGCAATGGCAAGGAAAGCGTTTCTGAAGAAGAGAAATTTGCTAACATCGAGTATAGATTTAAGTGTCAGGAAGTCGTTTCTGAAAGTATTTGTATGGAGTGAAGCCAGGTATGGAAGTGAAACATGGACGATGAATAGTTCAGACAAGAAGAGAATAGAAGCTTTCGAAATGTGGTGCTACAGAAGAATGCTGAAGATTAGATGAGTAGATCACGTAACTAATGATGAGGTATTGAAAAGAATTGGGGAGAAGAGGACTTTGTGGCATAACTTGACTAGAAGAAGGGATCGGTTGGTAGGACATGTTCTGAGGCATTAAGGGATCACCAATTTAGTACTGGAGGGCAGCGTGGAGGATAAAATTGTAGAGGGAGACCAAGAGATGAATACACTACGCAGATTCAGAAGGATGTAGGTTGCAGTGGGTACTGGGAGATGAAACAGCTGGCACGGGATAGAGTAGCCTGGAGAGCTGCATCATACCAGTCTCAGGACTCACGACCACAACAACAACAACATCGGTGGCATACAGTCGTTTTCCCGTCTCTGTATTTGCGAAGGGAAGGGAAAAGAAATAACTAGTGGTGGTATAAAATTCTCTCCGCTACGCACCGTTCGGGATGATTGTGGAGGATTTATATGGATGCAGATGTAGCTATAGGTGGACCTCTTTTATTTGTAATTCCGTGTATGATTCAGTTTATTTTCTTTTCTGATGACCTAGTAGGGAAGTCGTTTCTGAAAGTACTTGTATGGAGTTTGGAAGTGAAACGTGGACGATAAATAGTTTGGACAAGAAGAGAATAGGAGCTTTGGAAATGTGGTGCTACAGAAGAATGTTGAAGATTAGATTCACATAACTAATGATGGAGTATTGAATAGAATTGGGGAGAAGATGAGTATGCGGCACAAATCGGCAAAAAGAAGGGACCGGTTAGTAGGACATCTTCGGAGGCATCAAGGGATCACAAATTTTGCATTGGAGGGCAGTGTGGAGGGTAAAAATCGTAGAGGGAGACCAAGAGATGAATACACTAAGCAGATTCAGAAGCATGTGGCTTGCAGTAAGTACTGGGAGATGAAAAAGCTTGCACATGATAGAGTAGCATGGAGAGCTGCATCAAACCAGTCTCAGGACTGAAGAGCAGAACAACAACAATAACAATGCTTGTAGGCAATTGTACTATAGGTTATCTGAGCCCTGTAAAGAATTGTTCTTTATGTTACCGGAACTTTGAAAAAGCAAAGATTAAGTGACCAATAACTCCAAAATGTAATTACTGCAGTTACTTGTTTATGATTTTCTTAGTTTCAGGCTATACAAATGAGAAGGGAACTGAAGTGACTGAATCTTATCTGAGTGATAGCAGAAACATATCTACGTTACTGATGAGATATTAAAAACCAAGGTAAATGAAGAATGTGAGACTGAAATCACTCGTAATAATTTTCCTTTATTTACGATTGATGTTTCTCAGTCCTCTTCCCGGTGGTATGCACCTTTCATCTTTACGTGATGTTTCAAATCACCGAGAGGCAGTTTCTTTGGCCAACTAGTCAACTGTTTCGTTACGCAAAATGCTTGCGTCTCCCTTTATCCCCACCGGTCGGTGTGGCCGTGCGGTTCTAGGCGATTCATTCTGGAACCGCGTGACCGCTACGCTCGCTGGTTCGAATCCTGCCTCGGGCATGGATGTATGTGATGTCCTTCAGTTAGTTACGTTTAAGTAGTTCTAAGTTCTAGGGGACTGATGATCCCATAGTGCTCAGAGCCATTTGAACCGTTTTGCTTTATCCCAAGAACATAAATACATTCATTTATCGAGAATATTCTACTGCTTGGTGGGATGTCTCTATGGCAAATTTACTGCTGTGTTTTCTCCAGTTCCTGCCCTCTATGGAACAAAGAATGATTCTTGGTTCAGAAATAATTAACATCTATTCGTTTAACACAGATTGAATAATTTCTTACTTGAACTTTGTTATGGGACTAATGACATCTTGAAAAAATAAGAACCGAAGATTTCACGGAAGAGCTAACATGGGCGATTGCATGCACCCACCTCAATTACGGCCTCATTCTGATAGCCGGCTGGAGAATTCACCGCGAAACAAAATGACTATAAGCGCACATGATCAACACACTGCAGTATTTTAGCATTAGGAGGGAAAAATTTTTTTGAGATCCCACGATAAAATATGTATGATAAGTGGTTAAGGATCGCTCCCTACGGTAAGCCTCTCGATAGGACTAAAAGTTCCTATAGATTGGTTCTGATAACTTACACGTATCGTTCTCTTACTTGAGGAAAGTGCTAAAATATTTCTAGCTGACTGAAAGTCGATTTCACCTCAATTTTTCTAAAAGGACTAGCACTTGGACATTATCATAGTGGGACGTAGGGTCAAAGAAAAACTATATTAAGAACTTTTCAGCGAAAGGTGAAAGAGTATCAGCGCACAGAAATGTTATATTGGTCAACGTTCCTCGGAAATTCGTGGGACCAAAGTGGGACTTACGTCCACTAAATATACAAAGAAGCAGTTCCAAATCATCAAACGATATTCATCTTCCCATTTCGTGGTGTATATAATCAATTCCTACGAATGTACTCGCAGACCTTTTTGTTACAGTACTTACTTGATATCACTTATCAATGCCGCAGCTTGGAACCTGAAACACTTTTACGCACCTTTTGTAACGTTTAGTGCGACTTTATGTATTATGTATATATGTGTGTGTACATGGGTATTCCGCAGATTAGCTGACAGGGCGAGAGAGAAAAGAGCATGTGAATGTCTTCGTAGGACCCCTAATTTTTCGTATTTTGTCTTCGTGGTCCTTACATGAAATATATGTTGATGGCACTAGGACCGCTCTGCAGTCAGCATCAAATTTCGGTTTTCTAAATGTTCTCAATAGGTGTTCCTCGAGAAGAACGTCGCCTTCCCTCCAGGGATCCTCATTTGGGTTCCTGAAAAATCATTGAAGAAATCGCGTGTTGTTCGAACAACAAACGAATCCAGCAGCCCCCCCTCTGAATTGCTTCGATGTCTTGCTTTAACCCTACTACATGTGGATCCAAAAAACTCAAGCAGTACGCATGGATCGCACTAGCGATCTGTATCTTGTCTCCTTTATGGATGAATCATACTTTACTAAATTTCTCGTAATAAACCTAAACCGACCATTCGCCTTCCCTACCACAATCCTCACATGCTAGTTCCATCTAACATCGCTTTGCAACGTTACTCCCAAATATTTACACAATTTGGCTGTATCAGTCAGGAGACTACTAATGCTGTATGCGAACATTTCACATCTGTTTTTCCTACTCATCCTACTTAACTCATATTTTTCTACATTTACAGCTAGCTGACATTCGTCAAACCAATTACACTACTGGCCATTAAAATTGCTACAACACGAAGACGACGTGCTACAGACGCGAAATTTAACCGACAGGAAGAAGATGCTATGATATGCAAATGATTGGCTTTTCAGAGCATTTACACAAGGTTAGCGCCGGTGGCGACACATACAGTGTGCTGACATGAGGAATGTTTCCAAGCGATTTCTCATACACAAACAGCAGTCGACCGGCGTTGTCTGGTGAAACGTTGTTGTGATGCCTCGTGTAAGGAGGAGAAATGCGTACCATCACGTTTCCGACATTGATAAAGGTCGGATTGTAGGATGTCGCGATACGATAAACCGCAATCGATCAAATGACTGTTAGCAGAATATGGAATCGATGGGTTGAGGAGGGTATAATATGTAACGCCCTGCTGGATCCCGACGGCCTCGTATCAGTAACATTCGAGGTGACAAGCATCTTATCCGCCTGGCTGTAACGGATCGTGCAGCCACGTCTCGGTCCCTGAGTCAACAGATGGGGACATTTGCAAGACAAAAACCATCGGCACGACAGTTCGACGACGTTTGCAGCAGAATGAACAATCAGCTCGGAGACCATGGCTGCGGTTACCCTTGACGCTGTGATGGTGTACCCAACGACGAACCTGGGTACACGAATGGAAAAACGTCATTTTTTCGGATGAATCCAGGTTATGTTTACAGCATCGTGATGGTCGCATCCCTGTTTGGCGACATCGCGGTGAACGCACATTGGAAGCGTGTATTCCTCACCGCCATACTGGTGTATGACGCGGCATTATTGTATGGGGTGCCATTGGTTACACGTCTCGCACCTCTTGTTCGCATTGACTGCACTTTGAACAGTTGACGTTACATTTCAGATGTGTTACGACCCGTAACTCTACCCTTCATTCGATCCCTGCGAAACCCTACGTTTCAGCAGGATAATGCATGACCGCATGTTGAAGGTCCTTTACGGGTCTATCTAGATACTTAAAATGTTCGACTGCTGCCCTGGCCAGCACATTCTCCAGATCTCTCAACAATTGAAAACGTCTGGTCATGGTGGCCGACCAACTAGCTCATCACAATACGCCAGTCACTATTCTTGATGAACTGTGATATCGTGTTGAAGCTGCATGTGCAGCTGTACCTGTACATGACATTCAAGCTCTGTTTCACACAATGCCCAGGCGTATCAAGGCGTCATTACGGCCAGAGGTGGCTGTTCCGGGTACTGATTTCTCAGGATCTAAGCACCCAAATAGCGTGAAAATGGAATACCATGTCAGTTCTATTATAATTTGTCTGTCCAATGAATACCCGTTTATCATCTGCATTTCTTCTTGGTGTAGCAATTTTAATGGCCAGTGGTGTAGAAATTTTGTCGCAGTCATCGTGTGCCATCCTACAGTCGCTCAACGACGACACTTTTCCGTACACAACAGCATCATCAGTATATATATATATATATATATATATATATATATATATATATATATATATATATATATATAAACGCCATAAGATTTATGTCTGCGGAAAATAACCACACTTCTCTGGAGCACCGCTTACGATACCCTTGTCTCTGATGAACACTCGCCAGCGGGGACAGCGTTCTGAATTCTACTGTATTACTTAATTAGTCTTCGTGCAACTCAAATATCTGGGAACCGATTCCGTATGCTATTACCTCTGTTACCAGTCTGCAGTGGAGAACCGTGTCAAATTCATTTCGGAAATGTAGAAGTATGGAATCTGCCTATTACTCTTCACGAATAGGCCGCAGTGTGTCACGTAAGAGAAGGGACATAAGCCTTTCAGTCTCTAGAAAAGTAATTATGTTCGAACTCAGGATGCGTTTTAGAATTCTGCAGCAAACCGATTTTAAGCATATCGGTCTGTAATTTGGCAGTTCCATTTTTTTACCCTTCTAGTGTGTAAAGTGACTTATTTGCTTTCAGCTCTTTTACTTTTCCATCGACCCCAGTGATGCTTGTTACTATGTCTTCACTGCGGGACTCTGTGTGATGGTGAAACGACGGAATATTTGTACGATTTTCCTGCGTGAACGATTTCTTAAACTCGGCATCTAAACCTTTTTCTTTCGGTTTTGTGTCTTCATCTGCCACAAGAGGCAGGTTATTGAGTGGGTTGAATGGAAGCCTTCTATCCGCTTTGCGATTTTACATGGGACTATAGTTTTTTTTAAGGATCTCCGCTAGATCTTTTGGTAAAGCAGGACGGTGACAGTTGTTGCCGGCTCCACACTTAGATTTTTACACAGACAAACGAATCTCTACTAACCCCTGCCTGTCGTCATCTGCACGTTCTCCTTTGAACCAAGAGTGCAACCTTTGCGTCCTTAGCATTTCCCAAATTCGTTGAGAATCCACGGTATCCTCGGTGGCGTAGCGTTGCCATTCTAGGAAATGTACTCCTTTTCTAACAGGGCTGGTGTGCCATCTGAGTGGGTGGACATTTCCTATAGGTGGAGCGGAGGGGGGGAGGGGAATGTGCCATGGCACGTACCCCGGTCAGCATAGAGCAGCCACTATTTTTATGAATTGTCCTGATCACATGCACTCAAACGAGAACCTAATTTATTAAGATTTTCTACAAATTGAACATATGACCGTCAAATGAAAACTGTGAAGAAAGCGGTGTGGAGAGTATGGCGGAATAGCAATTAGGCATGTGTGTAAGATGTTCAGTCGAAAGTGCTGTTCTCTTCTTGCATTATCGAGTGAAGTATTACGATACCAAACTTCTTATTAACTGTATTTTTCACGGATGAGGATTGTTTTCACTGTTTCGACGTTATCACTTGTAGCAATACACTTGAATGGTGCGATATAAAAATGCATACGTGCATACTGTTGCTCTTGGTTAACATGCCGACTGCTGTTGTACAAAATAAAATTATAGGTCCTTATTATCAACCACCCCATTAAAACAGTCGTTCTTTACTGTACATTTAAATATTCTTCCTGTACACGATAAGTCAGAGACAACTGCGTCTGCTGTCTGTGAGAGCACACTGTGTTGTAATTTCTCAGCGCCAATTCTTGATGCCCTGAGATTTAAAATGGAAAAAAAGTCAAACAACGATTCTCTGCGGCTATTGGTCTTGAATGTTCCATAATCGCTATCTTATTAATTTGATAAAAGTATTTGTAATTATTTAAGAGATGTCCGAACTGTGGACCACATTAGTTTCATCCGCGATGTATGTACAAGGTAAGAGGAAATCAGTGTACATTAAAGATGAGATGAGCACATAGTTCTGCCAATTTTTTTCTCACAGTTTTCTTACCCACGTTAATGAGCAAACGCAGCTTGCGGTTCCTATGAATTATTGCCTGCAGCTTCGGAAGAAGCCCTGTTTGACGAAAATTTATTTCATTTTTAGAAATCGCCAATAATAGTGCCGTGCATTGTACAAATTTCGGTCCCTCTTCCATCCGTAATTTTGTGTTATCTGTACTTATCGATAACTTAATATTTATAACAAATTTCAGTCGATATGCAGAGATCTCGGTGATACAGGACCCTGTCTCGTTATAAATCAGACAGTTGGCGCATATTAGAGAGTTCCACAATATTTCATTCGCCATTGTACTCTCACAGTTATCAGTTTACAAAGAGCTTCATGCTACGTATCTTCTTTCAATAATTAACTAATACCTCATGCCATTAATTACTTACTTCAAAGTACTTAATGATTTCAAGTACCATCCACATAATTTTGATGTGAGATTCGTGACATCATCGACATGCATTAACTCTTTTCATAACACCAGTGCTCTAGACAGACGAACCAATGCTGTGAATGGAGTGAAAACATATGTGTTTGTATGTTGTGCGTAGGGGTTCATGAACACGCACACGCACGCACACGTATGTGTGTATGTTTGTATATTTGTGCCCTGTGTTGTGTGTGTGTGTGTGTGTGTGTGTGTATGTGTGTGTGTGTGTGTGTGTGTGTGTTTGTTTGTTCAATTTGGAAAACTTTTGGAGGAAATAGCGTCTACGTGTGGTGTGAACAAGGTCGCATAATACACGAGTATAAATGTTGGATCATGGTACTGTACATTTTTGTGAATGTATGTTATTGTATGTGCCGGCCGGTGTGGCTGTGCGGTTCTAGGCGCTTCAGTCTGGAACCGCGTGACCGCTACGCTCGCAGGTTCGAATCCTGCCTCCGGCATGGATGTGTGTGATATCCTTAGGTTAGTTAGGTTTAAGTAGTTCTAAGTTCTACGGGAATGATGACCACAGATGTTAAGTCCCATAATGCTCGGAGCCATTTGAACCATGATTGTACGTATTTTCCGCTTGTTTGTATGTTTTTGAGGTGACAGGACTATGTCTCACCCCAAACTTGTATACAGCGTGAAACAAAAAAAACATGCACTGGAAATACTACGGAAATGGAAGATGCTATTGATGTGCGGTTTTCACAGATTGGTTTGGGAGCCAGGGGCTGGTATTGTTAGCTAGTCCACATATTTTAATAATACTTAGAAAGTGTGCTTTTTAAATGGAACAATCCCTATTGACATTAACAAAGTTAGGTGAATTAGAAGATTAGTGGTGTTTGTTGCAGCATTCTAGTACCAGTCGTTTACGAGATATCTTATTTTGAAAAGTTCTCACACCGTCAGTTGTACAATCCCTGCGGTAGCATACACCAGGAAACAACAAAAGTTCATAGACTAGTTTACGCATTATGACAAGTAACAAGACAACTGACCATCACAGGTTCTGTTCAAAATGACCACCGACAGTCGCATTACACGCTTCCAGTTTTGTAATCAACGACAGCTGCACACGTGCTAGTATTTCGGTAGAGATGTGCGAGCATTCTGCAGTAATGTGTCGTTGATATCATCGGGTGTAGTTGGAGCTCCGGCGTAACGCCAAGCGCTAGCACGATGATAAGAACGAATAGCAGAGACGGCTGTGAGACGACGGTACGCTGCCTAGGACGACACCAAGCCAGGAGCGGCAGCTGCACGAACAGAATATAAGCACTGCGCCGCCTAGCCGCGGTCGGAGTAGAAGACGAGCCGTCATACGAACGCTACAGCAGTGACCTATGCACTTTATTGTTTTTCTTGCATTGAAATTGCATATGCCGAAGGATTTGACTACTAGTATGTCGCTATTTGCTTGCAAATCACCTTTGTAAATACGCAAAGTTCAGTATTGTCAATTTAACTTACCGTAATAAACTCCATTAATACGATTTGCTTGAGTTGTTGTCTAGCGTTCCAAGAAAACAGCTTCCTACGCACTTTATATTTGACGAGTGGGCAGGATGCAAAAAAAGTTGCTACGTCCTTTTAGGCTTTCTACAGTGTCGGTACAGGTCCTCTGCGTCCAATCCAACGATTGGAAATAATTCGTGAAGACGTGCTGTCGTACTTCATGCACTATGTGCTGAACGTCATTCATATTGGTGGCACAGGTTCCTCCTAGTCTGCAGAGGAAAGACTTCTGACATCCGTGGAAGAAGGCATGCGAGGAAGCTTGCGATACTTGTGCGCATCCAGTGTTCCGTCTATGAAAAACGGGCCTATGTGTTGATGGTTCACTACCCCGCACCACACGTTTACACTCCATGGTTACTGACGCTGCACCTGAGGAAGCCAGCTGGGATTGTCAACAGACCAATAGTGCGTGTTTCGTCGGTTTACCTGACGATCATTGAAGAAGAAACATGATGTGTCTAGAATATCCTGTTTTAATACCTACGTACAGACAGTATCACGATTCTCAAAATCGTTTCCACGCAACTTCGGTTAGAACATTAATTTTCTGCTCTTCTGTCGTCATTTGTTTCTTCTTTTATGTTTTCGCCTTGTTACACAAACTTTTTCCGTGACTAGTTGACGAGATTGACAAATAATGAGATTGTTGACGTCTGCGTGATATCTTGCGGCATACAGCGCACAATAACGAATTGCATTCTTCCTACACTCTGCATACACCATGAATAAGTCGGCTGTTTCTGATTTGGTAAATCCCATAGTCAAAAATGGTTCAAATGGCTCTGAGCTCTGTGGGACTTCACCACGAATTCCTTTCTTGTGCTAACCTCTTCATCTCAGAGTAGCACTTGCAACCTACGTCCTCAATTATTTGCTTTACGCATTCCAATCTCTGTCTTCCTCTACAGTTTTTGCCCTCTACAGCTCCCTCTAGTACCATGGAAGTCATTCCCTCATGTCCTACCAGATGTCCTATCATCCTGTCCCTTCTCCTTATTAGTGTTTTCCACATATTCCTTTCCTCTCCGATTCTGCGTAGAACCTCCTCATTCCTTACCTTATGAGTCCACCTAATTTTCAACATTCGTCTATAGCACCACATCTCAAATGCTTAGATTCTCTTCTGTTCCGGTATTCGCACAATCCATGTTTCACTACCATACAATGCTGTACTCCAGATGTACATCCTCAGAAATTTCTTCCTCAAATTAAGGCCGGTATTTGATATTAGTAGATTTCTCTTGGCCAGAAATGTCTTTTTAGCCATAGCGAGTCTGCTTTTGATGTCCTCCTTGCTCCGTCCGTCATTGGTTATTTTACTGCCTAGGTAGCAGAATTCTTTAACTTCACTGACTTCGTTACCATCAATCCTGATGTTAAGTTTCTCGCTGTTCTCATTTCTATTACTTCTCATTACCTTCGCCTTTCTCCGGTTTACTCTCAAACCATACTGTGTACTCATAAGACTGTTCATTCCGTTCAGCAGATCGTTTAATTCTTCTTCACTTTCACTCAGGATAGCAATATCATCAGCGAATCGTATCATTGATATCCTTTCACCTTGTATTTTAATTCCACTCCTGAATCTTTTTTTTTATTTCCATCATTGCTTCCTCGATGTACAGATTGAAGAGTAGGGGCGAAAGGCTACAGCCTTGTCTTACTCCCTTCTTAATATGGGCACTTCGTTCTTGATCGTCCACTCTTATTATTTCCTCTTGATTGTTGTACATATTGTATATGACCCGTCTCTCCCTACAGCTTGCCCCTATTTTTTCAGAATCTTGAACAGCTTGCACCATTTTATATTGTCGTACGCTTTTTCCAGGTCGACAAATCCTATGAACGTGTCTTGATTTTTCTTTAGCCTTGCTTCCATTATTAGCCGTAACGTCAGAATTGCCTCTCTCGTGCCTTTACTTTTCCTAAAGCCAAACTGATCGTCACCTAGCGCATTCTCAATTTTCTTTTCCATTCTTCTGTATATTATTCTTGTAAGCAGCTTCGATGCAAGAGCTGCTAAGCTGATTGTGCGATAATTCTCGCACTTGTCAGCTCTTGCCGTCTTCGGAATTGTGTGGATGATGCTTTTCCGAAAGTCAGATGGTATGTCGCCAGACTCATATATTCTACACACCAACGTGAATAGTCGTTTTGTTGCCACTTCCCCTAATGATTTTAGAAATTCTGATGGAATGTTATCTATCCCTTCAGCCTTATTTGACCCTAAGTCCTCCAAAGCTCTTTTAAATTCCGATTCTAATACTGGATCCCCTATCTCTTCTAAATCGACTCCTGTTTCTTCTTCTATCACGTCAGACAAATCTTCACCCTCATAGAGGCTTTTAATGTATTCTTTCCACCTATCTGCTCTCTCCTCTGCATTTAACAGTGGAATTCCCGTTGCACTCTTAATGTTACCACCGTTGCTTTTAATGTCATCAAAAGTTGCTTTGACTTTCCTGTATGCTGAGTCTGTCCTTCCGACAATCATATCTTTTTCGATGTCTTAACATTTCTCCTAGAGCCATTTCGTCTTAGCTTCCCTGCACTTCATATTTATTTCATTCCTCTGCGACTTGCATTGCTGTATTCCTGATTTTCCCGGAACATGTTTGTGCTTCCTCCTTTCATCAATCAGCTGAAGTATTTCTTCTGTTAACCATGGTTTCTTCGCAGATACCTTCTTTTTACCTATTTTGTCCTTTCCAACTTCTGTGACGGCCCTTTTTAGAGACGTCCATTCCTCTTCAACTGTGTTGCCTACTGCGCTATTCCTTATTGCTGTATCTATAGCGTTAGAGAACTTCAAACGTATCTCGTCATTCCTTAGAACTTCCGTATCCCACTTCTTAGCGTACTGATTCTTCCTGACTAATGTCTTGAACTTCAGCCTACTCTTCATCACTACTATATTGTGATCTGAGTCTATATCTGCTCCTGGGTACACCTTACAAACCTAGATCTTACAACTACTTAAACCTAACTAACCTAAGGACATCACACACATCCATGCCCGCGCCAGGATTTGAACCTGCGACCGTAGCGTTGGCGCGGTTCCAGACTGTAGCGTCTAGAACCACTCGAACACTCCGCCGGCAAAGCCCATAGTGCACTCACGGTGTGCTGTTTAGACTGTCACATACTAACTGGCTAAAAAGTCGCAGTGCACTGAAGGAACACATATGGACACTGAAAGCAAGCGTAACAACATCCTCCGTAGAAAGTACACAAGTTGATCGTAAAGAAAAAAAAAAAAAAGAAAAACACAATAATGTTATGGAAACGTTTCAAAATACTATATCTCGTATACGACTCGCTCAGCAATCCTACAACAAACAGCACTGAGATTGTAATTTATCCTAATTTTAATTTGTTAATGTCAATAGGCCTCTTCCATTTAAAATGGTGTATGTTTGCATGGAAAATACAGTTTCTAAGTATTACTTCAATCTGTTGAGTGGCTAAGAATATGAGTCCTATTCGGTGAAAATCTCACAACAATAGCAGTTCCCATTTCCGTAATATTTACGGCACAAGTTTTAGTTGGTTCACCTTGTGTATTAAACTGTGCATACCTATTTTTGTGTGACTGACCACTGGTATGCTCGTCAGTGACTTCGTGTATGTGTATATGCATGTGTGAGTCTACCTGTGATCGTGCCTGAAAGAGTGCGTGCATGCATGCATGAATTCCGTGCCTTCTAAAGGCTCACTCTCATTGGTACTGCGGCTGCGCAGATTCCTGAAAGGCACAACAGACCAGCATGCGCACCACACTTTCCTCTGACACGGGAGACTGCGATAACATTAGGGCACTTTAGTTCCATCACGGCTAACGGGGAAGCCGTAATTGTGTTGGCCGGCTGTCGATCGCGCTCGCTTCACCTTTCGGTCACAGCGCACTCTGCCCGGAGTGATGTGCGCTGTAATTTCAATATCCATCCTCCTGATACAGGCAATCGATTGGCAGCGGGCGATCAGCGTGCCCCAGTGTAGTACACGACAATGCCATTACCGGCCGTGGCGAACCCGCGCCCTGCAGCGGCCGCAGCACTTACAAGTCGCAGCGGGCTCTGCTGCAGCGCAACTGGGTTAGCGGCGCAGCGCGTCACCACCGGGTGGTACTGGAGGAAGCGTCCGCAATATTGTCTCTTGTTTTTGGGACGTAATCAGTCGTAAAACTGAGGTAATCAGAAGTCCGTTAGCAAAATATGTCGTAGTGTCCTTCTGAAGTTAATCCAGATTGCACAACAGATTTTTATTGGCCGTTTGGGCTGCATTCACATTTAAAATTGTGGAAGCTTTCGATTACACGTGACTCATCTTCTAATCAGATTATATGCGGTACAGGAGTATCCTATCAATTTCGACAAAACGCTATGTCATGGGACAATGCAGTCAAAACAGCGACTGTATTGCCCTGTGACGCAGTATACACTACTGGTCATTAAAACTGCTACACCGCGTAGAAGACGTGCTAAAGACGCGAAATTTAACCGACAGCAAGAAGATGCTGTGATATGCAAATGATTAGCTTTTCAGAGCATTCACACAAGGTTGGCGCCGGTGGCGACACCTACAACGTGCTGACACGAGGAGAGTTTCCAAACGATTTCTCATACACAAACAGCAGCTGACTAGCGATGCCTGGTGAAACGTTGTTGTGATTCCACGTGTAAGGAGGAGAAATGCGTACCATCACGTTTCCGACTTTGATAAAGGTCGGATTGTAACCTATCGCGATTGTGGTTTATCGTATCGCGACATTGCTGCTCGCGTTGGTCGAGACCAATGACTGTCAGCAGAATATGAAATCGGTGGGTTCAGGAGGGTAATACGAAATGCTGTGCTCGATCTCAACGCCCTCGTATCACTAGCAGTCGAGATGACAGGCATCTTATCCTAATGGTTTTAACGGATCGTGCAGCCACGTCTCGATCCCTGAATCAACAGATGGGGACTTTTCCAAGACAACAACCATCTGCACGAACAGTTCGACGACGTTTGCAAAAGCATGGACTGTCATCTTGGAGACCATGGCTGCGGTTACCCTTGACGCTGGATCACATAAAGTAGCGGCTGCGATGGTGTACTCAACGACGAACCTGGGTGAACGAATGGCAAAACGTATTTTTTCAGTTGAATCCAGGTTCTGTTTACAGCATCATGATGGTCGCATCCGCGTTTGGCGACATCGCAGTGAACGCACATTGGAAGCGTGCACTTGTCATCGCCATACTGGCGTATCACTTGGCGTGATGGTATGGGGTGCCATTGGTTACACGTTTCGGTCACCTCTTGTTCGGATTGACTGCACTTTGAACAGTGGATGTTACATTTCACATCTGTTACGACCCTTGGCTTTACCCTTCATTCAGTCCCTGGGAAAGCCTACATTTCTGCAGGATAATGCACGACCACATGTTGCAGGTCCTGTACGGGACTTTCTGGATACAGAAAATTTTCGACTGCTGCCCTGACCAGCACATTCTCCAGGTCTCATCACCAACAGAAAACGTCTGGTCAATGGTGGCCGAGCAACTGGCTCGTCACTATACGCCAGTCACTACTCATGATGAATTGTGGTATCGTGTTGAAGCTGGATGGGCAGCTGTACCTGTACACGAAACCCAAGATTTGTTTTACTTAATGCCCAGGCGTATCAAGGCCGTTATTGCTGCCATCGGTGGTTGTTCTGGGTACTGATTTCTCAGGACGTATGCACCTATACTGCGTGAAAATGTAATCACATGTCAGTTCTAGTATCATATATTTGTCCATTGAATGAATACCCGTTTATCATCTGCATTTCTTCTTTGTGTAGCAATTTTAATGGCCAGTAGTGTATAATATGTTGTTGTAATTGACGAGTTACTTTTGTATCTATTGTAACCATATTTGAAGCTAGTTTATTTGGAACCGAAACCTTCCACAATGTTATTTACAGATCAGGTGCAATACAAACAAGCAATAATATTAGGTTGGTGCATAAGATCGTAGCGTAATTTCTTTCGATGTTGGTATTCCGTTTGCTATGATTCTGTTTACCAATTTCAATTTTTTTATTTGTAGTTCACTATTGATATTTGAGTTTACATTTTGTCGTTTGGAGATAGTGAGTGGATCTGTGGGCGCTAGAAAATGAGGTGCCATATGGAGAAATATGAACATTTCAGACATTTTCTTCTCTTCGATTTCAAAACAAGGGTCACAGCAGCGGATGCAGCCAGAAATAATTGCGTCGTATATGAGGAGGACACCACTCGTTTTAACGAGGACTATTAGTGACAATCCACGTCCAGGAGGTTCAAATGGCTCTGAGCACTATGGGACTTAACTTCTAAGGGCAACAGTCCCCTCGTCCAGGAGGACCTTCGGAGTTATATGACGATCATTTACACGTATTAATCCTCGATTTTTCACGTCCCTGTAGTCGAGAATTGGCAAATGCAATGGGAAAAGTTTGCAATGGGAAAAGTTCAAAAATCAGTTGTATAGGTGCCACATGCTCTAAGCCAAAATCACAAAAATCAGCGGATGTCCATGCGTGTATCTCTGCTTGCTGATCATCATCTAGCTCGCGAACAACGACGAACATTCCCGTCCTGTATCGCTACTGCTGACGAGGAATTGTGTCGTTATGCTCATGAACGTAAAAGAAAGGAATGATTGAACACAAAAAAAGCATCCATAAAGATAATTTATTGGCACAGCTATGTGTCGTGTACTGCGAGGTGCTTCCCCTAGGTGTAACCGTACTTGCTGACATTGTTAGTAATTGAGACGTCTCGCAGACGTAATACAAAGACAAAGACCAGGAAGACTCCGTGAAGTGTTGGTACTCCACGACAAAGTCCGCCCGCATTCTCTTTGACGGACAAAGAGTGCTTATACACGTTTCATCTGCCCTTGCGCCCTCAGAGTTTCCCCTTTTCCGCTCGCTATGGAACAACCTTCAAGGAACTTGCATTCCGGATAACAAATCGCCCCGAACATGGCTCGACAAGTTGTTCACCTAAAAACCACGTGATCTCTACAGTCACATAATCCAAAAGTCACCTCTGCATTGGTAGACTTCTAAATACTGAAGGAGAACATATTATTGATGAGTGGCGTCTCTGTTACGTGTGACCATTGTGTTTAATAAATTTATGGAAAAACACTACGAAACTAGGTACCAACCCAATATATGTTAGGAAGTTAAACCTCACATGTGGTAAAAACGGAAACTATGAAAAAAAAACTGCCTGTGAAGTAAGTATCTCATGTCCTGTTTCGATTTAAATTTTGTTTTATATTCCTCAAATTACGTCACTCACCAATAAGAGAGAAACTCCCTATAATTTATAATTAAAAAAGTAACATGCGTAAATTAAGCGCACTCCTCCTTGTTATATATGCACACATCAACAAAACTTCAAAAGTTTGGCATCATCGACTTATATCGAAAGTAATTGCACAAGAAACAAAGATAGGCTCTGAGTCATACGTATTTATTTATTAGTAACATTTAAATATCACATAAAACAGCTTTGTGTAATCGTCCCCTTGTCCTTGGGTGGGGGTAGAGGGTCTTTTTAGTGCACTCCTGAGCAGTCTCAGTGTGTGGTGGCATGTCCTATTGTTCAGATGCAGGCTTGAATCCGTGTGGCATACACTCGATTAGATCATCAAGCAGGTCTTGGTTCAAATTGTCCCTATCTTTAATGACGACTCTGCATAGGTTTCGCAGAATACGTGGTCGTTGTCGACTCCGAAATAACCTCGTTTCAATCGATCCCATACAAATTTGATTGGATTCATGTCTGGGGAGCAGGAAGGCTACTCCACTCTGTTGGCCGTCGCATGCTGAAGGAACGTCTTCGAGTGTTCACAACAGTAATACTATGAGCACTTTTTTTGTGTCTTCATTCTTCTGACTGGTTTGACGCGGCCCGCCACGAATGAATTCCACTCATGTGCCATCATCTTCATTCCAGAGTAGCACTTGCAGTCTGAATCCTCAATTATTTTCTGGATGTATTTCAATCTCTGTCTTCCACTGGAGTTGTTACGCTCCCTCTAGTACTACGGAAGTCATTCCCTGAAGTCTTAATAGATGTCCTATTGTCCTGCCCCTACTCCTTGCCTTCCAAGTATTCCTATCCTCTCCGATTCTACGCAGAGCCTCCTCATTCCTTTTATTATCATTATCAAGAATAAATGTTGGCGATACGCTTCCATTATAGTCTGCAGAATTTTGAGCGTGTACCGTAAAGCAGTGAGATTCTGGGCTGTCTCCAAACATATTGTCTGCTATTATCAGTGTACAAACTCGTCCGAGTTTCACCTGTAAACATCACGCGACGCCAATCCTAGGGCGTCTATTCAGCTTGATTTCTTGCTCATATGTAACGGTGTCGATCGTGTTATGTTGTTCGACATTGTGCCCGACTTTCTCGTCGGATGTGGAGATTCGCATCATACAATTGTCTCCTAACAGTTGAATGCGATGCATGATGCGCTGCAGCCTCTTCGAACGCCGAATTCCGTTCTGGAGCGCTCACTCCACGTCTCCTTTGATTCAAAACTCGTAGGTCTCGATCATTCTGTGCACCTGCACAGCGTGGTCGGTCTGTGTAGTGTAATTCCTCAGCATTACCTGTCAGCAGAAATCGTTTCCATATCTGTACAATAATCACACTGATTCCAGAGTACAACTTTGCGGTTTGGCATGCCTTCTGTGAGTAAGATGATGATGTGAATCTAGTCATTCCTCGCGATTGTCATTCGTGGCATGATGAATATTCACTTTACTGTTACACATACGTCTTTAATGTATCCCTACTGCTGCTTTGCTGTCAACAGCAATGGGTCAGGTGAACCACAGAATACAAACACGCCACAGCACAGAATTAGACGTACAACAAACAAGTCTATTGGCTTCCCCTGCTCCACTCTGCGTGTGTATCCGCTGGGAACAAACAACAGGAAGGGGAACCAGGGCAGTCTTGATACTCGAGTCTCGTGTTTCCCAGCGAAGCGAGTATGGCATTGCAGACGTCAGTTAAAGATACTGCCCGATTGCGGTAGGTGCTTGCAGCGTTAGAGACCCAAGTGACCGCCACTTGCTCCTGCTCGATGGCCTTCCTTAGGTTCGCTGCGAGCAAGAAGCGAGACCGAGCCCATTCAGTGAGGCGTTTGTTGGTTTGGGGAAGGAGACCAGACAGCGTGGTCATCGGTCTCAGCGGATTAAGGAGGGATGGGGAAGGAAGTCGGCCGTGCCCTTTCAGAGGAACCATCCCGGCATTTGCCTGGAGTGATTTAGGGAAATCACGGAAAACCTAAATCAGGATGGCTGGACGCGGGATTGAACCGTCGTCCTCCCGAATGCGAGTCCAGTGTCTAACCACTGCGCCACCTCGCTCGGAAGTGAGGCGTTAAACCAACGCGCCCGTCCGCGCGTGTGACTCCTTGACAGGCCGCTGAACAAATGTTGCTTGGCAGCCTGCAGAGAAGTTTCATTAAAGTTAGTTGACTTTCTGTTGTCTTTAGATTAACTTTCAGAGACTCACTGTTGACGGTGTATGGGCAGTTTTTAATGTTCTCGAGTCGTTTCCGGTCTTTTCGTATTCCGACCACAATAGGTAGGCTAATAATGTAAGAGATTGAGTGTGGAATTAATACACCAGATATTAATTAATAGGTATAATAACGCAATAATTTAAATCTATATACGAGAGATTGTTTGTTATCATTAGCGTTAGGCTACAACTACTGGCAATAGACGAAGTGTCCATTTGATTCGAACTTCATTTTACAAATTTTCTTGAACAAGTGTAATTCGCGTTGCACCGTGAAGCGCATAAGCACTCGAAGCCACTTTGCATGATGTTCATACTCTCATTAAGGAATGAGAGCTACCCTACGTTGTTTAAACAACGACTACTTTCGTACATGGCCTTGGTGTTCCAGTTGCTTCATATACCAACAAATTAAATAATTAAATGAGGAATAGAAAAATGTCTGTGTGGTGGGAAGCGAATTAAAGGACCTTTATCTTTAACGAGACAAAGGACTGAATGGATAGAAACATACCAACTCTTCCTTAACATCTCTCACTTTGGTACAAAACTGTTAGAAAAATTGCTAGCCGGGGCGGCCGTGCGGTTCTAGGCGCTAAAGTCTTGAACCTCGCGACCAATACGGTCGCAGGTTCGAATCCTGCCTCGGGCATGGATGTGTGTGATGTCCTTACGTTTAATTAGTTCTAAGTTCTAGGGGACTGATGACCTCAGCTTTTAAGTACCATAGTGCTCAGACCAATTTCGTCAGAAAAATTATAGAACAGAGTAAATCATATTATGTCTCGAATTCATATACTTCGATAAAGTTTCGACTAAGTTCAAAGAAACAGACCTCTCCATGGATTACTAATTAACATTAGAGATGAGGTTGTGGTCGGGGGGTGGGGAAGGGGACTCGGGATGGGACGTTTATGTATCTCGATGATCCACTGAGCCTTGGTGACAGGAGCTGTGCTCAGGGAAGGGTGAATCACCTACGCCAGATGGGCCACTATGTGAGACAGCAGACCAAGAGTAGTAATGGTAGGGAGTTCCCTTCTTGGGAATGGAGTGAGCGGGCGGCAACCACATGGGCCTTAGCTAAGTATGATATGCCTTCCACTTATTTGTGTTAGGTTTCTTCTGTATTCTTTCCAATCAGCCCCATTTCAGCAACTATTTTTTCTTTGACTTCATCAGTATTAGGTTTAGAGGTCTTTTCTAACCACGGACGTGGCAGAGAAGATAGACATTGGTAAGGCATCGAGAGCAGAAGATTGAACTGCAGCATATGTTCTCAGAACGGCGTCAAGGAATAGTGTCATACTGAGCGCATGAATTCAGCCGAGCAACAATCTGCCTATGTGGAAAGGAACGGGACACTAACACATTACTTTTGCCAGGAAATAAATGTTATGGCTTTCTTTGTAAAAGAAATTGGAGGAATATCTGCCCCTCTGTCCGATCTCCGGGAGAGGACTACAATAAGATCAAATACAGAAGAGATGGCGAACGATGAAGAAGGAAAGGACAAACGGAATAGGAAGAGGGAACGGACTAGTTCCTGGAACACAGACTGCGTTCATACTATTGTGGGCTTGCAAGCTGTAAAATAACATACAGAAAATGATGAAGAGTAGACTGGACATTTTAGGCGTGTGTGAAGTGAGACTGGGGAGTAAGGGAGAGTTGGATAGTGGAAAACACAAACTGCTTTACTCGGGCTGGAAGATGAGTAGCAGCTGTGGTGTGGCAGTTATCATAGGAAAACAGCTGAAGAAGAATGTACATAAACATTGAATCGACAAAGAAACTAGTACAGGCATACGTATTCAATTACAGAGATATGTAAACTGGCAGAATACGGTGCTACGGTCGGCAACGCCTATATAAAACAACAAGTGTCTGGCGCAGTTGTTAGATCGGTTACTGCTGCTACAATGGCAAGCTGTCAAAATGTAAGTGAGTTTGAATTGGTGTAATAGTTGGCCCACGAGTGATGGGACAAAACATCTCCGAGATAGTGATAAAGTGGAGATTTTCCCGTATGACCATTTCACGAGTTTACCGTGAACATCAGGAATCGGGTAAAACATAAAATCTCCGACATCACTGCGACCGTAACAAGACCCTGCAAGAACGGTACCAACGACGACAGAAGAGAATCGTTCAACGTGACAGAAATGCAGCCCTTCCGCTGACTGCTGCCGATTTCAATGTTGGGTCATCAAGAAACGTTAGGGAACGAACCATTGAACAAAACGTCGTCGATATAGGCTTTCTGAGCGAAGGGCCCACTCGTGTACCCCTGATGATAGCACGACACATGACATTACTCCTCGCCCGGTCCGTCATCACTGACATTGTGCTGTTGGGTGACCGGAAACATTTTGCCTGGTCGGATAAGTCTCGTTTCAAATGGTATCGAGAGGCTGGACGTATACAGATATGGAGACAATGCCATGAATCAAAGGACCCTGCAGGGGACTGTTCAAGCTGCTGGAGGCTCTGTAATGGTGTAGGGCGTGTGCAGCTGGAGTAGTATGGAACCTCTGATACGTCTTCACGACTGTGACGGGTGGCCCTTACGTAAGAATCCAGTCTGATCACCTGAAACCAGCTGGAAAGGAATACATTGACACCGGTGTGTCAGACCCACCATTCTTGCTCCGGACACTGCGAGAGGGCTGTACAAGCAATGATCACACGCACGGCACAGCGGACACACCAGGAACCGCGGTGTTGGCCGTCGAATGGCGCTAGCTGCGCAGCATTTGTGCACCGCCGCCGTCAGTGTCAGCCAGTTTGCAGTGGCATACGGAGCTCCATCGCAGTCTTTAACACTGGTAGCATGCCGCGACAGCGTGGACGTGAACCGTATGTGCAGTTGACGGACTTTGAGCGAGGGAGTATAGTGGGCATGCGGGAGGCCGGGTGGACGTACCGCCGAATTGCTCAACACGTGGGGCGTGAGGTCTCCACAGTACATCGATGTTGTCGCCAGTGGTCGGCGGAAGGTGCCTCGGACCGGACCGCAGCGACGCAAGGATGCACGCCAAGACCGTAGGATCCTACGCAGTGCCGTAGGGGACCGCACCGCCACTTCCCAGCAAATTAGGGTCACTGTAGCTCCTGGGGTATCGGCGAGGACCATTCGCAACCGTCTCCACGAAGCTGGGCTACGGTCCCGCACACCGTTAGGCCGTCTTCCGCTCACGCCCCAACATCGTGCAGCCCGCCTCCAGTGGTGTCACGAGAGGCGTGAATGGAGGGACGAATGGAGACGTGTCGTCTTCAGCGATGAGAGTCGCTTCTGCTTTGGTGCCAATGATGGTCGTATGCGTGTTTGGCGCCGTGCAGGTGAGCGCCACAATCAGGACTGCATACGACCGAGGCACACAGGGCCAACACCCGGCATCATGGTGTGGGGAGCGATCTCCTACACTGGCCGTACACCTCTGGTGATCGTCGAGGGGACACTGAATAATGCACGGTACATCCAAACCGTCATCGATCCCATCGTTCTACCATTCCTAGGCCGGCAAGGGAACTTGCTGTTCCAATAGGACAATGCACGTCCGCATGTATCCCGTGCCACCCAACGTGCTCTAGAAGGTGTAAGTCAACTACCCTGGCCAGCAAGATCTCCGGATCTGTCCCCCATTAAACATGTTTGGGACTGGATGAAACGTCGTCTCACGCGGTCTGCACGTCCAGCACGAACGCTGGTCCAACTGAGGCGCCAGGTGGAAATGGCATGGGAAGCCGTTCCACAGGACTACATCCAGCATCTCTACGATCGTCTCCATGGGAGAATAGCAGCCTACATTGCTGCGAAAGGTGGATATACACTGTACTAGTGCCGACATTGTGCATGCTCTGTTGCCTGTATCTATGTGCCTGTGGTTCTGTCAGTGTGATCATGTGATGTATCTAACCCCAGCAATGTGTCAATAAAGTTTCCCCTTCCTGGGACAATGAATTCACGGTGTTCTTATTTTAATTTCGTACTGACCTGGTGTTTGATGCAAAGAAAAGCAGGACAAGTACGGGAATAGGAAGAGGTGATGGTACTATGGTTCATAAACTAGAGGAAGTGTTGCGAAGTTGGCAAGAATATGTAGAGTCCCTATACGATGCGGATCAAAAGCAAGACGGTATTGTGATCGAAGAGAAGACGAGAGTTACAGAAGAGAACAAAAGACGTCGTATATTGGAGAAGAAGTAGAAATAGCGTTAAAGGAGATGAAGAAGCATTAAACAAGTGGAAATGATTTGTTATCAGCAGAGTTGCTTACGAGTCATATGAGCAGTGGTGTGGAAGATTTCACTTACACATGTAACAAAATATTTGAAAAAGGTAAACGACTTTCTCTCGACAGTAATGATATCGATTTGGAAGAAAAACAATGCCGCTAAATGTGAGGAATTTGGAGCCATAAGTTTGATTCCTCATGCAGAAAAAGTTCTAATAAAGGTGATAAATAGAGAACTTCACGGAAGACTGGTGAAAAGTATTGCAGAGGAACAGTAAGAATTTAGAAGAAGAAAAGACAAATTAGATGCAGTTGCACCGTTGAGAATTAGAGGTGCATTACAAGAGGAAGAGGAGATTATACTGTTTTCATTGAGTTGGAGAAAGCTTTTGACAGACACTTCACGAAGAACGGAGACGACTGAGGGAACAGAATGCTGTTTAGGAGTCTGTACCAACAACACAAAATATGAATACAGGTTAGGAATGAGGTGTCAGAGGAAAGCACAACTGGAACGGCGTGACATAAGGTTGCTGTCGCCACCTAGTGTTGTTTAACATATGTTTGGTACATATTATTCAAAGATTTTTGAAGCGAGATTGAAGGTTAAAGGTTGGTGGTAGGTGGGTAGAATGTATTCGATTCGCGGATGAGATGGTGTTATTGGCAGAGAACGAAAAAACTACGACTGCAATGTTAAAGGAGTTGAACCGGATCTCTGAGGGATTCGGAATGAGAATTAATAAGAAAAAGACAAAATGTTAGAAAGTTGGGACAGGAAGATACAGAATAAGTTAGTGCTTGGAAACATCCTGGAAGCGTAATTACGGAAGACATGAGACGCAACAAGAGGACGAAAACGTGTATAGCAGTTGCCAGGGAGGCATTAAATAAGAAGAGAAGGCTTCTATGAGCTTGCATGAACAGGGACTCGGGGAAAATAGTGGCGAAGTGCTTTTCAAGGAGCGTGGCATTATACGGAGCCGAGACATGGACACTGAAGAAAGAAAAAGGAGATAAATGGAAGCATTTGAGACGTGGTTTTGGAGGAGGATAAAACGGATAAAATGGGCAAACAAAATGAGAAATGAGGAAATGAAATGATAGAGAGAAGAGAGTGAAATTTTAAAGGTGATCGGTAGGAAGAACACAGCTTGGAGATTGCAAGAAAAGTGATTATATACTGATGATGATGAAGAAGAAGAAGAAGAAGAAGAATAAGAAGGGGTAGCAAATGACAGGATTGCATGGAGAGCTACATGTGAAGATCTGTCGTAGGGCAGAACATTAACGACGATGACGATGATGATGATGATTGTGATGATGACGATCACGAAACAAACTGATAACTAACGTTCCTTCGGGCACGAGATGTTTACTAACACATTTTTAATATTGTGGAGAAACTATATGTCATAACTAAAGTTTTATTTGAGTTAATCGGATTAGAGAGAAAGTCAAAACAGAAACAGGAGACAGCCAAGGATATTCCGCATCAATTCTAAGTAGTACCAGAGGACACTTCCTTACTCATGATCTGTGAAACAGAGAATAACATTCCTTAATGGGAAATACCCGCTCAATCTACGTTTCGCCACTGTGTTCTTAACTTCGAGTGCCGATAAACGTTAATAACAAACTGAATTATAGTAATAACTTTCTTTAAAGACAGATATAATATCAATTACAATAAATTAAAATAAATCACAACAAACATAGAGAAAAAAGTGTTTTTTAAAAGTGACAACAAATAACCGTAAAACGTTCTAGCACATTACTCTGACACGTCGAACTGTCTCAGAGAAAATGTCAAAATCCATTAGTGCTGTTATTGACAATGTACGTTGGTTATCGTACGTGCGCAAATTCCACCAGAAGTGGAGCTGAAGAAGTAAACTGCTACCCCGGCAATTTCGCCTTGTGTCAGGTTGCACACTCGGTAATATGGCTTGATATTAACGGCTGTAGATGAAATGGATGCATAAAACCTAGAGCTTGAGTATAGAATATTTTAAAATGACGGAAGTGGATGTCGATCAGCGTACTTTTGCTACAACGAATCTTAGGTGTAGCTAAAAACTGCTGATTTCGTTACCAAATACTGAGAATTATGAATGAGTTGCTGTCTGACATTCCACACCAGTCTTTGACAGTACGCACAACCCTCTACGAGTTGCTCTACAGCCTCCCACATTAGGCATTGAATGTACGCACACATTAGCAAAAAAATACATTCAAATATCCAGTAGCCGGCCGCGGTGGTCTCGCGGTTCTAGGCGCGCAGTCCGGAACTGTGCGACTGCTACGGTCGCAGGTTCCAATCCTGCCTCGGGCATGGATGTGTGTGATGTCCTTAGGTTAGTTAGGTTTAAGTAGTTCTAAGTTCTAGGGGACTGATAACCACAGCAGTTGAGTCCCATAGTGCTCAGAGCCATTTGAACCATTTGAAATATCCAGTAACCATCTCTTAAGCGCTACTGGAATTATTTCCACAGCAGCCCTTGTCTCCTCTTTGAGCTGCGTGTGAGTGAGATTTGCCGGAATCAATTAGGAAATTTTGTAAGGCTTCAAAATTTAGATATATTACAATCCGTTTAACTATAAAAATACACAGCATTCTTTAAATGAGATTGGGAGTATAAACAACCACTTCCCTAATCTACATGGAGAAACCTAAGAAACAGCAACTGTTTACAGCTTTGAAACTTTCTGGCAGATTGAAAATGCATGCCGGACCGAGACTCGAACTCGGGACATTTGCCTTTCGTGGGCAAGTGCTCTACCATCTGAGCTACCCAAGCAAGACTCACCCCCCGTCCCCACAGCTCTATTTCTGCCAATACCTCATCCCTACCTACCAAACTTCAAAGTTTAACCTGTAATTTATGTTATATATTACACCAGAAACGCTTCAAATCATCGTTCAATTCCATATTTTAAGATTTCGAATTATTTCATATTTCCAGGTAAATACGCTGATTGTTTTCATCAGTTTCTTTCCTTATGCAATATTTGTAGGATTTCAACAAGAAAAAACTGTCAGTTAAGTTACGACTACGGTTTCTTATGATAACTGCAATTGCATGCAGCTAAGGGAAAGAGGGGAAGATAAGTGACTCTTAGTTAAACATAATTAAGAAAGACATGGTTTTGATCCCTGAAACCTCTCTTTGTCTATAGGTAGGAAATGCAAGGTGAAGAAAATATATATTTACGGTGACTTCACTCTCTCGTCAATATTGCATTCAAATCTGAAGTACTAGCCTACTTTTGTACAACCGTATAACATACAACTTTAAAAAAAAATAGTTTCGTTTAATAACTGACTGCTGAAGAATCAACAAAAACTTGATAATCAACCAAGTCTTTACTGCGGAGTGTAAGACTACATTTTATGCGTTTGCTTCTCCTCTGTTACTTTTTATAAGTCCTTTATGAAAACGAAATTTTATTTTAAAAAGCTGTAAGTAAATAATACTGATTCGCAATAATTACAAACAGTACAAATTAAGCTATTTATTGTTAGGATGTACACTGTACACTGCCTGAAATTACATGTTGGTAGACACTGGTATTCATATTGATTACAGTGATGCTCCGTAGAGCAAGTACCATTTAGATACTATTTTATTACGGACAGAAACCAGTACATGTGCAGGGCACTAGAAACAAAAATTCTAGGAATTCGTTAACCTGTTTATTAGTGACATGTACTTATAATATTAGCGTAAATTTGTGCAAGCAGATGGTTAATACGTCTTACGAACTAAAGTAAGAAGGATACTTTTTCTAGTGCTAATTAAGCTTTCTGCATGTGGAAGAGTTCTCCACATTTATATGGAATAATAAATTTAAAAGACCGTGTTTCAGCGATTTAAGTGGACTGCCTCTCTGGATGTAGAACTGGTTTCACATCCGTTAACCACAAAGAGTCAGAATATACATCGTGGATTTTAAATCTATAAAATTGGTTTGTCACTACTTTCCTAGGAAAGAGTAAGTGCTAAGCCATTTTCAAATTTAACTCCTTAATAGAACTTCGACGTTAGGAAATACTTTCTCGTTTTGAAACACTGAGTTTATTATTGTCCAACGTATGAAGTCACTACATTAAGTATGAATTTTTGAAATCGTCTCCGAGATAGCACAATTTAGTCTTAAGAAAGGTACGCTGCTTTTTGAGACGATATTACTCTTGTCAAAACAATTTGTCACCAACTGTAATCTTCTCTGTTTTCAATCAATTTTTACTGATGTCTCGCAAGTACAGGAATTATGTTTCTGTTTCTGGAATGTGGGCATGTGGCATATGGCATTTCGATTAGAGTGGTAGGATGACAAAGCAAATTTCGTGCAAGTTATTTAGTAATTGCAAACAATTACTTAGACCTTCGGATAACATGATGATTGATTCATATGGAAGTCAGAATCAAGTTATTTCCCCTTCCAAGCCCAGGTAGGAAGTTCAGTTTCAACGTAATTACAGATAGATGCTGTAAATTACCGCAAAATCGGAGCGATAAATAAGCATCGTTGCTGTCACGTTTGACGTGCATGGTGAGTTGCGAACGGTATTACGCCAAAGATCAATGTCAAAAACAGCACAGATTTGCATCGCTGTGATAACAAGCTTAGCGGACGGCGGAAAACTGATGTTGCAGACACGCAGAATGACAAGCTGGCAGAATTCCCTGAAACAACAACATCAGGGTGCCTATTGCAATCAGCAGCGGCAACTCTCAGTCTACCACGCATGAGCGAGTTGCATATTCGCCTCCAGCGATAACATGTTTTACTAATTAGCAGTTTCACCTCGTATTATAACTTTAAGGACATTTGATAATGGTTACTCACAATCTGAGGGCTGGAATTCTTATTGGTTTATAATCTGCTTTCAGTCTTCTAGAAACTAATTGTGGTGTTTTCGTTAGAAAGGCTATTTAACCTCTGGACAGAAATCGCTGTAGAAGTTGAATTGAGTTCGAGCTGCAGAAGGGCTGCTAAAAAAGACGTATGAAAAGAATTCCGGACAAAAGCATTCAATTTAATTTTAAATTGTGAAAGTAATTAGAGCACGCTGAGGATAGCTCCGGAGGGCAATTTCAGAGCAGAGAGGGAATCCGTGAATAATGGACAATGCTGGCGGCAAAGTGGGGCCAGGAAGAAAAAAAGTGCCGTCCCTAATCAAATCGAATAAATTATACGGAGAGGATTTTGACAAACAGCTGCTCCGTGTCGGTGAGCAGAGCGCAACGGAAATAAAAATTAGCATCTCAATTCGCTATTCGTACTGTATCTAATGTGTGTTTGTATCAATGCTCTATCGTCCGCCTAGTGGTTGTATGCAACGTTATTAAAGTGGAATTTTATTGTTTGTCGACAGCGTTCACACTTAACTTCATGCACCACCGCTTTCATATGAAAGAAATTACACGTGTTTACGAAGAGAAATTAAGAATATAACCGCACTATCGCTTTGTTGATACCAAAAATTTCCGAACCTGCAAATTCAAACTCAGTCATCAGTAAGGACACCATTATAATGTGTTTGTTGCAGATAATACCCAAATGGATAGCAACACAGTAAATTTCTAAATTTCCGTTCAAGCTCCTTGACGTTTATAAGTTTCTGGGTGAATAATTATAAACGACTCTTATGTGACTGTTTGGATGGAGATGACTAACCATTTACTACCACTAGATTTGAGAACAACTAATATCCACTACTAAAGTATCAACGAAATGTACAGCATACCAACCACTTTTTTCAGAACTTTTTTAAAGACAAGTCTGAAACTATTAAGTATCCTGAATAAATTCTTCAGACAAGCTTCTTTAATAAGGAGGTCTTCACTGATGTCTTGCTTTGATTACAGTCCCATTCCCAAATAGAAGTAATACCATTGCGGCCAAGAACATACATCTACGTATCCATGCATACTTTGCCAATCATATTTAAGTGCCTGGCAGAGAGTTCATCGAACCACTTTCACAATAATTCTCTATTAATCAAATCTCGTACAGCAGGCGGAAAAAACGAATACATACGTATATCTTTCGGTGCGAAATCGAATTTCCCTATGTACGTTGCCGTCAACAAACTATTTTCGTACTCATATGGGGAAGTTACTGATTGAAATTTCGTGAGAAGATTCCGCCACAACAAAAAAATATTGTTCTTAATGATGTCAACACTAAATCCTGTATCATTTCAGTGACACTCTCTCCCGTATTTCAAAATAACGCAAAATGTGCTCATCTTCTTTGAACTTTCTCGATGTACTCCGTTAATCCCATCTAGTAAGTATCTACATCTACATCTACATCCATACTCCGCAGGCCACCTGACGGTGTGTGGCGGTGGGTACCCTGAGTACCTCTATCGGTTCTCCCTTCTATTCCAGTCTCGTATTGTACGTGGAAAGAAGGACTGTCGGTATGCTTCTGTGTGGGCTCTAATCTCTCTGATTTTATCCTCATGGTCTCTTCGCGAGATATACGTAGGAGAGTGCAATATACTGCTTGACTCTTCGGTGAAGGTATGTTCTCGAAACTTTAACAATAGCCCGTACCGAGCTACTGAGCGTCTCTCCTGCAGAGTCTTCCACTGGAGTTTATCTATCATCTCCGTAACGCTTTCGCAATTATTAAATGATCCTGTAATGAAGCGCGCTGCTCTCCGTTGGATCTTTTCTATCTCTTCTATCAACCCTACCTGGTGCGGATCCCACACTGCTGAGCAGTATTCAAGCATTGGGCGAACAAGCGTACTGTAACCTACTTCCTTTGTTGTCGGATTGCATTTCCTTAGGATTCTTCTAATGAATCTCAGTCTGGCATCTGCTTTACCGACGATCAACTTTATATGATCATTCCATTTTAAATCACTCCTACTGAGTACTCCCAGATAATTTATGGAATTAACTACTTCCAGTTGCTGACCTGCTATTTTGTAGCTAAATGATAAGGGACCTATCTTTCTATGTATTCGCATCACATTACACTTGTCTACATTGAGATTCAATTGCCATTCCGTGCACCATGCGTCAATTCGCTGCAGATCCTCCTGCATTTCAGTACAATTTTCCATTGTTGCAACCTCTCGATACACCACAGCATCATTTGCAAAAAGCCTCAGTGAACTTCCGATGTCATCCACCAGGTCATTTATGTATATTGTGAATAGCAACGGTCCTATGATACTCCCCTGCGGCACACCTGAAATCACTCTTACTTCGGAAGACTTCTCTCCATTGAGAATGACATGCTGCGTTCTGTTATCTAGGAACTCCTCAATCCAATCACACAATTGATCTGACTGTCCGTATGCTCTTACTTTGTTCATTAAACGACTGTGGGGAACTGTGTCAAACGCCTTGCGGAAGTCAAGAAACACGGCATCTACCTGTGAACCCAAGGCCCTCTGAGTCTCGTGGACGAATAGCGCGAGCTGGGTTTCACACGACCGTCTTTTTCGAAACCCATGCTGATTCCTACAGAGTAGATTTCTAGTCTCCAGAAAAGACATTATACTTGAACATAATACGTGTTCCAAAATCTACAACTGATCGACGTTAGAGATATAGGTCTATAGTTCTGCACATCTGTTCGACGTCCCTTCTTGAAAACGGGGATGACCTGTGCCCTTTTCCATTCCTTTAGAACGCTTCGCTCTTCTAGAGACCTACAGTACACCGCCGCAAGAAGGGGGGCAAGTTCCTTCGCGTACTCTGTGTAAAATCGAACTGGTATTCCATCAGGACCAGCGGCCTTTCCTCTTTTGAGCGATTTTAATTGTTTCTCTATTCCTCTGTCGTCTACTTCGATATCTACCATTTTGTCAACTGTGCGACAATCTAGAGAAGGAAGCACAGTGCAGTCTTCCTCTGTGAAACAGCTTTGGAAGAAGACATTTAGTAATTCGGCCTTTAGTCTGTCATCCTCTGTTTCAGTACCATTTTGGTCACAGAGTGTCTGAACATTTTGTTTTGATCCACCTACCGCTTTGACATAGGACCAAAATTTCTTAGGATTTTCTGCCAAGTCAGTACATAGAACTTTACTTTCGAATTCATTGAGAGCCTCTCGCATAGCCCTCCTCACACTGCATTTCGCTTCGCGTAATTTTTGTTTGTCTGCAAGGCTTTGGCTATGTTTATGTTTGCTGTGAAGTTCCCTTTGCTTCCGCAGCAGTTTTCTAACTCGGTTGTTGTACCACGGTGGCTCTTCCCCATCTCTTACGATCTTGCTTGGCACATACTCATCTAACGCATATTGTACCATGGTTTTGAACTTGGTCCACTGATCGTCAACACTGTCTGTACTTGAGTCAAAACTTTGGTGTTGGGCCACCAAGTACTCTGAAATCTGCTTTTTGTCACTTTTGCTAAACAGAAAAATCTTCCTACCTTTCTTAATATTTCTATTTACGGCTGAAATCATCGATGCAGTAACCGCTTTATGATCGCTGATTCCCTGTTCTGCCTTAACTGATTCAAATAGTTCGCGTCTGTTTGTCACCAGAAGGTCTAATATGTTATCGCCACGAGTCGGTTTTCTGTTTAACTGCTCAAGGTAGTTTTCAGATAAAGCACTTAAAAATATTTCACTGGATTCTTTGTCCCTGACACCCGTTATGAACGTTTGAGTCTCCCAGTCTATATCCGGCAAATTAAAATCTCCACCCAGAACTATAACATGGTGGGGAAATCTACTCGAAATATTTTCCAAATTATTCTTCAGCTGCTGAGCCACAACAGCTGCTGAGCCCGGGGGCCTATAGAGACATCCAATTACAATGTCTGAGCCTTCTTTAACCGTGACCTTCACCCAAATCATTTCACAATTCGAATCTCCGTCAATTTCCTTCGATACTATTGCACTTCTTATCGCTATAAACACGCCTCCCCCTTCACTGTCCAGCCTATCTCTGCGGTATACTTTCCAATCCGAGTTTAGGATTTCATTACTGTTTACGTCTGGTTTCAGCCAACTTACTGTTCCTAGTACTATATGGGCGTTCTGACCGTTTATTAATGAGAGCAGTTCTGGGAGCTTTCTATAGACGCTCCTGCAGTTTACTATAAGCACATTAATATTGTTATTCCTTGTTGCATTTTGCCTACTCCTGCCTTGCCGCGTCTCAGGAGGCGTCTTGTCGGGCCTAGAGAGGGAATTCTCTAACCTAAAAAAAACCCATGTGCACTCCACACGTACTCCGCTACCCTCGTAGCCGCTTCCGGCGTGTAGTGCACGCCTGACCTATTCAGGGGGCCCTACATTTCTCCACCCGATAGCGGAGGTCGAGAAATTTGCACTCCAGCTCTCCGCAGAATCGTCTGAGCCTCTGGTTTAAGCCTTCTACTCGGCTCCAAACCAGAGGACCGCGATCGGTTCTGGGAATGATACTACAAATAGTTAGCTCTGATTCCACCCCGCGAGCGAGGCTTTCCGCCTTCACCAACTCCGCCAACCGCCTGTACGAACTGAGGATGACCTCTGAACCCAGACGGCAGGAGTCATTGGTGCCGACATGAGCAACAATTTGCAGTCGGGTGCACCCAGTGCTCTCTATCGCCGCCGGTAGGGCCTCCTCCACATCTCGGATGAGACCCCCCCGGCAAGCAGACAGAGTGAACACTGGCCTTCTTCCCCGACCTTTCCGCTATTTCCCTAAGGGGCTCCATCACCCGCCTAACGTTGGAGCTCCCAATAACTAATAAACCCCTCCCCCCATGTGCCTGCTCGGACCTTGCTGAAGGAGCAGCCACATGTCCACTCACAGGCAGAGCGGGCGATGCCACACGGCCAGCCTCCACATTGACCCTCCGCCTCGTGCGCCGCGAACGCCGCTGAACCCGCCACTCCCCTTGGGGAGAGGGTGGCCCAACAACGCCCGGTACCCGCGAAGATGTCTCGACAGCAGGGACAGTGGGTGAAGCATGTAACACCTGGGGTGTACCTTGCGACGCACCAGACTCCCCACTGCCGCTACACTCCGAGGCAGCAGCCTGAAGACGGCTGACCGCGGCCATCAACACGCTCAGCTGTTCGCGAAGAGTGGCCAGCTCCTCCTGCGTCCGTACACAGCAGCCACACATCCTATCCATCCTAAGAAATCAATTTACTATAGAGTGTTAATAAGCTTTTTAATAGACTGCTAATTCACTAAAGGCGGTTGATTATTGACTAAACTGTGATTGCTAACCACTTCTTGTAGAAAACAAGGAAAATAGCACTACCTGTCTCTGGACTGTATTCAAAACAAACACTAGCACTACTAGCACTATGGCTGACTAAAGGGACTCTCTGACTGTATTCTAAACAAACACGAGATCTATGGAACACTTAATAGCACTCGACTATTAAAGCTTCCTAAAAGCAAAAACACGCAGAAGACAGCGCAGCTGCACTCCAAAAAGGTATGGACAAGCGTAGTGTACATAGGCTCTTTAATAGACCTGTTACATTTTCTATGTGTCCTGCCAATAAAATGCATTTTTTGGTTAGCCTTCCCCACAACATTTTCCATTTGTTCCTTCCAATTTAAGTTGTTTGTAACAGCAATTCCTAGGTATTTATAGAATTTATTCCCTTTGGATTTTACTGATTTATCTCTTAACCCAAGCTAAACAGATTCCGTTTAGCACTCATGTGGATTACCTCACACTCCTCGTTATTTAGGGTCAACTGCCAATTTTCGAAACACACAGATAAAGTTTCTGAATTGTTTTGAAATCTTCTTCTTTTTTATCTTCTAGTGACGTCACTAGTCGATAAACGACAGCGTCATCTGCAAGCAACCTACGACTGCTGCACAGATTGTGTCCTATGTCGTTTATATAGATGAGGAACAGCAAAGGGCCTATAACACCAGCTTGGGGGAAACCTGAAAGCACTTCTGTTTCACTCGGTGACTTTCCATCAGTCACTACGAACTGTGACCTCTCTGACAGGAAACCATAAATGCAGTCACATACATGAGGCGTTATTCCGTAAGCACACAACTTCACTACAAGCCACTTTTGTGGTGCAGTGTCAAAAGCCTTCCGGAAATCCAGACACATGGTATCAATCTGAAATCTCGTGTCAATAGCACTCAGCACTTCATGCTAATAAAGGGCTATTTGAGTTTCACAAGAACGATGTTTTCTAAATCCGAATTGACTGTGTGTCAATAGATCGTTCACTTTGAGGTAATTATAATGTATGAATACAATATATGTTCCAAAATCCTGCTGCATATCGACGTTAATGACATGAGCCTGTAATTTAGTGCATTGCTCCTACTACTTTTCTTGAAAATCGGTGTGATTTGTGCAACTTCCCAGTCGGGCGAACGCTTGTATGTGATTCTTAAGTATGGAGCTATCGTATCAGCATACTGTGAAAGGAACAGTCTGGACAGGAATACTTGCTTTTTTAAAGTTCTTTACGTTGCTTCACTCCTCTGGGATTATTTATTTCTACGTTACTCATGTTGGCAGCTCTTCTTGATTCGAATTCTGAAAGATTTACTTCGTCTCCTTTGGTGAAGGAATCTCGGGGGGCTGTGTTTAGTAACTCTGCTTTAGCAGCACTCTCGTCAACAGTATTTTCATTGCTATCACACAGGTAAGCCATTGACTGTGCCTTGCCGCTAACATACTTCACATGCGAGCAGAATCTCTCCGGATTGTGCCAGGTTTCGAGAAAAAGTTTCGTTGTGGAAAATTCAGTACTAAATATCGAGCTTCTGTAAAAGATCGCCAATCTTGGAAATGTTGCATCCGTTTAAATTTGGCATGTATTTTTCGTTGTTTCTGCAACAGTATTCTGACCCTTTTTGTATACCAAGAAGGATCAGATTCGTCGTTTGTTAATTTATTTGGTATAAATCTCTCAATTGCTGCCGATATTATTTCTTTGAATTCAAGCCATATCTGGTCTACACTTTCATTGTTAATTTAGAAGGAGTTTTAGTTGTCTCTCAGGAAGGCGTCAAATCAGCTCTTATCTGCTTTTTTTAATAGGTGCATTTTTCGTTCGTTTTTGGAGGTTTTAGGGTTTACAGTATTCATTCTCGCTGCGACAACCCTGCTTTCACAAATCCCAGTATCCGTTTTGATGCTCATTAGCAGCTCAGGATTATTTGTTGCTAAGAGTTCAAGTGTGTGTACACAACCACTTACCATTCCCGGCGGCGCATGAACTAACTGCTCGAAATAATTTTCAGACAATTTATTTAGCACAATTTATGATATTATTTTATGCGTACCTCTGGAATACTTGATTAATTTTCGCAAAAATATCACACGTACATTAAAGTCTTCATTAACTATAAGTGTATGAGTCAGGTGCGTGATTGAAATCAAACTTAAGTTTTGTTTGAACCTTTTGATATTTGCATCATCTGAATTGGGAAGTCTGTAAAAGGATCCAATTATTATTTTATTCCATTAGCAAGGAATGATCTCTGCTCATACTAACCCACAGGAACTATCTACTTCAATTAGGCCACAAGTTAAACTACTAACTGCCACAAACACGCCACCGCCAACTGTGTTTAGCTTATCCTTTCGGAATGCCGTTAGGTTCTTCGCAAAAATTTTGGCTGATTTTATCTCCCGCTTCAGCCGGCTTTCAATACCCTTAATGATATGTGCATCAGTGTTTCCTAATAGCGATTGGAGCTCTGGTACTTTCCCAATACAGCTACGACAATTTACAACTGCTATCACCATTGTTCCTTTATCTACGTTCTTTCTGTGTTCGGCCGGCACGCTTTGTGACTGAAGCCCTTTTTAAGTTTTCCCGTGACCGTCTGACCTAAAAACTTGCACTGTCCACGCCACACAGCCCCTGCTACCCGTATACCCACTTTCTGCGCGTTGTTGAGTCCTGACCTTTTCAGCGGAACCCGAAACCCAACTATCGTATGGCGCAAGTCGAGTAATCTGCATCCTGCACGCTCGCAGAAACGTCAGAACATCCACTCGGCTCTGTACCAGAAGTCTGCAATCGGTCCTGTCGACTATACTACAACTGGTGAGCTTTACTTTCACCCCACAAGCGAGACTGGCACCCTTTACCACCTATGTTGACCGCTCGATACCAGAGAGAATTTCTTCCGATCCAAAGCGACACGCATTATTGGTACCGATGTGAGACACAACCTGCAGTTTGCTGGACCCTGTGCTCTTCATGGAATCCAAGACGACCTGTTCCACATCTGGAATGACTCCACCCGGTGTGCACACAGAGTGTACGTTGCCTTTTTCCCCTTATTGGCAGTCATGTCCCTAAGGTGCCCAATAACCCGCCTAACTGTGGACCTTCCAACTACCAACAATGGCACTCTCTACGATTGCCCAGGTCTTGAAGGCTGAGAAGTATCTTCTGAAACAGGGACAGGTGAATGCATCTGACTGAGCGACAGTGGCAGCCATAGACAACATCTGGAAACTGTTTGTCATTTAACTGGGGAGACCTTACGTGCGGCTCCCTGGGAAGTCTTTCGCCGCCTGCCACGCCTCTCACTCAACTGCAGGTGAGGAGTCAACCTCAGTGTGAGCAGTAATTGGACTGGGCCCCGGTAAGGACCTATCGGAAGACTCTGATGTGCTGGACGTACGTTGTATTCCCAAGGCCGGCCGACAAAAGTGGTGCCCCTCCACTGCAGCTTCAAGACGTGTAACCAAATTCATCACAGCGTGGAGCATAGAGCGAAGTGTCACAAACTCGACTCGCATCCTCACACAACAATCACAGTCCCTATCCATACTAAAGACCATGGAAAATTACACTACACAGACTAAATGGACTACCAACTGTCAGTTTAAAAGCGTATTTCGGACGTGGACATCTGAAGCAAGTGCTCTACAGACATTTTTTTCTCATTTTGTTCGTTGTTGATCGTTGTGTTTGGTCGTTGTGGACGTCACATGATATCAGTTCAAGTTGGTTTTGGTGACACTACCACTCAGTTTTTTATCACAGAGGCTAACCGGCTCTCTGACCGAACACGCTGAGCTACCGTGCCGGCGCCCTACTGAGATATCCAAATACGAGTCATGAACCGCCCTTTCCGTCCTATTTCCGACAGTATTACATCTCATCACCAAAGACACACATTCGGGTACCGGTCTGGCTTATTGTTTTAATCTGACAAGAAGTCTCAGTTCAGCGAACAAATACACAGAAGAGTGAAAATTCATTCTGGAAAGAGTTCCACAGGCATGGCTTGTATGAATTTGGAAAGTAGGAGGTGAGGTGGTGGCTGGAGTAGGGTTGTGAGAGCGGGTCGTGAGTCGTGCTTGGGTAAGTCAGTGCGTAGATCAAAATCCCCCCGTACAGCGAAGGTACAAAGCTTCAGTCCTCGGCCAGTACATAGTTTTAGTTTATCAAGAAGTTTAAATTTTTATTTATATTCTTTTAAACATATTATTTGCACAATCGCTTTTTAGGCTTTTGAGCCGTTATCGACGGTAATCGGAAAAGAGTTCACTATATGTGACACCTGAGTTTCTAATGTCAAATAACTTACGGGAATGAAGCCTGGCGATGTTACCTAAAACCACCGGTACTTGGAAAAGTGACCACCCTGTCATTTTGAATTTAAAATTGCAGCAATTACGTGTTATGGAAGGAAAACTGAAATATCGGTTTCCAGAGCAGTTCTGGAAAGATAACAAATACAAAGACACACAAACACAAGCGTTACAAACACTAGCGCCCCAGGTGTGGCGCTCACTAAAACATGGCCAACGTTAGTCGACCAAATTAACTAAACATGGCCGACACAAAAAGTTATAGATATTGAAAATTACTAACCAACGGGTGAGACAGCATTCACTCACTGTCTCTGTTTTCTGACTAGGGAAAGAGCAAGAGTCCATGCAGATTTTCATCAAAAACCTCCCTCTCGACTAACAGGGTTATTTGTTAATGCAGTTTCAAATGTTTCTTAACAACGCTATACCAATAGCTAGAAGTGCATGACAGAACAACCGCGTTGTTATATCCCGTAGTATAAGCGGCGTCAAGACAATTTCATGCGTTACCCTATTTGCTCGGCTTTTGTAAGTTTGTGTGTCACTTATGCTCAGAACACCGGTTCTCAAAAGCCATGACAGTCTGATCAATATATGATACGGCATAGCTGTAACAAATACAAAAGACACGCATGCTACGCAAACCAAGCACAAGCTTCCTTAAGCCACACCAATGTCGAAAAACACATTTCTCACCATATTTCGGCAAAATACGACCTATATTGCTGGAAATACTCCCTATACAAGGCAGAAAAGCAGTAGAGTTTTTGTCAACGCGGCATTATCATCATTAAAACGATGCAATGTTGGTCGATAACACAGCACATGTCTGACTCGAATTTTAGTATACCAATTCTGACGAAAGGTGCATTACGCAGGGAGCATTGCCAACATCGTTGCGGAAATATGATGTGAAATGTGTTTCTAAGATTTGCATCCTTTTAGGTTCCTATAAGGATGATTCTGAGTTTGAATAAGCTGGTGTATATCGTATTCGTTACAATTGTAGCATCTCATCTGTTTGTCATAGTATCAGGACTGTGGAATATTAGAGTATTGAGAATATGCGTCACACACTCTTACAACAGCAGAGCAAATCGGGTATTGCATAACATTGTCTTGGCACCGGTAATTCAATAAATCATAACAACGGAGAGGTTGGGTACGCTCTTCCAGCTATTGGGATAGTGCCTTCAAGGAAGCGGTTGAAATTAAATTAGCAAGTAACTTTGTAAATAGAGATGCGTGTCGTCCTGCTCTCTTTCTAATCAAAAACACAGGGACGAAGTTAAAGCTATCAAACCGTTGTCTAATTTACAGTATTTATAACTTCTGACGTCGATCGCCTTTGGCCGTGCAGTGGCGCCAGTATTTATGTGTGTGTGTGTGTGTGTGTGTGTGTGTGTGTGTGTGTGTGTGTGTGTGTTATCTCTCCGAAATTGCTCTGCAAACCAAGGTTTCAAATTCCTTTGTGCAGCTCTTACTTGCTACAGTGTTCCTCTAAAAATAATAGGGTATCAAATGGTTCAAATGGCTCTGAACACTATGGGACTTAACATCTGAGGTTATCAGTCCCTTAGACTTAGAACTACTTAAACCCAACTAACCTAAGGATATCACACACATCCATGCCCGACGCAGGATTCGAACCTGCAGCAGCGAAGTTCCAGACTGAAGCGCCTAGAACCGCTCTGCCACAGTAGCCTTCAACAAGGTGTCGTCTGTCGAACTATCGGCGGTTGTCGACAGACGTCACCTGACTGCTCACCGCTAGTTATCTGCATACTGATACAGGTCGCATAACATGTCGTTGTCCAAATATTGCAATGCGTAACTTCAAGACGATTTATTAAGCAGACATCTTCCCCAGTCCCACTTGATAATTCTTCAAATACGGTAGTGCGGCTATGGTGTTAGTAAGAAACTCTACAGTCTAATGGCTTTAGTGTTATCAATTAAACAGATTCTTAAGACTGCGGTCGTCAAATCATATACACCGCCGGAAAAAAATTATACATAAGAGGTGTTCAGTTCACTCAAGATCTATCGTTTAAACTTTTTATTTGGAGTAAATGGAACGATTGCATTTACATGTCAATAACAGAATCGATTCTCAGGTATCATGTATTGACCCACACTAAAACACTCATATTAATACGAGGGGTAGCCTCCACGGAAGGCAGTCCCGGCACAGAGTCTGGCATCCAGACGATCGTACAGATGGCGAATACTCTCCTGGAAAACGTCATTCCACGTCCGCTCCACTCCTGTTCACGTAGTTCTGTAAAAGTTGTTGGTTGACGAGTCACTTCTCGTCCCATCACATTCCACACGTGCTTGCCTGGAGGCAAGTGCGGAGATCTTCCTGGCCAGGAAAGTTGCTGCACATATTGCAGAGCATTTTGAGTTTGAGGGGCAAGGTTTGGGGGAGCATTATCCTGTTGGAACAACACATCACATTCGTGTTGGAAGAACAACAAAGGAACGAATCTAAAAACATTTCGCATGTACCGAACGCTGGTTAGCGTTCCCTCCAGAAAAACCAAATGTGAACGAGAGCTGTAGCTTGTAACCCAGACCGTTAGGCCTGCGAGATAGCCGCTATGTCTTGGGCCAATGCACCTTACAACACAGCACAAACGGGTGGTGAACGTCATACAAGTGAACGATCATCTCTCGTGTACAAACAGAATTGCTTTCATCGCTGAAGACTACAGAAAACCATTACATCTTCTCAGTGATCCACCGACGCTACCAGTCATGCGGAGCACGTCGACGCTGTGGCGTGAGTGGGCTTAGAGCTGTGCGTGCCCACAGACCCATTTCTAATAACCGGTACGTGACAGTTCGTGTTTACACGTCTAGGCTCCCAAGCCGTTTTATATGTGCTGTGATTGCTGTAGGATCTGTCACCGTTGTCCTTAAAATACGACGATCCTGGAGGGGTTCTGTGCTGAGTGGACGCCAAGAACCTCATCTACCAGTGTGAGAATTTTCCCATGTTATACCAGCATTCATACGTAATTGACGTAGTACGTTCAACCTGTGTGGCAGTTCTCCGAAAGGACCACCCCGTACCTCGGAAGACCTCAGTTTGACCCTAATGAAACTTGCAAACGTGGCTGTACAAAGCATTATAGTGCCTCCTTGGCATGGTTTCCTGTTTGCTTCACGCGTTAGCACCACACTGAGATTCCTGGTTGCGAGCATTTCCCATGGAAGGGTAGGCACAAATTGTGATCTGTTAGCTATGGTTCTACGCTGTCTGTTGGAGGGACGAAATTAAAACCGTAATCAGTACATTTACTATGCCCCAGGTGGCATTTGCTGTCGTCGGATCAAGATGGACGTTGTCCTTCCTTTTATATTATTGTGGTGTTCTCTACGATTTATGCTCTACGTTCCTTCAATAAAGGGATTTGCAAACTATCAGATATCATGCTTACCTCTGATAGATGATTATTTCACTTCGTCAAAGAATAATTTTTCAGCAAAATAATGATATGTGCTACACGGTAACAAGTATCAGCAAATATCAGATGCTGCCCGCGGTGGCCGAGCGGTTCCAGGGGTTCATTCCGGAACCGCGCGACAGCTACGGTCGCAGGTTCGAATCCAACCTCGGGCATGGATGTGTGTGATGTCCTTAGGTTAGTTAGGTTTAAGTAGCTCTACGTTCTAGGGGACTGATGACCTCAAATGTTAAGCCCCATAGTGCTCGGAGCCATTTGAAGTAGCTCTGTATTTTTTGGATCATCTTGTTAGTTCACGAAGTAATAATTTCACCAAGATATCCTGGTCGATAGCGGGACGCCTTGGCCCTAACTCTATATTTTAGGCATCGGCTTGTCAGTTCACAGTGGGACTGGCCAGCCAAGACTTCCTAGAAGATAGTCAGATTCACTACATGTAGCATATCTCCTGTATAGAGCAGTCCTTACTGGGTTGTACTGAGTTACCTTTCAAGTTGTCTACCAACTTTACTGAAAGTTGTGCTTAATAATTATAACTCTCGCTTCCGTAGCTGAATTTTCAGCGCGACTGACGGCTGTGAAGAGCACAAAAAAAGGTTCAAATGGCTCTGAGAACTAAGGGACTTAACATATGAGGTCATCAGTTCCCTATAACTTAGAACTATTTAAACTTAACTACCCCAAGGACATCACACACATCGATGCCCGAGGCAGGATTCGAACCTGCGACCGTAGCGGTTGCGCGGTTCCAGACTGAAGCGCCTAGAACTGCTCGGCCACAGCGGCCGGCTTGAAGAGTACCAAGTTCGAATCTCTGCACTGTTAGTTATCTTTCCGTGGTGGGAAGAGTGGTACGGACTGCACTCAGCCTCGTGAGGCCAACTGAGGAGTTACTCGATCGTTTGCTAGCGGTTCCAAGGTCAAGAAATACGGCAACGATCAAGAGACCCGTGTGCTGTCCACATTCCCCATCAAACTACATCCAATGACGCAATTGTCAGTGGATGGCATGGCGGCCGGTCGGGCCAGGTTGGCCCGTCTAGGCCCAGAGCGAGGGACTTTACATTACCGTAACTTACCAGTTGTTCATAATCTATATTTACATCCATGGACATAATTTTATATATGTTGTGTGTTGTGCCTGCATAGTTGCTATTACGTGAAGATTTCGGAAAGTAATGCAATACTTTTTTCTGAAAATGGGTTGATTATATTCAGGATTGCAACACACCATCTTATTTATCACTATTTTGGTTACAAAACCTTGTTTTTCAGTCTCCGTTCAATGCGATGGGCTTACGCCAACTTACTGGCAACGCCTGTGTGCTCACATGCTACCACTCTACTGGTAGACGTCGAATTTAACGTCTTGATGCATCAATAATCTACGTATCATTCACGTACTGCTCTCCATGGAGTGCGGAAGGCCAAACAGATGGAAGTCGGAAGGTGTAAGATCCGAGCTGTAGAGTGGATGAGGAAGAGCAGTTGACTGAAGTTTGTATGCTCTTCCTGGGTGCGCAGACTTCTGTGAGGCCTTGGGCTGTGATGGGGAAAGAAAAGTTCGATTTCATTTTTGTGTTGATCTCGAGTTAGAGGGCCCGAACGTTCCAACATTGCAGGAATCACCGCCTATGTGACCAGACAGCACGCAGGAGACCGGACCGTTCAGCGCGACGTTGTTCCGATGATGAGAGTCGCCTCGCCCAACGACTCGCCGTGCTTTTGTTCACCGCCAGGCTCATGTACAGACTGCGCAAGCTCCTAACAATTTTTCCGATGTTTTGGTTTTCCTCCAAATAAAACTCAACGACGCTCTCTGCTTGGAACACACCCACGTTACAGATTTTTTATGGCTACGCAGAGAGCCGCCCACATATCGGAATTTCATGAAACGGTCTAAGGTGAAACGGGAATATTGTACTTCGTACCAAGACAAAGTTTTTCAGTCAGATTTGACCGAGAAAAGAAAATTTGCAGCATTACTTGTTGAACGACTCTCGCTCTTTAAGCTAAAACACCATTTGAGCTGCTGGTACAAAATTAATCTCCACTACTGGTCCCATTCACTGACCTATTCCAGGTTGCGGAGGAATTTGGTACAAATGAAAAAAGTTTCATTAGGATGTGATTTTATGGTAAATATAATGATGTAATAATAACGAGTACTAATGAAACACTGAGATAGTAGCCTGCATTATACATACTCAGTCAAGTAGCGTTTCTATGCACAAAGGGATCATTCAGTCGTCACTGTCAGAATGGCGGTCCTAGTACAAGGGTGTTCAAGCTCAAGTACTGGATATTCCCAACCGTCTGAAAAGTGCTGTCTGACCTCCGTATATCGCTTCTACATTTTAACTGCGCAGATATCCTTTTGCGAACGGCATTACAGTCGAACCAGTTTCCTTTACATCACGTGTCTAACAGCTCCCCTGTGGGGGTCCAGACGGTAGTTCCCTGGAAAGGACGCCGAAGGAAGGGACAAACGCAATACCAGCAACGGCACCAGATGCGGCGACGGATGTCGCTGCAGATGAATTCTGAAATTTTAATATCGTAAGCGGCGCTTTGGGCGGGTGACGCGATGTTCATCTCCTGGTCCGCGGGTTCCGGCGTCAAGAGACGTCTGGGAGAAGTCGCTCCCTACGTCTCCCCCCCCTCCCACCCTACAACAAGACCGCACGCCTCTGGCCCCGCAGCCAAGATTTTTAATACAGGTAAATGCGCGCTCCCGCCCCGCGCGCAGCAACAGACACAAGGAATTTTAAAGGGGGGCGCCTTACCCAGGCGCGGCTGGGCTCGTGGCGTCTCTTGCCGCGCTCCGCCGCCCATCGCGCATTGTTCGCGTCGCCCCCCATTGTTCTCGGGCGTGCTTTGTTTCTGCAACCTGCAGCCTCTCCGCCGGTGCCACCGACCTGGCCTCCCGCCGGTCCTATTAACGAGTCCCGACCGGCGACGGCTGAGCTGATGCCGATGCTGGCTGGCGCTTCACTCTTCGCAGCCTTCGGAAAGCGGTAAAAAGAATGCGGGGCAATTGCAAGACTCTCTAAGTTACACCGTAAACTACCAGAAGAATTTACCACTATCACTATAATGTGTTTTAACTTGAGACAAATAACTGTCTCCTGGCCGCTGTGGCCGAGCGGTTCTAGGCGCTTCAGTCCAGAACCGCGCTGCTGCTGCGGTCAGTCACCTAGAACTTAGAACTACTTAAACCTAACTAACCTAAGGACATCACACACATCAATGCCCGAGGCAGGATTCGAACCTGCGACCGTAGCAGTCGCACGGTTCCGGACTGCGCACCTAGAACCACGAGACCACCACGGCTGGCTCACGTTAGAATTTTTTTTTATGTTCAATTTTGATTGTACAGTATAATATAGTTAACTGTTTCAATGTCTGGTTGAAAATTACATTTAGCGTGATCCACGAACAACGAGGTGGATATAATGGTTTTCTATTATCATCGAGACGCTTGATTCCGATGAGTCCCCTTACCACTCACCATTTGGGTACTTGTTATTGGAAATGACCCTTGACCCTCCTTATTGAGTATCTTTATTTCGGTGAGTCCCATTGGGTCACACCAGTTGGGTGCTTGAGTTCAGTGAGTATCCAAGACAGGTGCGCCTATCAATCTCACTTTATGGATGTTTTCCCTCGTTACAGTGGTTGTGGTCTGTATTCCGCCATTTGCCACGTAGCTGCCACTGCGAGGGTTACGGAGATTGGATGGAAGCACACACTGAAATCAGTGACCGGAACGGCAGGGTTCCAGGGCGGCGACTGAAATCAATCATTTCTATAGTCTGGGGACACATCACTGTCAACCGGGTAGGGAACAGGAAACTACGTAGCTTAGCTTAGCTTATTTTCCAGAAGCTTACTGCTACACTCAAGTAACGAATGAAAAGCAGTATCAACCAATCGAAGACAGAAGTCAACATTTATACTGAAGAGAAAAAGAAACTGATATACCTGCCATGTAGGGCCTCCGCGAGGATGCAGAAGTGCCGCAACACGACGTGGCATGGACTCGATTAATGTCTGAAGTAGTGCTGGAAGGAACTGACACCACGAATCCTGCAAGGCTCTCCATAAATCCATAAGAGTATGAGGTTGGGGAGACCTCTCCTGAACAGCACGTTGCTAGGCATCTCTGAGATGCTCATTAATGTTAATGTTTGGGCGGTTGGGTGGCCAGCGTATGTGTGTAAACTAAGAAGACTGTTCCTGAAGCCACTCTGTAGCAATTCTGGACGTGTGGGGTGTTGCATTGTTCTGCTGGAATTGTCCAAGTCTGTCGGAGTGCACAATGGACGTGAATGGATGAAGGTAACGTCTCACCTGTCACAGTCGTGTCTAGACGTATCAGGCGTCCCGTATCACCTAAACTGCACACACCCCACACCATTACAGAGTCTCCACCAGCTTGAACAGTCCCGTGCTGACACTCATGGTCCTTGGGTTTATGAGGCTCTCTCCATGCCTGTACAAGTTCTATCAGCTTGATTCAATCTGAATTGAGACTTGTCCGACCAGGCAACATGTTTGCAGTCATCAGCAGTCGAATGTTGGTGTTTCCGAGTCCATGCTAGGTGTAAAGTTTTGTGCCGTGCAGTCATCAATGGTACACGAGAGAACCTATGGCCCCAAAAGCCCATATCGATGATGTTTCGTTGAATGGCTAACACTCTGACACTTGTTAATAGCCCAGCATTGGAATCTGCGTCAGTTTGCAGGAGGGTTGCAATTCTATCACGTTGAACGATTCTCTTCACTCGTTGTTGGTCTCGTTCCTTCAGGGTCTTAGCCGCCCCTAGCCATGTCGGAGATTTATATTTTACCGGATTCCCCATCGGTTGTGCACCGACTGTAACACCACCTTCAAGAGCTCTTACATCTAGATAACCTGCCATTCCAATTGCAGTAACCGATCTAACAATTGCGTCAGACGCTTGTTGTCTTATATAGGTGATGCCGACTGCAGCGCCGTATTCTGCGGTTTACATTTCTCTGTATTTGAATATGCGCGCCTACACCAGCTTCTTTAGCGCTTCAGTGTATGTCGTAAACGACTCGGTCCTTAACTGAGAAAACAGACAGACCTCGAATTTGTCGATTACAGCACCATCTTTTACCAATGGAAAGTAATGCTTTGGTAAAGCGTACTCATTTTTTGGAGTAGAATCCCAAAACCTAATAAAAATAAGAGTTTACCACAGACCCATGCCACGCAGGAGGTGTGTTTAACAGGTGGCCAGATGTAGCACAGACAGATGTCCCCTTTACTAATATTAACATTTGGCATGGAACTTTTTTTTCGTACAATGCGTCGTTTTCGAGATCTTTTGTTGTCTCACCTTAAGACAAACACAACTGTGTGCTGCATTGTTTACACAGTAACTTTCTTTCCTTTACCAAAACTACATTTCAGAGTGCCAGTATTCCGTACATCCTCAATTGTTTGTTGAATATATTCCAGTCTCTATCATCTTGTAGAGCTTTTGAATTTTACAGCTCCCTCTAGTATAGTGGTTCGCAGCCTTTCTAAGGCCATTCCAACAGACTGCAAGACTTTACTATCTAGTATTAGTTGAGAACAGTATTGGTAGCTATTTTAGTTTTTTTAATATTTATCAACTACGCGTTTCACCTTATTTAGGCATCTTCAGGCTGATATTAATTTGGTATTTCTAAGGACGACCTATCAGGCAGAGTAGCTAAAGTGCATCGTCAAGTACATCAGACCAACATCGCCTTCGTTAACCTCAATAAATACTTTCTAGATGGACATTCACAGGAACGAGTGAAAGTGAACGCATTATGCAGATCTGGGAGTCACTCACGTGACTTTTTAACCGTGTAACGTATAACATAATGTACCAGTAGTAACGTACTGCAGATCCACTGTCCATTTTAGAATATATGTTGTGCTAATTATTTAGTTGGTTTTCCCCTTCAGACGTTTATTTCTTCATCATACTATATTTATTTCGGCAGCACTAGAGATTGGAGCAATGTCAGTGCGCAATATGTGAAAGAAGAAAAAAGCAACAGCGTGGAGATGAATTTTGAAGCAGTTCGCAGACACTAAATTTATTAAGTATTAAACCGTTTTTGGAGGAAATTCTGATAATCAGAAGGCTATAGTAAATATGTACACGAGAAACTATACAAGTAGACTGAAGTGTGGGACTGAACATATTAGATACAGCTTCGGTCAAGTCTGTCATGATTAACATTCTAATTAACCTTTTTCTGTAGGATAGTGTTATTTAGCGTTATAAGTATTTCCTCTCTCTGTGTCCGTCTCTCCCTCCCTCTCTCTCTCTCTCTCTCTCTCTCTCTCTCTCTCTCTCCCTCTCTCTCTCTCTCTCTCTCTTTCTCTCTATCTATCTATCTATATCTCTCTCTCTATCTATTCCACCCCTCACCAATCCTGCCCCCCCCCCCCCCACACACACAAGTATTTATCTATAAAAAAGTTATGGGTGTAACTAGTAGTATTTTGTAGTAATTTACGAGGTTTTCAAAAGTATCCCAACGCCGATCTCTTTTTACCAACGTTGTCTCCATTGATCATAATTCTCCATCGATTATAATTCTCCAGTGACCATCATTGTCTAGACTGTCCGTAATTCTCAGTTGACCACAGCTCCTCGTTGTCGTTATTTCTCCATTGACCATCATTCAACATTGGCCATAATTACTCCGTGACCATGATTCACCATTGACAATCGTACTCTCAATCAACTATCTCTCTCGTTATTCACAATCATTTTCTCCAAAAACATAATTCTCCATTGACCAGCGTTCTTCATTGACCATATCCTCCATTTGACAAGTTTTGCGTTCTGAAGAAGTTGCTAAAGATTCCAAGATTTGTCCACGAATTGCTTTCAGCAATCATAAAATGTTCCCATTGTTTACTTTGATAATTCTCAGTGAAACTTTGGGTGCAATTTGGACCAGCAATAATGGCAATGTGTGGTATTTTTTAAAACCAATTTATTATTTATTTACATGAAATTAGTGGGTGGTACAATGATTCAACTGCTGTCATCTACAACGCTTTAATTTATTTAAGTAGTGACAATGAGCGACATATGACTATTTTAATAAGTTATTCAGACAATTTACATGTAGAAATATTAAATTCCAAAATTCATGTACTACATAATATAGACAATATTCATACGAAGTTATTCAATTTCACCATTCATTGCCTGCAACCCATGTTTCCTGTTCGAAATCTTACAATTTCATTTTGCGTAGAATTTGAAATTTAGAGATATGTAATTATACTTGCGTGAAACCTATACGTGTTTCTTTGTACTTCAGTCTCGCATCACCATCTTTGTTGGAGATGATTCATCTTAATCGTTGTCTCTGACTGCGGTGTGTGTAAATACACTCCTGGAAATGGAAAAAGGAACACATTGACACCGGTGTGTCAGACCCACCATACTTGCTCCGGACACTGCGAGAGGGCTGTACAAGCAATGATCACACGCACGGCACAGCGGACACACCAGGAACCGCGGTGTTGGCCGTCGAATGGCGCTAGCTGCGCTGCATTTGTGCACCGCCGCCGTCAGTGTCAGCCAGTTTGCCGTGGCACACGGAGCTCCATCGCAGTCTTTAACACTGGTAGCATGCCGCGACAGCGTGGACCTGAACTGTATGTGCAGTTGACGGACTTTGAGCGAGGGCGTATAGTGGGCATGCGGGAGGCCGGGTGGACGTACCGCCGAATTGCTCAACACGTGGGGCGTGAGGTTTCCACACTACATCGATGTTATCGCCAGTGGTCGGCGGAAAGTGCACATGCCCGTCGACCTGGGACCGGACCGCAGCGACGCACGGATGCACGCCAAGACCATAGGATCCTACGCAGTGCCGTAGGGGACCGCGCCGCCACTTCCCAGCAAATTAGGGACACTGTTGCTCCTGGGGTATCGGCGAGGACCATTCGCGACCGTCTCCATGAAGCTGGGCTACGGTCCCGCACACCGTTAGGCCGTCTTCCGCTCACGTCCCAACATCGTGCAGCCCGCCTCCAGTGGTGTCGCGACAGGTGTGAATGGAGGGACGAATGGAGACGTGTCGTCTTCAGCGATGAGAGTCGCTTCTGCGTTGGTGCCAATGATGGTCGTATGCGTGTTTGGCGCCGTGCAGGTGAGCGCCACAATCAGGTCTGCATACGACCGAGGCACACAGGGCCAACACCCGGCATCATGGTGTGGGGAGCGATCTCCTACACTGGCCGTACACCTCTGGTGATCGTCGAGGGGACACTGAATAGTGCACAGTAAATCCAAACCGTCATTGAACCCATCGTTCTACCATTCATACACCTGCAAGGGAACTTGCTGTTCCAACAGGACAATGCACGTCCGCATGTATCCCGTGCCACCCAACGTGCTCTAGAAGGTGTAAGTCAACTACCCTGGCCAGCAAGATCTCCGGATCTGTCCCCCATTGAGCATGTTTGGGACTGGATGAAGCGTCGTCTCACGCGGTCTGCACGTCCAGCACGAACGCTGGTCCAACTGAGGCGCCAGGTGGAAATGGCATGGCAAGCCGTTCCACAGGACTACATCCAGCATCTCTACGATCGTCTCCATGGGAGAATAGCAGCCTGCATTGCTGCGAAAGGTGGGGATATACACTGTACTAGTGCCGACATTGTGCATGCTCTGTTGCCTGTGTCTACGTGCCTATGGTTCTGTCAGTGTGATCATGTGATGTATCTGACCCCAGGAATGTGTCAATAAAGTTTCCGCTTCCTGGGACAATGAATTCACGGTGTTCTTATTTCAATTTCCAGGAGTGTATACAAGATGTTCTCATGGTGTATTACGAATGGTATGCAGATTATCTCCTACATCACATAAAATCATCAAAACACCTTCTTCCTACCATCATTCCTAATGCGATCTTTCCTCAGCTTTTTTGCCTTTTGGCTTTCAGTGCGAATGTGTCTTTTTACATAATGTAATTTATTTCCTTTATGTGTTATTTAATAGCTGATTGCAGGAAATACATTCTATATACGTTTCCGCGAGCCTTGGGGCCATAGTTCCGACAGTTATAACTCGCAACCTATGTCGGATATTGGTATTGTAGGACTGAATCATTTGCAATGAAAGCCACAGTAGACGATAAACAACGTTAGCAGTAGTTTTCTTGTCACACTTTATCCTGAACCGCCCAAAATTGGTAGTGAAGGACGGTATATGATGACAGCACACAGCATCAGATCGAAAACACTTTATGCACTCAGATATCGTTCTAACACTAGAACTATTTAATTTGAGGATGTTACACTTAAAGAATGCCTGAATAATTATATCCCGAATGCGTATTTGTTTTTGTTGTTTTCGTAGTATATTTACCAGGTTAGCCTAATTTTGATCTTTTAGGCGTTACTCTGAATAGTACCTGTTTTTTGTAATTATGAAGATAGCTGCGTTTGGAGATGGAAATAGCATTAAGGCACTTAATTTGAGAGTGATCGGCAGTGTTTTAGATCTTGCACGGAAAATCAACTCGTAGCTTAGAACGTTATTTATGACTGTTTAGGCTTGGAAAGAGCATTTCGTTTCTTACTATAGAGTTCACAATCATGTTTTAGGCAACATTATGGCGGAAATGTATGTGTATGGAAAATAAGATTGTGATACTAGAATTAAACGTTGCACGTTGTTCCATTGATGACGTATTTTTACAGAAATTTTCGGACTTCTAGACAATATTGTGTTCCTCGACAAATTCCACAGATGTCGGAAATAATTAATTTGAGCGTATGTTTTGTTTTAAAGCTAGCACTGTACGCACATCGAAATACGAATGCCGCAACCCGTTGGTGGTGACGAGAAACACGAGCTTATGGCAGCAGTTGACTTAAGTTCACGTTTTTGAAGTTTTGTAGAATGGTATTTAAAGTAACAATTACTTTCGACAACTACATGTTACTAAATCGTTAGTTACACTGCTTACGCAAACGGTGATTCTCAACTATTTATGGAGTGTTTATTTTAAACTCGTTCTCGTATTCCGTAATAAGTTTACCTGCCTGTTCAGCAGGTCACATGTGTTTAGGCATGTAAATAGCATTGAGCTACTTATGTTATAGTTCCAATCATGTCTTTGACACCTATTTGACGCACACATTGCATTTTTCAGCGTAGTTGACTATTTTTGCAGATACGTTAGACGTGTAAAGAACCTTATGATATTTTGCAAGCATCACATATACGCAAATTAATTAATTTGAAGGGGCTACTATAATATTTAAATAACTTTGATATGAGAAGAGATTTAGACGTGTTAATAAAATTGTGTATTCTGTTCGATAAATACACCTAAAACGGTAGAGTTCACACGTGTTTTGCAATGCGGCCTGCATGTAATATTACGATGACTGTTTATGAGACCTATTGGAACAAACAAAAGTACTTAGCTAGTCAGCAATTTTGCAATCTCCAAGCATATTATACATCGCAGACTTCATAAAATAGCACCCGTGCTATTCTCAGATATGCTCTGGCTTGCAAATGCCTAGTCAGAGAGTTCATCCTTGTCACTGCCTGTTGATGCTTTACGTAAATCATCGGGTAAACACATGTCAAAAAACCCTGGGCATTAAGATAAATTTGAGCGAGTTCGCGCGTTCCCATTTTGTGTGTGTGTGTGAGTGTGTGTGTGTGTATGTGCAAGCTGAATATCGCCAAATCAAACAATTAAAATGAAGTAGCTTACATCACTTTTGAAAATACTGTAGCATTAGCAACTATTTTGTCACCATAGTTGTAGTTCAGTCGGCTCTGGACAGCTGTTTTGTAACTGGGTGCTTCATTTTGATACCACGCTGTGAATAGCTGGAAGGGGAAGCGGAGGCAAAAAGACATGGGATGATTTGCTTAATCACCAACCTCGACCACCTGACGTCACAAACGTAAACAACGTGTGCTAGAATGCCCATAGCCAATTCTACTGTCGTCAAATCGAAATTTAACGGACTCTAAGTACTCATGTTGATGAGTTCAGACGTTTTGTTATTGAGTCCGCTAGCACTTTTTTGTACCATTCAGATGCAGTGTCTAAATAATCTTGCGGTTGGTTTCAATCTTCTAATGACTTTACTAGGCAGTAGATAAATTACATTATCATCTGTAAACAATCTAAGAAGAGAGTTGCTCAGAGTGTTCACTAAATTGTTTACATGGATTAAGAATATCAAGGGCCTTTAACTCTTTCTCAAGAACGTTATACATCACATCTGTTTTATTCGTTCGCTCCTTGTTATTTACGATGAACTGCCTGACAGGTAATTACGAACACAGTAGCACAACTGAGATGACAGATTAATTAGAATTCATTGTGAGAAACGGTGTCAAAAAGCTGTTGGAAATCGAGAAATATGGAATCATTCTGAGATCACTTGTTGATAGCACTAACTACTTCGTGTGAATAAAGAGGTAGCTGTGTTTCATGAGAATGGTATTTTCTGAATCCGTGTTGGCTGTGTGTCAATAGATCGTTTGCTTCCAGGTTATTCATAACGTTGGAACACGGTATCTATTCCAAATACCTGTAATTCAGTGGATTCACCCTATGTCCTTTCTTGGTTACTGGTCTAACCTGAGCAGCTATCCTGTCTTAATGTGTGGATCTTTTGTTGAGCGAGCAGTTGTATTTGATTGCTAAATGTGGAGCTATTGCATCAACAACTCTGAGAGGATCAAAGCAGTACATAGACTTGAAGGGGATACTTGCTTTTATTAACTGACTTAAGCGGCTTCGCTACACCTAGTGCGTCTGCTTCTAAGTTACTAGTATTGGCAGTCGTACTAATTTGCTGAAGTAATTTTGCAAAACTGTGTTTAATAACTAAGCTTTAATGGTACTGTCATCTGTAACAGTGCTATTGCTATTTTGCAGTGAGTATGTTTTGTCGCTGGTGTAATTTACACACGATGAGTATCTCTCAGGATTTTCTGTCAGATTTCGAGAGAGTTTCACTGTGGAATCTGTTAAACACATCTCGCACTGACGTCCATATTAAGTTTCGAACTGAGTAAACCATCGACCATCGTGGGCATTTGGCGTTGTTTTACCTTTGGCATGCTTTTCTCGTTGCTTCAGCGACAGTGTTCTGATATATTTTGTGAGCCATAGGGGATCAGTTCCATCTTTTAGTAATGGTCAATCGAAACGTAATAACAATTTTAGAAAGAAGACCAAGGAACGCGGAACGGCATTATTTGAAACCGCGGCTCGGTTTTGGGGTGTTCCTCGATAACGGATGAAAATGTTTGAAAACGAGAAGTTCACAGTTCTAGATAAATGCCTAGAGAATATACCGTTAAAGAATGGTTCAGATGGCTCTGAGCACTATGGGACTTAACATCTGAGGTCATAAATCCCCTAGAACTTCGAATGACTTAAACCTAACTAACCTAAGGACAACACACCCATTCATGCCCGAGGCAGGATTCGAACCTGCGACCTTAGCGGTCGGAGACTGTAGCGCCTAAAACCGCTCGGCCACTTCGGCCGGCAAGAATGTTTACATATTATCACCAAAATTATATGGATGAATAGGTAGATTCCAAATGTTTGTAATAATTTCGTACTTCTGCTACTTTTCGATCTCATGCTTGAGAAACTGCAGGTATGAATGAAATGTAAAGTTATTTCGTAACAAAACTTTTTGCTGGTAGTAGGCCTAATACCCATTTGACACTTGCATTTTGTGAGATATATTCTGTCGACTTGTTTATGAATATGAGATAGAGAAAAATGTCCATTTGTGCCAGAACAGTGTCGCATATTTGGCGTATGTTGCAGCTGCCGCAATATTAGAAAGGCCTGCTTCGTTTTATCGAGCAGACAGTGACATAATAGACGTAATCAAATCGAGAAACCACACGAGTTTTAGGTACTGTTCGTGTTAAAAGCTTTTTCAGTATCACACAACGACATTTTGATTTGTCATGTAACAAAAATGTTTGACGAGCTTTGATGAGGTAATAGATTCCTTCGCAGAAAGAAAAATCACGCCGTGTAAATCTGTAGCAAGATAATACAGAGAAAAATGCTGGGTCCTAAGGACTGAAGAAATGTGTACTCGCTTGCTTGTCTCTTTTCTTTACTGCCTCTATGTTTCCTACATTTAAATTTATGTCACACAGAAGAGAAAATCATTAACTAATAGGCAATAGAGCACGAAAATTTTCTGAAGAGTTCTTATTCTAGCGGTCAAAATAATCCCACTCAGTATTAATTGTGAGTTGTTTTTAAGGGGGGGTAGCATCTCAAACTGGCCAACTGGGAGCAGGAGAGGCACCACAGGACATTTAGCTTCTACTGTCCTTAATATATGTTTGATGGTTTCCATTAAAAAATGTACACGTTTGTATTCCACAGAGGTAAATACAGTGACTTGCAATACAAGAATGCTGTGTGAAGAGGAGTGGCACTGCGTTTTGACACACTTAAGGCCACATAAGATGCCTAACATTTCCTCGAACATATATGTTTTATGCATCAAATTCTACAGAAATATGTACGCAACAAAATGAACATACTTTTGAAAAAATTTTTTTTCAATGTTGACGACCTATCTCAAACACTCAAGGGGGAGGGGGGGCGCCACTATCAAGTTCTAGTCCCAGTTCGAAAATATCGTAGATCCGGGCGTGGGTGCAAGTTGCAGTCAGTTTCTTTGCTTGCATGTTCTTTAAGTTAATTTGTAATTTAGTACTGAATCCACATTGCATGGAGATATATGCCGAATGCAGCAATTCGTGGCAAACAATGTTGTGATTTGGCGAGCATATACAATTCCATCTTAAAGAGACAGGTAATGTTATTGTAAATGGGATTGACACAGGTTACTGGCAGGGATAAGCAGAGGATAATCCCGGTGTTAATGAAGCTTTGCACAGTGAAAATTCGAGACTATAGGTCAGAATTTGTAGGAGAACAATGAAATTTATGTCAGAAAAATACCAAATAAACACAGATACAACGTCGTTTACATAAAATGACAATTGCGTCATGCACAATTAAGACACCTGGTCAGTTCAATCAATCCCTTCTCGCCTTGGCTGTAAGTTAGCTTAGACTGAATTTACCGATGCCTAAAAAATGTACTAATAACAACACAGGGCAATAGGGTGACTTCCAACTTCCTTAACTGTGAACACAATCTGCATATGAAGTGTACTAGGCGGATTCGACTACTACATGTGGTCCTGGTGAAGTGGTACACGTGCAGCGTTGTTCCACTGGGCCCTGTGACACAGACCTTGCGCGCACATTTCTCATCTGGCTGCAGAGCGGCACGTTGCGTCAACAGCGGAGAACGCGCCTCAGACACAGCCGCATCCATCATCTGAATATGACGTTTCGGTACTCGGCTGCTTTTATCCTAAAGCGTATCTCTCCGCTCGTACGATAAAAGCAGCGCCGGGAGAAGATGTCGAGCGACCGAGAGATTGCGTAATCCCGGGGAAATGAGTGCTTGCTCCCGCCCCCTCTGTCCTTATCTCGCGAGGCACGGGAAACAACGGACAGTCCAATTTTAAAGAGAGTTCGCTCAGATAGAAGTAGCACCGTTTTATTCCTTCGTATAACAATAAAATTGTGTATTTTATTCGGCTATTTTAGGGCACTACATCTATTCTACGTTTCTATGTCAGTAGTGCATCAGTATTGAATTCTTTTCTGTTGCCGACGAGATACAAAGCAAACAAGGTAGAGCTATGTTAGACTATTGGTTCTTTTACTCAATACAAAAATGGACAACGTAGGAAGAGAACAGCAAATAACGCTCCGCTACATTAATCCAGCAAAACAGTTGCTTCCCAGCATGTAACAGTTTGAATACGTTTATATATTACAAAAACGAACTCGAAACTCTGAAGGAATATTTAAGAATATCAGTTTAAAAACTTGTGATCAGTATTTAATAATTAGAGAATTGAAGCTGGTATGAATTATGTTATTAGGTAGCGTACTTATTTCTATGGGAAATATTTGGTATTTTTTCCAATGGATAATACTGTCCCAAACAGAAGTTTAAACCACATCTTCCAATTAAAAAATTAAAAAATGATCTTCTTCCGGTCCATCTGTGGCACGAATCAGCAAACCAATGTTCAACAGTATTAGTTGAAAACAGTCTTGGTTGAAATTTTAGTTTTTTTTAATTTATCAACTACGTGGTTCCCCTTACTTAGGCATCTTCAGGCTGATCTTAATTTGGTATTTCTCAGGACGATCCTTTAGGCAGTGTAGCTAAACGGCATCGTCGAGTACATCAGGCCAACATCGCCTTCGTTAACCGTAGTAAATACTTTCATGATGGACGTGAGTGACTCAAAGACCTGCATAACGCGTACACGTTCAAAGAAGCAATTAATAGAATAAGTTTGGGCTCAAGTAGTTAATTTCTGGTTGAAGATGGAACTTCCTACAGAAAGAACTCCTTACTAACCTTGTCCACAGTGAAACATTATTTTCTTTTTGTCCAGTTTTTCCTCATTTAATTGATGATGTATAATGTATACTAAGACAAAATAGTTTCGTTTGTAATGTAACGAAACTATGTTTTGGAGAACAATGTTTTTACAAAGAACATATTTGATACGTAGACATTTAAAGATACTGTAGCGGTAGTGAATGTAAGTCCACCGAAAAAGTTGAAGGTATAGTAGAGTTTTGTCATGTTCTTACTAACTTGTCCCTAATTCCCGGAAACGCAATCTAATAGAATGTAAGCTGTGTAATCCTTAAATGATAGCCACGTAAGAGTACAGGTTTCTTTTGTTACTTGCCTTTCAATTAAGAGCAAGAACTCCCCGAGTATCCGATCATTCTCTTGTCGTAGGCAATACTTCATAGAGAAAATACCGCGGGTCTGATCGGTTGCTGTAAGTGGACATAACGCCTGCCAGCGTACTCATTGGCCTCATATAACGCAAATGATTCTGAAAAAATCTGATGGGCTACAATAAAGCAGTATGTTAATAATAATCATAGAAACTTCTATACGCTCCACTGCAGCGTGATATTTAACCACAAACTGGACATTCTCAGTGTGGTTTCCCCTCATGTCGCGACTGTCATAATATACTGAGTCCCAATATTTGCAAATAGTTAAATTAATGTCGCACTGCTGAAAATCTTTACAGTAATTCATTGTGAGACAAGAGGTTTCAGCAACGCCACACCAGCATGGGAACTTGTTGCAGAGATGCATTGCCGTCCGCGGTGGTTAATAACGTCTTAACAACTATGTCGCATTTTTTGTAGTGCCTAAGGGAACCATCATAACTTGTGCTGACTTCAGAGGAATTATTGTCTTTGTATAAAAGTGTCATCCCTGTTTTTTTCACAGCGTATTACTTTCATTTACCTACTGAACGTAATGTAGCAGTTATTGCCATCTGTGGTCCATGTTTCATCGAGTTACGTTGCTGGGCACTGAAAAATCTCGTAGCAGCTACTTTCGTCGCTAAGTTTTGCATATCAAATACAGAGTGGTCAGATACTGTCTCAAAAGCTTGTAACGTTGTTGCCGGGTAATTTTCAAGGCCGTTGAGAGCAAATTCAAGCGGCCCGCCAAACGCAATCACTGTCAGTATTCTCCTAATGTTGCTGGTAGTGCTTGTGACGGTCCAGCCTTTGGTTTGGGTTCCATCCTTACTACTAAGTTTCCTGTCACTCACTTGCTCGGTTTTAGAGAAGCATACGAAGAACAAGTTTGACAGGCCGTCTCAATTTGAGCCCGAAGCGACCTGATTGGCTAACTTCGATGCTAATTAACTCGGAGAGTGGTGTTGGGTGCTTAATCATCCAAGTACTAGACAGCAAGAAATTTAATTTTTCATCAAACAGAAAATAAATATGTCATCAAGTGACAATAAACACTGGAATGAATGTAGGGACCTGATCAAAGTCTGAGTCGATGGCATGCTTCCAAAAGGCCATTTCTGAATTCTGTGACTGCCTGCTCCCGGTCGCATTTCTGTCTGCTTTTTCGCTATTGACTGATTTTCCCACATTGCTCACTGACGAACCGAATGATTATCTGACTGGCTAGATCCTTGCAGCGCCTGCGTGTCACTGTTGCCCATAGCCTTTCCAACATACTGTCTTGCAAGGTGCTGAAATTTCCATCATAGCTCTGTCACAGATATGCTTAGTTTGCCATCCTACCGAATAAACAATTGACTCTTCCTGATCGCGTCTCCCAGTCTTTGTATTATCTTACTTCAGCTTATGTGTAACCGTGAACTGCCACCTTGTTCTCACGCTGTTCCTTCTTCTAGCAGCAGATTGTGAATAAACATGTATTGGTTCAAGTGTTTGTCTCCATTACTGAGTTGTCAACAAAACAGTCATTCATCAGCAAATATGTCTGTTTATGATAGGAATGCCTGTGTTTCACACAAGTGTCTCCAAGTGCTTGTAACTTGGTAGATCGCCCTTGCTTTACTTAGGGCAATCTTTCCCATGTGAGGCAACCAATCCAGTCAAGCCATACCAAACTGACAATCTATAAAGTCTGCTCACTTTCTTCTCTGTTGTGTTCTTCTGAACATTTGTTTCCTGTTCTCTTTTCTATATGCTTTTGCTACATGTATGTTTTTTATCACGCTTCTGAGCTCCTCAGTTACTTATGTTACCTTGTGTGGCTCCCACTTAATTAACAACTTCTTCTAATGCAATGACCCAATTTGTCTTGCGTCTGCTATCTCAAAGATTTGCCTTATGAGCTTGATCATGTCTTCTACATCTACATCTACATATATACTCCGCAAGCCACTCAACGGTGTGTGGCGGAGGGCACTTTACATGCCACTGTCATACCTCCCTTTCCTGTTCCAGTCGCCTATGGTTCGCAGGAAGGACGACTGTCTGAAAGCCTCCGTGCGCGCTCTAATCTCTCTAATTTTACATTCGTAATCTCCTCGGGAGGTATAAGTAGGGGGAAGCTATGTATTCGATACCTCATTCAGAAACGCACCCTCTCTAAACACTGGACAGCAAACTTCATCGCTATGCAGAGCGCCTCTCTTGCAGAGTCCGCCACTTGAGTTTGCTAAACATCTCCGTAACGATACCACGGTTGCCAAATAACCCTGTGACGAAACGCGCCGCTCTTCTTTTGATCTTCTCTATCTCCTACGTCAACCCGATCTGGTACGGATCCCACACTGATGAGCAATACTCAAGTATAGGTCGAACGAGTGTTTTGTAAGCCACCTCCTTTTCTAAGGACTCTCCCAATGAATCTCAACGTGGTACCCGCCTTACCAACAATTTTAAATGATCATTACACTTCAAATCGTTCTGCACGCGTACTCCCAGTGTTTGTTCCGCTATCATATAATCATACAATAAAGGATTCTTCTTTCTATGTATTCGCAGTATATTACATTTGTTTACGTTAAGGGTCAGTTGCACTCCCTGCCTATTCGCTGCAGATCTTCCTGCATTTCGCTACAATTTTCTAATGCTGCAACTTCTCTGTATACTACAGCATGATCCGCGAAAAGCCGCAAGGAACTTCCGTCACTATCTACTAGGTCATTTATATATATTGTGAAACGCAATGGTCCCATAACACCCCCCTGTGGCACGCTAGAGGTTACTTTAACGTCTGTAGACGTCTCTCCATTCAGAACAACATGCTGTGTTCTGTTTGCTAAAAACTCTTCAATCCAGACACACAGCTGGTCTGATATTCCGTAGGCTCTTACTTTGTTTATCAGGAGCAGTACGGAACTGTATCGAACGCCTTCCGGAAGTCAAGGAAAATAGCATCTACGTGGGAGCCTGTATCTAATATTTTCTGGGTCTCGTGAACAAATAAAGCGAGTTGGGTCTCATGCGATCCCTGTTTCCGGAATCCATGTTGATTCCTACAGAGTATATTCTGGGTTTCCAAAAACGACATGATACTCGAGCAAAAATATGTTTTAAAATTCTACAACAGATCGACGACCCTTCTTGAAGACTGGGACTACCTGTGCTCTATTCCAATCATTTGGAACCTTCCGTTACTCTAGAGACTAGCAGTACACAGCTATTAGAAGGGGGACAAGTTCTTGCGTACTCTGTGTAGAATCGAATTGGTTTCCCGTCAGGTCCAGTGGACTTCCCTCTGCTGAGTTATTCCAGTTGTGTTTCTATTCCTGGGACACTTATTTCGATGTCAGCTATTTTTTCGTTTGTGCGACGATTTAGAGAAGGAACGGCAGTACGGTCTTCCTCTGTGAAACAACTTGGAAAAAAGGTGTTTAGTATTTCAGCTTTACGCGTGTCATCCTCCGTTTCAATGCCATCATCATCCGGGAGTGGCAGGATATGCTGTTTCGAGCCACTTACTGATTTAACGTAAGACCAGAACTTCCTAGTATCTTCTGTCAAGTCGGTACATAGAATTTTACTTTCGAATTCACTGAACGCTTAACGCATAGCCCTCCTTACGCTAACTTTGACATTGTTTAGCTTCTGTTTGTCTGAGAGGTTTTGGCTGCCTTTAAACTTGGAGTAAAGCTCTCTTTGCTTTCGCCGTAGTTTCCTAACTTTGTTGCTGTACCACGATGGGTTTTACCCGTTCCTCACAGTTTTACTCGGCACTTACCTGTCTAAAACGCATTTTACGATTGCCTTGAACTTTTTTCCATAAACACTCAACATTGTCAGTGTCGGAACAGAAATTTTCTTTTTGATCTGTTAGGTAGTCTGAAATCTGCCTTCTATTACTCTTGCTAAACAGATAAACCTACCTCCCTTTTTTGATATTCCTATTTACTTCCATATTCAGGGATGCTGCAACGGCCTTATGATCACTGATTCCCTGTTCTGCACTGATTCCCTATTCTGCACTTACAGAGTCGAAAAGTTCGGGTCTGTTTGTTATGAGTAGGTCCAAGATGTTATCTCCACGAGTCGGTTCTCTGTTTAATTGCTAGAGGTAATTTTCGGATAGTGCACTCAGTATAATGTCACTCGATGCTCTGTCCCTACCATCCGTCCTAAACGTCTGAGTGTCCCAGTCTATATGTGGTAAACTGAAATCTCCACCTAAGACTATAACATGCTCAGAAAATTTGTATGAAATGTGTTCAAAATTTTCTCTCAGTTGTTCTGCCACTAATGCTGCTGAGTCGGGAGGTCGGTAAAAGTAGCCAATTATTAACCTACCTCGGTTGTTGAGTGTCACCTCCACCCATAATAATTCACAGGAACTATCCACTTCTACTTCACTACAGGATGAACTACTACTAACAGCGACGAACAACGCCAACACCGGTTGAATGTAATCTGTCCATTCTAAACACCGTCTGTGCCTTTGTAAAAATTTCGGCAGAATTTATCTCTGGCTTCAGCCAGCTTTCTGTAACTATAACGACTTCAGCTTCGGTGTTTGTACCAGCGCTTGAAGTTCCGGTACTTTGCCAATGCAGCTTCGACAGTTTACAATTACAATACCGATTGCTGCTTGGTCCCTGCATGTCCTGACTTTGCCCCGCACCCTTTGAGGCTGTTGCCCTTTCTATACTTTCCCGAGGCTATCTAACCTAAAAAACCGTCCAGTCCACGCCACACAACCCCTGCTACCCGTGTAGCCGCTTGCTGCGTGTAGTAGACTCCTGACCTATCCAGCGGAACCCGAAACCCCACCAATGGCGCAAGTCGAGGAATCTGTAGCCCACACGGTCGCAGAACCATCTCAGCCTCTGATTCAGACCCTCCACTCGGCTCTGTACCAAATGTCCGCACTCAGTCCCGTAGACGGTGCTGCAGGTGGTGAACTCTGCTTTCATCCCGCTAGCGAGACTGGTAGTCTTCACCAAATCAGATAGCCGCCGGAAGCCAGAGAGGATTTCCTCCGATCCATAGCGACACACATCATTGGTGCCGACATGAGCGACCACCTGCAGATGGGTGCACCCTGTATCCTTCATAGCATCCGGAAGGACCCTTCCCACATCTGGAATTACTCCCCCTGGTTTGCACACGGAGTGCACATTGGTTTTCTTCGCCTCTCTTGCCGTCACATCCCTAAGGGGCCCCATTACGCGCCTGACGTTGGAGCTCCCAACTACTAGTAAGCCCACCCTGTGCGACCGCCCGGACCTTCAGACAGAGGCAACCTCTGGAACCGGACAAGCAGCTATGTCTGGCCGATGATTAGTATCAGCCTGAGACAGAGCCTGAAACTGGTTCGTCAGGCTAACTGGAGAGGCCTTCCATTCAGCCCTCCAGAATGTCTTTTGCCCTCTGCCACACCTTGAGACAACCTCCCACTCTACCATATGTGAGGGATCAGCCTCAATGTGGGCAGTATCCCGGGCAACCACAGTCGTAGTCCGATCGGAGGATGTGTGGGACGAGCTGGCCGTACCCGACTGTCCCCCATCCGGACCCCCACAGTGATGCCCATTGGCAACAGCCTCAAGCTGTGTGACCGAAGCCAACACTGCCTGAAGCTGGGAGCGAAGGGATGCTAACTCAGCCTGCATCCGAGCACAGCAGTTGCAGTCCCTATCCATGCTAAAAACTGTTGTGCAAAGAACGTCTGAACTAATCTACATAGAGCACAACCAAATCGACACAAAATTTAAACGGTTATTTACTAGATTTCCTAGTAAATGCAGTAATGCTGCTACTTGCGCACTGCTAACACACTGCTTCTTGTCGATATCTCTATAAAAAATTTCCTACATTTTTTTCTGAAGGTCACTGTTTCTGTGTGTTTTCAAATGTCTCTTGATGGGCTCTTCATCCAAATTCCTTCACAAAAACCTGGTTCGAATATTTTCCTAAATATTTTCCTTACCTACATTTCAAGTTCTCTTAGTTTTATTTGACCGCGAATCTCTGTACTTTCTGCAGCATACAGTACTTCCGATAGAACTTCCATGTTCTAATGTCCTCGTTTACCAGTGACATAGATATATTTCTGGTGCTCTTACATACTTTTTGAAATTTCGTCTTCTTTCTCGATTTCAGTCGTAATGTTTGGAAGATCTGCCCTAGATATTAAAAGTGAGTTACTTGTGATGTTTCACAATACCAGTTTATAATGTCGAAATTATTTACAGACTTCCTCTCCATCTATTGAGTTGTCTCCTAGGAGACTTTCATGCCAGGTTTCTATGCGATCTCGTGAAGCATGTCAAGGGAGAGTTTCGCATCTCCTCTTTTGTTTGTCAGAATAGCGAGATCATCTGACAAAGTCAAGCACTTCGCTTGTAGCACTCCCCTTGATCGGTCAGGGGCACATTACACAAAGGAACCGTCTACTAAGCAAAGTACTTGTGGAGAGTACATGAGGGTTTTCAGGGCTAGGCGGTAGTTTGAGCTACTCTGATGAACACTCGCCAGTCGATAATTAGCAACTGTAGTCAGACCACGTTCAGAGCAAAGACAATGCGACTGTCAAAATTTTATCTGTAAATTGTCGAAGTATTCGTAACAAAGTTGCAGAATTTACTGCCCTCCGGGGACGTTCTCGGACTCAAATTATTATCGGAACGGAGAGCTGGCTGAAACTCGAAGTGGAAAACTCTGAGATATTTAGCGAGTCTTGGAAAGTATAATGGAAAGATAGAGGCCCTAGGCAGGGGAGTGTTACTTGTAGTTGTTAAAAATGTTGTCTCAATTGAAATAAAAGTTGACTGCGACACTCAAGTTGTCTGGCCGCTTGTAATAGGTCAAGCTGAAACCTAGGTAAATGAAAAATGTTTTTACCGGCTAACTGATACTGCTGAGACAGTTCTAGAGTCATTCAAGGAAAGTCAGAGGTCAGTAGTAAATATCCTGATCATGCAATGCTAGTTGTACGTGATTTACCTACAAAGTATAAACTGTAGTGGCTATGGATTCACTGCAGAGGGTTCACAGAGACAGTCGTGCGAAATACTTTTGAAAAATGTTTCTGAAAATTGTCTTCAACAACTAGTTCAGTAGTCTACACAAAATGGAAATATGTTATACTTTGTAGCTACAAATAGACCTGACCTTATTGCACAGAGCACAACTTAATCATAGCTAACACTTTGTTCAAGAATCATTAAAGGAGGTTGTATACATGGAAGAACCCTGGAGATACTAAAAGGATTTTAAATTGTAAGACATTTCCAGGGGCAGATGTGGACTCTGACCACAATCTATTGGTTATGAACTGTAGGTTGAAACTGAAGAAACTGCAAAAAGGTGGGAATTTAAGGATATGGGATCTGTATTAGCTGAAAGTACCAGAGGTTGTACAGAGTTTCAACGAGAGCATAAGGGAACAATTGACAGAAATGGGGGAAAGAAATACAGTAGAAGAATAATGGGTAGCTTTGAGGAAGGCAGCAGATGATCAAGTAGGTAAAAAGACGATGCCTAGTAGAAATACTTGGGAAACAGAAGAGATAATGAATTTAATTGATGAGAGGTGAAAATACAAAAATGCAGTAAGTGAAGCAGGCAAAAAGGAATACAAACGTCTGAAAAATGATATCGACAGGAAGTGCAAAATTGCTAAGCAGGGATGCCTAGAGGACAAATGTAAGGATGTAGAGGCTTATCTCATGAAGGGTAAGATAGATACTGCCTACATGAAAATTCAAGAGACCTTTCGAGAAAAGAGAACCACTTGCATGAAAAGAGCTCAGATGGAAACCCAGTTCTGAGCAAAGATGGGAAAGCAGAAAGATGGAAGGTGTTTATAGAGGGTCTATAAAGGGCGATGTTCTTGAGGACAATATTATGGAAACGGAAGAGGAGGTAGATTACGATGAAATGGGAGATATGATACTGCGTGAAGAGTTTGACAGAGCGCTGAAAGACCTAAGTCGAATCAAGGTCCCGGGAGTAGACAACATTCCATTAGATCTACTGACAGCCTTGTGAGAGCCAGTCCTGACAAAACTCTACCATCTGGTGAGCAAGATGTATGGGACAGGCGAAATTCCCTCAGACTTCAAGAAGAATATAATAATTCCAATTCCAAAGTAAGCAGATGTTGGCAGATGTGAAAATTACCGAACTATCAAGTCACAGCTGCAAAACACTAACACAAATACTTTACAGACGAACGGGAAAACTGGTAGAAGCCGACCTCGGGGAAGATCAGTTTGGATTCCGTAGAAATATTGGAACACGTGAGGCAGTATTGACCCTACGACTTATCTTAGAAGAAAGATTAAGGAAAGGCAAACCTACGTTCCTAGCATTTGTAGACTTAGAGAAAGCTTTTGACAATGTTGACTGGAATACTCTCTTTCAAATTCTAAAGGTGGCAGGGGTAAAATACAGGGAGCGAAAGGCTATTTACAATTTGTACAGAAACCAGATGGCAGTTATAAGAGTCGAGGGGCATGAAAGGGAAGCAGTGGTTGGGAAGGGAGTGAGACAGGGTTGTAGCCTCTCGCCGACGCTATTCAATCTGTATACTGAGCAAGCAGTAAAGGAAACAAAAGAGAAGTTCGGAGTAGGTATTAAAATTCATGGAGAAGAAATAACAAATTTGAGGTTCGCCGATGACATTTTAATTCTGTCAGAGACAGCAAAGGGCTTGGAAGAGCAATTGAACGGAATGGATGGTGTCTTGAAAGGACGGTACAAGATGAACATCAACAAAAGCAAAACGAGGATAATGGAATGTAGTCGAATTAAGTCGGGTGATGCTGAGGGAATTAGATTAGGAAATGAGATACTTAAAGTAGTTAAGGAGTTTTGCTATTTGGGGAGCAAAATAAATGATGATGGTCGAAGTAGAGAGGATATAAAATGTAGATTGTCAATGGCAAAGAAAGCGTTTCTGAAGAAGAGAAATTTGTTAACATCGAGTATAGATTTAAGTGTCAGGAAGTCGTTTCTGAAAGTATTTGTACGGAGTGTAGCCAGGTAAGGAAGTGAAACATGGATGATGAATATTTAGACAAGAAGAGAATAGAAGCTTTCGAAATGTGGTGCTACAGAAGAATGCTGAAGATTAGATGAGTAGATCACGTAACTAATGATGATGTATTGAAAAGAATTGGGGGGAAGAGGACTTTGTGGCCCAACTTGACTAGAAGAAGGGATCGGTTGCTAGGACATGTTCTGAGGCATCAAGGGATCACCAATTTAGTACTGGAGGGTAGCGTGGTGGGTAAAAATCGTAGAGGGAGACCAAGAGATGAATACACTACGCAGATTCAGAAGGATGTAGGTTGCAGTGGGTACTGGGAGATGAAGCAGCTTGCACAGGAAAGAGTAGCCTGGAGAGCTGTATGAAACCAGTCTCAGGACTCAAGACCACAACAACAACAACATCGGTGGCATACAGTCGTTTTCCCGTCTCTCTATTTGCGAAGGGAAAGGAAAAGAAATAACTAGTGGTGGTATAGGATACTCTCCGCTACACACCGTTCGGGATGATTGTGGAGGATTTATATGGATGTAGATGTAGCTATAGGTGGACTCTCTTTTATTTCTAATTCCGTGTATGATTCAGCTGATTTTCTTTTCTCATGGCCTAGTAATTTTTTGCACAATTTTGTGAGTCATAGGAAGGGAGACTCTATCTCCTTGGCGAATACTTATCTGGATTTGGATTGCCCCTATTCTCCCGCGAATTTAACTTTGTATGTTGCACCGTTTAGTATCTATTTGATAAAAGCTATTGTATCACTGTCAAATTTGAATTTTCCTAAAACATAGAATAATTGTGGGTAAGCTGCCCAATCACAAGCCTTTTGAAGTGAAACGTTACCGCATTATTTGCACATCTTATTTACAAAATTGCTTTTAGGTTCCATTTCTATTCTAAACAGTAATGTCCTTCGTGATATCCTAATTCCTGTTAATGGGTCTGCCCGTTCTTTCAGTCAACTTAACAGGGCTTTCCAAATGATTTTGTACACAACAGTTAGCTGTGAAATCCCATCATTTCTTACTTCTTTTTGTGAACAGGATTAATTAATTGATATTTCCACTCTACACATCTTTGTTCAGTGTGAAAAAGTTTTGATATAATTCTTTGAATTTCTTATGTGGTACTACCGTTCCACTGAATCAGTACTGAACTTCTTTTTAATCTAGGTTTCCTACCAGGGGCCCACAGATTACAAGTAACTGAAAGTACATGGCTAAAATTTGACAGTTTTTTTTGTGTACGTTTCCAGTGGTTCATCGGGTCAGCGGAGGTGCAGGTTAGGTGGCTGACACCCGATTAAGTTCTTTCTAAGAATTGTGTAAATGCTGCTGTTGTCGTCCTTGACAAAGGCTTGTTCATTGTCTTTACGTCAGTATTTATCATATCTTCGTTTTTCTCTCCGCACTGTCTTGATCGACCTTCCCTGTAACTTTAACAATTACTGTTAATTTTCTGAGGCTTTGTTGCTACCGAAAGCTTTCGATGATTGTATTCTCTCTCGTATTTCCTACTACCTATATTTTTTTTTATACACTCCTGGAAATGAAAAAAAGAACACATTGACACCGGTGTGTCAGACCCACCATACTTGCTCCGGACACTGCGAGAGGGCTGTACAAGCAATGATCACACGCTCGGCACAGCGGACACACCAGGAACCGCGGTGTTGGCCGTCGAATGGCGCTAGCTGCGCAGCATTTGTGCACCGCCGCCGTCAGTGTCAGCCAGTTTGCCGTGGCATACGGAGCTCCATCGCAGTCTTTAACACTGGTAGCATGCCGCGACAGCGTGGACGTGAACCGTATGTGCAGTTGACGGACTTTGAGCGAGGGCGTATAGTGGGTATGCGGGAGGCTGGGTGGACGTACCACCGAATTGCTTAACACGTGGGGCGTGAGGTCTCCACAGTACATCGATGTTGTCGCCAGTGGTCGGCGGAAGGTGCACGTGCCCGTCGACATGGGACCGGACGGCAGCGACGCACGGATGCACGCCAAGACCGTAGGATCCTACGCAGTGCCGTAGGGGACCGCACCGCCACTTCCCAGCAAATTAGGGACACTGTTGCTCCTGGGGTATCGGCGAGGACCATTCGCAACCGTCTCCATGAAGCTGGGCTACGGTCCCGCACACAGTTAGGACGTCTTCCTCTCACGCCCCAACATCGTGCAGCCCGCCTCCAGTGGTGTCGCGACAGGCGTGAATGGAGGGACGAATGGAGACGTGTCGTCTTCAGCGATGAGAGTCGCTTCTGCGTTGGTGCCAATGATGGTCGTATGCGTGTTTGGCGCCGTGCAGGTGAGCGCCACAATCAGGACTGCATACGACCGAGGCACACAGGGCACACAGGCATCATGGTGTGGGGAGCGATCTCTTACACTGGCCGTGCACCTCTGGTGATCGTCGAGGGGACACTGAATAGTGCACGGTACATCCAAACCGTCATCGAACCCATCGTTCTACCATTCCTAGACCGGCAAGGGAACTTGCTGTTCCAACAGGACAATGCACGTCCGCATGTATCCCGTGCCACCCAACGTGCTCTAGACGGTGTAAGTCAACTACCCTGGCCAGCAAGATGTCCGGATCTGTCCCCCATTGAGCATGTTTGGGACTGGATGAAGCGTCGTCTCACGCGGTCTACACGTCCAGCACGAACGCTGGTCCAACTGAGGCGCCAGGTGGAAATGGCATGGCAAGCCGTTCCACAGGACTACATCCAGCATCTCTACGATCGTCTCCATGGGAGAATAGCAGCCTGCATTGCTGCGAAAGGTGGATATACACTGTACTAGTGCCGACATTGTGCATGCTCTGGTGCCTGTGTCATGTGCCTGTGGTTCTGTCAGTGTGATCATGTGATGTATCTGACCCCAGGAATGTGTCAATAAAGTTTCCCCTTCCTGGGACAATGAATTCACGGTGTTCTTATTTCAATTTCCATGAGTGTATATGGTCGAGGTTTATCCTATCTCACAGTGTTTTTCAGTACTTTATGCACGTTTCTTCCAATTCATGTTATTTGATTGCCAAATTTCCTGAAGAATATCTTTGTAGCTGACTTTCAGGTATCATGGACCAATTCTGAGTGCTTTATTCTTTTTTTTTTTTTTTTTTTAATGATTTGGGGTGAAGTCTAATTCTTGTAAGCAGGAGCTGATGGCCAGACTCCAAACATTGATTCGTTGCTCGTACGTTGAGTTTTTCTTTGATTTTCTTATTTTATATAAGAACTTGGTACATCTGAAACACACCTAAAGTGGACAGTAGAGATTTCCATATTCCAGTTTCTTTGCAGTTTTAAAGAACTGCGCGAACATGATTTTAAGATCAACATTATCTCAAAGTTTATTAGTCTCGCACCGTTTTTGTTTACGCCATGGTGTACTTTACCCACCCTAATTGCTAATTTTTGCCGGAAATTTTTCTCTTTGCCGATTGTTCACTGAAATCGCCTAGTAAAAGTATCAAATGATGCTCAGAGATTTTAATTTGGCTTTTCTCTTGCCGCTCCTAGAAGTTATCTACTGCATGTGTATCTTTTCTCTTGTTGTCATTTTTGGTAGTATGTGTATTTATCAGAATGTACGCCTTGTTTCCAGATTTTGCTGACATTCTGATGCTGAGTTGAATTGTATTAATAGATCTGTAATTGATTTCTGCACAACAAAAGCTATGCAAAATGGTTTTGTCTCCTTGTCAGCTTGATTGCACTTTTGGAGATTTAGATTCTGAAGAGTCATTAATCAAAATGATATTGGTTTGTAAATCGCATTGCTTGAAAGGATTAATTTTTGTGAAGAGTTTACCCACAATGCTTGTCAGTTATTTTATTTCACTCACTTTGGAGACCGTGCTTATGTTGAGTGTTTCTTTGTTTTGGTCGTACAGATTCAGAGAATCTCTTACACATAATGTTCCTGGCCCACCAGATTCCGATGACCACGAAAATGCAATATAGACACTCATCTCAGTGGAAGTGGAATTATTTTCGGTAGTTCCATTACGCTTACTCACCTATTAAGGACTAAATTACTGTGGTGATTTTCTACCTTGGATCAAATGTTTACGACTAGAGGGTTGAAAAATCCTAGTGGATTTGGGCATTCCTATTTTTCCTTTATCGGTGGAAGCTGGGCGGCCTCTTCTACCATTCTCACTTAGAGGTGGTGCTTGTCAAGTCTTTCTCTATCGTCGATGAGGACTCCACCATAATCAAGACAAGCGACCCTCAATAGGTACCACAGATCTGGGAACCAGCTGTATGTGTGTGTGTGTGTTTGTGTGTGTTTGTGTGTGTGTGTGTGTGTGTGTGTGAGTGTCTGTGTGTGTGTGTGTGTGTGTGTGTGTATGTGTGCGTGTGTGCGTGTGCGCGCGCGCGCGCGCGCGTGTGTGTGTGTGTGTGTGTGTGTGTGTATGAAAATGATATCATTCCAACAAATTACATCGCAATTTATAATACACAGCCTTGGGAAACACAATGTGATTGTTGTTATATTTTTAAGGCTGTGGTGTCCACAAACTACAAATTCCTCGCGTGTATAGGCAGCTACTCCTGTGGCGGATTTCGCAAAGCCTCCCGTGTATGGGTGGTATACTTGGGAAATGAAATACTCAGGGCAAACCAAACACTATCAAAAGATCGGTGGGCGTCTCATCTGATATCCAGCCGATGTTCGTCAGCTTCTGTTGTGATAAGTATATGGTCATTAAAGATATGGCTAGATATCAACAATTAAGTCTTACAATCACGCCATGTCCTTTGGAAATCACCAAGAAGTGATCGTAATCCTAATAGAACAATGGCAGAACAACAGGAAAGCGTTGTCAGCGTAAACACCGTTATGAAACCAGGCATGCTAAAACACCTATCGTATGCGCTTGACAGGTTCGGCATAAAAATTCTGCAACTGTTCTTCAAGTATAAAGGAAAACCTGCAGTGCAGACAGAACGCGAGCACAGAAGAAGCATAGGATCATACAGCGTTCACAGTGGGAACAATAAGATCCTATCAAAATTTTAATCTCAGAATTATGTCAAAATAATTCAGCAAATTCACGTAGAAATTAAAGATACCCATATTCTTCAATAAAATGCCCCGAGAGATCACGGCTGATCATGCTGATATCTCTAAGTGGAACACCAAAGAAGTCTTCATTATAAAAGTCTGGATAACGGTTCTTCGAGTCAGAACACGACTTACTCGAAATAAAGGTGAGATTACAACCCAACAGAAAACGGACAAAAGTAATCCAGATTTTCCGAATTGATCCCGAAAACATGTTCCTCAACAAAGTAAAAATCGTTAAGAGATGTGCAGGTTGGATAACATGAAATAGGCTAAACTAGCAGAGGAAATATAAAATTAGGTCACCTCCAGAAAAGTGTAAACTTAGGTGGTGGAATATCACATACGATCAAATTGTCCAATATAGGATTAACACTGAGATAATATCAGCGTCATAAAACAGAAAAGAGAGAAGAATTCGTAGAGATATAAAAAACGGTTCAAAAATGATTCTATGAAAAAACGCATTTAAGACAAAATCTGACTGAAATAATTACAAATTGGCTTTATCAATAACACTCACAATGTTTGAAACACCTTTGGAGAAAATATATTTGGCTAAAAACGTCTTAGGCTGTGCATTCAAAGGATTGATGGGTCCCGGAAAACTAATACAAAAATTGTCAGATCCTTGACAAATATTTCAGTACACTCGTCAGTTGCAAAGCGCAACTGGACCATTCCTATTTGAAAAGCAGCGTCAAACCCTGTTGCGCTTGCACACTTACGCCAAGATAAAGCGAATATAACCAGATCACTGAAAATAGACACCTGTGGAGAAAGAATTACGGCGAAATTATTGCATTTCAATCACAAAACCATAAACCAATAATTCCCAGAATAACAAATCTGAAAAACAGAGAAAATCCGAAAAGAAAGGAAGGGAAACTTGATACTCCTCCACCATAAGAAAGAGATAAACGATGTTTCATCATTTACAAATAGATATCGTTTCTTCCAGTAATACACAAAATTCTGTGCAAGCTTTTTGGACAGACACAGGCTGAAGGCAGATCCGCAGGTTGGTGAGTATCAGGTGGGATTCAGGAAACAGATATTCTGTATTGAAAAGGAACTTCAGACCTGCACTACATATTAGACGATACCGAAAACTACAGTCACATTTGTGAATTTGAACGAAGGTTACGACTCTGGTGCCAAAACATGATTACTAGCCTAGAAGAAGTATAATGCGGTAGAAAGACAAGGGCCGTCATGCAGGAACCATTATCGAGAACCAATGGACAATTAAAAATCATATGGAAACCTCATTTCATTCGAAATTCATCTACGTGTTCGATATGGAGATCCCTTATAGCCACTTCTTTTCATTCAACGCAGTTGGAGAAATAATCACAGAATGGGAAAACACGTCAAAGGTATGATGACTGGAGAAGAGAAGGAATAAGAATCACTGTGAAATGCTTCGTCTTTGAGAGTAGCCTGGATATAACAACGGAAATAGAGATTAAAAAATAGTTGAGGCTTTCGTGGCTACTTGTTGACAGATTTACTTTTGGGCTTCTGTCTCAGAGCCTTTGGTCGACGTTTGTTTGAATATTTTTCTAAATTTTTGTCAGCACTAATGGCTGCCATTGTCAAAGCTCCTCCGTTCGGTGTCCTGTAAAACTGGACTCATTTCCTATGAAAAAAATCAGTAGATGGACACAAAATCAACGGGGGAACTCCCACAGAAAACACAGTATGGATAAATACCACAGCAAAAGCAACAGTAATTACAGGAGAAACGAAACTTCATAACATCCAGAAACACGGACGGTAAATTCTTAGATGAGTACACAGCTCTTCCCGTGCTGGAACTTAGTTGAAACGGCCTACAGAGGAACGATGTAAACACAGATAACAGTACAGATAAATTCAGGAGAAGTCGCCTACATTTGTACGGATACCAATGTACGATGGATGATAAGAGATAGAGTAAAACAATTTCTAATAACACTAACATAAATAAATTAAACTTCCGTTGATAAAAGTAACAGAAGAAGAGCCAGAACAAATGAAAATCTGAGAAGTAGAAACTCAGACCGAGAACAATTCAGAAACACAATAATAAGTAAACTGAACTACACTCCAGCAAAGGAACGACAGGGATGATATGAAGAGAGTGAGTTAATGACGTTTTGGGAAGGAGGAAATGGCTAGTTCAAATGGCTCTGAGCACTATGCGACTTTACTTCTAAGGTCATCATTCGCCCAGAACTCAGAACTAATTAAACCTAACTAACCTAAGGACATAACACACATCCATGCCCGAGGCAGGATTCGAACCTGCTACCGTAGCGGTCGCCCGACTCCAGACTGTAGAGCCTAGAACGGCAAGGCCACTCCGGCCGGTGAAAGGAGGAAAACACAGGCTCATCTAACGGGGACTAATCGAAGGTAATAATAAATAATAATGATAATATTAAAAAGACACACTGACGAAACACTTCAATAAATTATTTGACTATATAGCAATTGTGAGAGGTTTCGAATGAGCGAAGACACCAAGAAATGTGATAAGTCAAAAGCCCCAGACGATTTAGTGATTAAGGCACAAATAATGAAACTGAAAAATGGTAAAACAACAAAACAAGGTGGCGTCGCAGCTGAAATGCAAAAGGAAACTAGGCTACCATCAGAGAAGTATCGAATATCGTTCAAAACATGTTGGAGACTGAATTAATACTAGAATACAGGAAGTGCGTTGTTTAATACCCTGTCCTTAAGAAATGGGACTGGACCCATATTAACACAGAGGAATGTCGCTAATATCTGTCATATACAAACCCAATTCTGTTTTCCACAGAGTAGCCTATAGTATTGTCCCATTGCCTAACTTGCTTTAATCGCTAATTTCTTGCCCAGCGCCAAGTCCCAGGCGGTTGGAAAAAGCACAGTTGACTGCTGTTTATTTGAAAGAAGGGCAAATACCGAACGTGGAAAATTACAGGCCATTATTCCTAAGGTTCGTTTTCTATAGAATGCTTGAACGTATTATCAGTTCGAGTATAATAAATCTGCTTCAGACTGAGAATGTCTACGAATCAGGATGACTTTAGAAAGCATCATTCGTGCGAAAAAAAAATAGCTTTTCCTTTTGTCATAAGATGCACAGCCCACTATGGATGAAGGGCAAGAGGCAGATTTTAGGAAAGCGTTTGTTATAGTACCCTATTACAGGCTATTAGAGAAAATACGAGCATAACGAATAGATACGTAAGTGTCTTGAAGATTTCTTAGCAGTAGGACGCAGTGTGTTGTAGTCGACGGTAAGTGTTCAAGATGACATAGACCAAATTTGTAGTTGGTGTGATGGATGACAGCTAGTTCTAAATGAAGAAAAATGTAAGTTAATTGGAATGCGTAAGGGACAGGAACCCGCAATGTTCGGCCTCAGCAATAGTAACGTACTGCGTGATCCAGGCACATAGTTTAAATGGCTGGGCGTAACGTTGCAGAAAGATATGTCATGGAACGAGTATGTAAGGTTTGTAGTAGGGAAGGAGTCGTCTTCGGTATAATGGAAGAATTCTAGGAAAGAGTAGCTCATCCGTAAAGGAGACCGCATGTAGGACTCCAGTACGACCTATTATTGAGTATTGTACGAGTGTTTGGGTAACATACCAGGACGGATTAAAGGAAGATATTGAAGCAATTCAGAGGCATGTTCGAACGACACACAAGTGTTACAGACATGCTTCAGGAACTCAAAGGGCATGGATGTGTGGGATGCCCTTAGGTTAGTTAGGTTTACGTAGTTGTAAGTTCTAGGGGACTCATAACCTCAGATGTTAAGTCCCATAATGCTAATAACCATTTGAACCATTTTGAAATCAAATGGGTATCCTTGGAGGAAAGACGACGTCCTTTACGAGGAAACCGTCTGAGAAAAGTTAGAGAACTGGCATTTCAGCCTGACTGCAGAACGATTCTACTACCTCCAACATATATCATGAAAGTCAGGCACGTGAGGGCTCGTACGGAGTCACATAGGCAGTCACGTTTCCCTATTTGAAAGTGGAACATGAAAGTAGTAGTACGGGGTATCCTCCGCCACTCACCGTACGGTGGATTTCGGATTATTTGTGAAGATGTAGATACAAAATTGTATCATAGTGGTGTCACAGAAGACACAGTTGTAACTAGAAATTGAGACAGAATGTCAACTAGGCTTCAGACCAGTTATATACTATGCTGAAAAGATAAAAGATAATCGGTTTAAAGACAGTCCTATGATACGAAGCGATGAGAAGCATTTTGACGTGAGTACCTTTGCAGAGTTAAAAAAAAAAAAAACTGGGATAAGACTCTATAAATAGAGCATCACTTATTCAAGAAGTGCAGGAGAGCGCCATCTACGGGTAGACAGTGAAAATTATCAAACAGACGCTAACCAACACCAAATGTAAAATTCTATGCTTAGGAGGGTTACCATCTTTCACTGACATTATAAGTGGTGTGTTGAGATGCAGCGATGTTAGTTCACAACTATTATTAAAGGTATCACTAGAGAAAGTTGTCAGGGAATGGGACAAAGAACTGAAAATGGGCTTTATAAACCGAACAGGTAAGGAAGGAAAACCATGGAACTAATTATTATGTATCTGTCATTTGCTGGTGACCTTGGGCTACTCGCAGATAAAGCAGATAGGTCAGGGAAGTAAACAGAGGTCCTGAAAGAGAAGGCTAATAAAGGTCGGACTACAGATCTCCTTCAAGAAACCAGAATGAATGTAGGTCAAGAAGGTCCAATAAAGGAGATCCATGCTAAGTAAGTGAGAGAAGAGGGTTCACAAATTCAAATGTCTCGGGGAGACGAAGCGAAATGCGATAGGAAAAGATGCTCATGAGCATCTGAAGACTGGAGACATCTACAGTGAATCATGTCTATTGTGTGTTGTAAAATTGAGACAGTAGAACACTGTCTTCAAACGAGGAGTCACACAAATTCGAAATGTTGGTCGTGGATCGGAATGTTACACTAGAAAATATTACGAAACTACAGTGAAGAACCATCAGAAAAATTTTAGGGCTGAAAATGGTACAAGAATGCTATAGACTGCTGAGTAGACAAGAACTATGTACCTAACACAGTACATGAAGAAACAGCGACTGAAATTTTATGGGCTAATCAAGAGATTGTGTAGTGTATCGCAGTCGGCAGGAAAGAACTAACGATCAAGTGTGAGCACACTTTATTTCAACTATAAATCCCTCGTGGAGTGTACTAATTTCCAAATGGAGGAACAGCAAGAAGCACAAGAATTCTTGTGGTGGAAAGATCCAGATCAAAGTTCAAGACAATGAAAAGAAGATAATAACCAAAACGCTACTCTACATAATTACAAAATATAACTTCTACTAAATGCTACAGAAAATGACTACTAGACTACAGGCGGCTTAGGTATTGGCCGGAATGTCCTAGCTGTAGGTACACCCTGCTGGTCTGACTCTCGTGGCATCGATTTGGCGGAGTGCAGCATGTAGTCACATTACGTCCAATTCGTGGATGTTTTTGACATGGCTTTAAACGAAGTAGTGCCGTGTTTAATCGTAAAGTCATTTTATGTTTACAGCCACTATCGATGTTTTAAACTGAGCTCTTGAAGGGAGGTCGGCAGCCCACCTTCCTTGTCTGTTGCACAGGCCCTCATTAGGGGCCACTACAACAGATTGCTTGACGTCTGACAAACTAAATAGGTCTTGAGATAAACAGAAAGCCTTAAGAACATGAAGTGAGAAGTCAGAATATACCTCATGGATGCTGGCATAACAAGGTCAAATATACATAACAGTCAAATATTCTAGTAAGGGGGCTCAAATAGAAAGTGAGCCTAGAGGTCAAGACATTCAAGAGAAATGGCTCAAATGGCTCTGAGCACTATGGGACTTAGATTCTGAGGGCATCAGTCCCCTACAACTTAGAACTATTTATAGCTAACTAACCTAAGAACATCACACACATCCATGCCCGAGGCAGTATTCGAACTTGCGACCGGAGCGGTCGCGCGGTTCCAGACTGTAGCACCTAGAACCGCTCGGCCACTCAGCTGGCTCAAGAGAGAAAAAATATTTTCCAGTGATAGTAAGACAATGCACAGTGATATGATGCAAGAAATATGAATGCTCCTGAGAGAATGTCACCACAAGTAGGCACCCCGGTTAGTTCTCTAATTCTACCCGTGTGTTATACTAGTAACGATAATAATAATAATAAACATCTTTTCTATACTACTACATAGAAACATGTCGTTGTTCAAAGGTATTACTTCAAATATTGAAACATTCTTGACATTTTCTTCAAATTTTTACATTATGCTGTAATATTATCTTTAATACATATAATGAATGTGAGCCATGGATGCCTCATGTTAGTGCCATATCTCACTTGACATCCGGTTTTTACTGTACTATCACCTCGTTATGTTAATTTCAGTTACTGGTGTCACTTAGTTGCCACCCTGCCTGCCCGTAAGCGGTGCTTATCGATATAAGCTCTGGCGTAATATCTTTGCTGACTGCTATTACTTCTCGGTTGTTTTGTGTTCGGAGTTAGTTCGGATCTGCCAGTGAGTTGGGAGGCGCTAGCAGTGCAGTTCGGACCTGGCAGTGATTGACTTAGGACGCGCCAAAAGTTCAATTGTTGTGCAGCTGCAGTGAGGTCCGGACAGCCATGACTCGCACACAGTTGCCGATATATATCACTTGAGAGCGGAGCGGACTACCTTCGTTGGTCGTCGGTCGGTCGCCTTGTCGGACGATGTGTATGTTGGCCACCGATCGCTTATGGGTTGCCTGTATTTGCCGACTCATGATTCCTCTTTGTTATTGCACAGTCGCTGCCATTAGTATTGTCTAGTCCTTTGTGCAAGTGTTCGTGAAACTGTGCGTAGCCTGTGATGTCGACTGCTCAGTTATTTTAGTGCTGTCTCTGTGCTGATTTGTGACAGTCGGTCGAGTGGTGTGGATCGGCCAGGAAATCTCCACCTGGCGCAGTGGGCGGTCTCTATGTAGTGTCAGAGCGTGTGGGAGCTGTTCCGATTGCTACGAGGTTCGTGGCTCACCGAACCAAGACATCAAAGTTGAGTGGTAATTTAAATACTGAAGCCAGTCTGTTCACATTGTGCCATTGGTTTCCATGCTTGGCTGTAGGGGGTGTGCCCATGAGCAATAAGGGGTGTTCGAGTTGGCGAAACTTTGGTCAGCATCCTGTGCAGTTTAATTGTATTTTAGCTGTTTGAAGCCCAAGTGCACCAGCGGAATTTCAGCCATCTTAAAATTAAAATTCCTTATTAGCTAAGTCTTAGATTGTTTGGGCCTTTGGCCTCGTTTGAAATATTATTTAAAGATAAAACCGTGCGCTTTCTGCCTTTTGAAAATTTATTGTAATTGTGTTTTGAACTATGGGCCTTCAGCCGTTTTAATAATTAATGAGTTTGTGCCTTTAAGGTATAAGATCGTGTGACATATTCAGTCGATTATTAAGTTAGGAAATTTGCGCTGTAATGTTTGGGCAACTAAATAATGTTATATGTGTTCGATTTTAGCTGAGAGCAGCTCATCTTTGCCCCCTTTTCACAATTCCAACTACATTTTCTGTCCTGCGGATTTAACCAGGCGTTTCATAACGGTAATGTTTAATGTATATAAAGGAGAAACATTATAAGATAACTGTCAAAATATTATTGCCAGCATACTTCATATTTATACATGAGTTTCTACTGGACATTCAGAGAGACGAACATTGTATATTCACGTATGTAAACACCATGTTTTCGAAACAAGTAAGTAGAAATTTTTTCTTAAAGTGATTAGAAAAAAGTGGTTGCTGTACTGTTTAAATACTGTAGCAGGGCATTTAAAACATTACACGAATGTCTTCTCACACTATTTCTCTTTCTATATAACTTCAAATAATAATCATACACACAACAACACCCTGCTTTGTTTCCTTCCTTGCAGTCCGCTTTAACAGACAACAGGAACATTGTATTTATGGTTAACTTTATAGCCCTACCCATTCGCAGATTAAAACTAAGCCAAATGTAGTTATTGCAGCTGCTGTCCTCAGAAAATGGAGCACCTTATGAGGTCTCTCTCATATCGTATGTGCTACTGATCCCAGCCGAGCTTCCCACTAATTCAAGTGACTTCGAATACCTATCCAAGTTTAAATTGCAATAACATTAAACAAGGGTAAACGTCAGAGAAGGGGAAGGAGGCGGAAGAGGAGATGGTCAGAGAGGAAGGAGATGGACACAGGGAGAGGGGAGAAAAAGATTGGGACGTATTTCCAAAACCCATTCATATCAGCAGTTGAAAAGCATTCAAAGGTTCACTTGTAATATACGAGGGCTATTCGGAAAGCAAGGAACGATAGGCCGCGAAATGGAAACCACAGTGAAAATCAAAACTGTTTATTTGCAACAGTTAATTACCACTTCCAGCTGTTTATCTCCATAGTCGCCAGTCCGACTTAGACAGCGTTTTACCAACTTTCCAATACCCTCGTTATAGAAGGCAGCCGCCATTGCTTTCCGCCAATTCTCTGCGCTAGCCTACAGCTCATTGTCTGTTCCAAAATGTTGTCTTTATAGCCAGCGTTCATGTGAGCCTAGATGAAACTCAGAGGGAGACAATTAAGGGCTGTATTATGGGTAATGAAATATTTCCAATTGAAGAACATGCAGGAGCATCTTCATAGCCCCTGCAGAATGCGGTTGAGTATTGTCTTGAAGAAGAAAACGCACGACAGTTATGTAATGTTGGCTGCAAAGCTTCAGGCGAAATTTCTCACCAGGCACTATTGCTCTAGGTATCTTTATGTGCTTCCTGGGCGCTCTGAACTAAAAAGAAGGACGTAATGCGATCGCCGGGCATACTAGAGACACTGCCGAATACGTCTGTGCTAAACTTCATCGGATTTTCACTGTGGTTTTCATATCGCGACCGATCGTTCCTTACTTTCCGAATAACCCCCGTATATGTCTGATATGATAAAATTCAAGGTGAAAGAATATCATTGATAAGATTCCACAATGACATTCCTATCCTCAGTGAAAGTGAAGAAGAATTGCAAGATCTGCTGATTGAATGATCAGTCTAGCAGTGGCAAAATGGGCATTCATGGCCAAGAGCAGTTTACTACTGTCAAACATAGGCTTTAAACTGTGGAAGAAATTTCTGAGAATGTGCGTTTTGAGCACAGCATTACATGATAATAAGACGTAGACTGTGGAAAACTGGGAAAGAGAAGAATGGAAGCATTGGAGGTATGGTGCTCTAGACGACTGTTGAAAATTACGTGGACGGATTACCTAAGGAATGAGGAGGTTCTGTGGAGAAGCTGAGAGGAAGGGAATATATGGAAAATACTCACAGTAAGAACGGACAGAATGATAGGACACTTGTTAAGACGTCTGGCAATAGCTTCCAATCTAAGAAGGAGCTGCAGAGGGTAAAAATTGTAGCGGAAGACAGCGATTGGAATGTTGTTGTTGCAGTCTTCAGTCCGAAGGCTGGTTTCAAGCAGCTCTCCGTGCTGCTCTATCCTGTGCAAGCTTCTCCGAGTGACTACTGGAGTCTACATCCTTCTCAATATGCTTACTGTATTCATCTCTTGGTGTCTACCAACTTTTACCCCTCCCCCCCCCCCCCCCCTACGCTTCCCACTAGTCCTTTCTGTTAGTTTGTGCGACAAATATCTTCTCTTTCTAGTTCTATTAAGTAGCTCCCCGCTAGCTACGTCATCTGCACGTCTTGTTTACCGTCTATGTTTCACTACCATATATTGCTACAATCCAGACAAATACTTTCATAAAAGTCTTCCTAACACTTAAATCCATACTCGATATTAACAAATTTTTCTTCTTCAGAAATGGTTTTTATGCCATTGCCAGTTTACGTTTTATATCCTCTCTTCTTCGACCAAATAGCAAAACCCATCTATTAGTTTAAGTGTCTCGTTTACTGATCAAATTTTCTCAGTATCACCTGATGTAATTTGACTACATTCCATTTTATTCGTTTTGCTTTTTTCATATTCATCTTACATCCTCCTTTCAAGCACTGTTCTTTCCATTCAGCTGTTCTTCAGAGTACTTTCCTGTCTCTGATAGAATTAGAACGATATCAGGAAACCTCAAAGATTTTGTTTCTTCTCCCTGGACTTTAACTCCTATTCCAAATTTTTCTTCTGTTCTCTTTACTGCTTGCTCAGTATACAGATTGAATAACACGGGGGATATGCTACAACTCACTCAATTCTCAACCACTACTTCTCTTTCATGCCATTCGATTCTTATAACTGCAGTCTGATTTCTGTACAAATTGAAAATAGTCTTTCAAATGGCTCAAATGGTTCAAATGGCTCTGAGCACTAAACATCTATGGTATCAGTCCCCTATAACTTAGAACTACTTAAACCTAACTAACCTAAGGAAATCACACACATCCATGCCCGAAGCAGGATTCGAACCTGCGACCGTAGCAATCGCTCGGTTCCGGACTGAGCGCCTAGAACCGCGAGACCACCGCGGCCGGCAAAATAGCCTTTCACTCCTTGTATTTTACTCCTGTCACCTTTAGAAATAGAACGAGACTGTTCCACTCAACATTGTCAAAAGCTTTCTCTAAATCTGAAAATGATGTATACATTGGTTTGACTTTCCATAACCTACCATGAGAAGTTGTAAGGTGAGTACTGGCTCGCGTGTTCCTTCATTTCTTCGGAATGCAAACTGATTTTCCCCGAGGTCGGTTTCTGCCAGACTTTCCATTCTTCTGTAAGGAATTCGTATTAGTATTTTGCAACAGTGACTTACTGAAACGATAGTTCAGTAATTTTCACACCTGTCAGCACCTGCTTTCCTGGGAATTAGAATTATTACATTCTTCTTGAATGCTGACGGAATTCGCCTGTCTCATATATCTTGCGCAGCAGATGGAAAGTTTTGTCATCTCTGACTCTCCCGAGCAGTTCTAACGAAATGTTGTCCATTCCCGGGGTCTTGCTTCGACTTAGATCTTTCAGATCTCTGTCAAATTCTTCTCGCAGTATCATATCTCTCATGTCATCTTCATTTCCCTTGTACAGACCCTCTATGTAATTCTTCGAACTTTCTGTTTTCCCTTCTTTGCTTAGGACTTCTTATTCATCTGAGCTCTTGATATTCATTTAGGTGCTTCTCTTATCTCCAAAGGTCTCTAGTGATATGTACTTCTAAGTCCTTACATTTGAGCTGTAGCCTTTCCTCCGGCGCCAGTTTGAACTTCTTGTCAATCTCATTTTTTTAGACGATTGTACTCCCTTTTTTCCGCTTCATTTACTGCATTTTTATATTTTTCTCCTTTCATAAGTTAAATTCAACATTTATTGTGTTGCCTAGGGATTTCTACGAGCCCTCGTCTTTTTATCTACTTGATCCCCTGTTGTCTTCAGCATTTCATCTCTCAAAACTACCCATTCTTCTACTGTTGCACTTCTTCCCCTGTTCTTGTCAATCGCTTCCTAATGTGCCGTCTGAAACTCTCTACAACCTCTGGTTCTTTCAATTTATGCAGGTCCTATTCCCTTAAATTCGAATACATTCAGCATAGAATTGAGGACGTAGGCTGCAAGTGCTATTATGTAATGTTTACAGGTACTCTGGAACGTTCCTACGGTCATGCATGCACTTGCCCTGTACAAGAAATATACATAATGACTGTAGGTTGTAGATATATGGTTGACGGCGTGTGGAAGTTTGGATCTGGCCACGAAAAGTGTTCAGACAGTATAAAGGTAAGCGACTGAAGCGACTGCTCGCGATTAGCAGGTTTGAGTCCCAGTTCGGCTCAAAATTTCATTGTCGTCCTACCATTACACAGCTGATGGTTGTCCATATTCGCAACTGCGAACACATTTCAAGTACATATGTATGGATCTGTCAATGATTCCCTGTCACTCCGCCCATGCTCTTTTTGTTTCGTATCCTGTGAGCGAGCCGCTAGAGAAACATCTGTTCTCCGTCAGGCGGTCCATCCGCCTAGGAGCGTCCATCCACAGACGCAGCAGAGGCGAGTCGTGCGACTGATGTCCACCGGGCCGGCAGCACGGCGAGGACCGCCTTTCTGTCGCGTCGCGGCGCCCTGTAGTGGATTACCAGGCCGGCAGATAAACGCCAGGCCCTGCCGGGGATCGATGGGCGGCCGTTAAGGCCGGCTGCAGCCGCAGCTGTCGCCCGCCGTATGGCGGTCGATGGCGCCGCCACCACACCATACAGGTCGTCAGCGTCTTATCTCGGCCGGCCTGGGTGCCACTGCACCTGCGCGACTGCCCCTGCGCGCCCTGGCTCACAGTGACCCAGTGACGCCCTATACAGGCTCCTTTGTTACAGATGAAATCAGTGTTATTTTGTAAGGGTCTCCAGCAAAATAATACAAACAACCTTATGCTAACGCTTCGTCTCTAGTAAGGACACTGCACAAAAAAAGAAGAATTTGTAATATTTTGTGAGATGATGCAAGTATCTTGTAATACCATTTACAGCCTTGACAACGGCCTTAATTCGGAGAGGAAGGGATTGAGCTATTTCCATGTGCCACCACTCATTCATGCTTAGATCCTGCATAGCTACAGGCATTTGAGAATGTTCCAAGGAGTCCAATACATACTGGGTGTAATGGGTATTAATTCAGCTACTTTTGTGTGTGGTGCTTAATATGTACACACAACAGTGGTTGTCTTTCCTCTGCATCGAATCGTCTTCCACCAAGGCGTCACATAACTTACTACCTGATGTTTCTGGCATGGTCCTATCAACACCACTAAGTGTACTACCACCGTCAGAATAAACTAAAAATGTAGCATCCATGTCTCCATACTTTTTAACATCTGACCTGCTGCCCAGAAGAAAATATGCATTAATAGCTTACTCTTGCCACATGTACTTGGTGGTACTAGCCATCCAAAAAACTATAGCTATATACACCAAGAAGAAGTGCAGATGATAAATGCGTATTCATTGGACAAATATATTATACTAGAACTGATATATGATTACATTTTCAAGCAATTTGGGTGCATAGATCCTGAGAAATCTGTATCCAGAACGACCACCTCTGCCCGTAATAACGGCCTTCATACGCCTGGACATTGAGTCAAACAGAGCTTGGATGGCGTGTACAGGTACAGCTGCCCATGCAGCTTCATCACAATACCACAGGTCATCAAGAGTAGTGTCTGGCGTATTGTGACGAGCCAGTTGATCGGCCACCATTTACAAGACGTTTTCAATTGGTGAGACATCCGGAGAATGTGCTGGCCAGGACAGCAGTCGAACATTTTCTGTATCCAGAAAGGCCCCGTACAGGAGCTGCAATATGCGGTCGTGCATTAGCCTGCTGAAATGTAGATTATCGCAGGGATCGAATGAAGGGTAGAGCTACGGGTCGTAACCCATCTGAAATGTAACGTCCACTGTTCAAGAGGTGACCGAGACGTGTAACCAATGGCACCCCACACCATCACGCCGGGCAACACACCAGTATGGCGATGACGAAACTACACTTGAAATGTGCGTTCACCGAGATGTTGCCAAACACGGAAGCGACCATCGTGATTCTGTAAACAGAACCTGGATTCATCCGAAAAAATGACGTTTTGGCATTCGTGCACCCAGGTTCGTCGTTGAGCATACCATCGCTACTGTCGGTGAAATGAAATGTTGTGTGGCTAGGGCCTCCCGTCGGGTAGACCGTTCGCCTGGTGCAGGTCTTTCGAGTTGACGCCACTTAGGCGACCTGCGCGTCGATGGGGATGAAATGAACATGATTAGGACAACACAACACCCAGTCCCTGTGCGGAGAAAATCTCCGACCCAGCCGGGAATCGAACCCGGGACCTTGGGACTGACATTCAGTCACGCTGACCACTCAGCTACCGGGGCCGGACGCTCCTGTCGGTGATGCAGCGTCAAGGGTAACCACAGTCATGGTGTCCGAGCTGATAGTCCATGCGCCGGTCATAGTGGCCGTGCGGTTCTAGGCGCTACAGTGTGGAGCCGAGCGACCGCTACGGTCGAAGGTTCGAATCCTGCCTTGGGAATGGCTGTGTGTGATGTCCTTAGGTTAGTTAGGTTTAATTAGTTCTAAGTTCTAGGCGACTGATGACCTCAGAAGATAAGTCGCTTTGTGCTCAGAGCCATTTTAACCATTTTTTTGATAGTCCATGCTGCTGCAAACGTCGTCGAACTATTCGTACAGATGGTTGTCTTACGAACGTCCCCATCTGTTGACGCAGGGATCGAGACGTGGCTGCACGATTCGTTACAGCCATGCGGATAAGATGCCTGTGATCTCGACTGCTAGTGATACGAGGCCGTTGCGATCCAGCACGGCTTTCCGTATCACCGTCCTGAACCCACCGTCATTGGATCTTGACCAACGCGAGCAGCAATTTCGCGATACGTTAAACCGTAATCTCGATAGGCTTCAATCCGACCCCACGGAAGCCATATTTATCCATTCCAAGACAACTAGAAGCTGTATTGCATGCTGTGGTTTTCCTACATCGTAATGATTAGTTAACCATCGAAAAGAGGACCACAGCAAGTCGGTCTTAAAGTTCAACAATCTATTATACAAAGTAAGCTTTCACGACTGGTACTGACATCATTTAAAAGGCAAGCAGAAGTATAAATGGCAGATCGATTTAATGCCCACTAAGAGACAATGATGATGCATAAAGAAATCCGTGCAATGTGGTTTTGGAAAAGTACTGGTTTCTTATACCAGGATGACGTGACAGAAACTGTAATGCTGAACTTACTGAATGTAAGCCCAATTTATTAAAAACTAATTACTTAGAATTTTCTCCGACTTGTTCTGCTTTGTCAGTTTTTAAGTATTGCTGTTCTTCCTCACATGTCTTTACGTCCGCTCTGTAAATGGGCAGGAGCTATTCCTGGCGCCTTGTGCTACCTGGGTAGGCTGCCCAGCGTCGCACGGTACGTTGTCTGGCTCAACGGACACTCCTTGGCCCGCGGCGAGCGAGGCCGGCCGGGGATCATAACTTGAGAGGTTGTCGGCAAAGCCCTCGGGCGCTAGGGTTAAATACTGGTCCGTCCTGCGGCGGCCTGCAGGGGGGAAGGAAAGGGACAAGAGAGGGGAGGGAGGCTGGCGGCCAAACTGCTCCTTGGGGAACTACCCGCAGCCACCCCGGCGCCACTGTCCCTCTCCAGGCACTGCGATACAAATGCCTTTAATGTTTCTCCGGTTCACTGTTGTGCTGCAGCAAATCGGTAAATGTGTTGTGGCATGTACACTTCTTTTTACTATGTCTTTTCTCAACATGCAGTCATCGGGCACATTGAGATAATCCGCGACGAACTATGTTTCTACTTAAGTTTAGACTTTACTTTCTACATACCTTTGCTTTTTGTTGCAAAGACGCTACACGTATCAAAATTAGTCTTCAAGCCATTAAACACTCAATTTAAATATGACTATTAATTTTATTTTTCATATACGTTCCGCAGTGATCCCTGTTTTAAGGATATTTCCTATAAAGACACTCATGTAGCAAAGATTCATTTGTCACAATTTGTTCAAAATGTTTATTTCTGTGATAGTTTAACTATTAAGTGAATTCATATATTTTAGCAATTTTATAATCCTGACGATTACTTGAGCGTATTCTAAAAATTTTCAGGACAGACGGATGGCAAGAGTGAATTAATGTTACAACTGATGGGCGATCAAACTCATATTTCATGTTTGTAAACTGATAATGTGAATACTCTTGAAAATAACGTAAAGTTAAAGGATAAGGGACTAAGATAACAATGGTTTCAGAAACCAATAACTTATCAAAGAAGTGATTCCAATTCACCTCTCAGAATGAAGCAATGAATGAAATCAATTAATCTATTAAAATTGGTGTAAGAGGAAAGTAAATTATGGTTTAATGATTTCAATGATGTCACTATGAATGAGGCACAAGCTGTGAGAGAACATGGACGGAGTATTAGTCCTCTTCCTATACTATTTTGTGTATAAATTTACCAAGTATTTTTACTGTCCTAACGGCCATACTCATGAGTGCTGGTCTCCAGACTCCATACTGTTACATCAGCCACATATATTAAAGTTCACAAATTCATTAATAATTCGTAAACTCAATGAAATATGGAAATTTAACAGTGCCTCTGAAAGCACTCGGTAGAGAGTTAGATAAATATTGGCCTTTACTTATTCCACATGGGTTTCTGACTGTAGCTCTGCGATGCACTACAAAGCTTTGTTTGGTATGTGAGTGATGTGCCACATCACTTACTAGTCAGTTGACTCATCTCACTGCAGTACATCTATTAGGAAGTACATCATGTGCTGCCTCATGTCTTGATGAATGAGAGTGTACAGAGGATGATATTTCATTTCATTTATGGCATATTTAAACATCTGCTACCAAATATTTTAAAAGCAGGTCGTACGATTTAACATTTCGCGTGTGATGTTAAACTGTTCCACATTACTGAAAAAAAAAATATTTTGAGAAATAAAACAACAACCGTAATAATACATAATATGTAAAGAAAATTAAACTAGTTGAAGGAAGAAGAGGGTTCAAATAATAGGCGTTTAGAAAAAAATGTAATGTAGAAATTAGGGCTAGTGTCGTTGTTATCTCAAGTGGGAGGGCCTCGGCACGAACATCAAGCACTTCTCACCTGAAGTAGCATGCAACAGTATGTCTTCTTATATTGCTGAATAAAGTACATCATAACTGATTTTGTGTGAAAATAACTGTATGACGCTAACTGTCTAGTGCTGATGCATTTAAGCAGCCCTCATATGACTATGTAGATATGAGATATTTAACTAGCGTACTCTTCTGAATGGAGCCTTCTTATATTATATTTCCGTCTCCGCTTATGCGCATCCGATCAAATACAAGTAATTTTGCGCCGTTGGCTTTAAACTGCCAATGGATCAGGCTCTTTAAACTCCTACCACCTGGTTAGCGATTTTCTTCCATCCCTGGAGCACCCTAGGTATCACTTGGGCATAAAAGTAACTGCTCAATTTCCATCACTTCCCAGTCATCATACAGCGAACAAGGTCTACGACCATAGTTATTTCAAACAATACAACAATGCTCGCGGTTTGTAGCGGGCCCGAGAATGGACTACGGTTTCGCCGCCCCATAACAACTCATTTACACCAAAATGTACGTGATAACTCTGGAGTTGCATGTAAGTGTTTGCGGAGGGTTAAAGAAAGCACCAATCTATGCGGGCACTGATTTCTATTTTATCCAGTTGATTACTTCATCCTATGTAAGTGGGAGTCACCAAGAAATTTTGTCATTTGGAGGCTGAAGTCAGCGGTTCTAACATCTTGAAAAGATCTCGCTTATAATATGCATCACACTCCCCTCCCGGTTTCATGAAAATACAAAACCAGCTCCGCTCTTTGTGTTTGACGTCCTCTGTCAATCCTATTTGGCAAGGATCTCGTACTGTGCCGCTATGCTCCAAAATAAAGCGGAAAAGCGTAGTATAGGCAGCCCCTTTAGCGTTTTTGAAGTTCTCAGTGGTAAAACGAGGTCTCCCATTGGCCTTCCTCGCAACATCTTCTGTTTGATGGTCCCACTTTAAATTCTTCGTAATTGTACTCCTTAGATAGTTGGTTGGATCGAGAGCCTTTAAGTTTCTGTAATTTTATGTGTAACCGAAATTTTACGGACAGTATCTCGTACGCATTTGTAGAACCTCGCGCAGCTCCTTATGAAGTGCTACTTTTAACACCATCCATGTATTTTGTGTAAATCACTTTGAAACTCATTTTGATCTCTTCATTTATTAACTAGACAATTAACGGAGGCATTATCTATACAAAGTCTAAGAGAGCTGATCAGATAGTCTTATAAAACTTATATGAATGTTAAGAACAGCAACACTTCAATACACGACCTCGGTTTCACGAGATGAAATCTCGTTAAGTATTAAGAACTACGACCTCCCTGAAAGAAAATAATAAATCCATCCACACAGCTGATACGATATTCCATAGCCACCCCGAAAATAATTAGAAATTAGTTGTGAGGAACTGCATTAAAATTTTTCTGGAAACCTAGTAATATGGAATGAATTTGAGGGCCCCCGTCAATAGCACTCATCGTTTAGTGTGAATGAAGAGCCAGTTGTAGTTCAAAAGAGGGATATTTTCTAAGTTAATGTTGTTTATGTGTCAATAACCGCTTCCGTAGATAAGGTCGCTAGCGCACACCTGTGTGGCGGCGCATGGCGTGGAGGTAAACCGGTTCGAGTTCTGGTGGTGATATATTGTCACTGGAAATATTTGGAGGGCAGGGTCGAAGGGATGGGTAGGGTGGATACGGTTAAAATGGTGACGTAGAGTTCCTGACCACCTGCCTTTGCGCGAATATTCTAGATTAAATTCTATACATCTCTACAGGGTCTTATGAAGTGAGGGCATTTGACACTCTTTCTGTCGGATAGTGACCTTAAGCTCGGTTTTAGCCTTGCTGGTGCTTGTGTAGTGTAGGCTCCTTGCGTCACCATGTTTCACCTCTCATTTCCTTTCATACATAACAGCACAAAAATTACACTACAGTGTACACGAACTTATCACAGTCAACGTGACGCCACAGGCACACACTTGACACTTAACATATTGGCAGGAGTAAACGCAATCTCCTCCATTATAGGCATGCAAGGAGCAGAGATTGCGGATACCTGCACGTGTTCAACAGTGCTCATTTGCTGAATATAGAATCACTTTGAGTTTGATGCATCAGTGGTTCATCCTCTTCGATGACACAGTCCATTCCAAAATTTGCAATAAGTATCCTTATATACTTGCACCTTAAATTAGCTTTTATTGAAGATATGGAAAGGTTCGGATGTTTCCAGCTGTTTTTGGTTCTTCATAGATTTCGGCAGCGTTGGAGAACGAACATAGGCTAACGATGATTTTATGGCTGCCGTGTCAACTATTTTCTGGGTAGTAACTGATGCCAATGTTGCTAAAGCAATACAAATGTACAGACCCAATACAGAGTGGTAGGAGTATAAGTGAAGATATTTTTGTTGGTGACTGAGGACTATACTGCACAGTGTTACGTTAGTATATCTTTCATTTCTAAACTATTGATTACAGATATTCCGAGTAATATGTATTTAAATTGTCTGGTACTTCAAAGTGGGTGTGCCATACACAAGCCTTTAACGTTCATTTTCTCCTGAGCAGCATGTCAGGTATTGAAGAGTGGGCTTGAGGATGGAGAACAGATAGCGTATACTGTAAGGCGTAGTACACTTTGTGGTGCAGTTACAACCGTTCAGAAAACATGAGGAAGTAAGTAATGTGAAGTTTTTAATGGGAAGACTGTTACATGCAGAAGAAAAACAGCTCACGCAGTGTAACGGGTACATATTAACGTACCAATTATCAAAATACATATACCTATAAACTTAACCCCCTGTTTAGGTCGCACTCTACTGGCAAATGCATGAGGGATGTTCCACAAGTAATGCAACACGATTTCTCTAAAAGCAGGTTATTTTTCTTCTGAATTCTAATATAGCATATTATAACCCAATATTTTGGCTACAAAACCGTATTTTTTAATATATTATCCCTTCAGTCTGACGTCACCTTACCACATTATTGGGAGGCCCTGTATGCTCGTGTGATAAGTCTCTATTGGTCTATGTTGGAGCCGACGTCATGCTGCATCAATAGCCTCCCCATAATCTTAGTCATGCTTTCTTTGGAGTGCATCTTTCGTTGAGCCAACCAGATGGTAATCAGACGCAGCGAGATCTGGACTGTGGGGTAGGCAGGGAAGAACAGTCCTACGTAGTTTTGTAAGCACCTCTCGGGTGTGGAGACTTCCATGAGACATTGAATTACCATGGAGAATGAGATGCTGATGTGGTGCCATTCCTTGGATTGCCAATTTGTTTCAGGTTCAAAGTGAGGAACCCATGTTTCATCGCCTGTGACAATATTCGACAAAAATGGTTTTTATGATCTTCTGTTAGGTGGTGTGGAACCCAGCGGCCACACATTTTTCAATACCCCTGCTGGTGGACGAGTGTCTCAGCACTGCAAACAAACATGTCCAGTTAAAGAGCGAAGTATCTGATCGCGATTCACCGATCACTTCCAATGAAAGCGGCTGCACGCTCAAACACTGCAGGAATCACAAGTGTGTGCCTCCGGTCGATCGATCGGACAGAGTTGCACGACCTTATAGCGAATGATGATAGACGCCTCGCCAAACGACTCAATGTGATTTTGGTCCCTGCCATAGAGATTCTAAGTGGTTCAATGGCTCTAAGCACTATGGGACGTAATATCTGACGTCATCAGTCCCCTAGACTTAGAACTACTTAAACCTATCTAACCTAAGGACAACACACACATCCATGCCCGAGGCAGGATTCGAACCTGCGACCGTAGCAGCAGCGCGGTTCCGGACTGAAGTGCCTAGAAGCGCTCGGCCACAGCGGCCGGTGTAGACATTCTGCAAGTGCCTATGAATACCTTTTACGCTCTGGTTTCCGTCAAAAGCAGCTCGATGACAACTCTCTACTTGGAACGCATCTCTGGTAAAGACGCCATTTCTAAGGGTACGTATAGCGCCGCAACCTATCTGAACCTTATGGAAGTACAGGACGTGAAGCAGGAATAGTCCACGATCTCTCACAACGAAGTCCGCATTTTTTTTTCTACTGGCCGAGGAAAAACATTGCAACTTTACTAATTGAACTAACTGAATTGTATATAATGTAATCAAGAAGCGGGTGTGTCATTGAACATCACAGATATGGTTAACCTCTAAGTTTGGAACATGTTCAGGAAGATTGATAGGGGTAAGGCGTTGACGCTAGTGAAAATATTTTGTGGGTATGTTGAATATTATCGTCCATTTAAGTGCCAACGTTTCCAGTAGGTGCTGTCATACGGTAAGGTAAATTTATGAACGGTACGATGTCTCAGAGTAGATGCACTGACGACTATCTTGATAGTGAGTTTTGACAAAATGCAACCTTGTTAAGAGCGTTTGTGCGATTTTCTTCTGACGTCACGAATGGGGAGCACATAAATCCGAAAGAAAGTAAAATTTACTGCCACATGGGACGCTGTGAATTTCTTGAACTTCATAAATGATTTTTCAAATTGAGAAAGATTCTCTTACCCTACTGGCAGTATTTCCGGAACTGTAACGATTGGTACTTCGGACTCAGCTAACTATTGGTGAGCTTCAGTCATTTCCACTTCATACTGAAAGCCATGTGTAGCGAAAATAGCAGTTATTCGTCGACTGCACGTAGTAGCTGCAATTACAACGTCAGTGATTTCGAAAAACCAAGCGATGTACACTTTCGACCACTAAACGCGAACGCTTAGTATTTTGTCTTTATACACTTTTCCAAATTATGCCACGATTCAGACACTGTCGCCCACAAAAATGCTGCACTGTTGTTCAAACAAGCAGTGACATTAATATTCATAAGGTGCTCAGTCGAACTAATATTACCGTATGAATTGCACTGTGTCCACTGCTGTCCTATACATATCTCTGTCTGGCCAAACGTTATAGAACATGATAAAACTAATTAACTTGCGGAAAGTTAATGTGCAAATCAGTCAAAAGAACATTGCACATCAAAGATGCTGTACAGTCATTGGAACTGTAACATATTTAAGTTCGGACTCTGACAATAAATTAAATCTAATCAATACCCAGGAAACACAGTATTGCACCTACTACAGAGCTGCCCGCCACTCCACTATACAATCAATATACTAAATGTTTCTATAAATTATTGTTATTAAAACACAAAAGAATCTCTAGAACAACTTAGTTCAAAGCGATATCTAAATAATATAAGCTTACATCCTCTGCTGTACAGTTACCTACGTGCAACACAATACTTCACTCGAGTACAAACATGCTGAGCTTATAGAAATGTTCGTCAATATCGTCTCGAGCCTTTAAGTTAGAGTAATCAGTGTAATTTTGGTTCCAACAATGCCACTGTAATGCCCTGCTTGTCAATTTCTTACAGATCAAAAATTAATTGCTCTTAGATGGCTCAAATGGCTCTGAGCACTATGGGACTTAACTGCTGAAGTCATCAGTCCCCCAGAACTCAGAACTACTTAAACCTAACTAACCTAAGGACATCACACAAATCCATGCCCGACGCAGGACTCGAACCTGTGACCGTAGCGGTTGCGGCGACTCTTAGATGAATGGGAATTTTTTGGACTGATAGTTTGATTATTATTCTTCCAGGTGATGTAGTATGTTGCATCAATGTACATACAAAACTGTATATGAAATTTCGTATCGAAATTGGCCGCCTTTGTGGCCGCTGTATGTTTTCAGATTTTTCACGTGGAGAGAGATGAATCACAGAAAGCAGCTTGTATAGGCTGTAGCCTGCACCCATAACCACAATTCGTGATATTAACATCTCCTGAGTGCACCAGGGCAACAAAGCTGCTCTCTCTGATCCTAAAAAGTAATTGTCTTTTCTTTGATGGACACCATGTTGACGCCAGCGACTGTTAAACTTTTTATTTCCACTATTGCAATTTCGGCCTTAGGCCATTATCATGTGCAGTGTCTGCACTTTTATCGTAAATGACACTTTAGTTCAGCGTAAACTAAATTCCGTCCGAACAGGCCTTGGAAGACCCAACGGTACCGACCGGCCGCTGCGTCATCCTCAGCCCACAGGCGTCACTGGATGCGGATGTGGAGGGCCCTGTGGCCAGCACGCCGCTCTCCCGGCCGTGTGTCAGTTTGCGAGACCTGACCCGCTACTTTTTAATCAAGTAGCTTCTCAGTTTGTCTCACAAGGGCTGAGTGCACCCCGCTTGCCAACAGCGCTATGCACACCGTATGGTCACCCGTCCAAGTACTAGCCCTGCCCGACGGCACTTGCTTCGGTGATGTGGCGGGAATCGGTGCTACCAATGCGGCAAGGCCGTTGACTTTAGTTCACTCTGCTTGCCCACAAACCAATGTAATAACAGCATACGTTCAGTTTATGGTTAATTCACAACGAAGATTTGGTCAGAAAGGCTTCAAAGCTACGTTATTGTAAGTAGATCGAACATTTTTTTTTTTAATAAATGAAGGTAGTACATTACATTGGTTGGAACTGTTCAAGAGGAAGTAGCCGGGTGAGCTCCAGGGAAGCGTCACAGGATCATTGACGTTTTCATTAAATAAATATAAACCATCAATCAGATAAGTTCAAGAACACTATAATATTGCTTGGTGCAATCTGTTATCTACCAGAAGTACCGTCGCCGGACACCATTGAGGACATGTCGAGAGATGAGACATTCTTGACGATTATGTCTAGAAGCAATATAAAGACGAACAAGTAAAATCAGAAGTTAGAAAGGTGAAATAATAATTGATTTTATTGAAATAATCTCTGTAAGGCATTGCGTCTGTGAAGGAAAAGGCACCCATAATGGTAATGGGACCATCAGTGGAATGTTTTTCCATTCTTTCCCGACTATTCAAGTTATCAAACTTCCAATAAATTCGTAGAACCTCTAGTAGGATCATAACAAGTTGGCATTATCCGTAACAAATATTAATCTTTGGTACTCGAGGAACTTAAAAGAAAGACCACGTTGCTCTAATCAAACCTGGTTAGTTAAGTTTATAAAACCGCTACTCGAGGAAGACTTTTTGACAGCTTGAGTATCATAAAGATGCGACCCATTACAGCACAACCGACGCATAAGCACACGTTGTAAACAGACTATACGTGATTTATTTTCCCTGTGTGCCAGCGTGCTAAAGTCGTGTTTCAGATGTCAGCTGACGGTCACATTTTACTAACAGGAGCAGAACTTCTTTTCAAATCGGTAATAACTGTCAGATAGAGGTAATGACCCATTCCTAATATCAGACTTATTACGCATACCTACGTTCATTTAACTGCAACATTAAATGATACAGAACAAGCAAGCAAGTGCATATAAGGTACAACAGAAATGGTTCTTTGTATCGCTTCAGGCTGTACGAAAATCTCATGCTCTCTCCAATATACACTACCCTATTGGCTGACGGAGCATACACGTAGATTTTGTAGTTTCTGGCACCAGTATTCTGTTACTCGTCAAAAATACTTCTTATTGAAAGTAGTGAACTGTCTTTGTCGACAATATTAACTACTTTTCAGTCAGCAGCAAGTTAACTGTGCAGCATATATTTGGAGTGTTCAGCTGCTGCTGATATCGATACTGCAAAGTTTGTCAGTAAACGTCACTAAATAAAACCATGTTTATAGTGATTTCTGTTTTTTGGGTGTTAAGGGTTGTTGACTAAAATTTTCGAAAAGGGAAGGGGGGCAAACGTTTCCTCTCTTAGCGCTGGAGACATTCTCAGAAGTCATAAACGTATCCTTAGCTAATATTCACACCTTATACAAGTTCTACAAACCACCCGCCTATATAGCTGAACTTGTTAAAGCACTGCCTTCCGAAGGGGTAGGTGTGCCGGCCACAACTCGAATTGGCTGGCGGATTAACGAAGAGAGGCGGTGTGCCAGCTAGCCTGAATGTGATTCGTAGGCGGATTTCCTGTCTGGTATTCACGTTACGCTTCAGTACTTCTCAAACGTTCAGAGAACTTCTATACAATTTTACATGCATAAAACTACACGTAGTCTGCTGTGGCATGTGCATTACGTCGAGTGTGATAATGAAGTCGTGAAGAAAGGACATCAGGTAACCTCTGAAATTAATCGCTCCAAATGCGTTGATAACCACGCCGACCCTATGCAGATGTGGGACGAACAGCACATGAAAGGAAAGGAAAAGAAGAGTAATTCCAGCAAGCTGACTCTAGGGAACTGTTAATGTGCTTAAATTAGAAAGTTAACCAAGTAAATTTTTATAGACTCTGAGGTTACGATGTTGAGCGCTGAAACGTGCTCAAAACTGAGGCCTAATGCACTTCAATCAGAAATCACGAAGGATGTAAATATCAGCAGTGAAAGCCGACATGGTGTGATTAAAACAACTATGTTTCGCAAAATCACAAGGTATTAATTCGGCACTTGCTAGCCCCATCAAGAAGACTGTTATTATTTAAGTACAATCGTATACAGCCTTTGCATCACACGGAGTAAGAACAAAAACGTCATCTTTTCTTCGCAATGTGAACTGTAGCTATGAAGCCCGACAGTTGAGAATTGTTCAGCGCCACTGCTAGAATTCTACGAACGACTGTTTCGTGGACAATAGACAACAGCCAATTAATTCTCGCAATGCCATCCAATCCGAGCAAAAGCGCTTCGTCTCTGCTGGCCCCATTCTGGATGTAACAGTAAGCGCCTGCAATAAAAGAAGATGAACGGCCACATTTAACTGAAACCCTTTCCTCTTACTGTCGTTTTACGAACGGTTCCAGTTATACGAACAGATATTACTGTTTCCGCAATAAGTCCCAGTATTACTCATCAGTTGAATGGTATTTCCGAAATTACTTGAGAGCAAAATCTTACACAGTTCTTCGACAGACAAAGAGAAATCTTTATTTATAAACAAGTTTCGGATGTGCAACATGAATGTATGCATTGGAGTGATCAGCTGCTCCTGATATCGATACTGCACACTGTGTCAGTAAACATACACTAAATAAAATCATGTTTACAGTGACTTCGGTTTTTTGGGTGACAAAAACAAGTTTTGGGGGTGGGAGGGAGGGAGGGCGGGAAAGCAAACGTTTACTCTCCTAGCGCTGGAGACCTTCTTAGAAGTCATAAACATATCCGTAGGTAATGTTCAAGTCTTGTGCAAGATCTACAAGCCACCCGCCCGGATAAATCAATGTTTTAAAGCACTGGCTCCCGAAAGGGTACGTGTGCCGGCCCCAAATGGAATAGACTGGCGGATTAACGAAGTGCAAACACTTCGGTGTCATAGATTCATACATTAACTCAAAATAATTTTGCAACTTCGTTGAATAGAAGAATGTAAATTTGCGCATAGGTCCGACAGGTGCTAAGAAACAAAATTATTGTCAAGGCCTGACAAAATTTGGAATATAATATTTATTGGTGTCAAATGGGACTTCATTTCACGTCAGCCGACTGTAGTTCATTGTTTACACTGTCTCAGCCGTAAACTCTAACGCGCCTTCAGCATTCGTTGCAGCTATAGTGTCTAATGTCTGAAGAGCAGAAACAGTGAAATGGATGGAGAAAATAATAGTAAAAACGGTCTACTATCTTCCCAATAGTGTATTTACGTAGCATATTTACATTCCGCATGCTACAGCTTCTTCATCAGGGCTTATGTTATAATGAGGATCATCTTAACGAAACGCGTATCTGCGAATTTTTCTAATTTTGTTCTGCAAATGTCGTCACATGATATAACTTCCATATTTTGTTCAGACTATACTGACAATAGAGGCACACAAAAGACGTAGTCAGACGTCAGTGTAACTTCGCATATGTACACACCATGGTGTGTATGTAATTTATTAGATTTGGAGTTTTCTGTGACCGCATTAGTGTTGTGCGTGTTTGCTGTTGTTATCAGCACTGGTAGAGTATACAAGGGGCATGAACAATTTCGAATGTTGAATAGTCACTGACATGCACACAGGGATGTCTTGTACTCATTGGAGACGGCGCTAGCAGCAACTGATGATGATGATCAGGTCCCATACTCCGAGGAGTGTAGGGGACGATGCAGGAGACTCGAACCGCCGTACTAGACAAGTTCCTAGCGGCGGTGGTTTGCCATTGCCTTCCTCCGACCGTAACAGGGACGAATGATTATGATGAAGACAACACACCAACACCCAGTCACCTCGAGGCAGGGAAAAACCCTGACCCCTCCGGCCGAGCGGTCTAGGACGCTGCAGTCATGGACTGTGCGACTAGTCCCGGCGGAGGTTCGAGTCCTCCCTCGCGCATGGGTGTGTGTGTGTTTGTCCTTAGGATAATTTAGGTTAAGTAGTGTGTAAGCTTAGTGACTAATGACCTTAGCAGTTAATTCCCATAAGATTTCACACACATTTGAATATTTTTTTGACCCCAGAGGGAATCGAACCCGAGACCCCGTGCGTGGAAAGCGAGAACGCTACCGCAAGACCGCGAGCTGCGGACAGCAGCAACTCGCAGAGTATGAAAGTGGCATCATTTTGAGTCTTCTTTTGACTAGTCTTGTCAGATCGTACAATATCAATTAGGGAAGACAACGTTTCAAGTCAGCTCCCGGCCATCCAGATTTATCAATTCCGGTGGTTGGTTGGTTGATTTGGAGAGGGGACCAAAGAGTGAAGTCATCGGTCACATCGGATTAGGGAAGGACCGCGAAGGAAGTCGGCCATGCCCTTCCAAAGGAGCCATGAAGTGCTTTATGGAAATAACAAAAACCAAAATCAGGATAGCCGAACGCGGGTTTTGAACCATCGTCCACCCGAATGCGAGTCCAACGAGTTAGCCACTGCGACACCTCGCGTGTTAACATTTCCACGTTTTCCCGAAATCCCTACAGCCAAATACCTGGATGGTTCCTTTGAAAGGGCACAGTCGATTTCCTTCTTCACCCTTGACACAATCCGAGTTTGAGCACCGTCTCTAATGACCTTGATATCAACGGGACGTTCCTTCCGTCGTGCAATATCCAGATTTGTGGGGCACTCAGATGTGCCAGAGGCTCATGTTGGAATGCATGAGGGCACGACGGCAGGAATAAGCATTGTCATGTTTCCTGTCGACCGCGTATAACAATCACAAGGGAAGAGCGTTGTATTGTGCACGAAACACATCGAAACTCCTTCATATCTGCACTTGCCATCCTAGAACAAACTAATGGGATCTCTTCTGTCTTCGCGAAGCAGCCAAATTAGGGAATTTCCGTCTAGAATGTAGGCTTCCGTTAACAGCACATCGCGAACAGCTGTGTTTGGAATGGTACCGTGACCGGCACACATGGACTGAAGAATGGCGTCGTATTGTGTTCAGCGATGAAACGAGGTTTTGCACTACTCCTGATGACCACACTCGTTGAGGACAGTGGTGACCTGAGGAGAGGTGCTGTTCTTCCATTGCACAGGAGAAGCACAGTGGACACTTCTGGCCTCATGGTGTAGGGAATCATTTGGGATGGAGTCAAATTAAGCTGCCCGTGCTTGATGGAAATCAGGCGGCACAACATATAGCACGCACATCGTGTGTCTTCGTGTGTTACCTCTCATGCGACAGTAACATGATGCCGTTTTTCAACAGGACAGTTCTCTTCCACAAGTAGCACCTGTTTCTATGAACCGTCTACGTAAAGTTTAGATTCCCCCACGGCCAGCACGTTTCCCAGATATTTGCCCGGAAGAACATGGGCGTGACCAGCTCGGACGTCGACTCCGTGCCATTGCCAGTAAAGAGGTTATCACGAGCTAGTATTAACTGTTCTGGGACAGTATGTTCACTACAGGATGCAACTGCTATTTGCCGCTCTTTGCAGTCTAATATGCATGCATCCAGGCCAGAAGAGATGCAACGTCATACTGATAAGTGGGTTTGCACTCTTCATTTCTTTATATCTGAGTCGATATCGCAATTATTGCAGTAATATGCTAAACTCAGTCAACCCGCGAAGTAAAATTCCGTTTCCTATTCTTGGTCTTCGCACTTCACTTTATTTCTCAGACAGTGTATTATATCAAAATATATCCATCCGAGAGGATCAAGATTAAAATCCCGGCTCGGCCAACATGATTCAATTTCTTTGTGCTTACCATAAATTATTTTAAATCAAATGAGTTTTTCTTTTGGTAATGAAACGGCCATTGTCTGTACTGACACCAACTGTAGATGCTACATGGAAAGCTGGTACTCCTCAGTCTCTCTTTTTTCGTAGTCAATAACTCTTGCTGAAATCATGATCCGTGGCCAGAAAATAACTGAGCAGCATAAGAAACGACGACTCTCGCTATCAACTAATAGTTATTGACTCTGATTACTGAAGTGGGCTTTCATTGTCGTATAGATTATGGCATATAATCACCAGCACAGCCTCATTAGTGAGATTCACTTTCAGCTTTAATGTTTCTGCCTACTCGTCTCAGGTGATTTGTTGACTACTGACTTGTTTCCGTGGTTCCTCTATAGTGTATAACAAACAAGAAGGACCTGAACGTTACTCAGAGAACACAACCAGAGCGACGCGAAAACAGATAAAGAACGCAGCCTCCGTAGCAGTCACAGTATAATGTTTTCATAAGCGATGAATTCGGCCGCAGAAAGTAGTGTGACCTTGTTGGTTATGAGCTCTCCTAAAACAGATCTGTTTACTCAAAGAGCAACATGTGAAACAAGAACCACCAGCTGTACAATTGTGTATTTATTCTCTACCGGTTTCAGTTATTATAACCATATTCACTGACCGGGAACAATATACGTCAATGAACCAAAATAAATATCTTCGTCAACTATGACACAAACAAATGCAGAAGATACATGGCTGCCGTAATAATGCGCCTAAACACAGTATATACAAGCCGGCCGCGTAGCCGAACCGTTCTAGGCGCTTCAGTCTGGACCCGCGCTGCTGTTACGGTCGCACGTTCGAATCCTGCCTCGGGCATGGATGTGTGTGATGTCCTTAGATTAGTTAGGTTTAAATAATTGTAAGTGTAGGGGACTGATGACCTCAGATGTTAAGTTCCGTAGTGCTTAGAGCCATTTTTGAACAGTATATATATATATATATATATATAAACATGCGGTGCCTTGACATAACAACAGTTCAGATGGCGTTAGTGTAAGGCGAGACCTTGAGTACGGGGTCCTCTTCCAGCTGGCAGGTTCACATTCTTGTGGTCAAGAGCAGCGACATCTTCTTATGGTGGTCACTGCAACAACACGTTGCTCGCTCAGTCGACTGCTCCTTGTTGTTGGCCCTGACATGCGTCTCTTCACACCCGTGATTTGCCTGTGTCCATACCCAGTTATTCAGTCCCTAACTGTTTATGTCATTGAAGTAAACATAGTAGTATAGTACTATCTGAAGAAGATGCCAGTAACACACAAACTGTGGTGGTTTGTTTGCGAGAAGGTATCCTTCAGGCACTAGGTTTCACATTTATAACTATCTGAGGCTAAAGAAAGACATATAATGCAAAAATCTGACTTCTCTTACAAACGAAGGTTCCTTGTGCCTGAATTTCTTGACACAGAGGCCCTGCTTCCGTTTTAGACGTCCTAGCATTTGTGCTGTTACATTATGATTGACAATTTCATTAATACCAATAATAAGTCTATCTTTCGATTGTTGCTTAGTCACAAATGTTTTTTTTTTCGTTTCAATAAACGTTGTATAAATCCCTGTTAGTTTCTCTTTTCACATAATTACCTGCTTTCACATACTTGCCTGCTGAAGCTGATCGACTTGTATGTTCCTAGTGTTTGGGTTTCTTTCTTTAAGATTCCTATAAATAAACTCGAACCTGACATATGCATTCTACTTCAGCTTACTCCACATGCCTACTGCTATACATTTTAAGGCACTTAACGTTTCCGATGACAGTATACGATATTGATAGCCCTTTTAATGTGCAATAGATCTAGGCACGCTCGACAGCAAATTCCACCACAGGCCTAACTGCAGACACCTCCGTCACCTACGAACATCCCACGTCTAAAACGAATACACTGCTAACGGCTGTACGGTGCATGATGTAGGGTACCCATCAGCATTATCGATTACTCTTCTATCGCAATCTCACACGCTAATTGAGTAAAAGGTTGCCTGTATATGTATACTAGTCCACCCATATGTTTCCGGGAGAAATACTTCGTCCGGAAACAAACGAAAATTTGTGCTGGACCAAGACTCAACCTCTTTACGTAAGCATCCAACTGCTTCGGATATATGCGCATGCTTCATTGGCAGACACAGACTTCCTTATATCCCAGTTTATGATACGCACATACCTTGCACAGTTACATGATTCCCACATACCTCGCACAGTTATATGATTCCCACACACAGAGAGACTTATGTAATTTTCTCGTCGTGTTGTGTTGGTTTTGCATGAAGTACATTAGTGTAGCGTCTGTATTTTACAGTGTCTGTACCAGTCGTTGCAATGCTCCTTGGCCCATGGAGGAATATCCGAAGTAACAGACAGTGCTAATGATTTCTAACCATATTAAATCCTGAAATGTATTCATCAACTGTGAATGTGGTATTGCCAGAAATATACAGTTTTCTGGAAACAAATGTCAATGTGTGCCGAATCGGGACTCAGACCCGGATTTGCCACCTTATGGCAGAGGTCGCCTGAAACGTTTTGGCTATCCAAGCACACTTCACGGACGGATCCAAAAATCCGTTTTTATCCTAAGGTCGGACTGACACAGTGCTCGAAAAATTATGTGACACCCACACTGATAGGGACTTATTCAAGAATCTCGTCAGGCTTTGTTATTGATTAAACTAACCAATTCGGTTGGGAGAATTTCATAGATGCAGACTAGTACTAAATACGATCAACCTCTAATAATTATTTGTTCGTGCAAGGTGCATTACAATGAGCGTTCCTTATTCCCCCCTTATTTCCGACGTTGCATGTAGGAGCGCCAATTACCATAATTCTGTAAACATGTGCATTCCTGCTACAACATTCGCAATACGTGACTAATATCAAGAGAATCAGAAGACGTCGATAATTGCATACACGTTCTAGGATTATGAACCAACAGAATAAAATTAAAATTTATTCCTTGCTTGTATCAATTTACGCTACTGGCCATTAAAATTGCTACTCCAAGAAGAAATACAGGTGATAAATGGGTATTCATTGGACAAATATATAATACTAGAACTGACATGTGATTACATTTTCACGCAGTTTGGGTGCATAAATCCTGAGAAATCAGTACCCAGAAGAGCCACCTCTGGCCTTAATAACGGCCTTGATACGCCTGGGCATTGAGTCAAACAGAGCTTGGATGGCGTGTACAGGTACAGCTGCACATGCAGCTTCAACACGATACCACAGTTCATCAAGGGTGGTGACAGGCGTATTGTGACGAGCCAGTTGCTCAGCCACCATTGACAAGACGTTTTCAGTTGGTGAGAGATCTGGTGAATGTGCTGGCCAGGGCATCAGTCGAACATTTTCTGTATCCAGAAAGGCCCGTACAGGACCTGCAACACGCGGTCGGGCAATATCCTGCTGAAATGTAGGATTTCGCAATGATCGAATGAAGAGTAGAGCCAGGGGTCGTATCACATCTGAAATGAAACGTCCACTGTACAAAGTGCCGTCAATTCGAACAAGAGATGACTGAGACATGTAACCAATGACACCCCATACCATCACGCCGGGTGGTACGCCAGTATGGCGATGACGAACACACACTCCAATTTGCGTTCACCGCGATGTCTCCAAACACAGATGCGACCATCATGATGCTGTAAACAGAACCTGTATTCATCTGAAAAGAATGACGTTTTGCCATTCGTGCACACAGGTTCGTCGTTGAGTACACCATCACTGGCGCTGCTGTCCTTGATGCAGCGTCAAGGGTAACCGCAGCCATGGTCGTCGATCTGTTCGCGCAAATGGTTTTTGTCTTGAAAGCGCCCCCATCTGTTGACTCAGGGATCGAGACTTGGCTGCACAATCCGTTACAGCCATGCGGAAAAGATGCCTGTCATCTGGACTGCTAGTGACACGAGACCGTTGGGATCCAGCACGGCTTTCCGTATTAGCCTCCTGAACCCACCGATTCCACATTCTGCTAACAGTCATTGGATCTCGACCAAAGCGAGCAGCAATGTCGCGATACGATAAACCGCAATCGGGATAGGTTACAATTCGACCTTTACCGAAGTCGGAAACGTGATGTTACGCATTTCTCCTCCTTACACGAGGCATCACGTTTCTCCAGGAAACGCCGGTATACTGCTGTTTGTGTATGAGAAATCGGTTGGAAACTTTCCTCATGTCAGCACGTTGTAGGTGTCACGACCGGCGCCAACATTGTGTGAATGCTCTGAAAAGATAATCATATGCATACCACAGCAACTTCTGTCAGTCGGTGAAATTTCGCGTCTGTAGCACGTCGTCTTCGTGGCGTAGCAATTTTAATAGCCAGTACTATAGTTAACTCTCAGTCATCTAACTTTACGTAATAGACTCAACATTTGATCATGTAAATATACCTCTCTGTACTGTTTTCAAAATAATAAGCAAATGTGAACCTTGGGTGCCGAGGTGTGCGGTGATAGAAAGGATAAACCTAAGTCATCTGTCGTGAAGAGGGTAAAAATCGTCTTCCTTGCTTGTTCGGTGAGTTTTTTATTGTTTATCCACGTTTCCTCGACTTATTGTCCGCATTTGAATACCGAAATACATAACAGACCATCTAACTTTCTAATAACAGGAACATACACTTCACTTTACTCAAGAACGGAAATAAATAAAATGTTAACACAATTTACACCTATATTATTCGCATACATAATATATACACTCCTGGAAATTGAAATAAGAACACCGTGAATTCATTGTCCCAGGAAGGGGAAACTTTATTGACACATTCCTGGGGTCAGATACATCACATGATCACACTGACAGAACCACAGGCACATAGACACAGGCAACAGAGCATGCACAATGTCGGCACTAGTACAGTGTATATCCACCTTTCGCAGCAATGCAGGCTGCTATTCTCCCATGGAGACGATCGTAGAGATGCTGGATGTAGTCCTGTGGAACGGCTTGCCATGCCATTTCCAACTGGCGCCTCAGTTGGACCAGCGTTCGTGCTGGACGTGCAGACCGCGTGAGACGACGCTTCATCCAGTCCCAAACATGCTCAATGGGGGACAGATCCGGAGATCTTGCTGGCCAGGGTAGTTGACTTACACCTTCTAGAGCACGTTGGATGGCACGGGATACATGCGGACGTGCATCGTCCTGTTGGAACAGCAAGTTCCCTTGCCGGTCTAGGAATGGTAGAACGATGGGTTCGATGACGGTTTAGATGTACTGTGCAGTATTCAGTGTCCCCTCGACGATCACCAGAGGTGTACGGCCAGTGTAGGAGATCGTTCCCCACACCATGATGCCGGGTGTTGGCCCTGTGTGCCTCGGTCGTATGCAGTACTGATTGTGGCGCTCACCTGCACGGCGCCAAATACGCATACGACCATCATTGGCACCAAGGCAGAAGCGACTCTCATCGCTGAAGACGACACGTCTCCATTCGTCCCTCCATTCACGCCTGTCGCGACACCATTGGAGGCGGGCTGCACGATGTTGGGGCGTGAGCGGAAGACGGCCTAAGGTGTGCGGGACCGTAGCCCAGCTTCATGGAGACGGTTGCGAATGGTCCTCGCCGATATCCGACGAGCAACAGTGTCCCTAAATTGCTGGGAAGTGGCGGTGCGGTCCCCTACGGCACTGCGTAGGATCCTACGGTCTTGGCGTGCATCCGTGCGGCGCTGCGGTCCGGTCCCAGTTCGACGGGCACGTGCACCTTCCGCCGACCACTGGCGACAACATCGATTTACTGTGGAGACCTCACGCCCCACGTGTTGAGCAATTCGGCGGTACGTCCACCCGGCCTCCCGCACGCCCACTATACGCCCTCGCTCAAAGTCCGTCAACTGCACATACGGTTCACGTCCACGCTGTCGCGGCATGCTACCAGTGTTAAAGACTGCGATGGAGCTCCGTATGCCACGGCAAACTGGCTGACACTGACGGCGGCGGTGCACAAATGCTGCGCAGCTAGCGCCATTCGACGGCCAACACCGCGGTTCCTGGTGTGTCCGCTGTGCCGTGCGTGTGATCATTGCTTGTACAGCCCTCTCGCAGTGTCCGGAGCAAGTATGGTAGGTCTGACACACCGGTGCCAATGTGTTCTTTTTTCCATTTCCAGGAGTGTATATAGTGTATCCATAAATACGTTTACATACATACTCCGCAAGTCAACGCACGGTGCGTGGCGGAGGGTACCATGTACCACTACTAGTCGTTCCCTCCGTCACAAATGGGGTGAAGAAAAAACGTTGACACACAGGGACCGTGTAATTGATTGAAAGACGAAAAAATTTGACTGCTGCTGTTTTTGTTCACACTTCCTCTGTAATTTCTAAACATTTACCCAAATTTATGAATGAATGTCTTAAAAATAGCGTATCCATAATATTAAGTTAATATAAATATGAAATCATTTTAGAAGAATTTAAGTCTCCTATTCCAAAGAAGGCACGTGTTGACCAGTATGAATATTAACGATCTATCTGTTTAGTAAGTTATGGTTGGAAGAGACAACATGAAATGTATAAAAAAGAATAGAAAAATTGATGGAACTGACTTCGAGGAAAACAATTTGTGTTCCAGAGAAATGTATGTCTATGGGAGGCCGTCCTGATCCTCAATTTACATTTGACTGAAAAAGGTAAACCTACGTCTACAGCATCTCTAGATTTATAGAAATGTATTCAAGATGTTGACAGGAATAGACTAATCGTAATTGGGAAGGTAGTAGGTGTAAAATACAGGCAGCGAAATGTTATCTACAGAATCCAGGCTGCCATTGTGAGAATCATAGGCATGTAAAGTAAGAAGTTATGGAGAAGAGAGTGAAGAAGGATTGTAGGCTCTCCTCAGTTTTATTCAATCTGCAAGCTGAACATCCAGTTCAAGAAAACAAAGAAATATTAGGAAAGGAAATTAAAGTTCAGGGAGATGTAATAAAAATGTCGATATTCGCTAATGACACTGTAAATCTATCACAGACACCTAAGGACTGGGAAGGGAAGTAAAGCAGAATTGACAGTGGCTTTAAAAAGTTATGAGAATCACATCACCAAAAGTAAAACAATTATAATGGAATATAGTCGACAGAGATCAGGTGAGATGATAGAAAGAAGTTAGGAGACGAGACACTGAAAGTGGGTCGCTGAGTTTTACTATTCGGGCAGCAAACTAACTGTCGATGACCGAAGCAGAGCGCACGAAAACGCACTTAATCATTGACAAGGAATCCGTTTCTGAAAAAAAGAAATTTATTGATGTCGAATTTAAATTTGTGTCAGCAAGTTACCACTGGATTTATTAGTATTAATAATAGTCTTATACATAAGTGATATGTGGACGGTAAGCAGATCAGAAAAGAATAGAAGCTTTCGGAATACTGCACTATACATGAAGTTTGATACTAGCATAGGTATGTGAAATAATTGTATCGAATTGAGGAAAATAGAAATTTGTGGCACAACTTGGCTAAAAGAGGGCATCATGTGATACATTACTTTCTGAGGCAACAAGATTTCGTCAGTTTAATATTGGAAAGAAGCGTGTACGGAATGACGTGTAGAGGAACACGAAATATTGATCACAGGAGGCCTGTTCAAACGGTTGAAGGCTGCAGCAGCTACACAGATGTGAAGAGGCACCCACAGGTAAGAACTGTGTCGAGTACCGCATCTGACCAGTCTTGATTACAACAACAACGTATTTGTATAGTACCTCATAGCAAGTGGATTCTTTATCAAGTTGACTCTTACTGATATTTATTTTGATGCTTCGATTTCAAGTAAAGGAGACGATATGTCTGCTATGTAAAATGCTTCTTTTTACAAGATATATTAAATGTCACAACTTGTCTGTTACCGTATGTCCTGTGACCCTGAAACATAGTTAATCATTGTTTCAGAAAATAAAGATTCTCTTTCAAAAATTAAGAATAATATCTGTGTTTTTATGTAGAATTCTTGTTTTTCCCAGTAATTCCAGACCTAAAGTATGTAGAGGCTGCCTTACAAGATGACATATTTTAAGATATGTTTCTGTCATAAGATTAGACTTGTCGTCAACAGGTACCAGTACAACATACATCCGGTGGGTCGTTCCGGAATTAACTGACGTGTGACGGAGGAAGCTTTTCGTTTTAGTATGTCTGAGAATTTAAGACTGTACGTAGTGGTAAATGTGTAAAACGCGGTCAATACAGTTAGAGAGAAAGGTAGAGGTTAGGCTGCAATGTAATTTATATAGCATTTAATACGTAAATTTTATCAGTGGAAGTCTGAATTAGGTAGTAGATTTGCTGAACAGCTTTATGTTATCCGAGTTACAAAATAACGGCTGCAAACTTACCTAATTTATGAGCTTTAAGAGATTAAATTACTGGATATTTTATTGAAGTCCCGGAATCACACGAAAGAGTAACTTCGCCCGAAAGCGAACAGTAAAATATGTAAGTTTTGATATGGACAAATATGACAGTCCCAATGGAAAAGTTGTATCTTGTATAAGAGAATGTTATACATGAGAACATGGGTTGGAAAATAATATTAAAAGTATAGGTATAAAATGTGAAACACTTAAATATATTATAAGTGAATATTTTGATAATTATGAACACCATATGCAGGAATCCTAGCGGAATCAACTTCCTGACGCCTTTGTATATATCTAAAAGTTTTGAGGAATACCAGCATGAAAATAAATTAAAACTTTGACCGGTGAATTACAATTAATTAAAGTGAAAGTAATGGTTGTTATAATGGCAATACTAATACTGATTTGCAATATTTATGTGGAGAAAAGACTAACTTTATTAACTAGAGCGTATCATAACAACAATCATAACAGGTGAGGGAACTGTAGTATCTAAAAACGGGGAATAGGGCTCCCACTCGACTTACGAATGTCGGTACAATTACTGGGTGATAATTTAATAGTGATGAAAGCACGTGGAAGAAGTTCCAAATACATTTACGATGTCCTCGTATAAGGTTTAAGGACCACGCGAGATAGGAGAACAACGTCGCAGGTCACCTATAAGGTTAAATGATCCACGAAGGGGAGCGATAAAGGATATTAGTAATGTTTACCATGTACTGTAATATCATGTTCTCCATAAGAGCAAGAAATCACGGAAGGCAAAGATCAAAATGAGAGAATATCGTGTGCTCCATTTTCAAAAGAGAGAGTAGTTTTGAATAATTTTAGGACTCCGGGCTTAATGGAAAGGCGATGAAATTTAGGTCTGTAAAGTATATACTGAATAGAAATTTAAAACTTAAATCAGTTGTCTATAATAGCCGTATTAATAAGTGCAAGTATCAATATCGAGATGATGAATATTGAACAAAAGAGAGGACAGACAACGAATTTCGTCTCTCACGGTCGGATTTACAGACTGAAGGAAGTTGTAAGGTAGATGTGCTCTAGTAGAGAAATGCAAACCAGTGTTGTCCGGTCATACGAAATTACTGAAGAACTTCCCATTTTCTGAATTTTTCCGCAGAATAGACAATTTTGTGTATATGTTCGAATTTTTCTGATCCCTCTAGCATTTTGTGTAAATCTTCCTACATTTTCCAATTTGCTTTTGGGGATAATATATGCTGCTACATAACACATATCATTTCCACCACAACAAAACACAGCTTTAACAATGACTAACGCTCTACTACTACAACCCGTTTGGCCACAGGGCCCACTAGGCCATGAAATACATACTTTCGAACTGATGTATTCAAATTTCTTCCGATTCAACAAAGGAGCATACGGGCAACAGATTGCATGCAAGGCTCGGGACAGTAGTCACGGTTACCAGATGGCTTGTGCAAGATAATTCAGTGTTGTGTTTCTTTACATGTGAGTTCGAAATCAGATTCTGAATGTGAGCGACACGCTGCAAAAAAGTAAAATGTGCGACGCATCATAATCCCACATATTAAAAAGAAACAACGTTTAGTGGTTGGCTCAGAAGCAGCAAGCAAGGTCCTTGTAATGGCTACTGCTGCGCATGTGACTGGATCTAAAAGTATCGTCTGATAAAAGTTGTACGTGATGAATCACATGAAACTTGCACCACAAATATTGCGGAAAAGGAAATTGCTGCTCATGTGCGATTTACGCAGAAAGGATTGATAGTCAGTGGTTCGTATTGTTAGTTAATGAAGAAATTGAAATAATACTTAGGAAGCGAATTTTTGTGCCAACATATACATGCCTAACCCTGTGCTTACCAGAAAAATTTGTATAGCATAGGCCACCAATCGGGCCTCTCAAGCTCGTGTTGTTTAAATTGAAATAAATTGACACTATTTTAACTACTTGTGATGGGAACTACTTTTGAAATATAAATAATTTTGAAATAGTTTTGTTTTTTAAAGTTAACATTTAAAGAAAGAGCTATACTTTTACTGCTGACTTTTATTCTTACTGCAAACGTGCGCAGGATATACATACAGTAGCAGAATTTTCCGAACATACAAGTCTGGTGCACTTATAACATGTAATTTGACTTTTTTTCTATCTTTCTTCTCTAAAAAGTATGCACATCTTCTCCTTTTCTTAGCTGATGATTTCACTGTGATTCTTGGATCCGGTGCTATGAATGAATTCATTGACTTCTTCGCCCATGCTAATTGCTTTCTCAAATTGAAGTGTCTTTTATTTGTTGGTTGATGATGTCATCCTTGGTTACACTCACATCGATCAAGTTGATCACGAACGGCGAGCATCTAAGTCTTTTCTTCTCAATGCAATATCGCGTCTTCTCTTCTATGGTGTCAACGTCATCCTTTTGTGGCATTTTATGTCGTTATAGCTTCCGGCTTCCTTACTTGTCACGATGACACAGTTGGTTGATCATGTAGCGAGCTAAGGATGGAAAGAAGTTTTCCTTAGGAATATAAAAAGTTCTCATCACATCTGGTTCCCAAGATTCATTTTCCAGTAGTAGCTTGTTGCAGTGTCACAAACTGAAACTTCCCGGAACTTTTTCCCGTATCTGTCAGGATTTGATAGGATGTATTGTCGATATCGACAGTGACCTCGAAATGTGACCAACTGTTCATCCACGGTCATGCACCATCCTAGAATGTAGGCGTCCCTAAGGGTAATTTTCCACGTCTCAAAAACTTCTCTGATTAGTTCAAATTTGTGACTTGAGCTAAGTTCACGTCAGCCTGCTACCTTGTCAAAGCACAACACTCTCAGAGTAGCATGGAAGCATTTGTGAAACATAATTTCATTGAGCAGTTCTCGGCCTTTCTCAGCACTCCAAAGCTGACTGATGGTTTCATTCTCTGACATGTAAGCTCCAGTGAGAATCAGAATATTAGAAACTTCTTCATTTCGTGCGTATCTGTATCCACCCAGTAGAAACGTAGGTACAAAGAAGGTAGCAGCGAAAAAATAATGGGTAGCTGAAGAAGTACTTTAGTTGATCGATGAAAGAAGGAAGTACAGAATGTAAAGAGAAATTCAGGAATACAGAAACACAAGTCACTTTGGAATGAAGTGAGGAGGAAGTGCAGGAGAGCCAAGATGAAGTGGCTGCAGGAGAAATCTGAAGAAACCGAGAAAGAATGTTTGTCGGAAGGAATGGCAGCTTATAGGAAATCAAAAACAATATTCGGTGAAATTGAAAGCATGGGTGGTAGCATTTAGAGTGCACCAGGAATTTCACTGTTAAATGCAGAGGGGAGAGCAGATAGGTGGACAGAGGCCGGCCGCGGTGGTCTAGCAGTTCTAGGCGCTCAGTCCGGAGACGCGCGACTGCTGCGGCCGCAGGTTCGAATCCTGCCTAGGGCATCGATATGTGTGATGTCCTTAGGTTAGTTAGGTTTAAGTAGTTCAAGTTCTAGGGGACAGATGACCATAGATGTTAAGTCCCATAGTGCTCAGAGCTATTTTGATAGGGGGGTACAATGAAGGAATCTATGAGGCGAAAGATTTGTCTGCTGTGGTGGAAGAAGAAAACGGAGTCCATTCAGGAGAGATGGGGGATACGGTACTAGAATCAGAATTTAAGAGAGTTTAGGAGGGATTAAGATCATATAACGCAGAAGGGATAGATAAAATTCCATGAGAATTTAGAAAATCATTGGGGGAAGTGCCAACAAGACAACTATTCACTTTGGTGTGTAGAATGTGTGAGTCTGGTAACATACAATCTAACATTCGGAAAAAAAAAATCATCCACACAATTCCGAGGACTGGAAGAGCTCATAAGCGCGAGATTTATCGCACAATCAGCTTAACAGCTCAGGCATCCAAGTTGCTGACAAGAATATGTACAGAAGAAAGGAAAAGTGATTTAAAGGTGTGTTAGATGATAATCAGTTTCGCTTTAGGAAAGCTAAAGGCACCAGAGAGGCAATTCTGACATTGTGGTTGCCAATGAAAGCAAGACTGCAGGATAATTCAAGATCATACTGTTTTTCGACTTGGAAAAATTGCTCGGGAGTGTAAAGTGGTATAAGATGGTTGAAATTCTGAGAAAAATAGGGATAAGCTACTTTGTGATACCGGTAATATACAACATATACAAGACTCAAGAGGGATGATAAGAGTGAACGTCCAAGAACGAAGTGCTCGGATTAGAAAGGGTGTAAGACAGGGATGTAGTATTTCGTCCCTACTCTTCAAACTGTAAATCGAGGGAGCAATGGTTGAAATAATGGAAAGGTTCATGAGTGGGATTAAAACTCAAATGAAAGGATATGAAGGCTCGCTGATGAAATTGCTGCAGACGAACATTAGGTGGATTGATAAGATAAGGTATGAGGTGGTTCTCCGCTGAATCGGAAAAGAAAGGAATATGTGGAAAATACAGGCAAGGAGAAGGGACCGGATAATAGGACATCTGTTTAGACATGAAGGAATGACTTCCGTGGTATAAGAGGGAGTTGTAGGGGGTAAAAACTGTAGAGAAAGAGATTAGATTAGATTAGATTAGACTAGATCAGATTAGTACTTGTTCCATAGATCATGAATACCACACTTCGTAATGATGTGGGATGTGTCAGGTTAATAAAAGGTGTCTATACAAGATATTACATTCGACAAAATATTACATGACACTGAATAATTTATTTTTTTGTGGAGGATGGGAAATTACCCACTTACTATATCTTAAAATTCATCTAATGAGTTGAAGGAGTTGCCATTAAGAAATTCTTTTTTTTTTTCCTTTTAAATGCTATATAGCTATCTGTCAAACTTTCGATGCTATTAGGTAAGTGACCAAAGAATTTTGTGGCAGTATAATTTACCCCCTTCTGAGCCAAAGTTAGATTTAACCTTGAGTAGTGAGTAAATATATATTGTGAGGCTACAGTGAAGATTTCTAGCTCTTTAAATAAGTGTCTGCAGGATGATCTTGGATGAGCTCCAGCAATTATTCTTATTACACGCTTTTGTGCAATGAACACTCTTTTTTCAATGATGAGTTACCCCAGAATATGATGCCATACGAAAGCATAGAATGAAATAGCATAAGTATCTGAACTTAAACGTTTCAGCAGATCCTCAGTGTGTTTTTTCCAGTTCAACCTCTCATCAATGCATACACCTAGAAATTTTGAATTTTCTACCGTAGCTACCGATTTCTGATCGAAGTCTATAATTATTAATGGGGTCATTCCATTTACTGTGTGGAAATGTATATACTGTGTTTTATCAAAGTTTAATGAGAGCAGATTTGCTAAGAACCACTTAATGATTTGCTGAAAAACATCGTTTACAATTTCAACAGTTAATTCTTGTCTGTCAGGTGTGATAGCTATACTTGTATCATAGGTAAAAGGTACCAGCTTTGTATCTTCGTGAATATAGAATGGCAAGTCATTAATATATATTAAGAACAGCAGAGGACCCAAGACAGAACCTTGCAGCACCCCATTCTTGATTGTTCGCCAGTCTGAGAAATCACCAGTTTTTTGCATATTATGTGAATTGTTTATTTCAACTTTCTGCACTCTTCCAGTTAGGTATGAATTAAACCATTTGAGCACTGTCCCATTCATACCACAGTACGTGAGCTTATCTAGATGTATTCCATGATTTACACAATCAAAAGCCTTTGACAGCTCACAAAAAATCCCTACTATTGACTTCCGGTTACTCAGAGCATTTAATATTTCATTAGTGAAAGTATATATAGCGTTTTCCGTTGAAAAACCCTTCTGCAAACCAAACTGACATTTTGTTAAAACTTTATTTTTACAAAGGTGTGAAGCTACTCTACAATACATTTCTTTTTCTAGAATTTTGGATGAGGCAGTCAGAAGAGAGATTGGGCGGTAGTTGTTGACATCAGACGTATTCCACTTTTTATGCAGTGGTATAACAATGGCACGCTTCAGTCTATCTGGGAAAATACCCTGCTTCAGAGAGATGTGCCTAGAAATCCCACTTATTTCTTGGGAACAAGCTTTTATTATCCTGCTGGAAATGCTATCAATCCCATGTGAGCTTTTTTTCTTGAGAGAGTTTATTATGTTCCTAATTTCAGATGGAGAGTTGGGTGGAATTTCAATTGTATCAAATGGTGTGGGTAACGCCTCTTCCATTAACTGCCTTGCTTCTTCTGATGAATATTTAGATCCTATTTTCTCTACAACATTTAAAAAAATGATTATTCAAAATGTTTTCGACTTCCGGCTTGTTGTTTATCAAGTTTCCATTCGCTTTGATGGTGATGGTATCATCCTGTACTCTTGATTGTCCAGCAACTAATTGAGTACGTAGGCTGCAATTGCTACTGTGAGATGAAGATGTTTGCACAGGAGAGGAATTCGTGGCGGGCCTCATCAAACCAGTCAGATGACTGTTTACTCAAAAAAAAAAAAAAAAAAAAAAGTTTCAGACGAATGTGTCTCTCCGCCTTTAGGGGTACGGGGAAAGAATAAAACCGATTTACAAACGGGTCATTCTAGCCAATTACTTGAGTCACACGCATGCCATTAGTTCAGCTGAAGATTGTACAGCTGATACTAGCATTGTTGATGCATCAATTGATAGGTAATATGATCCTCAAAGGGAGCAATCGCTGTCAGTCAGTTTAAAACAACAAATTCAGAAACGACCGCGATGAAGGTCAATCATGATGCCGTGAAGGACAATGCTGCAGAGCCAATTCTTGAAACTAAATCGATGATACATCGAGCTGGAGCATCTGCAGATTCACGGTCAGAAACAACAGAACAATCACGGATGGACGTGACTGAGTCTTCTGGCTCAAGTTTCGACTGAAACGTCTAAGAGAAAATATCTGTCAATAGTAAGGAACCAGCCGAAACAATGGAAACAAAGGGTCCACAACACCTTTAATTAGTGACCTAGGCAACGGTGAGATTGAAGATGTAACAATGTTTAGCTGAGCTGATGTCCCATGCCGAACATAAATTGCCTGTTGACAGTCATAAGGGAGGAAAGAAAATACCGTAGGTCAGAATTGTGAGATCAAGCAGAACCAAGAAGTAGTATAGGAAAAGTGAGCGACGCCTAATCTACATCTCAGTCTAAAATCCAAACCCGTTACAAGTTCAGGAACACCAAATATAGAAGGGGAACTAAGAATGATTAATTCACATCCAGGAAAGACACTTACGACTTATCATTGTTATGAAATTAGTACTTAAAATGTCAGCAGAATATCAACTACGTTCAGACTAACATGTCTTTAACGGTTCTTACATGGGGCTGAAGTAGATATAGCTGTCTACATTAGACATCAGGATACAACGTAGTTCTCAACAGATCTGAAATTGCAGGTACGGCGATGTTAACTAAAGAACGCATTCAAGTGGCTGAAACTCTGAGGCTGTTCAATGGTAGGGGAATATTAGCACAAATCAAAGATTATTTTTCACGTGGAAGCAGTTGTAAAACGTGAGGGCTGAATTTTTCAAACAGGAAATTATGTCTGTTTTACCAGCTACAAGGAGCAGACTCGTATTTGGTGGCGATTTCAACTCTGTTATTAACAGAGAACACCAAAAGCCAAATATCAAGAGATGCGTGGACCTCGAATAGTTGACACATGGGAGGCAACGTACGCAGACTCATTAAAGTAAACCTGCGTCACTAGTTATTTAGCGAGTAGAATTTATTTTGCCTAGAAATGAATGAGGGTTTTTTAAGTTCGTAGGCATTTGGATGTTGTAAATAGCCTCCACAAGTTGCTAAGTCGAGTAAATCTTCCCCATTAATACTCTGCTTTTCTAGTTTGCATTAATTCTGTCACAGTGTTTGAAACAGGAAACATCAGTTCGTAAGATGTTGCCCTCATGTAGCTCAAGTTATTATACCGTCCTCATAACTGACTGCGTTCGGAATGTTTGGAATCATCTGTCCCAAGACACGTTAGGAAATTAGTGTTGCGCTATCAAATCCAAAAGGGAGCCTCATATAATGGTACAATCGAAACGAAGCGTTGATGATTGTGAATTGGCAGGACTCTTCATGTTGCAGTAAATGTAATAAGCTTCGTACATTTTGACATACTGTCCACGTGATAGTCTTGTCACGATCTGTTTTGGTCTTGGAATGGGATAGACTCCGCAAAGTCGTAGAGAGCCATTTGCTTTTCGTAACACTATCAGTGGTAATGGTAAAGAACTGGAAGTGACGGCTGCAAGGATTTCTTGAGCATCAGATAATCCAGTTCACAGCTGAAGCGATCTCGCAATGCTACTGGCAACAGTATAAAGTAGTGAAGTGCTACAGGAGGTGTTTTCTGAATGTGAACTGCATAATTATTTGCACACGTACAGCGTGGTGAAAATTGGTATGAAAATTCGTTGAATAACAGATCAAAATGATTGAATGGTACAACTGCTGCTTCAATGTTGATTTCGTGTACTATTTTAAAACCAAATGATTCAAGGAGCCCACCCCAAAAATGTTCTATGGCCCTATGTGCCTGCACAACTGAGAAAGTAACTGCCCTGCTGATTTTTGAGTACAACGCCGCTATTGTGAATTTAGCGCTCAAGGTATGCGGTGTTTTCTGTAGGATTTTAAGCTTTACAATGTCGGCTGAGGATACAGAGAGCCAATTTGGACATTGATTTCGGAATATATAATAGGAACTGGTGAACCCGTGTCAACAAGAAATTAAATTAATTATCTGTTTATCGTTAATGGGAGAGAAACACTCTGCAGTAGCTCTGCATCAACTGTGATTCTAAGATGTTTACTCGTATACTGTGTCGGCGTTGTCGGTATAACGCAGTGCAACATTTGCAGACTTCCTTCACATGTTCTTGTTTACAGCCTTGCACACAGCGCGTTTCCTTATATGCACACTTCCCATATGTGGGCACTGACCTTAAGATTTTGCATGAACCGAGGTCTGCTAGCCACGTTACACGAGAAAATGTTAAAAGTGTTAATATGTAGTAAAAACCTAAGGAATACTCCCGTCTTCGTCATTTGCTATCGAATCGACGTAGTGCCAGATCGTCACATTGGTCGCTTTTCTCTCTGAAATGGCTACATTTATCGTCTGCAAACTTATGTTGCGTGCTGCGGTATGCGGAGGCACTACAAGCAACAAAATAGAAGCTTCTAAGCCGATGTAATCGGCCAGTAAGAAGTAATGCTATTCAAGTTTTAGTTATCGATTATTGACTTATTAGCCGGTTTTGGTGCCTTGTACATGACCTTAATATTTTGCGTGAACCGAGGTCTGGCAGCCACGTTACACGAGAAAATGTGACAAGTGTTAATATGTGGTAAAAACCTAAGAAAACCTCCCGTCATTTTCTATCGAATCGACGTAATGCCAGATCGCCACATTGGTCGCTTTTCTCTCTGAAACGGTATCATTTATCGTCTGAAAATTTATGTCGCGTGCTGCGGTATGCGGAGACACTACAAGCAACAAAATAGATGCTTCTAAGTTGATGTAATCGGCCAGTAAGAAGTGTTTGGCTAAACAAACTGGGCACTCTGGATATCGATTGCTGCTGTTGTTGCAGCGAACTTGGGCGGCATCCGGACTATGTGAAATCTATGGGTTAAATATGTGTCGCTGCTGATTAGTTGTTTGGAATTTGTCGCTAAATGGACGTCCCAGTTTGAATCTCGTTTCGGATGACGAAGATGAACTTCAAGAGTTCCGTTCACGAGTGCTGAATGGCAACGCACTTTCGTCAGATTTTTACTGCACTTAAGCGTCTTATAGCTTATATGTTGCTTTCCTTAAAATAGTGTTGTGCTACACCAGACATCTCAGAAGCGTTTAAAACTTCTTAGAGAGTAGGATTTGTTAATCTGAAAGTCTATGCTGAAACTTTGTTTCAGAGTGCATACGAAGTTATTACGTCTCGCTCTTACGATTCAGCACAGTATTATGCACAGTTTTGATAACCACACAAAAGTCGACAGTTACGTGCCAGCACTTTGAAATCAGCTGCCCATGAAACATGTGACTGGTGCAGCTTCTCTCGGCAGCAAAAAAATGCAATTTTAGATGCTAAAACGTTTATCGGCTGCTTGCAACTCTTCGAGGCTACACTAGAGATCCCAAACAGCTCCAAACACACTGGCTTTTCAAGAGATAGTAATTTTTAGGAAGTAAACAAACTTGGTGGGGTTGTAGGTAGATGCAAGCTACTCTGTTTAACAACGTCGGTTATTGTACGTGCATTGAAGTGAATCTGCTTATCTTCTGGATGAGACTAAGGTGAATGATGGTGGTGTTTTCTGTTCTGACTTGATGAGCTGCTGTAGTAGAAGCTTTTGCTACTGTTTTCTTCCAAAATTTTTTGTTTGCTTTGTAGTTCTCGTTGTCATGCCTGATATTGTTTTTGAAATTGTAGATATTGCTTTCGCTGTTCTTCTTATTGGGTCTGGTGTTTCATTTGAAGTTTTTCCTATTGTGCCGGTTCCCATAGTTTCATGAGTTCCAGATCTTTGATCACTGAACTTAGTCTGTGGTACTCACATACACATCCGCTGTTTGAGTGCTCGTCCCCAATGTCACACCTGTTAAGGTGCCACACACACACTGCGTTAGACACAAAATATGAATACGCTGTAATCACTTGACATGTCACAGTTCCAGTTCGTTCTGGCTCGCCGTAAATTGCAGAATACACCAAGAGAATAATCCTGACAGTGTAGGGTCAAACAGGTTATTAACAGTCCGTAACACAGAAATTCGAAACGTAATACTGTTGAAATACAATAAACAGACAGGTCACTAAATAACCGTGTAAGCGAAGTAGAGTTGTCGGCACAGTTCGATTCGAAGTCTTACTGTGGCCCGGTGGACGGTATTTATTTCAGACCTGCCATTAGTGCCCTTTTCGTTGCCTCCTGGTGAAAGTGTACATTGCAGGATATCGACCTTGCTGTCGGATGAAAGTGATATAGCACGAATGAATCCATCGTTCACATCAAATGTCAAAAATGATTTTTGAGACAGTTTCAGAAACAACAATGAAGCTACAATTAGACTTCGTTAGGTCTAATTATACCCAACATATTTATGCTTGATAATGGTTTAAGGCCGAATTGATGATAGCAATACACAGTAAAGAAGTGACTACAGTCAAATGGCGGAAATATTATGACTGAGATTGTTTTAATTTACAGGTCACAATGTGAAATGAAGAGTTCGGGATTGGCATTTGAAACGTTTAGGTGGTACTATTCAGCAGAAAATTTCGTTCTGTTTTCTCCAGTCACATTTTCTTTCCCTGTGAATCTGATTTTGGCAACCTGCAATTACATTCTAAGTGGTAAATGAAGTGTGGTCTAGAAAGTTCTTTCATAAACAAATACAATTATTGGTTCTTCAGAAAGGCATATCCTTCCAGTATTCAAACCCTTCACAAAAACAACTTTTGGTATCTCATATGAAGAAATAGTTTTTGGCAGTAAATGGTGGCACCCTAATTAATACCCCTATCAGAGATAGTGTGGTTAGAATGCTGCCTGATGGTATGGCTTATTGTTGGAAGTCAATTAAAACAAAGGGTTATGCTTCTTCAGTCCTCTTGTTGTGTCTAATTTAGGTTAATTGTTACTTAATACCCCAATTGTTCTCTGAAGTGATTTTCAGTGTCCTCTCCTCACCAGTCCATTGTTTGACTACAAAGGATATTGCTTACCAATGTCGCCCCCTCCCCCGGGGGATCCCAGTTCTGAAACAAAGGATATTGTCACACCATCTTTCACCCTTCACTTCCCTGAGTTGGTGGTAAACTCAAAATCTTATGGGAAATTCAATCTAGCGTGCAGTTTTCCATTATGTCACTCTGGAAGCAGGTATCATGTCCGAAGTAAGAACTTGAGATAAATTCAAGGGGGTGCTATTTCCTGCTAGAATTCAAGATGGCTGACCTGAAATACTGGTGCATTCACCATTGTTTACGGATTTCCTGGGTATTCCCTTGATATCACTCACATGAGATGAAGGATATGAGTTTCCCTGTAGGTTCAAGCTTGCCTGTCATTAAAAAAAATATTTTTTCCTGCTGGTGGAGCATATCATTCTTTGACAAATATCATTGTCTCCCAAGATCATCTCCTTTTCCTCCCTGTATTTGTTCTATGGAAAAAGTCGTTGTGTCAAATGAAGGCGAATGATGCTTTCCCCCAATGCAGATTCAAACCTGTCTGCTATTTACAGCCAGGACAAGAAGTGTTTGTTTCCCTTGTAGGTCTATGCCTGTCTATTACACAAAGGGGGCGACTCTGAGCATGTTGGCTACATAAACAAATTTTTAACACAACACATACTAGTCAGTTTGACTTGTCATTTTACATAGTTTCAATTAAAATTGAATTCAGTTGAGTTTCAATTTGTATTGAATTCCATTTTATTTCAGTTATATTTTGGTTTGGTTTAATTTGAATTGAATTCAGTTTGAATTCTAGATCAATTCCATTTAATTCAGATGAATTCGATGTTGCGCTCTATTTCAACTCCATTACCAGTGGAACCAGATCGACTGTATTCTAAGTACAGATGAGACGAATGTTGAGACATGAACGAGTTGTCTTTCATGGCTGAAACAAAAGAGGTTTGTTTCATCTTACTGGCTGAACCCTGCCTGTTAGACAAGGGTGATTCTCTCCTGTCAATGTGATAATGTAGCTTTTCCCATACATGTACCACATTCCAATTGGAAATACCCTTATCATGGCTGCAATTTATAGTTAACAGAAATGATTTTTGTGGCCATTGACAGCTGGGTATTTGCAGGATACAAACAGATTTTTTCCTTACCAATCTGAAATAAACACGGTATATCAATAATGAATGCCGCGAATGAAAGGACATACTCCTGACACATAGATTAAATTATGATAGGTACGTTTCTACTTAACAGCTGCTTTGTTTAACCTTTAAATCTAAAGGAAGTGGAAGGGCTGCCCCAATAACGTGAACATTTCAATTCAGATGTTTTTATTAACTACCAAAAACAATACCACATAGAAACTGACACACACCACTCAGACAAGATTGTTAACGAAACACTCATTACATAAAATCATGAGCAAGTTAATAAATGATTACCCATGACCTCCCATAAACATCGGAAAACGCCACTCCGGCAAAATATTTAAGTAAGTCTCTCACTGCATAAAATCATTAATAAACTAATAAACCATTAGCAACGATCTCATATAAAAATTGACAGAAGCCATTAGGGCTGAATCTGACCATAACTTAAACAAATCTATAGTTAAGACATGTTATTTAAGACCCTATAAATTCCAATACTTTTACATTCCATGTTAAATAACAGTGGACACACAGCCTCCATTTCAACACGACTATTTAAATATATTTATTAAAACGTAACTTGTGCAACCTTGCAAATTAGTAGACTAGAGAACCTTGCAGAGCGAACCACGAAATTATTCAAATGCCCATTGGCTTGTAAGATGGGGTTTTAGGGCATAGAATGTGTAACAACAGAAGTGAGGCCTAAGCTCGTAAGGCGGAAGTCTAACCACGAACGAAGGAATCGACTGAGGGATACAATACTTAACTGCGAAGCAAGACGCAGCTCCGTTTGCAGCCCCACATTGGGTAGGCCACCGAAATTTGAACCCGGCAAAAAACGCTACCAGAGAGGAACACACGAGATCAGGCGACGTCCACCACCCGTAAACCAAACGTGTGATCTAAAGGGAAGCTCTTCGCTTCGGTTGCCCACTGCCTCAGCTCACTGGAACCCCGACCATACCCGACAACTGGAGGCCAAAAAACTTTTCCTAACTTTAACATTAAAGATTGACCAGTAAGTTAACACGATAAAATCAAGACTAAACGACAACTAATTTCACTCGCACTGTGAATAGCACAGGAGATCGACGCTGCTACCACCTTGAGCTCAAATTAAAAGTTGATAACTGTATCATATAATGGACCAGTTACGTGGTTTCGTTTTCAATAGTACTTTCGTGTTCCGTAATTTTACTAGTGAGCCACCGTATTTTAGTCTTAGTCATTTACCTAGAAACGGTCCTATCCCAAATGCTACGATGAATATGAGTATCCTGTTTTACTGAATTAAAAAACAATTTTTTCCCTCAACAGAAGTTAACAAACTATGTCGAGTTGTAAAGTACATAATTATTTAGTGAACATAAATTTTGAGATAATCCACGTAGATTCCGTGAACCGAAAATTAAAGTACTCAGTTGCAAGTTTCCTTTAATTGAAATAATAATGTTTAAAATTTCAAGTGTTTTGTTGTTAATTTTTTTTCCTTTTTCTATAGCGAGTTAAGTGTCCAGCCACCCACCAAATCTAACGATAAGTTAGTTTCTGGGTTGCCATGTTAAGTGTTGACTCAAATTTAAATATCATATTACAATAACAGCTATCAGACATAAGCAACTATTCAAACTATACTAAAGCAAAGGCAGCATATACCATTTGAGCTAAATAATGCAAGTTAGTGAATATTTCTTGAGAATACAAATAATAATCAATGTAAAAGTTACTATTACTTCATAATTATTTCAATAGTAGTAATTCCCTATAATTATGCTTACAAAAAGCTCTTGTCCATCTCAGTAGCGCTGCACCATTAGTAATATCATCATCTTCCTACTGTAATGTACAGGTAGTAAGTGTTATTGGGCGCCAATTGTTGATTAAACACCTTAATACTTCTCCAGTGTAGTTAAGTCAGTTGACTAAGACCTTACTTGCTAAATTATACTAGTGTCCTGCAGATTATCAGCAAAACAGCAGTTTAGAACCAAGTAAAGTTAAACAACATAGTTCAGTTGCTTCCTGAACCATTCTAGTACCAGGGCGCAACTGTGACTAATTAGGATGGCGAAAGTTTCTTTTTATGTAATTCAGTTTACTTGATTACCGAGAGAACCTTGGTTCGATTATAGTTCGTTCTGCTTTTGCTTCATATCAATAACAATTTTTCCAGAATCGGAAACAGTCTGACACCTTCCCATTGCATACATTCACGGTCTCATCCATCCTTTAACAGGAATAACATTATCGGCGTATTACCATTTTTGTACTAACCATTATATTGTTAATTATTCGTCCTGTAGATGGAGGCTCTCGTCAGCCAAGATAATGTATACTCGACTAGTTAAAACATTTTTCATTATTTACAGTGAAAAAGAATCACACTTCAGCAGTCATTATCCCGAAGGGAAATTAACTTCCTAGATTGTTTTGGAGCTTACACATTATTTGATCGTAAAAGGTTATAGTATTTACCCCTATAGCTGGTACACCAGTCCAGATTTGGTTAACAAACTGATGAGTAAGAATACCAAAGTTGTCCTCACAATGGTGCGAAACATAAAGGAATACGGTAACTCTTTCAAAAATGAAAAATTGGCGAATGGAGATGGGCGGCTACGTAACACCGTAAACAAACAAGAGTATATTGATGAAGTGGAACGACAAGAGAGACATTGTAGGAGAGAGATTCGAGGGATGGAATCTTGAAAAAGATATATATTGTCAGGAATTAAAAGAATATAAGCTGACCAATTGTCAAGTGTCCAGGGAAATGAAATTTATCAAAAGATGTTTCCCATTTTTTGACACTGCGTGCCTCACTGCTTATGTTCCGTACAAGAAACATGGTGATGAAGGAGGAAGGGAGAGGCCTTCTCAAAGAGGCCTCATACTGATGTGCAGAATGTGAAGTTCCTCTATGTGCAGGACCATTTTTTAGAAAATTTCACACGGGAAACGACCTGCAGTCATGTGAAAATAAAATTTCATGATCTTCTTTAACGCATTATATTCAATCCCAATCTGTTTAGTTTTGGTTCATAACTAAAAGTAACGAAAATATTTTTAATAGATGAGGAAGGCATGTAGTACGATTGCGGCAGCCACTCCTAGGAGAAATTACACGCTGTGGTAGAGGAGTGTACAGTGTGCACGAAAAGTATCCAGTTAACGGATTAAGAACACCCCCACCCCCCCACCCCCGGTGACCAAGAAGATGCTGGACAAGTCTTTCACTGTAAGACACGTGGGACCGCAAATGTCGGAAAATATTAAAATATTACAAACATTGATGAGAAGAGAAATGTTGTACAGGTGACGTCACGAGACGATGTATTTCGCCGCATATGCAGCGATTTAGCTTGGCCATGAAGGGACGATTGAGTGATGCAATACTTGCTTTCGAGCAAATCGTGCAAATTTCTAACTCGTTTTGGAAATGTGTTCTATTCTAAATACGTTGTTGTTGTTGTGGCCTTCAGTCCTGAGACTGGTTTGATGCAGCTCTCCATGCTACTCTGTCCTGTGCAAGCTGCTTCATCTCCCAGTACCTACTGCAACCTACATCCTTCTGAATCTGCTTAGTGTATTCACTTCTTGGTCTCCCTCTACGATTTTTACCCTCCACGCTGCCCTCCAATCCTAAATTTGTGATCCCTTGATGCCTCAAAACAAGTTCTACCAACCGATCCCTTCTTCTAGTCAAGTTATGCCACAAACGTCTCTTCTCCCCAATCCTATTCAATACCTCCTCATTAGTTACGTGATATATCCACCTTATTTTCAGCATTCGTCTGCAGCACGACATTTCGAAAGCTTCTATTCTCTTCTTGTCTAAACTATTTATCGCCCACATTTCACTTCCATACATGGCTTCACTCCATACAAATACTTTCAGAAACGACTTCCTGATGCATAAATATATAGTCGCTGTTAACAAATTTCTCTTCTTCAGAAACGCTTTCCTTCCCATTGCCAGTCTACATCTTATATCCTCTCTACTTCGACCATCATCAGTTATTTTACTTTCTAAATAACAAAGATCTTTTACTACTTTAAGTGTCTCATTTCCTAATCTAATTCCCTCAGCATCACCCGATTTAATTTCACTACATTCCATTATCCTCGTTTTGCTTTTGTTGATGTTCATCTTATATCCTCCTTTCAAGACACTGTTCATTCCGTTCAACTGCTCTTCCAAGTCCTTTGCTGTCTCTGACAGAATTACAATGTCATCGCCGAATCTCAACGTTTTTATTTCTTCTCCATGGATTTTAACATCTACTCCGAATTTTTCTTTTGTTTCCTTTACTGCTTGCTCAATATACAGATTGAATAACTTTGGGGAGAGGCTACAACCCTGCCTCACTCCCTTCTCAACCTCTGCCTCCCTTTCATGCCCCTCGACTCTTATAACTGCCATCTGGTTTCTGCACAAATTGTAAATAGCCTCTTGCTCCCTGTATTTTACCCCTGCCACCTTCAGAATTTGAAAGAGAGTATTCCAGTCAACATTGTCGAAAGCTTTCTCCAAGTCTACAAATGCTAGAAACGTAGGTTTGCCTTTTCTTAATCTTTCTTCTAAAATAAGTCGTAAGGTCAGCATTGCCTCACGTGTTCCAACATTTCTACGGAATGCAAACTGATCCACCCATAGGTCCGCATCTACCAGTATTTCCATTCGTCTGTAAAGAATTCTAGTTAGTATTTTGCAGCTGTGACTTATTAAAGTAATAGTTCGGTAATTTTCACATCTGTCAGCACCTGCTTTCTTTGGGGCTAGAATTATTATATTCTTCTTGAAGCCTGAGGGTATTTCGCCTGTCTCATACATCTAGCTCACCAGCTGGTAGAGTTTTGTCATGACTAGCTCTCCCAAGGCCGTCAGTAGTTCTAATGGAATGTTGTCTGCTCCCAGGGCCTTGTTTCGACTCAGGTTTTTCAGTGCTCTGTCAAACTCTTCAAGCAGTATCTTATCTCCCATTTCGTCTTCATCTACATCCTCTTCCATTTCCATAATATTGTCCTCAAGTACATCGCCCTTGTATAAACCCTCTATATACTCCATCCATCTTTCTGCCTTTGCTTCTTTTCTTGGAACTGGGTTGCCATCAGAGCTCTTGATATTCATACAAGTGGTTCTCTTCTCTCGAAAAGTCTGTTTAATTTTTTTGTAGGCAGTATCTATCTTACCCCTTGTGAAATAAGCTTCTACATCCTTATATTTGTCCTCTAGCCATCCCTGCTTAGCCATTTTGCACTTCCTGTCGATCTCATTTTTGAGACGTTTGTATTCCTTTTTGTCTGCTTCATTTACTGCATTTTTATATTTTCTCCTTTCATCAATTAAATTCAATATTTCTTCTGTTACCCAAGGATTTCTAGCAGCCCTCGTCTTTGTACCTACTTTATCCTCTGCTGCCTTCACTACTACATCCCTCAGAGCTACCCATTCTTCTTCTACTGTATTTCTTTCCCCTATTCCTGTCAATTGTTCCCTTATGCTCTCTCTGAAACTCTGTACAACCTCTGGTTCTTTCAATTTATCCAGGTCCCATCTCCTTAATTTCTCAGATTTTTGCAGTTTCTTCAGTTTTAATCTACAGGTCATAACCAATAGATTGTGGTCAGAGTCCACATCTGCCCCTGGAAATGTCTTACAACTTAAAACCTGGTTCCTAACTCTCTGTCTTACCATTATATAATCTATCTGATAGCTTCTAGTATCTCCAGGATTCTTCCATGTATACAACCTTCCTTTATGATTCTTGAACCAAGTGTTAACTATGATTAAGTTATGCTCTGTGCAAAATTCTACCAGACGGCTTCCTCTTTCATTTCTTAGCCCCAATCCATATTCACCCACTATGTTTCCTTCTCTCCCTTTTCCTACTGACGAATTCCAGTCACCCGTGACTATTAAATTTTCGTCTCCCTTCACTACCTGAATAATTTCTTTTATCTCATAATACATTTCATCAATTTCTTCATCATCTGCAGAGCTAGTTGGCATATAAACTTGTACTACTGTAGTAGGCATGAGCTTTGTGGCTATCTTGGCCACAATAATGCATTCACTATGCTGTTTGTAGTAGCTTACCCGCACTCCTATTTTTTATTCATTATTAAACCTACTCCTGCATTACCCCTATTTGATTTTGTATTTATAACCCTGTATTCACCTGACCAAATGTCTTGTTCCTCCTGCCACTGAACTTCACTAATTCCCACTATATCTAACTTTAACCTAAACATTTCCCTTTTTAAATTTTCTAACCTACCTGCCCGATTAAGGGATCTCACATTCCACGCTCCGATCAGCAGAACGCCAGTTTTCTTTCTCCTGGTAACGACGTCCTCCTGAGTAGTCCTCGCCTGGAGATCCGAATGGGGGACTATTTTACCTCCGGAATATTTTACCCAAGAGGACGCCATCATCATTTAATCATATAGTAAAGCTGCATGTCCTCGGGAAAAATTACGGCTTTAGTTTCCCTTGCTTTCAGCCGTTCGCAGTACCAGCACAGCAAAGGCCGTTTTGGTTAATGTTGCAAGACCAGATCAGTCAATCATCCAGACTGTTGCCCCTGCAACTACTGAAAAGGCTGCTGCCCCTCTTCAGGATCCACATGTTTGTTTGGCCTCTCAACAGATACCGCTCCATTGTGGTTGCGCTTACGGTACGGCCATCTGTATCGCTGAGGCACGCAAGCTTTCCCACCAACGGCAAGGTCCATGGTTTATGGGTGGGATTCTAAATACAGAAGTCACAAAATCATTGTCCTCAGTTTGACCAAGTGAAAGCTGTTCTTATTTTGTTTTTCCTTCCATTTTTCGCTTCTTATTTTGTTTACAGACATTACATATCAAACAAAACGCAGGACATATGGTGTTAATGACCCAATTCGGAAGCTTATACTCAGTTACTTGCGACGCATTGCGGTAGGTTTTTGTTGTACAGTAATTTGAAATAAACCAGTGCTGATCAAGAGGCCGATGAATAAAATATTAAATCTCATCTCAGTGTAAACACGTAAATGTATATGGTATCTGAGAGAATACTGCCTGCCAGAGGTATGATTCGAACCCTGAGATCCACAAGCTGAGTTCGTGCGTGTCGTCCCAGGGCCATACCGTCCTGAAAACTCGACTTGGTTTGGGATTATCAGATACGACAGATGAGGTCAACCGCTGCACATATGACGATGTACGTCTTCTGGTGAGCTCACATGTTCAACATTTGTTATTCACTTTTGGGGTATTTTGCGACGTTTCTGACCCCTTGTTACTTATATGAAATTGCTTTCATGGTGTCTTCTACGTTACTTCGGAGTTTTTAAACGTTAATGAGAATCACGCAAAAATGTATGGACAAATTGTAGGACATATTCCTCACAGGCAGAAGAAAAAATTATGTTGTGTGAACTACGGCCCAGAGTCGATTTGTTTCCATGTTACAACTTAATTCCTCCAATTCATTATCTCCAGAAACATACAAGAAAATAACGTTAAAATCGTGGTAAACATGCACTCTTGGTGATCTTTGATTACATTGTGCACCACAGTTGCTTTACATGTCCTGTTGCCATGCCACGTACGTCATTGCTTGTTTACAAGTAATATCAATTGTTCCTGCGATCAATATGAATGTTGCAAACACTATTTGGAGTTAATCACAGATTCGGCTCGTACAGTGGCGGCGTATACAAATGCAGAGATGACAGTTACCCATTTGATGTATCTACTAGCTGACGGCAATGGCGCTCGCTCTCAACATTAGTAGGAGATCAAAGCTGTTTTTGGTGCAAGCGTTGGTATCAGTTGCCTACATCAGGGGCAGGTATGCACACAGGAGCAAACCTATTGTTCTCCTTTGACTGAGAGGTACTTAACCTATTGTTCTCAGTGGATTGACAGGTCCTTAACCTGTTGCTCTCTCAACACACCCCCCCCCCCCCCCCCCACACACACACACTCCTCTCCACCCCTGAGGAATATTCTCCCCTCACTGCTACAGGTACCTTTCAGGTCTGAATTACTGGAATAGCCACTCTCACTCTTTTCAGTTCGACTGACAACTTAATTTGTCAATTAATTAACCTGTTCCCCTCTGATAAACGCCTTCCCCTCCCACCCTCTCTTCAGGAAATAGGAGGGGAAAATGCTCAGTTGATCGATCATTTGGAGGGAATTCGAATGCAGTAGTATCGAATATTGTTTAAACAATTTAGACACTGCATAGAATATTGTTTAGTTATGTATGGCAGTAACTATGGCAATGTATAGAAAGTAGTTTATTTATTTACATAAAGAATTTGCCGAAATGGATTGTTGTGTATGGAATATTGTTAAACAATTTAGACGATGTGAGGAAACTGTTTATATAAACAAATTAGAGAATTAAAGGCTGTGTATGGTGAGAAGCGGTACTTAGGGAAAGCAGGGAAGGTACGGACAGGACCTAATCAGTTACCGTCAGTTGCACATAAAACACATACACTTTATTTAAAAAAAAAAACAATACTCTTAGCAATCATTTTTAAAGACTTTACTACGCTGGTGGCTACAAATCTTATTAGAAGAATTGCAAGTTATTGTTGGCTGAAGGCCACAAGCAGTAATTCAGAAGGTTCAAAATTATTCGTCTGCTCAAGGCTAGAAGGAATTTCAAAAATACACAACGCCTGAAGGCCTGAATTATCAATAAGGCAGACAGTTACATGTTAAAAATACCAAAGGCCCTTTTAACAGTCTTAATAACTGTAACAAGTTATAGTGACAGCTGAAGGTATTATCAAGACTAAACTGAAACTATTTGTCACTTGAAAGCCATAAGCAATGTTACAAACAATTAACAGTTTAAGGCCAGCACCAATTTCAGAATACACAATGGCTGAATGCCTGAATGTCAAGTGAGGAAGGCAGTTACACATTAACAAATACTAAGATATTTTCTTCTTAAGAATCATAACAGTAACTAGCTATAGTAAAAGCTGAAGGCCTTATTAAAAAAATTGCAAATTATTGGTCAACTGAAGGCCCCAAACAAAGTTACACATAATCAACAGCCCGAATATCTGATTAGGAAGGTTGAAAACTATTCGTGGGCGGAAGGCCACAAGCAACTTCAGAATACGCAAGGGCTGAAGGCTTGAATTGCAAACAAGATGGACAATTACACTTAAAAAATATTGAAACCCTCTCTAATAATCTTAATAACTTGTAACAAGCTAAAGTGATGACTGAAGGCCTCCCTAAAGCAGGACTGAAAATTATTTGTTGGCTGAAGGCCACAAAGAGTGTAACAAATAATTAAGGGATTAAGGCCGGAATTACAAAGGGGGAAGGCAATAAAATCTTAAAACATTAGAGCAAATTTTAAACAATTATGACAACTTGTCCAAATGAGACGGAGTGATCTGTAGACAGAGCTCCCTGGATCGAAACCTGAGGAAGATGACTACAGCTGTGTAAGTGGTGAGACAGGCAGCTAAGAGTTGTACACACATAACAAGATGGCAACTCACACTAAGGGGAACGTATGTGCCGACCGATTGACTAACCGATCCGCCTAACGTCCAATCGCCAGTACTACAATGGAATACTTTTAGGCAAGGGCAAAGAGACGGACAGCACCACGTCTTCAGAAAAACACCCAAAGCTGAAGGAAACACTAGAACCAAGGTAGACCTCCCAAAATCATATGCACAGTACTAGAACCAAACTAACATCAAGGAGTAGAAGGCGGCTAAAAGCTTCTGACAACTACACCGACTCCACTAGTTGCTCTTGCTCTCACCAACCCTGGGAGCAGCAACACGAGAACAACAGCGAGATCTCAAACAGTGGAGATGTCAGTACTGGACATGTTTCACTCAACTTCAAACGTCTTGGGTTTGGGCGTCGGCTACAGCTGCTCGGTCCAACAGTGCCTGCAATCTGCCAGTGGTCTCAGCCTGCCCCTATGCTGCAGACCTCCTCACTGCTCTGTCCGAAGCCGAACTCCCTGACACACACAATGACCCAGAATACTAGCCGTGGCACCAAACATAGTACCACAGTACTGGCTATCGATAACCGCTGTTGCTGCTTCCACTCGCAACCAAACAATACTAGCAACTCAGTGGGAGCATCAACTCAAGAAGGAATCGAACACCACTACCACTATTACACGACACCAAGTTATGAATGGCAAGAATGCGAATCGCACATGACTCATATCGAATAAATGTAAATTGGTGACTATTTGGTGGAGAGGAAGGAACTTTTATAAAAAGAACTCAGTTTTAGGACTTGAATTTCTGTTGTTTATCATTCTCTGCTATTTTGAAAGATCAGGTCTTGTGAGAAGTAATTACATCTTGGACATTTCTTTATTTATTCCAATTGCGCAAGGAATACCAACCATCATGAAACACACATCACACGTAATTACACACATTTAATAATCTTTTGATAGCCAAGCAGGCACCACCCGCTGTCCTCTGTCTACAGGACCCCACAGGATGCTACCCCACACACTCCCAGTAGTCGGAATGCACTGGCGGCCCCTGCGAAGAGACTACGCAGCTGTGAGCTGCCGAACCATGTGGAGGTATCAGTTGCTGTCTCACAACGATGAGGAGGCGTCATCCCTTTCATTCTTGACACCCGAGAAATTCCTATTTAAATCCGTGCTCACCTAGGCACCTTTGCTGGCACGATGACTCAGAATTGCGGGTCCAGCACTACAGAAATCTATTCCAATGATTCCCAGAATAGCTCAGGGTGCATTGTTGCTAGCGATCCTAACGGAACATGTGAGACGCCACGAGCAACCACCAGATGGAAGCTGGCCCCGGAGTGCGAGCCATCGCTCTAACGCCACTGCTGCCTAAAGCAAGCAGGTGAAAATCGTGTCTATTTTCAGGTATACAGTTAGAGTTCTTCGAGTTTTATATTGATGTCACATGTCTATGTAAATGAGAGCCAAGTAATCCTCTGGACTGCATGTGTGTGTTTACTGTTCCTGGTGTGAAACCTCTATACCTTTGGATACTGAAGTCTTAGGTCATGCTATAGAAATCTGTTCCAATCCTTACCACAACAGCCCAGGGTGCACTATTCTCACCAATCCTAATGGGTCATATGAGATGCATCTTGCTAGACATGCACACTTTTCATTGCCAAGCATGGCTGACGCTTCACAGTGAAATTTTCGCATGGGGACTCATGATCGAAGGGATTCTCAATGTTATACGCACCTCACATAGCTATCTAAATAAGAGCCAAGTCGGCCTCTCTCAAATTGTAAGGCTCTGCAGAAGTAGTTAACTATCGCTTTTGCAAGAGCTTTCCTGTCGCAATGTATCTGCATGAAAATTCTTGTCAAAACTTGACCTGTTTACGAAAATAGCCCATAATAACATAGATCACATTCTTCCTCATGCTCTTAACGATGCACTCTATCCATCGTGTGTTACCCTTCATGGAAATCGTTGTCCTGCTTTCTACAAACATCTCAGAAAGACAAACGTCCTCACTGTTATGTAGAGGCTCCTATGCCCGAACACAAAGGATGTCTTGTGGATGATTGGAGCATTATGATTGGCTCTTACTGAATTTACTCGCCAAATTACTAATGCTATGGGTGTGGAAGCACTGTCCTCCCTTTTCTTCTGCACATTAGATTTTCAGTTGCAAAAACCTATTTTGTACAGATTTACATATTGTACTGACAGTTAAGCCATGCAAAAGTGATCTACAGCATTTCAAATACATCCCACATATTCACTTTGCAACTGTGCAGTGTCGACGGAGGAAACTACCACCGTAAACGCGGCCCCTGACAGCAGCCGCTGAGGAGGGTATCAGCCAGAGAGAGAGGCCAGCCAGCGGTGGACGACCCCACATCCTGGGAGAACGCTATCAATACTCCCACTGCAAACACTCTTCATATTGAATCTTCTCAAAGTACCACATAGTATACACGCAACACCTGCTGTCCCAAAGGAATCTCAATGCAAACTGGGTACTTGTTCATAATTCACTCACCCAGGGGAAGCTGCAAGCCAAACCGTCATAAGCCATATGTTCTCTTTAACGCTCTGAACTGATGTACAAAGGATGGGCGAGCCCTATCTCGGAACAAACGCACTACCGTATCCGGCCCTGACCTGTTTGCTTGCTGCCATCCAAACTGTGGCCATCTCCAGACTCACAAGAATATTGGGAACATATTTATAAGTGTAAATACAATTAAATATTAGAATTTCTGCTGTAGTCTGACACTGAGCGATGTTCCGGATATGTCTCCCCTTTACAACTGTGTGTCTGGAATGAATCTCAATATCTATAGCACATATAATTTTCCACGTAAAAAAATCTTTCATTTCCCTTATGGCTATCTATGTGCTGAATCTATACCTTATTCACGATAGGATATGTAGTGGCGGCCACCAGACGCTCGTACGTATACCGCATAGACTGTTGCACAAAGGCATGGTTGCTTCCCCTCGCCACAAAGTCGTCACTGCTTCTGGCCCCGACCTATTTGCTTGCTTGCTTGCTTTCTACACACATTTCCAGACTCTGGGATTACAGGAAAACATGCATTTTTACATGGTTTGCCAGAATATTATACCATTTTCGTGATACTTCTCGATATCAAGCACATAGCAGTATCGCTCGCGAAACCTAACTCCAAAGATATACATTGGAAATTATTTCTCTAGAAAGTCGGAACTATGCCTATGTGGAGCATGATGTAAACCATTGACTAGAAACTTATCCCATCTGTGAAGACATTTATGTGAAAACACGAAAAAATAGAGAAAACTTATAAGTATTAGTTCGTTATTCGGACGTCTAGAGGATGACACAGGTAAGTCAGCTACATTCTTGCATCCCAACAGGCCTTTCGATTCAGACAGCTACTGCCGTTGAGGGGAAACGTGAATAATTCCCACCACAGGTATTCAGCGCTGCATGCCAAGCACGCATAGGCAGAATGATCATTTTAGTAAATCGGTCACATATATATTTTTTCACTATACATCCAATTAAATGCTACGATTGTGGTCTCAGTTGAACGATATTCGACAATGAGTGAAGTATCGTAAAAAAAAACCTGCCGATGGCTGTGGCTCTGGAAATAGTAGTATCTGTACCAGTGGACTTGACTTGACATACTTTTCCCTATGCTATCACATCATTCATCGTCAAATCCATACCTTCCTTATGACTGGACATAATCATTTCCTTTGCACATGTCGAAACAGAAACACATACTTCATAAACCTGATGCTCAAGGCGAACCTGTCAGGCATCCCCCACTACTAAGTATAATACTTCGTCAGTAACTGAATGTTGGAAACACGAAATAATACTGACAGAAAATCAACGATGAGTGGACATATCTCATAAGTTTTTCTTGCGAGTGGTACCACTGTGTCTTAAAAAGAGAGGCACAATCGTCTTAAAGACTGCCAGATGTTATAAACCTAATCGCAACAACTACTGTATGCTTCTGTCACAAGCAGTTTTGGTTCTACAGGTGCATGCAGGTATCCATGTTAGAAGCTATACTGGCTTTATAAATCGATGTATGGCATTACTTTTGAATGAAGTGGTTTTTCTTTCCAGACAAATACCGTGGCACTGAATATAGACAGTGATTACTGGAATGTATAGTATCAGACCAACAGAGCGGTTACACGTCGGCAACGGTGCAATCTATTAATACTTCTTTCGGCTAAGGAACATGGTATGATAAGATGGCGCCATTAGATGTTTCTCCAGTATTTGTAATGCATTCTGTCTCAATGCCATATCAGAGATTCGATGATTTATCTATTGGGTTATATGTGATGATTGAATGATTGAATGAGAAGGATCACAAAGAGTAGATGGTGTGCTGATTGAGATCATAAGAAATGTACACTAGCTTTTCAGATCTCTAGTGTTACTCTATCTCCTAGAGGTGCTATCTGGATTGGGAATCAATTGCATTGGATCCTGTAAAGAAATGCTTCAAAGATTGCTACCAATAGTGAATTACATTTCTGGCATTCTCATATCTCAAAAGGAGTCACCTTTCTCGAACCTATCAGCTACAGTGAAATTCCAAAGTCATTTTAGGTAGGTCCTATGCCTCTTGTAACTTTGCGCATGTGATTATTCCAATTTGAGTAGGAACTGAGCTGAAGTCTGACAGAGCTGTATCTACCACTTTCTGCAACCCGTGTAGAAATAGAGCGACTTGAGTTAATGTGACAGGACCCTGTTTTGACCTTCCCTAGGAAATGTCAGCGATAAACGAAGCGTCCTCCTGCAACACGAGGTAGCATAAAAGACAGTATGGGAACTGGGGAAAGGACGAGGATTTTGCTACTGCACTGTGATATGACCCCAAACTACATACAAGAACTACTGTCCGAAGCAGATCCGCATCCCTCAGGGCTCATTCATGTCTATCACCCCAACATGCTATCTTTGTTGTTCTGTACCATCCAACAGAGAAAAATTGCGAACTATAAAAGCTCCACAACTTCATCCGATAGAGAAATTGATAAAAATTTTACCACAGCTCTCCTTCCATACATCGAAAATAAATACCATCTGCATGCCATCATCGAGCACATGTGACGATCCTATTGAATAAACAGCTATTGATCCATTGCACTTAGCAGTGTAGAGGTGCATTGCTTCTACTGTAGGAGGATGACTGTATTCCAAAAACTATACTATAAGTCGAAGAGACCCTCCCTGTATCCCTGTATAGTTGTTTGAAAAAAAAATTTCCTGCTGTAACACGCTTTGTACACTGCCATACATTTTTTTTTTTTCCGCTACGACTTCGAGGTATGTGTCAGGTTCTAAGATAACATTAACACGTTCAGATCCATTGCTTCTCGTAGAAAACTAGACGTCGCATGGTATAAGTCATGTTGTTAATGCTGCTGCCGTGACACAACACACACACTGTATGATTTTAAATAAAAAAGAAAGTTACAACAAAAGGAAACTAGAAAAATTTGTCAGTGTTATAGAGAATTTCCAAAATGCTGTCAGAAGGTGATTGATGACCTTTACATTTAAACTCATCTATCACAGTCACAGACTAATTGATGGCTCTGCATTCTGTTTCGACTGATTCGTCATACTGTAGTCGTGTACGCTAACACGGTTTCTGCGTTAGCCATCTCCAGAAGGTGTTGCCCCTCGACCAAAAAAAGATTGGTTCAAATGGCTCTGAGCACTATGCGACTTAACTTCTCGGGTCATTAGTCACCTAGAACTTAGAACTAATTAAACCTAACTAACCTAAGGACATCCCACACATCCACACCCGAGGCAGGATTCGAACCTGCGACCGTAATGTCCAACTCAAGCGATGTCAATCAATCTTTATGTGCTAACGGAAAGCGTATCAGTGGAAAGATGGGATGGAAAAGACACCGTCGATGTACTGAAATAATAAGCATCACAGTGGATAGTGGTAACAATTTTCGCAATATTGCAGTAATTTCAACACCGACCAATGATGCGAGAGCATGTTTCCCACCTTTCAGTATCATAGCTAAACCGCAAATTCTTGGCTTTGCGGGTATCACTGCGAACGTGGATAGATGACTGTGCAGTACATGCATTCACTGTTAAATTGGGAATATATATATCATCAAAGGCTACCAGACAGCGCTCTACTTATCTGTAGCACCTCAAGCATGGTGCATAATTTACGATCTATCTCTATGGAGATGGGAGTCACAGAGAATTCTCGCAGTGTTATGATAAAATTAGAAACTGAAAGATACCGTAGCACCGTCTTTGACCAATCGACCCTGCAGAGCCATTACTAATTTAATCTGCAGCTGACTAGAAGCAGACCGCTAGAGTCCACATCTCGTGAATGAATGTTGATTTCTGAGTCCTCGCCCATTCAAATGTACAAGGTATCTCCAGATGCGCCCATGTCGAGGAGGTTAGCACTCCTTATCGATGTATAGTAAAAGAATCTCAAAATGTTGTGATGTAATAGCAGATGGTTAAGAACAAGAAAAAGGTGATTTTTATGCATGATGGAGCTGCAGACAGATGGAGTGCGAAACATTTTACATAAATTAACTACGCTATCAATTTTAAAGTATTGTTCTAATGTCTGGGTTCAGTACCAGGAGGGTACTGGTGAGAGAAAATGTGAACACACTCACTCATAAGTCTAGACGGTTCAGCACCTAAGACAGGCTGTGATGTACGATCACTTGAGTTTCTGACACCAATCGTGTGGAATGTAGCGCTGTTAATAATCCAATGTAAGAAATATATTTCCAGTTCATGACATACGTCCTTCGTGAAGGTTTCTCTACGATAAACTATGGTAACAAACTGTTAAACGAAAAAATTACTTCCTTAAAACAGTAGCTCTGTGTGATACATGCACAACATAGCTTTCCAGAGATGTATAGAATCCATTGTTCACATTCGATCATGGTTCAGAAATTACACTAGATCCACATCAATCCTATATAAAATTATCGTTAGTAACGGAGAATTCCTTTCACAAGGAAACAGATAAACGCATAGCAGCAGCGTCCGACATGTGAAATCACAAGTAATGCCGCCACTAACTCTGTAACCAGTATATCTGTCAAGCAGATGTATACACAGGGATAGCAGTGTCTCACAAAAATCCATCGCTAACTTAGTTACGAAACTGAAGTATCGATTTTACACCCAAGACGCGGCAGGGAATGGAGTACATCGCATAAATCTTCGTTCGTTTAGAGGATTTTGTCACATCCCACATGAGATGGAAGTCCCCTGATGACTGAGAGCTTTACTGTTAATGACCGCAAGTAGACACTGCTGTAAGACCCACATAGAATACGTGACAGTATACAAGTCGAACGCAATTTATGTCACACAACTGATTCATCCTGATGGAACAGAACAAAGAATGACCTGCAGCAACATCTCCCACTCTAGAATGAACAATCAGTCTAACATAAAATCATACCTCGTTAGAACCCCATGCCAACCCACTACTCCATCTACTCTATGTCATCCTTGACCCAGATACATGTCAGTTTAGGGTAGAGTGTTCTCTGTCTTCCTGAAAAGTGTAAAATACAGTAGTCAACTCACGCTTATTACTGTTACATCAATAGACACAAGGTTGAATGCTACCTCGACGGAAAGAAGTGACTGTTTCCCTGATTCCTTCTCTTCCATGTCTACGTTTTCTAGGATTCGTCTTGCAGTTGCGGACTTGTTCCCATTTACAAACTGTTCTGCTCCAAGCAAAAGACACGGAAGTACTTCCTCAATTTTCCCGCTTTTTGGTGTATATTCCCTCAATTTATATGCATTTTCCGCAATTACATCGATGTTTTTACGTCAGTTCTAGCCATGCGATCATGACATAACATATTCCACATTTGCAGAGCGTCTGCTCTGTTTTATGTATATCTGTGTGTGTGTATGTGTTGTGTATGGCTCCCAGGACCCAAAGCAGACCCGAGTTAGCATTCGAATATGCTATATCCAGACTGATGATCAAAGGCAGACCCACCATAGGTCACATCTGAGATAGGGCTCGCAGGTGGACCAACCGCGCATTATGTCCGAGCATGTCGTCTCCACCAATGTTAGGACCTGGTCCTGGGAGTCTGTACATACTGCACCCCATTGGCGAGATCTTTGTTTTGGACTGCATCACGTGGCTGTTGATTGTGCTACAGGTTTTTATTATGGTGTCCCTCTGGGTATGGTTTGTCGCTCTGGATGAATTTATCCATCCACACCAAATGACAGTAGATTATGCAGCCATATTTCCACAGTTTCACTCAGTTTAAATGTGTTCGGTTGGTCCAAAGCGGCCATGTAGTCAATCAAGTTACTGAGAAACTTCTTCTCTCTCTTCTTTCTGTTTTTTCTTTTTCGTCACCTAATATGTAGGCTTATAGTCTGTTACGTTTTCACAAGAGTCTGCTTTTCCCTGGTGTTCCTGTATATCTCTTTCTTATAATATGTGTCTGACTAAAACTTTTTGATCCTATTCTTCCAATACATTCCTTCCATTTCATTATTCCATTTACTATTACTTCATTCACGTGAAATGTATTTAACTTATTCCTTATTACAGAATTTGTTTGTTTGACTTCTCAGAGTACATCTTTTCACTCAATTTTAAAAAAATTATTTCAGCTAACTACATACTTCTTTGGTGTTTCTTCTTTATTGTTCAGCTTTCACTTTTTGTATGTAAGCACATATGTTGCTCTTTCTTTCTAGATGTTGTTTCTGTTTCTTCCCTTATTTTAATGTCTAACAATCTATGTAAAGTACCACACATCATTCGAAACTTATTTAAGTTATTGGAGAAGTCATTATCATATTCTTAACTTACCCCACATCCTAGTAGCTGAAAGTGAGATGCTCGTTCCACTGATTTTTCATTTAGCAGTAATTTAGAGCGTACTGGATGTTTTTCTTTGAAAGCCATAACTTCGGATTTATTTTGTGATATTCAATTTAAAGAGTTTGTAACACCAAATATGCAGATAAAATACCTTCTGAATCATCAAAAATTTTCGCTGTTTAATATTCGTTGATAATCAGCACTATACTTTTGATTCAGCTGTATTACAGAAACTATATTTAATACGTAATCGATGTACTAGCGTATTTATTTTAGACTGTATATAAGTGATTGTAATTATAATGATAATGTTGTAAATTTCTGAGTAATACCCAAGGGAAGTTTATTGAAATGTATCGACAGCAACGACGAAATGGTAATAGCTGTGCCGTTGTTTATTTTTGCGCATAGAGAGTCTCTGTCGTGTTGCGAGGAGAGTGGAAGCAGAGCAGCTTGAGTTATGAAAGAGTGCGCAAGTGGTTTGTTGGACGCTCCCGCCGATATGGCGTGTAGCTATTTTCGTCCCATCGCAGACGCGCCTGATTCATTAACCTGCGAGTAATGAGAGCACGGTAGGAGTGGACAGGCGGAGGAAGCTGCGATTCCATCTACTGCCTGCCCATAACTATCCGTGGCTCTGCAGACGATTCGGGGTTCTCATCGAACAGCACCAGCAACAACAACGACAGCTCAACTTTGTCGGCGGATATATTCTTCGGCGTCCGCACAACTACAACGCCATAGGACTGTTAAATATAGAAATGTAGGGGCTTTGCCCATTTGATATTCTTTCTCAAAGTGTGTATAACTCGGATAACAACTTGCAATAGTTAAAACTTGTAGAGCACATGTGTTGCAATTGTCCTCACACATTATTATCAAGCAGGTCGCTTTCCTTTCTATGCAATCATCGAGTCTCGTAAGAATATAGAAAGTGATTAACTATTTACTGCCAGAATGAAATTTTCACTCTGCAGCGGAGTGTTCGTTGATATGAAACTTCCTGGTAGTTTAAAACTGTGTGCCCTCAGTATCCTTTCTTTCAGGAGTGCTAGTTCTGCAAGGTTCGCAGGAGAGCTTCTATAAAGTTTGGAAGGTAGGAGACGAGATACTGCCAGAAGTAAAGCTGTGAGGACCGGGCTTCAGTCGTGCTTCTGTAGCTCAGATAGCTCATGAGACATCCGAGATACCGAACATATTACGCAAATTTTTTAGGGAGTGCCTTGCTTGATCCCCCACCCAGTTGGGGTGTCCCGGGTAGGAGAATGTAATTATTGTCTATAAGTAGCAGAACAAGAAAGGATCAGGACAGTGGAGAGGATCCACAAACACACGTGAAGACGTACCCGACACCAACGCGAGGTATGACGGGATTAGCGAGGTACGCGCCTGAAAGAGGAACGTAGACCGTTGTTGTTTTGTCCTGACAGAAGCAGGATTTTTTTCACTCTTATGTAAAAAAAAGTGGAAAGTCCACTTATTTACGTTTCCTAGAAAAATTTTATTTTATGAAGTCATCGTCTTATATATTAAAAAAAAGATGCTAGAAGCAGTTTAAGTTTGTTATTGCAAAAAGAAAGTCCAGAGCCTCGCGACTGCTACGTAAAAAAAAACAACAAAAAAGATGGTAGAGCACTTAAAAAAAAGATGGTAGAGCACTAAAAAAATGGTAGAACACTAGCCCGCGAAAGGCAAAGGTCCCGAGTACGAGTCTCGGTCGGGCACACAGTTTTAATCTGCCAGGAAGTTTTATTTACTGCCAGTTTATGTGTTTGCTAAAGACCAGTTTCAGTGTAAATTTTCTGCCACAGTAATTGTTCATTCTTGTATTGAATAATAGAGGTTCCTTAAAGCAAACTAAAACTTCGCTGGCAAAACTAATAACTAATGATACAGCACAATTTAAGAGTGCGCAATTCCATTTATTCTGTATTTAGCTTAGCGAGTGACTTCTGCTGTCTTGGTACGTATTTTATTGTTGTTATTTTATAAGTAAAATCAACTGCTCATTTGCTTAAAATACATTCAGTTCAATGTTTCGATCGTCAGATGTAAATTGCTTGTCTTTTTCCAAATTTTTCATTACTTTACACTGATGTTATTGAAAGTTACTTTTTACATAACAAAGTTAAGCCAGACACTTATTTAACCAGTAATTTCATTTAATGTTACTTTCAAAATTGAATATTTCAGAATAAGTAACTGCAAACCCAGTGCTTTCCGAGTCATTTATTTTCTCGTGAGCTGTTGCGCTGTGGAATCTTCTGTTGCTACATAAGTGATAGTTTCCTTAAATTTCTTTGCCATTACCTTTCTCAAAATTCAGGAGATTCGTTGCATTAGCGGGCCGGCGTCTGATAACTAGTGTTTTCTTTTTGTTAGCAGTGATTTTTGTAGCAAATATCACGTTGTACTCTTTTTACCCTTTGTGAGGTTCGTGTTCGTGAGTGACTGCACTATATCCCACCCATTTCAAAATTATCATCTAAATTTAATTTTGAATAGATCTTCCTTCAGAGGAGTTTGTTGTACACTTTCTTGCAATTAGTGTTATTCTCCTTCAGTAATGTTAGCCTTATTCACTGTAAAATTTCATTAGGCATATGCGATCACGGTCATTTATATCGCAATCCAGTAGGCCGATTAGGAAGGAGGCGGTTACAAGTTTACCCACTAAGTTCCAGCCATGTAGTACTTAATGTAAATTTCCCTCCATCTTTTTAGAAATTATTTTGTCACCCACAAAGAGCGCATTATTTAAACATGTTTTTTATAGGAATTCATTTTATTAATTCTGGGTTAACTTCTTGTTTCGACTCTCTAACAATATCATCAATACATATGCTAAATAAAGTGGCTGACAGACTGCACCCTTGCTATACTGCTGTGTTAATTGTCACTAGTTCTGTTCTCTTTTTGCGTGTATTAATTAAAATTTCATTATTTAAATATAAACTTTTTATCACTTGTATTAAATTTTTAGAATGACCTCGTCTCTCCATTATATTACACAGTACATACCTATTTACACTATGTCAATGACAAATGACATATGTGTAAGTAATGGCTGAGTGCCAGGTTAATAAATTATTCAATTTCACAACTGCATTAGCATTCAGTAACCACAGCATATTATTTAGATGTGGAGAATAATTATTATTATTTGGAAGATAACGAGACGTCATTCACTGACAATCAAATCGTGGGATTATAGCAAACTCGGACTAACAATCACGAGCCTAACCCTGCAATTGGTTTTGCGCTGTGCTTTCGCATTTTACCTTGAATTCTATCTTAAAGCGTAGTTAAGCCATCTAAATCCCTCTTGGCTATACACATGAAATCAGGCCTTCAGTGTCGTAAGACCTGCCATCAGCGATTTAGGGCAGCGTGACGCGTGTCCTGCCTCCGAGCTCTCTACCGACACTACTACTTCCACTCTCACAGACAGACCTGGTCTCACAACAGTGCTTAGAATCGCGCTCGCATATTTATCCTTCAGATTGTTGCTATCGATATCTGAGTGGTTACACAATGCAAAGAATAGCTTTCAGTGGGACGTATTGTATTATGTAATGGAGAGTTCTGACACACACCTTATAACACTACGGTCCGCTACTGCTATGCCATAACCTTAAGCTTTGAAGCAGGTCGTGGAATAAAACTATCTTGTTAAAGCTATTATGGTATAGAGCAACAAAGCAGTGTTACCCTCTGAGAGGAATTTTGTTACGTTGACCGTGTTGTACCTAATGGAGGTGGCTTATCGGAAATGAAAGTCAGAACTACGTAAATATTTGAACAGTAACAAACAAAATTTTTCCTATCTGCACTGTTAAACTGATAAAGAAAACGGTCGCCAGCCTAACTAGGCAAGAGAATGATTAACATTCTCGTTCAAGAAAATAGTTATTAGTAAGTTTAATGGATAAACGCAACCTATACTTGGCCACACGCGAGTGCAATGAACTCTTGACACATACCTATGTTTACTGTAAGATTGAAACTAACAGTTAGAGCAGTACAAACTGTTTGCAAAATTATAACAGATACCGAAACACATTATTACTTTCAGGGCCTACACAAACTGAATGGTTTTTTATAACGTTATTATTACTATTCACTGCAGAATCATTAATTGGATTTACTATTTAAAATGAAAGTTAATTGGAATCCACTAACAGGTTGCTTCTCACTATCATTTGAATAAAGAAATAATGTTTTTCATAATTAGTGGTTTTCCCATTACTTGTTACCTACCATTAACACAATAGACAAACTGAGGATCCTGTTATACACTCCTGGAAAAGGGAAAAAAAAAACACATTGACACCGGTGTGTCAGACCCACCATACTCGCTCCGGACACTGCGAGAGGGCTGTACAAGCAATGATCACAAGCACGGCACAGCGGACACACCAGGAACCGCGGTGTTGGCCGTCGAATGGCGCTAGCTGCGCAGCATTTGTGCACCGCCGCCGTCAGTGTCAGCCAGTTTGCCGTGGCATACGGAGCTCCATCGCAGTCTTTAACACTGGTAGCATGCCGCGACAGCGTGGACGTGAACCGTATGTGCAGTTGACGGACTTTGAGCGAGGGCGTATAGTGGGCATGCGGGAGGCCGGGTGGACGTACCGCCGAATTGCTCAACACGTGGGGCGTGAGGTCTCCACAGTACATCGATGTTGTCGCCAGTGGTCGGCGGAAGGTGCACGTGCCCGTCGACCTGGGACCGGACCGCAGCGACGCTCGGATGCACGCCAAGACCGTGGGATCCTACGCAGTGCCGTAGGGGACCGCACCGCCACTTCCCAGCAAATTAGGGACACTGTTGCTCCTGGGGTATCGGCGAGGACCATTCGCAACCGTCTCCATGAAGCTGGGCTATGGTCCCGCACACCGTTAGGCCGTCTTCCGCTCACGCCCCAACATCGTGCAGCACGCCTCCAGTGGTGACGCGACAGGCGTGAACGGAGGGACGAATGGAGATGTGTCGTCTTCAGCGATGAGAATCGCTTCTGCCTTGGAGCCAATGATGGTGGTGTGCGTGTTTGGCGCCGTGCAGGTGAGCGCCACAATCAGGACTGCATACGACCGAGGCACACAGGGCCAACACCCGGCATCATGGTGTGGGGAGCGATCTCCTACACTGGCCGTACACCTCTGGTGATCGTCGAGGGGACACTGAATAGTGCATGGTACATCCAAACCGTCATCGAACCCATCGTTCTACCATTACTAGACCGGCAAGGGAACTTGCTGTTCCAACAGGACAATGGACGTCCGCATGTACCCCGTGCCTCCCAACGTGCTCTAGAAGGTGTAAGTCAACTACCCTGGCCAGCAAGATCTCCGGATCTCTCCCCCATTGAGCATGTTTGGGACTGGATGAAGCGTCGTCTCACGCGGTCTGCACGTCCAGCACGGACGCAGGTCCAACTGGGGCGCCAGGTGGAAATGGCATGGCAAGCCGTTCCACAGGACTACATCCAGCATCTCTACGATCGTCTCCATGGGAGAATAGCAGCCTGCGTTGCTGCGAAAGGTGGATATACACTGTACTAGTGGCGACATTGTGCATGCTCTGTTGCCTGTGTCTATGTGCCTGTGGTTCTGTCAGTGTGATCATGTGATGTATCTGACCCCAGGAATGTGTCAATAAAGTTTCCCCTTCCTGGGACAATGAATTCACGGTGTTCTTATTTCAATTTCCAGGAGTGTATTATTAATATGCACTTCTAATACACAAGAGAGACAAACACTTAGCAAACATGAGTATATAACGTTTCACACTGCAGTTTTCCACCTTTACTACATTGAGAGACAAAATTAACATATATGTAAGATACTGACTCACCTTCTGCGATTTACAACAGGCAGTAATGTGATCATTTACTAAGCAAAACTTTATAAGCCTCAGTCTTACGAACTCTTAATTTGAAGTTAGCAACAACACATTAATAAGCAGTTTTACTAAGAAAATTATTTTTAGCAAGCATCATTAACTCACTCTCTTGCCACCTCAACTTTTTTTTCTATGTTCAAGAGGCATTAATTAGCAAAAACACTGGGCTTTAATGTTCTTTTAGTAAGGACACTCGGGAATCACTTTAGTCAAACGGAGAGGAACCTGAGAGGTGTTATGATAAGGAGAAATATCAAGGTAGGTACATAAACTCAGTTATAAATTACCTTATATTTGAGCACAGTAACACATCCATTAAGCTGATCCTTCACTGTACATTGCTATAGTGCTCCATTACAGTGATTGGGCAATTTGGTGGCAATTGAATGTCGGTAGGTGGAATTACAGGTAGAATTTCTGGACTCTGTCATTTCTTGGTGGCGATGATACATACAAATTCCAGAATAGTTCCAGCTATTTATCCATTCATCCGAGGCATTGGAAAGTAGTAGAAAAAGCCTCTCTCGGGACCAGCACAATATGCTACATTTACATGGCAGTGCACAGTTTGGTGGTTCGTCGCCGACTCGTGGCTCGTCCCCGACTGACTCTCAGTTCCACCTTTTCTACCTGTGCCAACCACAATTTGCGCGCGCTAGAAAACTTCTGTCTCCTCTATCCCTTCTTCTTGTGGGACATATACACGGTGGTGGGAATTTCAGCTACAAGCTTCTAGGACTTGAGAGGGGAGTCACTTCATCATAATTTGAAGAGGAAGCTATATCCAGAAACGTACGTTTCCGTTATACGTCGGTTTAAGTTCAGATGTTTAGTTCATCCAGTCCTACTTGAGTAACTGAAGTAGGCGTAACAAATCGAAGGGAAATATAACGAAACAACGCTGGTGGTCGCTACATCGAGAGGCTGTTGTAATGCCCCCCTACTCTTCTGTACGTACAGAATGCTGCTTTCTTTTTTATTTTGGAATAAAATAAATAAGTAATGTTTAAGTGTCAATACAAACAAATGTGCGCAAGCAACAAATGTATGTTTTGTATACTTCATTTCGAACTGTTGCCTAATAGTTTTATAATGTCACGTCTAATTCAGTTCCTCAAGCGGTAGTGGATGAATTAATTATCTGAATTGAAATTATCGTAGAACGTTAACGGCACGTTCCCAGATATGGGTTCGTCTTCAAAATATTATGCACGCACTCCCCTCAAGTCCTAGACATTTGTAACGCCTTATTTCCGAGCATCCTGTATACCTGTCTCTCTATTTTTGCTTCCACTGATACGATTTTGTCGTTTTTGAGAGTGTTCCCTTGAACCTTGTTTTTCCATTTGTGGTCAGCTGAGATTGCTACACCTCACTTTGCTCTAGTTGCTGTACTCACTCCACTGTAAAATATTACGTAATTATCCAAATGCTCTGTCCCTTTAGTTTCTTTCTGGGTTCAGTTATTACTGTCGTACCGATGCGTCTGGCTTTTAACTCAGTGTTTACTTGTTGTTCTTTTCGTCGCAGGCTTCATGCGTCCGAGGTTCCTCTTTTTATTCTGTTAGAGCTTCTATGTCGTTTGTCTCTGTAATGCTTTGGTTGTTTGCTTTGAAGTCTGTCGGGCTTCCTTTTGTGAAGTTGCGAGTGTGTTCAGCTTTCCGCTATAACAGTATACCACCTTGTTGCTAGGGTATTCAGGTAGTGTGGTTGCGATCTTGAGGTCTTCTGACCTGCCTGTTTCCTGTCGGGGTATTATCTCTTAGCCGATACTCACAGTTTTAAGGTACTGCAAATTTTATATAAATTGTGTTCCTGATTTTTATAGAGGTACAACTGTGTTGCCTCCGTTTAAATTATATGTAATCGTTTCAAGATCTTATGGCATGCTTCGTGTAACAGTGTTTTCTTCTACAAAACTGTAAAACATAATTCTTTCATTGTGTTGGTCTAAGTCTGGTGGACTGGCCTGCTGAGATCTGTGACGAATGTAAATAATTCTTGTGCCAGCTTCTGAGTGAAGTGTTTCAGGATGACTCCTTAACTTCCTTCGTCGGCTATCGGTCTGCAGTTTTTGTGTTGTGATTAAGTTCTGCATTGTAATTTAACTCTGGTTATTGGAATTCTGTAAGTTACTCAATTGCTATTAATCGAAAGCTGGGGCACAGAGATCCTTGTAAGTGAAAGTACTTCGCTGATAAAAGTGCCTAACTTATTTCTCGGCGATTACAAACAATTCAATAATTGCCTCAGGGTGTTTAATTTAATAATCATGTGTGCTCAGGTTACCAGTGTGCGTTTTCTTTAAAACTGTTGGTGTGAAATAAATTGTGAAAATTTATTCTGTAGAGTGTAGACTTGATCGCTTACTGTTTGCTGATGTCTCCATTCTTATCATGCCAAAATTGTGATTTGCAGTATAGGTTTTAGTGTACTACGTTAGGACTAAAATCACTTGCTGGTCTCAGAAGACGCATAGTTCCTAACTACGTATTAAAAAAAATGGTTCAAATGGCTCTGAGCTGTATGGGACTTAACATCTGAAGTCATCAGTGCCCTAGACTTACAACTACTTAAACCTAACTAACCTAAGGACAGCACACACTTCCGTTCCAGAGGCATGATTCGAACCTGCGAGCGTAGCAGCAACGCGGTTCCGGACTGAAGCGCCTAGAACCGCTTGGCCTCAACGCTGTGTATTCGGAGGTATGATATAAGGAAATATGTGAGGCAGTTGGTGGCACTTATTCCGAATGGCTTGGTCGAATGGCACCGATTTCTGAACAGCTGATCAAAATTGGCTTGGAGCGCTGGACTAAATGCCAATGACAGAGGCAACGCTGAGATTTTCAGGTCCTATCGAGACAGAAAGACGCGTTATTGAATCTGGAGTGGTGGTTCAGCAGCCTCTGCACATAGACTCTGGAGCTGTCTAGTCTGAAAGCCTTCAGTAGCTGTGAGAATGTCCTCATGGCGCACAGCATCTAACTTCTTGAGGTAGGAAATAGGGACTAAATGTGATACCATCCTGCTTCAGTCTAAGCGTGATGTGACAGAATCCCTATGAAACTGCAAGAGGTGAGGCCTGCGGTTTCCCCACGCCTTTGCACTGTGACATTGCGTCTCCAGGCACATCTTCGTTGGTCGTGGGCGATGAGTTCAAAGCGGGACTCATCACAGAAGTCATTTCTGCTCCATTCAGTGAGATTCCTGGCAGAAGACGTGTTTGGAGACCCACAGACAGTCGTAGGATGCCAACCTCACTGTCGCCCATCATACGATCCGACTACAAGATGGTCTGAGCATTATGGGCAGGGTCCTCCAACCATTCCGGATTGACGACCTAATGAGCCAATTGGACAGAATTCCGCACAATATCACGACATAGAGCAACTGTACCAATAAACACCAAGCTGAATAACTGCCAGGCTAAGGGCGACAGGTGGATCAAAGAGTTATTGACTTGAATTTATGAAGCTCTTTCTCTTGTATAAATCATCCAGTTTTCCCTTTTCTCTCTCTGCTTGTACGTCACTTCTACCGATCCTCGTGCCATTCAGTTAATTCTTTCATGTTACGTCGTTCTTTCTTTATTTTTCTTAGAGTGTAGAAAGGGGAGAACTTCTCAAAAGTTCCCTCTGCTCTCTCCATTACGATGAAAATGTTATAGCAGAAAAGTGCCCTGTTACCATATTTCTAAGATATTTTCCACTCAGGCTGACCAAACGAGCTCTGTCTGTTGTACAAGTGTAGGTACTACCTGACAGTACACGAGTACTGTACTGCTCCATAATAATCCTAAGGCCTGCTTTAGAAACTAATGTCGAAAGAGGCAGAACCGCGCTGGTTTGAGCAACCCTTACACTAATAACGTGGGGGGGGGGGGGGGGAGGGGGGAGAGGCACCCCACTGCTTTTACCTCATTAGGCGTTCACACAATCAACACGTAGCACATCTTGAAGTTGTGACGGTGTGTATCATCCACGCACCTGTGATCTACGTGCGGTGTCTTAGACCATCGAAACGTCCCGAGTGCCGGTTTCGAACCTGGCCACTGCTTAAATTTTGATTGAAACCATCAATAATTGCGGCCTAGGAATTCCTAAGGAGAAAGACGCCCACGTTCTGCGGAGGTCTTTATCAAAGTGCTCGAAGGAGCGAGTAGAGAGGTTCATGCCCTTAAGTTGGGAAAATACCCTTGAAAAGCGGAAGAATAAGCGGTATGAGGTTGCAAAAGGCAAAGGAAACAACGAACACTCCCTCCACCCCCCCCCCCCCCCGCCATTAAAACAGGGCTAAATGCTGCTAGTTAGTAACATGTCTAGATCTCTGACCCAGCGAACCACACTAATTGAACTGTGCGCAATGAGGTTAATAAATGGTAATTTTCGGCGCAGCAATGCGTCAATTGGCGGGGATACTAACTTAGTTCCCTTCATTATACATCAATGAAATGAAATTCAAATGTACGACAAATTCCTGAGTTATTAGCACACGTTGATTTCGTCCAAAAACATTGTTAAAGTATGCAGTAAAAGTTACTCCCCATGCAACGAAAATAACTAAAACGCAACACAAGATAGAATTGAAGTGACTTTCGGTTGGCAAAGTTCGGCAACGGAAACATGTGATGGTAAGTTTAGCTCTCTAGCATATTATTTAATTGACTCAAATCCACGACTCGATGACAGTTCTTTGACGCATAGTTGGAAAATATACGAAGTTATTGTGCTAATGTGGCAGTCCCAGTGGCCAGGTAGAACCTAACATAAATTGCTGAGGCTTTTTAATTCAAGGTGAGAGATTCCGCCGGTGCCGTCCGTAGACGTCACCATCGTTGGAGTCTGAATTTGCTGACCGCAGTTGGTGCTTACGACTGGGTGCGCGCATCTGTGTGCGTGCCGCTGCTGCATTGTTGAGAAGTCTGCTGCGTGAAGTGTCTTGTGTCAGGAGCGCCCTAACCGGGGACTGTCCCAGCTGCGTGTGGAGCCTGAATACCTCTACCGAGTGTAAAACATGAAATGACTTTGTGGCAGTCAAAGGCCAAAGTGTCTCTTCTGGAAGCAGAGCGTGAAATAGCTCTGTTCAGAGCATAATCCGAACTGAAGTTAAAAGTGCACAGCTCGTCAGTTCTACAGACTTTTAACGCGTCTCAAGCAGCAAATGGCAGTCGAAAACTATCAGTCGCGTTCCAGGAATGAAAAAGTTAGGGAGATATCGCTGAAGTCCCACAACTATAGAGAAAATGCTGCCTTTCAGTCAAGTTTCAGAAACATCTTCTCCAGAAACGTGCAGCTAAAAATGTTTACGTGACGATAACCGAGCCCTCTGCGGGCTATTTTATAGTGAAGGAACAAAAACGAAGAAAAAGGAAAGGGAAAAAGCCTAAGCGTGAGACCGTCTTTTCCAGGGACTGACCGTGTCTTTTAGAAAGCTTTCCCGATATCGGTATCTCTCGTAGAAAGATTTCTTTTAAAAATTCCTCAAAAACTGGCCATTTACCAAATTCTCTTTCCACTAGGATGTTCTTAGCAGAAGAAAGATGCGGGCTGCTCCTGGATGAAAAAGTCTCTCCAGGATTCAGGTAGGGATCAATGCACAGCAATCTCCTGCGTTTCACTTCCACGTTCCTTCTGAGTCCAGCACCAGAGGCCGAAGTAAACTTACGAGTCTTGTTCTATGGCTGGCACAGCAAGCTTAAACCGTCTAAACCCGTATCCAGTACAGTGAATGGCATATCTACAAGTTTGTAGATAGAAGAAAAGGAAGAAATCACTTACAAAATCCTTGTTGCTATATTTCATTTCAAAATAAACGTACGTTTCCACAGTCTCTGCAATTTCGTGCTGACTTCAATCTGAAATCAAAATTATTTTCATGTCAAATTGACTCTAATTTGTATACAAATATTTGGCTAACTTGTGTAGCATTGTGCCGCCGGAATGGAAAAGCGTTTGCTATTCGGATTCCCCGCTTCTCAAAAGTCCTGGAAATTCCCTGTTAAAAGTAGAAGAGAGAGCAGAAAGGTGGAAAGAGTAGCAGTAGTAGTAGTACTTTTATTCATCTGTAGATCTCTTTTTACAAGGATATAGGACATGTCAAAGTATTTACAAGCTTAGATCAATTTACAATAAGCTAATTCGTATACACATATATTTACAGACTTCTAGTTAGAGACAGTCATTAGATTTTACTCCTGGTATACAATAATTTATTTACAAATAACTCATTAAATAATGTAATGCCACACTATTCACTCATATTTCACTATCAGTCACTGCACACACTATACACACATTGTTTCATAACACTTCACTCACAACATACACACACACACACACACACACACACAGGTGATCCTTGGGCCATTTTCTGTACTGCAAGTTCCCATTTGCTATCCTGAAAAACTGAGTCAGCATCCCTTCATAATAAGTGAGATGTTGAGCTCAGAAAGAGGAAGAGGTGTTAGTATTGTGCTATGCATAGCTTGAGGGGAGAGTGTCTCTAGAAATGAAAAAAGAAGAAAAATAATAAAGTGAAGGTGTTATGTGGAATATTGGATGTCTTATAATCATCATTATTATTATTATTTGTTTGTATAACATTTTTTTATCAAACCCCTACTCTGCTTTATCTAAGTAATCCTTCAATGTATAAAATGTATTGCATAACAGGTACTTTTTAGCTGCCTTCTTAAATAAGTGTATTTTTGAAATTTCTTTAATCTCTTTTGGTAATTTATTGTACAGTTTTATTCCTTGGTAGAAAATGCTGTTTTGAGTTTTATGTTTATTTTTTCTTGGTAAATGTAAGTTGAGTCTATCTCTTGTTGCATGGTCATGGACAGAGCTGTTTGTGCAGTAATTGCCAATGTTACTTTTGATGTGTACAACTGACTGGTAAATGTGTTCACATGGAGCAGTTAAAATTCCCAGTGTTTTGAACAGATCTTTACAATGAGCTCGACTACTATTTCTGGTTATTATTCTTATGGCTCTTTTCTGGAGTTTGAAAATTGTGTTCATATTTTGTGGATTTGTTCCCCAAAAAAAAAATGCCATAGCTAAGAATTGAGTGTACATATGAATAATATGTAACTAAAAGACACTGCATGTTACACACAGATGATAGAATTCTAAGGGCATAACATGCTGATGACATTCTGTTTGCAAGTACCTTTGTGTGTTCGCACCACTTCAGCTGAGAGTCAATATTCATTCCTAGAAATTTTGCATTTGTTACACAGTCTATAGAGGTGCCATCTACATTTAATTTAACATTGTCATTTTTCCTCTTCAAACTGAAGTTCATGGCATTAGTTTTCTTTATGTTTAATGTCAATTTGTTGCTTATTGACCAATCGTAAACTTCCTTGAGAGTTTCATTTGCTTTCTCGTAAGGAGTTCTCTTGTTCTCTCAGTGACTATAATATTGCTGTCATCAGTGAAGAGAATTTTCTCACCATGAGTAACACTACTGGGAAAGTCATTGATGTATATCAGGAATAGCATTGGTCCTAATATGCTACCTTGTGGAACCCCTATATTAATACGTTTTGGTTCTGATAAGTATTTTACTAAATGTTTAGATCTATCTGAAGTATGTGTTATCTCTACTCTTTGTACCCTATCTGTTAGGTATGATCGAAACCAGTCATTAGCTACCCCTCTTATTCCTAATGCTTCTAATTTATTTAATAGAATCTTGTGGTCGACTGTATCAAAAGCCTTAGAAAGATCCAAAAATATGCCTGTGACACACTCATCTTTATCAAGAGCATTAAGTACAACTTTTGTGAATTCTACTATGCCTGACTCCGTATTTTTGCCACTTCGAAAACTAAACTGTGATTTGCTTTAAAGATTGTATTTATTCAGATAATTCATTAATCTGTCTTTCATAATTGCTTCTATTATTTTTGAGAATGCTGACAGCAGGGAAATGGGCCGGTAATTTTCTATGTCTTCTGCATTACCTTTCTTAAGCAAAGGTACAACTCTTGCCTGTTTTAGCTGCTCTGGAAATATCCCTGATGTGAAGGATTCATTTATTATATTTGTTAATGGGCCTTGTATAATCCCTATGCATTGTTTCAGTACACACATTGGTACATCATCTAAGCCTTCTGACTTTTTATTTTTTAGCTTTTGAACAGTTTTATTGACTTCATTCTCTGTGGTTGGAAGTAACATCATTGTATCTAGTGCAACAATTTTTGCAGGTGTTATATTTGTTTTGGGGAATTTTTGCTGTAACTTCTCTGCAATACTTGAAAAATGGTCGTTTACATAGTTTGCTAAGTGTTGTGGATCATTTATTACCTTATCCCCCTCCCTTAGCAGTATGTTATTCTGCGTTTGTTTGCCTCTCCCCGTTTCCTTTTTTATAACATCCCAGACTGCTTTGCTTTTATTCTCTGCATTATATATTATTTTGTCATTAAATGACTTTTTTGCAGCAATCAGCACCTTCCTATAAATCTTTTTCTATCTATGGTAGAAATTTAAGAATTCTTGATCATTGTGAATCTTTTTCATGGAACTGAGGTGTTTAAGTGTTTGGGAGGACTTCTTAATACCTGCTGTTATCCATCTGTTTTTGTGAGATGTTGATACAGTCATGCATACTTTTGGAAATGCTGTTTCAAAGTTCAATTTAAACAATGTGGAGAATTTGGAGAATTTCATATTCACATTGGTTTCCTTATACACTTCATCCCAGCTTTGTTTTTCCAGTTCTTTTGAAAAATCTTTTATTTTGATTTCTGATAGATGTCGTTTATAGGCTTGTAGTTCAGGGAATGATTCGATGCCTGATTTTACTGTTGTTATTTGACAGAGATGGTCTGATAGTCCGAGATCTTTTACAGCTACATCACATTTTTCCCTGTCTATATTTGTGGCCACATGGTCAATTACTGATGCAGTCATTGTAGTAACCCTTGTTGCACTATTGACCAATAGGGACATGCCAAAACTTTGAAGGATATTTATGAAGGTGCTGCTGGATTCATTTATGATATTAGTGTTGATGTTTATGTCCCCACACAGAATTATGTTGACCTTTGTACTTGAGACTTTATCTAGAACTTCTGTTAATTTATTGAAAAAAGTGTCCACACTACCACTGGGAGATCTATACACACACAAAATGATTAATTTCTTGGTGATATCGAGCCCTGATAATTCAATAGCTGATATTTCAATGTGTTTGTCTTCACTTACTGTACTGAGGTCATGTCTAGATTTGAACTGTGTTCCTTTTCTGATATAAATGCATGATCCTCCACCCCTTGAAGTAGTTCTAAAGTAAGAGTTTGCCCTTTCATACAATGATAATACTACATGTTGGATTTCTGTGTCTCTACACAGGTGCTCAGTAATACAAACTACTGTGCAGTTCAAAGATTGGAGCTCAACTTCTAATGCTTGTATTTTATTTTTTATTGATTGCATGTTTTGATGGAGGATTGTTAAGTCTGTGAAATGCCCCATGTTACTCTTTCTGATGGTTTGTTTTTCTTTGTGACATCTGGTATGTGTGATTTTTGAAGTGTTATAATCTGTCTTGTGAGTGATTGTTTCAGTATTTTTTGAACTGCTAGAGATACTCTTTAGGCAGGGGAACCTGTTGTCTAGATTTATCCTAAAAAAGACCTACTTTTCCTACCTATGACAACAGGTATTTGACCATGTGTGGCCCGAGATCCACCCCCTATACTTTCATGAATCAGCTGTACCAATCTTCCCTTCCCAGTCCTGTTTAGGTGTAGGCCATGCCTAGTGAAACCCCATCTGTTGATAGTCCCGACCGGCACGAGAGAAACATGAGCAAAGTTGGCCGTCCTCAGAGCCATCCCCAGCCCCACATTGATTCGCCTCACAGCTCCATCAAGGCGTGGCTGATCATGACGCCGGAACAGCTCAACAAAGTGTACATTGGTGCCATGAGTCAGGGAAGCTATCTTGTCCAGGTCACCACCTATTTCATATGCCCCATCCCTGTCCAAACTGTTTCCCGCCCCACCCACTATCACTACATGGTCCTCTTTTGTAAAATCCTTACATAAAGACCCTAGGTCCTCTATCATATGACTTAGCCCTGCATTTGGTTTGAAGATACTGGTGGCCTGGTACGCTGCCCCTAAACTTTCCTGTAACTGAGGGCCTACACCTCGCCCATGGCTACTACCTAGGAGCAGCACTTTCTTCTTCCGAACACTTTGTACATTCCTAGGCTTCTTGGCCTCGGTTGAAGTGTGCTGCACATTTCCTGCTCCTCGTTCTACCTGAGGCTCTTCTCCACTTAACTCTGGCAGTGGCAGATACCTGTTTTTGGTGTTGATGATAAAACTATCAGATCGCGTTCTCTTTCTTCCTATCCTCCTACCAGCTGCCAGTTCCCAACCACCCTCCTCCCCCCTATTTCCCTTGATCCTTATCAGTTCCTTCCTTGCTTCCTCCAACTGTGCCTGAAGGGCACAGATTTTCCTTTCCTGCTCCCCAATCCAAATGTTCCTACTGCATACTCTGCAGTTCCAGGAGAGAGCCTCTTCTGTTCTCCCAACATTCTCCCCACTGCATCCCCCCCAGTGAAAATATTTCCTACAAGATTGGCAACAAATCCCTCTACTCACTACCCTATAACAGCTCCCACATTTCTCACTCATGGTCAGTTTCGAAAGAATAGTTAAGTTTAAAGAATGTTTTAAATTTGTCAAGGTCGCGAGATTGTATGTCTGCAATCAAAAAAAACGACACAAAGATCTTATGTGCGGTGGTTGTTGTTTTTCTACTGATTTAGAGATGCAAAAACAGAAGAAAGAATTTGTAATTACTTTGCTTTTAGAGAATTTAAGTTATCAGGCGTGTTTGGTCAGGTTTTTAAACGTTTATAACTCGGAAAATTTAGACCTAGATCGCGTCTATCTAACTAGTAAACAATACGAAATGTGTTAGTTAAATACGATTTAGAAATGTTTAATTACACTTTTATTGCGACAATAGACACTGATGAAACTAGTAGCTGTTTTTTTTAAACGATTTTTGCACTATCAAGAAAACTTGAATAGAATTTGTTGTGTTTATGTCACGCAAAATTACGGGTTATGTCGCGATTATCGGGACCTCAGCTAAAGAACAAGTTTTTTCAAGAACAAGTTCTGCTTGGACGCTAATATTCAGTTGTGTGACAAGAACGGACACTACAGCAAGTAATAAAAACAAAGAATATTTAAACTTGGCACTATTTCCTCTTAAATAAGTTATTTTAGCGGACGAAGAAAATACCTGTGATCTCACTCGGCGGCGGAAAGAGTACATTTAAGACCTCTGTGTGGGTATGAGGTGTGTGGGATGACGTGACAGAAGAAAAAAACTAAATTCCATATGAAAGAGATATGGGATCGAGTACTAGAGTGACAATTTAAACTGCATTAAAGATGCCCACAGAAGATGTGGACTGTAATTCAAAAAGTGTTATGATGATCTCTCTACTGGCAAAAGATTCCTCAATAGTCCCGCATTTGTATCTCTGGTACGTGACTGCCAGGGGAGAAGTGACCATGAGAAAAACGTAGAATAAGCAATGAAAGGATTACATCGATCGTATCGGGGCACCGAACGTTATTAATTCGAAAGTGGTACTTAGGGTAGAAAATCACATATGTAGTTTTATTGGAAGATGTACAACAAAGGATTACGAGATAATATGGACTTGGTAATGGTATGGAACGAGAGATGAGGAAGACTAATTGAATTTTTAAATAAATTTCAGTTAGTAACTCGGAATATCCTGTTCGAGATTCATAAGAGGAGGAAAGAAGCAGGAGAAACGAGAAGATTCGAGATGGGTTACATCGTGGTCATAGATTCGGAAATTAAATTCCGGATTGTGAGCAAACCCAGGAGCAGATATATCACAGTTTAGTATTTACGAAGTGTAGACTAAAGTGTAAGAGAATAGTAAGAAAAATTAGTGTAAAAGGAATTGCCGTAGTTCTAAAGCAGAAGGGACGCACTTTAAGTTCACTATAGATGTAGATGAGATATGGAACATCACAGTAGACAGTTAAATTAAAAAGCAATGGGCATCTCTAAAAAGAGTAATCAGAGATGTTGGAAAGAGAAACATAGGTACTACAAAGGCTGATGTGATGAAACTTAGGGTAATTGAAGAATGACAACATCATGAAGTGAAAAATTATTCAGGAACGACAGGAATAAAACACACATTTTGAAAATATTGTAATCTAGTGAGTGACTATGTGTTTTAAAATTCCGAAAAAATTATTGTTTTGAATGAATTACTGTACCAAGTCTGTATACATTTTACATTTTTTAAATAAACTGAACCTAAAAATTTAAGTCCAGTAGTAGATCTCATTTTACCTAATAAATGTCTTATTCATTATTTCCTGCTTTAAGGCTTCACTTACAGACAATGTGCCTTTAAGAAGAATGTTGAGAGTAAAAGTCAACAGCAATGAACCAAACATTAATTTTTTTAAATTTTTTTGATGAGGATAAAGTCGGTACAACACGTTATTGGAGGTACCTTGACGTTGTTAAGAGTGTGCTAACCGTAATTCCCGTTTCTGGATCCTACTTACACAATACTACCTGTATATAAACTACGTTGTTGACGTGGTTTCTCTCCTCAGGAATGTACGTTATGGAAAATGCTTTGATAATGTTAGGGTTGAAAGGAAGGGCGGAAGCTTTAAGAGCGTCAAGGAAATTCCCTGTTAAAAGTAGAAGAGAGAGCAGAGAGGTGGAAAGAGTACATATAAGACCTCTGCGAGGGTAGGAATTATCTGATGACATAACAGAAGAAGAAAACTAAATTCTATATGAAACGGATAGGGCATCGACTACTGGAGTGAGATTTTAAAAGAATCTTGAAACACAAGACAGCAAATAAGGAAGAATGGATGGATAACGTACCAACGGAGTGTCTAAAATCTTTGAACAGTGTGCCAAAAATGTGACCATTCAAATTGGTGTCGGAATGTGCAATACTGAAGGGTTACTAGATTTCGGAAGAAAATCATTGGCACAGTTCCGTAGAAGCCAAGAGTGAAAAAATGTGAAAACTATCGCACAATCACCGTAGCATCTCATGCATCCAAGTTTCTAACACGAAAGGCATAGTAAATAATGGAAATGAGTATTGATGATCTGTTATATGATGATCTGATTCGGTTTAGGGAAGGTAAAGACACCAGAGAGGCAGTCCTTGCCTTAGGGGATCATGATAATGGAAGCAAGACTGATTAAAACTGTAGACACCTTCATAGGATTAGTCGACCAGAAAAAGCAAGATGTTCGACATTCTGAGAAAAGAAGGAGTGAGCTATAGAGAAAAATGGGCGATATTCAATCTGTACAAAACCAAGATGGAACAAGAAGATTAGACCAAGAACGAAACGCCCGGGTTAAATACGATGTACGATAGGGATGCACTCTCTCGCCATTACTGTTCAGTCTATGCATCGAAGAAGCAACGAAGGAAATAAAAGTAAGGTTCAAGAGTGGAACTAAATTCAGGGCTTATCAGTGATAAGATATATTGGTGACATTTCTATCCTCAGTGAAAGTGAATGTGAATAACAGGATCAGTTGAATGAAATGAACAGTCTAATGGGTGCAGAAGATGGATTGTAAGTAAACTGAAGAAAGACTTAAGTAGCGAGAACTGCCAGGAAAGAGACTAGCGTGAAACTTAAAACGAAAGCTGGTGATTATAGAAGAGACTAAGTTAAGGAATTCTGCTACCTTTGAAGCACAATAATTGATGACGAAGCAAGGAATACATAAAAAAAATCGGATTAGGACAGGTAAGAAGGGTATTCCTGGCTAAGAGACGTTTACTGGTATCAAACATGGGCCTTAATTTCAGGAGGAAATTTACGACAAAGTGCGTTCGGAGCACCGCATTGTATTGTAGTGACTGATGTCTGCAGGGGAACCGAAGTAGAAGAGAATCGAAGCTTTTGAGATGTGGTGCTACAGAAGAATGGTGAAAATTAGCTGGTTTGATATTGTGAGGATTGAGCTGTTTCTTCGCAGATGGGGCGAAGACAGAAACAAGACAATGATAGGTAGGGACTGGATGATTAGACATGTGTTGTCACATCAGAGATCAACTCCCATGGTACTAGAGGAAGGTGTAGAGATCAAAAACTTTAGAGGAAGGCAGAGTCTGGAACACATAAGAAAATTGAGGACATAAGTTGCAAATGCTACTCTGGGTGAAGAGGTTGGCACAGAATATGAATTCATGGCAGACAGCATCAGGCCAGAACACTGTCCCTGAAGTATGCCAACAGCTGATATGGAAGAGATCTGGAGGCACTGACCAGCCCCAACATGGGATGACAGGGCAGCCATGCCAGTGTTCAACCACTGCCGTCCCAGATCCTTGGAAAAAAACAACCCTTCCTTCCCCAAGTTGTCAATGCCCTCCACGGAGGTCTGTCCAGCTCGGGTGTATCTTTCAACAGCTATGAACACTGGCGCAGCCCTCAATGTGGTCGAGGAATGTAAACACTCCCATCTAGCACTGAAGGTGTCTACAATAAGGCGATGTTCCCTTTGGAGGTGTAGGAAGCAGGGTTCATGAATGTAAATTGAATTCTCAAGGTCCACACGTATATTCATATTTTTTTTTTTTTTAATGGACTCCTACTGAAATGTGATACTTGGAACATAAAAACACAGAATACTAACCCGCAATACTGAAGCTAAATATGTGTAACTTGGTTGACATTATTACCAAGACCAAACGAAAAATGAAGTCATAGCTCTTCATCTGCGCACCTTACATTTTCACCTTTACGATACAAAATAACCTCCCTAACTATGCACCCAAAATGCACAATTACACAGTTAAATGGAAGGTGCTCATAGCACAGACTCTTAAATATGTAACTAATTCATGTTATTAGAAAAAGGAACACTTAGATATTCAAACTGCACAGAGTGAGACGACAGCCAGGAATCGAAACATAAGCTATCTCAGTGGTCTGCTCTCAGCTTAAACTCAGCTGGAGAGGTGACTGCATGCTTGTAGCTAGTGTGACGAACCTGAAAATTCTTCGAAGTTAGAAATAGGGGAATTCTGCCGAATGTTCCATAATAGGGTGTACAAATATGCATAGACAATTTATGGGGTTGGAACTGAGTCTGAACAATCTTTTACCATTGGCAGATATAGTATGTCTTGTAGGGTAGGTAACGCACATCATTGGACAGACACAAATTTTGTTGGGATAGTATGAAATTTCTTACGTTTTCATGCTGAATATATACTTGGCAGATCTCAAGTACACACTTGGTTGTTAATGCACACGTACAACGGTACGTAAGGGATTACCACCCGGAAACAGCTACCTAGGAGTACTGAGAAACCCACCGGACTGCCACGGAACACTTGAGTAAACATCTTATAATTAAATGTTTTCCTGAGACACTTTAGTCTCTTATTATCTACGATAATCATCGAAGCAGACGAAATGAATTAATTATCGTGGAAAATAAAAAGACACTTAAATGTCACGGGCAAACATTTAATTATAAGATATCTAAGATCACCATATGGTTCATTACGTCCAATGCTGGGGTGCTAGCCAATATCCTATAGCCCTGGTAGTAGAGACAATATGTAAGGGAAAATGAATTAAAGTTTGTGTTGGGGAGGGCACTCAGCTTAGGTATATCGTGCAGTAATGTTAAACACCGTACTGTTGTGGTGTATTGGCTAGCATTTCTTCCTAGTAAGCAAGAAGACGCGGGTTCCACTCCCGGCCACAGAACAAACTTTAATAAATTTCGTATGCTTAGATCATTACTTTAGTGAAGCTTTTCTGCTGCTTGTTCACAGTAAACAAGGACTGTTCCAGAATATAACATGACAATCTTTCAGGCACCACCCAACAGTTTGCACTGCTCACTTTTACATATGAAATAAAGTAACTGGATTGTTATAGGATTGTCAAATGATCTGTACCAGCCATGTTACAAATACAATACCAATAAAGACAGAGTACAGTTTTATTAGCACGAAGGCCTACGGAATACTGAAGTACAGTAAATGCAGTAGGTACTGAGGAGTTGGACGTGGAAAGACGCCAGATTAGAAAAAAGAACATTTTAACCAGCAAAGGAATTTAATTTTCTCGTAATGATATTGCAAGTATGTATATATTTCCTTAACACATATTTATAAGTCTGAAAAACTCCAATCAATGCAAGCGATTGAACAGAACACTATTACGTTCAGAAACTAAACAATTTAACTGAACACTGAAACTATTAAGATTCGCTCCATTCAATTGGTTCTGTTCAAGCACGGATTATCAAGCATAGTGTTAGCTAAACCAGAGAGGAAAGCATTTTTACTAGCAGATGTTGCATAGCAGTAAACTAACATGAATGGACATTCAATTATCAGCGCAGAGCAGGCAATCAACCACTACTAAGAAACACTACGAATGGGCATCGACAAGAGATGTACAAAGAGATTTAAGAGGCAACGCCTAATTGACTTTAACGACCAGCAATATATTTAATCCTGCGTGCCCAAGCCAGCCAAGTAATACCCCTTAATCACAAAGTCTAAAAATACACTGATGTCCAAAATTGAAGCAACAAACTGCTATATCCCCGTCCTTTGTCTAATCCAGGATATAATCATACAAACTGTCAACAGATGTCGTTATGTTCGTGCTCTGCACGGAAGATGGCATTTTGATCAACGGACAACCACGTAAGCAATGACGTCAGGGCACCTATCAGATCGGGTAGTGTTTGCGGGGTAGTCGCACATCCTCACTTGTTGTGTGCACAGTCACAGACGGTGCAGTACGGCACAGAGGAGACGTCTGGAGATTCTCTGCTGTGGAGGGACATAGGAAGAATGGAAATAGAAGTGTCATCAACTTATGTTGCCCTGTGGCTTAATATGAATTGGTCTGTTGTTTCTCTCATGAGTCGATAGTTACAGAGGCCGAAACTCTACCCGGGGACCAGAACAGGGGTCGACCACCAGTGACATTAGAAAGAGTGAAGACTGACTCCTCTCGTGGTGTCCCCTGGACATGTTGTATCGAGGCAAAGTGTGTGCAGAAGGCTTCAGAAGAGTGACCTTTATTGATGGAGACCTGCTGTCTGTTTACCTCTGGCTTGGCGTCACAGAAGTGAACGTTTAGAGTGGAACTGTCAACAAACCACGTGGGCCAACGTTCTTTTCAGAGTTGAGTAAATGGTTCAATTGGCTCTTAGCACTATGGGACTTGACATCTGAGGTCATCAGTCCCCTAGAACTTAGAACTACTTAAACCTAACTAACCTAAGGACATCACACACATCGATGCCCGAGGCAGGATTCGAATCTGAGACCGTAGCGGTCAAGCGGTTCCGGACTGAAGCCCCTAGAACAGCTCGACTGCAGCGGCTGGCACAGTTGAGTACCGATCTGGTCTGGAGTAATTCTCGACGGATTTTCATCTAGAGGGAACATGAAATACGATTTCGGAACCCTGCTATTGTGGAAAGAGACAGGTATCGAAGAGAATCCCTAATGGTGGGAGCACGGATTATGCTGACCACCCGAACACCTCTTCATGACATTGTACGGGTGAATCAGCAAGATTTTACTGTCAGGTACTAACCACCCTCCAAGACTTGCGGGCAGCTCTGCAGAAAGGACGGGCGTTATTGCTTCAAAATGAGATCAATGACATCATTCACAGCATCTCCAACTGTTTTCAGGCCTGTATTCGTACCATAGGTAGTCATACCACATCACCAGTTGTCAAAATGCATGAGCAAGTCCCTTAAGTTGGAAAATTCAGAAAAAACTTTATACTCTACCGTAATGCATGACACAGTTAATTCTGTCCTTTATTTTTTACATTGTTTCTACGTTACTGTCATCTGTTTACAGTGTTTTGAGGGAAAATAAACGCAAGCTTCAAAATATCTGTTTGTTGCTTCAAATTTGTGGTAGCTGTCAGTGAAGGCAAATGGAGGCTCAGTGAAGGGAAATGGAAAGAAGACAAGCTCCTCTGGTCAAGTAAGTATATGGTAACGTCAGCAGCTACGGATTAGTTATGAATAGGAATGTAGGGCAGAGAGTGTGATAATGTGAACAGTTCAGTGACATTTTCTTATTGGACTCGACAGCAAACCAACACCGACAACGATTGATCAGGTACATAAGCCAACGTCTCAAGCTGGAGATGAAGAGATACAAAAAGTGCATTATCTTCAAGGACCTGTACATCAGAAATCAACGGGTGTACAATGTACTTGTGGTATAAGTCTGACACACAACTGACCTTGATATAATAATGACGAATTACTGAAAGTGTAATATAGTAAGTAAAGGAAGATAAAATCTAATATTTATGGACGACTGGAATGCAATTACATTAGAAGGAGTAGAAGAAAAAGTTACAGAAGAACGTGGGCTAGGGACAGGGAATGAGAGAGGAGAAACAGTAATTTAGTTCTGTAATAAATTTCACCCAGTGTTAGCGAATATGCTCAAGAATCACAAGAGATGGAGGTATACTTGGAAAGGGCAGGATGATAAGGGAAGATTTAAGTTAGATTACATCATGGTCAGACAGAGATACCGAAATCAGATACTGAATTATGAGACATACCCAGGAGCAGATATAGACTCAGGTCACAATCTAGTAGTGATGAAGCGTAGACTGAAGATTAAGACATGAGGAATCAATACCGAAAGAAAGTACTAAGGAATGCCTAGATACGCTTGGAGTTCTCCAAGGCTATAGATACAGCAATAATATGTAGCTCAGTAGGCAGGACTGTTGAAGAGGAATGGAAAGGCAACCACAGAAATCGGGAAGAAAAAGGAATGTAACCGCGGAGAAACCATGACTAACAGAAGAAATACTTCAGTTGATCGATGGAAGAAGGAAGTACAGAAATGGTCAGGGAAATTCATTAACACAGAAACACAAGTCTCTGAGTATGAAATAAATACGAAGTGTTTTAAAGCTAAGACGACATGGCTGCAAGAAAAATTTTAAGATATAGAAAAAGAATTCATTGTTGGAAGCACTGACTCAGCGTATACAAAAGCCAAAATAAACTTCGTCGAAATTAAAAGCAAGGATGGTGACAACAAGAGTTCAACGGGAATTCCCCTGTTAGATGCAGAGGAGAGAGGGGATGGAAGGAAAAACTACACTGAAGGCCTATATGAGGGGGAAGGTTTGACTGATGTGATGGAAGAAGAAACAGGAATCGATTTCGAAGAGATAGTAGTAAAGTATTAGAATCAGTATTTAATAGAGATTTTGAGGACTTAAGACCAAATAAGGCAGAAGGGATGGATAACATGCCATCAGCATTTCTATAATCATTGAGGGATGTGGACCAAAACGACTGTTCACGTTGGTGTGTAGAATGTATGAGTCTACCGACATACAATCTGACTTTCCGAAAAATATCAACCAAACAATTCCGAAGACTGTAGGAGCTGATAAGCACGGGAATTATCTCAGAATCAGCGTAATAGAATTGTTGACAATAATAATATACAAAAGAATGGGAAAGCAAACTGATGATGATCAGTTTGGTTTTAGGAAAGGTAAAGGCAACAGAGAGGCAATTCTGACGATGTGGTAGATAATGGAAGCAAGACGAAAGAAAAATCAAGACATTTTGATAGTATATGTCGACATCGAAAAAGCGTTCGACAATGTAAAATGGTGCAATATGTTCGAAATTGTGCGAAAAATAGTGGTAAGCTATAGGGAGACAGAGGTAATATAAAATATGTACAAGAGGTAACAGGTAACAACAAGCGTGCACGACCAAGGACGAACTGCTCGGATTAAAGAGGTGTAAGACAGGGTTGTAGTATTGGCCCCCTGCTGTTCAGTCTGTGCGTCAAAGAAGCAATGATGGAAATAAAAGAAAGATTCAAGAGTGGAATTAAAATTCAATAATACGAATCGCTAATGACATTCTTGTGGCACAATCGTCGTGAACCAACCTCTTACATCTAAAGCACTGTACCCATTCTTGATTTCTTTTTGATAGGTTGTGTCGTTTCATTTTGTAAGAGTAAAGTTATAACACTAAGGAAGAAAAACTGAATTATACGTTCGTTGGGACTAGAGTGTTTGCTAACAGACGTCTTGTAATTAAGAGTTTGCGGGGGTAGATTAAGAGCAAGCAGGAGAGAGAACATAAAGGGAAGCAAAAGCTACATGGACCTGAAGAGGATGCCACTAAATCTGACTTTGTGCACAAAATTAAAGATCACTTCAGAAGTACATCTATCCATATATTTCTTTATTTTTGCTTTTAGCTATTTCTTGCCTTTATCAGTCCTTGCTTTCGTGGAATTAATTCCTTCCGCTTGAGATTCAGCTTTTCTAGCAATTTCGAGCCTTTATTCTCCTGTTCCTTCGTTTTGGTAACTTGTGTTTGCAATTACTGTTATTTTAAAGTTTCGTTGACTGGGGTATCGGTTACGAAGGCAATGCAAAAAAAGAGCATCGATGTGTTCCAATAGAACTGTGATCCATCGCCATGTTTGAAATATTTTCGAAAGTACAAAAGTAACTTTCAGGATTTGAAATTATACAAATGTACCTAGTACTTCAGAATATTCTCCTGTGAAAGAACAGGTATTTGTCTTTTATCAATTCTAAAAGTTATAGTCCCTACGAGCTTCGACATTTGAGTAACGAAATTTACTCACCTTACTCAAAAACACAAGTATGTACTTGGGGCTAAGACATTGAGTCAGCTGCTGCCGTTAACTTTGACAGCCTCCAGTAGATGGCAGTACTCATCTTCCATTGTCAGCAGCTCTCTAAGAAAAATGTTACCCCAGAAAATTGCTCTGCGTAAAGGTGCCCCATGCGTAAACGTGAGCCGGTATCCTCTACGTTGGTTCCGTTGTCACCCCAACATCAGCGTTTGTGATGGTAACAAAAATCTTAGGACTGGACTAACAAGGTGTAAGGCCACGTTATCTTCTCGGATGACTGCTCAGTCAGTCTGCGTAGCGATTCCCGGACGTACCCTCATATGACGAGATGATGGAACACGTAATGCACCCAGGAATATTGTCGAAAGAGATCGTTTTAGCGTTTCGCCTGTTATAATGTGGGAGGCAAAATTTTGCATAGGCGTACTGATCTCTAAATCGATGAACGTGGTAGAGGTATTAGTTAACGTTATTTTAACATTTTTCTCCTCCTCTCACATATCTGTCTCTTCATCGGTGCGTTCGGCTCTGACTAGATTTTTTAGGTTGACAATGCGCGCCCGCTCCGAAAAATGCTGGTGGAGCAGCTCTTGGGACGAGAGGATATTCGGCGAGTGGACTGACCTGCCCCTTTTCCCGACTTAAATCTCATCGACTACTTGTAGACGACGTTCGTGAGACAAGTTTCAGAACGACCACATGTACCAGTAAGCAGTTAACACTTCTCAAATGCGCTGCTGGAGGAGTCGAACGACCTGTCATAAGAACTCTTTACCAGCCTTGCGGCCAGCATGGGAGCACAGTGCAGAACACGCACTGCAGTCCGCGGTGGGCACAGATCCTATTGCGAACCAGGTCTCGATTTTTGTAATGTCCAGAGGATCGTTATAAGTGGCAGTTGCTTCAGTTTTATAACTGTCCTTCAATAAAAATATCATTTCGTTTCTATTAATTGCGTATTTATGGTGCTTCTGTCAGTTCCCTCGTGTACTAAACTGTAGGAGAGGTTTCTATATACGGTTCAAGTTTCTTCCAGCCATGTAAGTTGGCAATGACACATAAAAAAATGTTCAAATGGCTCTGAGCACTATGGGACTTAACTTCTGAGGTCAGCAGGCCCCTAGAAGTTATAATTACTTAAAAGTAACTAACCTAAGCACTTCACACACACACCCATGCCCGAGGCACAATTCGAAACTGCGACTGTAGCGGTCGCGTGGTTTCAGACTGTGGAGCCTAGAACCGCTCGGTCACATCACGTGGCAGTGACACATTAGTCGAAAATTATTTTCGTTCTTATGTTTCGCATACCATTGTAGTTCTTTGATACGTGAACACTCGTGAACTATCGCTTGTTCGAGAATGTGCCACTGTTTTGGCGTCTCTGGAGTTGTGTATATCCAACATATGGATGTGGATGTGGGACTGCAGCTAATCACGAAATCGTATAAAAAGTAAGCCGCCAGCCTTAATTCTTTCTTAAACATGTTATTATTTATTTCAATGGTTCATTAGCATTATCTTCAAGGACCTGTACATCAGAAATCAACGGATGTACAATGTACTTGTGGTATAAGTCTGACACACAACTGAGCTTGATATAATAATGACGAATTGAACTTAATAAATATTTTTAACGTATAAAACATATACATGAACAAATATATATAGTTAGATGTGCAAACGGCATGTGATAATGTAAACGGAAAATCAAATACTTGCTGGCATTAATAAAACAATATAAGAGAACTGTAACAAGAAATTAGTTAATATACAAAATCTCCCTATGAAATGGTAAAAGACAATATATTCTACTAGAGAGGAAAATATTTAAGCACACTTGGTCCCAGTATATTGATTCATCATGAAATTAGACATGAAATGTTACAGAAAACTTACAGACATATAAAAGAATGCAGTGGTTTTTCTTTTTTCTTAAATTAGAATGTGGAATCTGTTGATATCTTGGAAGTTAAACAGAAATCAGTGGAGGTGAAAATAACAAACATTTCTAAAAGCAAATTAAATCTTCTAATTTAGTGTGATACGCCAACATGAAGAACAATGTTGGACGGGCTACCCAACATATAACAGGTAACCATTCATGTAAAATATGTCAAAACGTAGCTCTATTACAAAAAACCAAACAGAGAACAAAACCCTCGTCAACTACTGTGTAAGTAAGACTACCGAGAAGAGGTGAAGAGAAATATGTCAATTTTAATATGATACATGTGTACATAATCAAACGCTAACAAATTAGGTGTTATTATTTGACATCTACTGACACATGAACGACCCAAAGTCTCTAAATAAGCGGTTTACAGAGTGGAGATATGGGAAAAGAATGGGAAGAGAGAAAGTGGAGGGCGAAAGGTGTTGCTCAAAATCATCTAAAACAAACCAAACGCTATGCGTATTAGTCGAGAACCTTGATGGTACAATAAAAACGTATATGTTAAGACAGCGAGCCTTAGTGTTAAACAAGAACAGAACATGTGACAAAATAAACAATCGAGGAAATAAGTAAACTAATTTTGCAGGTGATACAAAGCTTGGAGCGGGTGGAGGGGATGAGAAGGAGGAAGAAGGCATACAGTAAACTGACAAGACGTAAAATCAGTGCATAGCATGAAATATGTGCTAAAATATCATTAAGGCACCTTATACGTGAAATAATTTATAAATGAAAATGAAAAGCAAGTCAGTAAGGTGGTACAAGAGTGTATGTGTCTGTAGTCACTAAGACACATTGTAATATTTGTATTAAGTAGTCACAATGTAACAAAATACCATACGTTAAAGTCTTAGTACCTGCAATAAGTATTTTAATAAAAATCATGAGTTATGGGATATTATCATAAAACACGTTAAAGCAGCAGGAAGTCATACAACTGCCAAATGGTAATTATATTGTTATGGAAGAGCTCTATATTTCATATGGAGGACTACTAATTTTACACATATAAGAAAAACGACGTATGAATTCTTTGTGAATAACCGTAAATGCAGCTAGAAATTAATATCTAATCCACAGCTAAAACTGAACACTTGTCAAGTCTTAAACACGAATCTACACACCATAATAGCAACAAAATAAGCATGAATTTTTAGTCATGAAATGAATCTGTACCCCAAAATAACTGAGAAAAAATAATACGTACTATATTAGTGATTTAAAGAAGAAGCCCCAAGTAAAAGAAAGGAACTTACTTAGACCGAGAACAAACCTATTGGCCACCAGAGAAAAATGTTATAAGACGCTAACTACGAGCCAAAAACATTAATATGATGACTTACTTAAATAGAAGTCAGAAATGTCATGAAGGAACCCCAAATCGGACGGGATGTACGCTATGTTTGTTATAGAAAACCAACAAAACGTACCGAATTAAAACTTAAATCCCAGTGTAAGACTGAGCACAAAACCAAGATGCATGTCTTCATCACTATGCGCAAGGAGCAGTAAAGGATCATTGAGACCTAATCAAATGTACTTGGGTATAAGTGCCATATAAGCAAAGTCAGAACAGGTTGTCTGTTTGAAAAGAGAAACCGGCTAGCTGAAATATAAACATTGTAGAACAAATAACAAAATTTTTCTAAAAAAATCGTGAAGTACAATTAAAACGAATAACCCTTAGAATCATAAAATGGATAAAGCAGCAGCTCGATCACAAAACCACATAGGTTGGACAAATAACTGAAAAGTAAGCTGTATGAAAATAGATAGGCTGTTAAGTAAAACAGAAGTTCTAAATGAAGGGAACATCTAAACAAACGTGTACAAAGAGCAAGTACCGTAGTATAGATTTGTAGTTGCAATTATAATCAAAATCCATAAGGGACAAGAAAACCTTCTTAATAGAAAATAGCTGCCCATAAACGGTAACAAGCTGTTATACAGGGACACACTAAGCCAAAAACTTTCCGAACTTAATGCAATGCACAAAGGCTAATAATAGCATTACGATTAAACACAGGACTGTAAAGAGGAAAATACATTACACACCAAACAGGTAAGAAGTCAGATATAGCCTACGTCATTAAAACGCATGTGCTAGGAAAGATGTGCTGTTATACATAGTCACCATAAAATATCTGTCGCCAAAGAAAATGTAAAACTAAGTGTATGATAGTAGTAGCGTTTTAAAAGCTAGATGAAGAGAATTTTTTTTTATCAGAATCATCAAGAAACACAAGCAGTACGTAGGAGAGATCGAAAACTGAAATCAAAGTCGTTATCCGTTACGTCATTCTAAAAACATAATACTATTTAAGTGAGTGAATGTGCATTAGATCCGTAAAAACTTTGGACTCAACGAGTGAAACAGTCAAATCCACTAGAAAAAGCACAGCAATAAGAGAAATAATAAAGGAATAATCTGTATGGGGTTAGTCAGAATATATGATACACCCACCTATGCGAAAAACGAATGGAGGCTCCAAACACTGACGCACATAGAATGGGTATCACTTGTGATGGACTAAATGCCTTGGTTCTAGTCGATATACATTAGGATAGACGTTCTGTGGTGGCTAGTCACAACAAAATACCCCGTCAGCAAAGAAGACACGAAAGACTGAAAGCCGGCCGGAGTGGCCGTGCGGTTCTAGGCGTATAACACTACCGTCTGCTGCAATTTGCTACTGCTGTTGTACCATAACCTTAAAGCAGGTTGTAAAATAAAACAATATTATTAAAGCAATTATGGTATAACGCAACAGAGCAGTGTTACCCTCTGGGAGGAATTTTGTTGTGTTGACCGTGTTGTACCTAACGGGGGTGGCTTATCGGAAATGAAAGTCAGAATTACGGAAATATTTGAACAGTAACAAACAAATATTGCCTATCTGCACTGTTTAACAGGGAAATAAAACGGTCGACAGCCTAACTAGGCAAGAGAATGATTAACATTCTCGTTCAAGAAAATAGTTATTAGTAACGTGAATGGATAAACACAACCTGTACTTTGTCACACGCGAGTGCAGTGAACTCTTGACACATACATATGTGTACGGTAAGATTGAAACTAACAGTTAGAGCAGCACAAACTATTTGCAAAATTATAACAGATATCGAACCACACTATTACTTTAAGGGTTACACAAACTGGATGTTCTTTATAACGTTATTATTACTATTCACTGCAGAATCATTAATTGGATGTAGGTTAAGTCTCTCTCAGTTAAATACTTTACTATTTAAAATGAAAGTTAATTGGAATCCACTAACAGGTTGCTTCTCACTATCATTTCAATAAAGAAATTATGGTTTTCATAATTAATGGTCTTTCTGTTACTTGTTTCCGAGCATTAACACAATAGACAGACTGTGGATCCTGGTATACTATTCATATGCACTTCTAATACACAAGAGAGACAAACACTGAGCAAACATGAATATATAACGTTTCATACTGCAGTTTTCCACTCTTACTAGATTTAGAGACAAAATTAACATATATGTAAGATACTGACTCACCTTCTGTGATTTACAACAGGCAGTAGTGAGATCATTTACAAAGCAAAACTTTATAAGCCTCAGTCTTACGAACTCTTAATTTGAAGTTGGCAACAATACATTAATAAGCAGTTTTATTACGAAAATTACTTTCATTAACTTTCTTTTTTTATGTTCAAGAGGCATTAATCAGCAAAAACACTGGTCTTTAATGTTCTTTCAGTAGGGACCCTCGGAAAACACTTTAGTTCAAACGGAGAGGAACCTGAGAGGTGTTATGATAAGGAGGAAAATCAAGGTAGGTACATAAACTCAGTTATAAATTACTTTATATTTGAGCACACTAACACATCCATTAAGCTGATTCTTCACTGTACATTGCTATAGTGCTCCATTACAGTGATTGCGCAATTTGGTGGCAATTGAATGCCGGTAGGTGGAATTACAGGTAGAATTGCTGGACTCAGTCATTTCTTGGTGGCGATGATAGATACAAATTCCAGAATAGTTCCAGCTATTTATCCAACCATCCGAGGCATTGGAAAGTAGCAGAAAAAACCTCACTCGGAACCAGTACAGCATGAAACATTTACATGGCAGTGCACAATTTGGTAGCTCGTCCCCGACTCGTAGCTCGTCCCCGACTGACTCTTGCTCCACCTTTTCTACATGGGCCAACCACAATTTGCGCGCGCTACACAGTGCCGTCCCCGAGGGGAACCGCAACAACTTTTACATACAAAATAACAAAGAACCCTAAGTGAGGATCAGCATTTACATAACAGTAAAGAAATACATTAAATAAAACAGAGCATTCGCACATATTGACATTTATACCAAAAATTATTCACACAGAATTACAATTATAAACAGTAAGTTTTGTTTCCTCCAAATGGGACAAAGAATTTAAATAACAGATACACTACATTGCATAGAATCAAATCATGACATCAAATTAAACAAAAAAAAGAGTATACAATTTTGTGAAATCTATTCAAACATATTTACAGGAGCTCAACGATGTAACATTAAATAAAACAAAAGCAAAATAAATCCATACAGCATAAGAGCTGTGGTGTTACAGGCGCTACAGTCTGGAACCGAGCGACCGCTACGCTCGCAGGTTCGACTGTTTTTATAAATATTAATCTAGCATCTGCCTACGCTAGATATTTGTAATCATTTCACCGATTGCATTACAGTTGTAATAAGCGGCCTTGTGAATATGATACGTAATTACGTAAATTATATGAGATATAAAATTACGCAAATTGTACCTGCGATATTCTACCGAACTAAGAACGGATGGTGCCAGCCAAATTCTGTCTGAATAGCTTAGCGACATTTTTATAGGCTGTTATTTCTTTGAGTGGTAAGAGTACGCTGCTGAAAATGGAGGGCCACTTCGTGCCCTAGCACTGTTGCCCTGTAACGAACGTAGCATCAGAACTCTCTTCCTCTTCTTCGCAGAATGACATCTATCGGCGCGATCGTGGGGCAGCCATTTCGACGGGAGGGCCGATGGCATCTAGACACGCACTCCTCTCTGCTATGCTTACAGCCAGTGCTGGCAAAAAGAGCAAGATTTTCCTGTTTCCTTCACGTCTGGACAGCAGTGATACCTGGTGAAGTAAATTATTTTGCAATTTTAACGTGAATTTCACAGCTCTGATTAGCTATAATTTATTTTACAAAAGAATTGGTAATTCATATGTAGGAAGTAGTTTAATGTTACAGTTTTAACCATCGGAGAGTGTCAACAACAAGTTCTGTGGGAAAAGTTATTGCCATATCAAGATTGTTTCTATTATACTAAAGCTTAACCTTTTGAAGGTTCTTCATGAAGTCACACAGAAGAAAATTAATAATAAGTAGAAATTTCAATATGTTAGTCACAGAGGAATTTAGGCAAGCTGTGAAATTCGTAAAATAATAAGGTGAATTTCTCAAAAATTGATCCGTAAGTCTACAAGTACTTTTAATCAGTTGACAATTTAGGGCTGACGCTTGATACCTTTGCATAACATCCGCAAGTTCATCAACCCATGAAATAAACGTACATGCGTTCAGTCAACAATCAAATACGCATTGTGATGATGATATTGATATGTACATTCTGAAAGTAAAGAGATAATGCTCAGGTTTCTCGATTTCCTCTGATTGAAGAATCATTGATAATGAACGATTATATTCGCACAGATGATACACAACATATCTGTAATTAAATTACTGATGCAGTTGCTGATAAAACTCAGTTACACCGAGGAAGCCTTACAAGAGATACGGCTAGGTATAGAGAAGAAAAATTCACTGCTCCATTGCTGCTGTTTACTTAGAACAGCCTTCGCTCCTGCGAAGTGTTTGTGTCTCTCTCAACGTCTCAGATGCTCACCAATCTGGCGTTCCGCTGTGCCCACCGCTTTTAATGTACATAGTCATGCATCCCACGACGCAACATCATCATCTGATTTCCATATTCTGCATCAGAAAAGCAAAATTTATCGTCCCTTCTCAATTAACTTCCAAATGTAGAAAACCCTTCGTATTTCGTCTATTGCGGATTCCAGGTATTTCTCGTGAAGTAATTACTGCTGTAATTTACTTGCCATAGCACATATATTTATGCTATCAATTTTCAAAAGGCCCGCAACTAACCTTATGCACTTTCCTCACTGATTCATCATCGCCCAGCCCAAACAAACACGAACAGAAACTTTAAATATAATGATGATGTTGATTTTATATTGTAGGTGTCGATTAAGATGGGATTTTTCTGAAATAACAACACTAACGTGATGAAATATCGGATGAAACGGTTTATGAAAATATGTCTCTTTTAAGGCAATTCTGCAGTTAGAGTAACGAAAATTTGTATTTGGTTACTCGGTTAGAAATGAAGAAATATGTGTTTCAGCATGATGGGGAAACTTAGGATGAAACTGTGTTCAGAAATATTTTATTATGCAAGTAATTATGTAGCTTAGTCTATGAAAATTTGTATTTAACTCACGTGGGGGTGGAATACAGGGTGAAAGTTTCATTTTACAGGAAACCATTACTCAAAAACTACTAAAGTATTTTTACAGCTACCTCTCCAAACATTTGCATTTGACGTCTTGGTTACAAATCAAAGAAATGGGTGTTACAGTGTTTTCCGAAATCCACCTGATAAGGGGGTGAAATGGTGGATCAAATATTTTACGAAATTATTTCATTGTTAAAGCATTTTTCTAGATAAAATTAAGAAAATTTGAATTTGGCTTCTCGATTCGAAATAAGAAAGTTATGTGTTTCAGTGGTATCGGAAATTCAACCTCTTTGAGGGTGTGATTTTGGATGAAATATTTCATTTTTCAAGCGTTTTTTATGTGTAAGCTATGAAAATTTTAATTTGGCTTGTCCCTTCCAAATTAAACGAATACACATTTCACTGTTCTTGGAAAATCAGCTTCTAAGGGGTGCAATAGCGGTTGAAATGTTTTGTGAAAAATATTTCATTATGAAGCTAAGACTTTGAAAATTGGTATTTGGGTCCTTTATTAGGAATGGAAAAAGGTGTTCTACACTTTTTGGAAACTCTTCATGTATGTGTGTAGGACAGTGGATGAAATGGTGTGGCGTCGCAACTAGTGCGAGCGCACAGTTTTCTATCAAATATTTACTGTGAAATGTAGACAGACTGTAAAGTAGCCATCAGATTAGCATATGTGCTGTAGCGGGCAGATTACCGGTGTCCGTTCGTCTGACGTCACGACCATATGGCATGTCTGTACCGTGAGAATGTAAGACCTGTGCGCTAACTAGCCGCGTGTATAACGTGGAACTTTCATCTTTAATAACTTCTAACTGAGGAACCTGAGGAAATTAAAAGTTAATATACTAGTTTCTGTTATGAATAAAAATAAGTCATCCAAATTTGAGCTTTGAAACCTGCATATTTTGGAAATTAGAAAAATCTTACAGAAAACGCAAATTTCTACAATTTTCGAGTCTAAATAAATACCATTATGTATAGATCACCTTCAGTGACCATCCAACTATGAAACAAAATCACCTTCCGTGCTTTTGTATTTATTTTGAGAATTTTACTTTTAGAAATTCACCTATAACTTTGTTAAAACCATAAATGTTTTGAATTTTGTGAACAGTTATTTTATATGAGTAGGTGAGAGTGAATGAGTGTGCCTGAGTGAATGAAAGAGGGACATTCGCCATTCTTTGCAAGTGTATAAAATCTAGGTTGGAACTCGCAAGTGTTCAGACGATGTAACCGTGGGAACAGAGTCGCCAGTGGTTCCCCATCTTAGTGAATGTCGGATGTCCAAGAGTGTATGGTATTGTACAAGCAGCCAGAACGTTCGCGAGTATTTAAATAATTTTTGGAAATAAAGTAAAGTCTAGTTTTCCTTTCGGTTTGTTAAATTATACAGTAAATTTTGTGTAACAAGAAATCATGACGTAAATGATTCAGAAGTCATGACTGGTGCGTGCTAGATTTTGGCGCGAGGCGCACCCAAAGAGTTAATTCTGATTGGCTGTGGGATGTGTGAGCCAATGAGATGCGAGGACGGTTAGCAGACTAGGAGAGTGAGTCGCGAGTGGAGGAGGAGTCGCGAAGGAACTGTGATCGAGAAGAGACATGCTTGATGTGTCCTCGCGAATAATGTGTAAAATGAAGTCATAAAACGGCTTCATCGGTTCGGTACTGTGCGATTTGAGACTGGAAGAGTCCAGTAACGCGTAGTGTGAGTTTGAGCGAGTTGTGACTTTTCGTTCCGCGAAAGACGCGAGTAACTTTAATAATCAAAAGCGTGGCGGTACTTCGTAAACTTTTACTAAGTGCTTATGGCGAGCATTAACGTTAAAAAACGAACTATTATTGAACATCGACTGCAAACGTGTATGTTAGAAAATCGTCTGTGTTGCAGTTAAGTAAATTCCGTAACTTTGAAAGCTAATTCTGGCGGGGTTTGAGTGTGGATAGAATTGTGAACTGAACTTTCTTCAAACGTAGATTAGCGGGCTGATGATCAGGCTTAAAGACAATAAAGAGCTTAAATAGAATTACCAACTTCGCGTTCTCGTTTGAGTAAACAATTACTACCATTCCAATAACTCAATTTATTTAGGAAGATTGCTCATAGATTGTATTTCAGCAAACATGTATCGCGGCCTCCGGTGAGCGGCTATTAAATTGCAGTTTCTTCAACACTGCTTTTCTGCAATTTTTCCAGTAGCTGCTATCAGGAGAGGCGAGTGCAACAACTACCTAAGAAACGAGGTAGGTGGATTTTCTTTCAGGGAAAGGAAACTGCGCGATAAGAGCCTGACCCGTCGCAAGTGGTGCATCGGCCGGGAACTAAAAATAGTAAATTCCAGTGAATTTCAAAAAAAAGCAGTAGTGACAATTACCGGACAATACAGAAGTGCTCGCTATGTGTAGGAACTGTGTAGCGTACAAATTGATATCGCCACGTGAATAGGAAGGACAGTGAAAGTGTCCGTGAACTGTAATGTGTTGTACGGAACGGAAGAATTTTTCGGTGACTACGCGCCGATTGGAATAGCAGTCTACGACGGCGTCTGGCAGACGACGAGCTACGGAGACTACGCAGAGGCGACGACAGCAGTGGCAGTTGGCAGCGCTGATTCGAGCGGGGGCCCGGAAACTGGTACAGCATTGCAGTGTATGGTGAACGGACCCGCAGTTTCATCTAGCAGCAACGCAGCACGCCGAAGCACAAAGTTAAGTACAGTGCTTTTGAAAACTTTGTGTGTTTGTGGAGTCAAACTGAGAAAAATGGCTGAGTTTCAACCAAGTGACAAAAAGGCGGAACTAAGTTGTGATAGTGGGATGGAGACAGGGGAAAATGACCCCATGAATTTTAGTTTAGACGTGTCTCAACCCAATTTCAGTAGTAGTTTGACTGATTCATCCTATGTTAATTATAGTTTGGAGTCAGATCCAAATATGTCAGTGCCCAGTGAGTTACAGTTACCCATGCCGGTAGTTAATGTTAATAGGGACATTGTATCAGCAAATGAGGGGGCGAAGGATAATGTCGCCAGTATGCTGATGAATCTATTAACTAAGATGAACGTGTTGGATTCCAATATGTCAAGTAAGATGGATTCCAGTATGTCAAAATTGGAAACTAATATGTCACAAATGGAAACTAATATGTCAAGTAAAATGGATTCAAAAATGTCTAAATTAGGATCTGATTTAAGTAATGAGATGACTAAAATGGGCGCTGATTTAGATTCCAAAATATCCGATCTCAGAGACTGTTGGAAGCAAGATTTAGCAGTGCTCAGTAGTAAAGTAAATGTTGAAATACAGCAGGTTAAACTAGAATGTACAGAAAATATTGTTCAAGTGCAAAGTGAATTGACGACACGAATCGAACAGGTTACTGAGGATCAACAGCAATTTAAATCCCATGTTGATGCAGAATTAGATAAAGTATGTGAGCACATAAAAGTGGTAGAGAATTCCAATGAAATTAATCATGCCGCCTTAGAATGTAAAGTAAATGATACCAAAATTCGGTGTGAGAAACTTGGAGAGCAAGTTGTAAATAAGGTCAATAATTTAGAGACTCACATAAGCCATTTCAGTGAAAGTGTGAATGAGCAACTTTGTGGGCATGAATGCAGACTAACCAAAGTAGAACAGTGTGTTTCTAACCATAGTGGTAGTATAATTTCCAGTGGAATAATTGAATCTACCGAGGTTGCGTATGTTACCCACAGACAGTTTTTAAAATTTGACCCAAGTAAGAACATGCACCCCAGAGAATTTTGGAACGATTTTGAAGACGTTTTGCCGAAAGTATGGAGCGATAAACAAAAGATAGGCTTTATCACTTCAAATTTGATGGGAGAGGCCAGAGTATGGGGGAATTTAGCCTCTGAAAAATACGCGAAATTGTCAGAATTTAAATTAGCGTTCTTTGAGGAATACTGGGGAAAGAGAAAGCAGATGGATGTTCTTAATCGGTTCTGGTCGGGAGAGAAGTATGACCCCAAGAGAGAGGGCATCAAACGATTTGTTCAAAGGTGGGTAACAACTCTGTCCTACCTTAGTAATAAGTTAGAAACAGAACAGATCATATTAGGGGTAGAAAATAAGCTACCGTGGAACTGGAAAACTAAGATCATATCTGCGCCCCGAGATAACATTGACAAGTTCGTACAGTATTTAGAAAGGGTTGAATCCGTCCAAAAAGAAGAAGAAAACATGAGGAGGGAGCATCGCCCGCCTGCTAGGCAGAATGACAATCGCGCGGATGTAAACATTAATAGGATGGGTGTTCAGAGAGGCGGCGGATATCGTGGCAGTTCACGTGGTAGAGGAAGAACATATGTTAACAGGTTCAATGAACGCGAGCAGTATGACAGCGGCCGACAGATGTCAGGAGGTGAGGCGGTCAGCTGGAGGCATAGTGATGACGCACCGCGCTCGGAAAACCATTAATTGTCTACGAGTGTGCTGGCGATCGTAGGCAACAGCGTTTAAAGTTAAATCCGCTGGCAAAACCATTCATAAGAAAGCAGCCTGAACGACCACCTAACATAAATGTTGTTGCTACAAAATTTAGGGAGGATAACGTAAAACAGACAGAGATAGTAGCTTTAAGTCAAGTGGAGGTTAATGAACCAATTAACTGTAAGAATAATCATAAGAAGCCACTTATTGAAGAACTAAGTACTAGTTATAAGGGTAATAATCAGAAAGACATTATGCACAGTAAAACTAATGAAGAGCTGTCGGATAGGGGTGAGAACAGTAATAATGGCAGGGTTGTGACTGTGCTTGATAAGATAATTGATGTTGTAGATAGTTACGAAGAAGAGGATAGATTAGAGGAGGAGGTAGAGGTTAATGACGACGCCTTGGATAGGGTCGTAGAAAAGGAGGTTAATGAGAAAGAGGGGGAAACATTGGAAAAATGTTTTGACTTAGCAATAGTGGATAGGCTAATAGGAGCTGCCACTAGAATTGAGGGTGATAATAAGCATGAAATAAACCCTGTAAGTGTGAATGTGATTGCCACCCAAAAGACAGGCTTCGAAAGGAGAGAAATTGTGCAAGATTTATTGGAGGAAGCAGAACCCAAAATAAATAAAGAGTACTTAGGGCAACCGACAGTAGAGCTAATGTGTGACATTAGGCCGAATAATATTTTATTCGACCTGGTCGAGTTTCCAAATCTCACAGACATAGCCATCGAAGAGAAGGAGAGACTGGCACGTATTAATATAAGAAAGAAGGCCCTGGAAAGAAAGAGAAGGCATGACGCAAGAGCTGATCCCACTAGTTTTCAGGTAGGGGATCTAGTGCTAGTGAAAACTAGGGAAAGATCTAAGAAACTTACGTCAGAAACAAAGAAGTTTACCGATGAGTACGTGGGCCCATTTAGAATCGTAGAGAAGCCTCACCCAAATGCTTATAGACTGGAGTTTGTGAAATCACATAAGGTGTTAGGGCTTAGGAACATTGTGGATTTGAAAAGATATGTTCAAAAGAGAGACGTGGCCAGGAGTGAGTAGATACCTCAGAGAGCTTTGCACTCTTTGCAGAGCTAAGTGCGTGACGAACACTAGGTCTCGAGTCGTTTGACAATATTTCTTCCACTTTCTTTTCCGTATTGTCAACCTACCTCTTCTTTCATTCAGAACTAAAATTCTATCGTCTTTCCTTCTTCTCTATCGTAGTTTTTAAGTGATAAAGTGTTTAAGTAATGAGTAGGAAAGAACCTCAGTGCAGTATAGGTTAAGCGTAAGGAATGAGTGTAAGAGAAAATCAAAAAGGATTAAGATACCTCAGATAAGTAATAAGTCTCAGTAAAGTAAATGTTTGGCCTAAGGTGTGAGTAATGCCCTTAGAAAGGTAAAATAACTAAGAAATGTAAGAGCCTCAGAAAATATGGTGACGAACATTGAAGCTGTTTGTTAAGTAACAGAACGATATGTTAAGACGTAGCATTAAGCTAATGTTTAGGAAAGGAAATGGAGCAGTACAGCAAAACTGTCTGTTCAATGAAGTCAGAGCCTCAGGAGGTGATTTAGTGGTAAAATGAGTAAAGGTACAGTGCAACAAGGTTGACTGTCAAAGGGGTAAAGGAAGTTAAGTTAAAGGGACAGTGCAGCAGGACTGACTGTCAAATGAAGAGAAATATGTGAGAAAAGGAGAAAGAATGAGCATAGTGTTTGGCTAGCTCGATATTAGGAAAAAGTGAGGCTACGAAGGTGAGTAAATAAAAAGCTTAATGTTGGTAACCAGAGGTGGCGTTTGTTGGTAAACAGAGGAGATGTTTGTAAACAAAAGGAAGTGAGGCTACGAATGTAAACAGAGCTGAGGCGACGTTGGTAACTCAGGAGGTGGATGTATGTTAGAAAGTATGGGTAACGAGGTTTCGCAGATTAGTAGGAAACGCTTTAACAAATACTAACCTGAGTGTGTGAAGTATGAGTATGAGAGTTGTAAATTAAACCCGAATGTGACTAGAGAAAACCTAATGTTGACAAGAAATTGAAGTAACTCCAGATATGTGAGATGAGGAAAGTACCCATGACATCGATTCCATTTTTGACCAGAGACACACAAAGCTCCCCAAGTTTGTCGTAGAGATTAGTATAAGGATTGTAGTGTTGATAAATGAATAAGTAAATATGTATTTTTCAGTGTTTAATTTATGATACAGGACTACAGGAGATTGCCTGGAGACAGAATTGTAATATTGATAATTTTGTGTATATTTTATATTGTTGTGTATTGTACAGGAACTGGAGAGTCACCAGTGCTGGCGGAGATTTATTATGTATTTGTGAACTATTTGTAGGAATTGTTTTTCTTAGTATTTCTTATGTAACCATAACTTGTTTGATTATGAGATGAAGAAGTAATTAAAGAGTAAATGTGCCACTTCGGTACTGCATTAGGAAAGTCAATTCACTTTTCACTTAAAAAAAAAAAAAAAAAAAAAAAAAATTTGAAAATTGTACATACTGTAAAGTAAATTTTATCAAAAATATGAGACTTTAGAGTCAAGCAGATAGCGCCATTTATCGCTGCTGTAGGTTAAGACGTAGCAGTTAGAAAGGGAACTGAGGCCAGCTGATGTTTCAGGTGCGCCGAAGTAAACAGAGGTGGTAGCACGAGACTTGAAATGGACCTCCCAAGCAGGACCCGGTCGAACTACGAGTGCTATCAAAATCTTAAGTGTAAGTGGTAAAAAAGTGACGCTCACCATAGCGATAGTAGTGTTAGTGTGCGTGTGACGTACATCAAGATAGTATTTAGGTTTGTTTTCTCTTTCAGGAATTTGTAAATAGAATTTTGTAATCTGAAAAATTTTTTTTGAATGATGATAAAAGTGCATGTTTAGATATAAGATGTTTTGTAGGTCGTCAGCCCTAGGTATAAGTGGATGATTGATGTACAGGAACTATAAATGTTAAATAGCTGTTTGAGTAAATCTTTAATAGAAATTTTTTTAGAAAACTAAAAGTTTGTCATGAATGAAAAAATTTAGTTTCCTCAGGAGGTGTGTGGCGTCGCAACTAGTGCGAGCGCACAGTTTTCTATCAAATATTTACTGTGAAATGTAGACAGACTGTAAAGTAGCCATCAGATTAGCATATGTGCTGTAGCGGGCAGATTACCGGTGTCCGTTCGTCTGACGTCACGACCATATGGCATGTCTGTACCGTGAGAATGTAAGACCTGTGCGCTAACTAGCCGCGTGTATAACGTGGAACTTTCATCTTTAATAACTTCTAACTGAGGAACCTGAGGAAATTAAAAGTTAATATACTAGTTTCTGTTATGAATAAAAATAAGTCATCCAAATTTGAGCTTTGAAACCTGCATATTTTGGAAATTAGAAAAGTCTTACAGAAAACGCAAATTTCTACAATTTTCGAGTCTAAATAAATACCATTATGTATAGATCACCTTCAGTGACCATCCAACTATGAAACAAAATCACCTTCCGTGCTTTTGTATTTATTTTGAGAATTTTACTTTTAGAAATTCACCTATAACTTTGTTAAAACCATAAATGTTTTGAATTTTGTGAACAGTTATTTTATATGAGTAGGTGAGAGTGAATGAGTGTGCCTGAGTGAATGAAAGAGGGACATTCGCCATTCTTTGCAAGTGTATAAAATCTAGGTTGGAACTCGCAAGTGTTCAGACGATGTAACCGTGGGAACAGAGTCGCCAGTGGTTCCCCATCTTAGTGAATGTCGGATGTCCAAGAGTGTATGGTATTGTACAAGCAGCCAGAACGTTCGCGAGTATTTAAATAATTTTTGGAAATAAAGTAAAGTCTAGTTTTCCTTTCGGTTTGTTAAATTATACAGTAAATTTTGTGTAACAAGAAATCATGACGTAAATGATTCAGAAGTCATGACTGGTGCGTGCTAGATTTTGGCGCGAGGCGCACCCAAAGAGTTAATTCTGATTGGCTGTGGGATGTGTGAGCCAATGAGATGCGAGGACGGTTAGCAGACTAGGAGAGTGAGTCGCGAGTGGATGAGGAGTCGCGAAGGAACTGTGATCGAGAAGAGACATGCTTGATGTGTCCTCGCGAATAATGTGTAAAATGAAGTCATAAAACGGCTTCATCGGTTCGGTACTGTGCGATTTGAGACTGGAAGAGTCCAGTAACGCGTAGTGTGAGTTTGAGCGAGTTGTGACTTTTCGTTCCGCGAAAGACGCGAGTAACTTTAATAATCAAAAGCGTGGCGGTACTTCGTAAACTTTTACTAAGTGCTTATGGCGAGCATTAACGTTAAAAAACGAACTATTATTGAACATCGACTGCAAACGTGTATGTTAGAAAATCGTCTGTGTTGCAGTTAAGTAAATTCCGTAACTTTGAAAGCTAATTCTGGCGGGGTTTGAGTGTGGATAGAATTGTGAACTGAACTTTCTTCAAACGTAGATTAGCGGGCTGATGATCAGGCTTAAAGACAATAAAGAGCTTAAATAGAATTACCAACTTCGCGTTCTCGTTTGAGTAAACAATTACTACCATTCCAATAACTCAATTTATTTAGGAAGATTGCTCATAGATTGTATTTCAGCAAACATGTATCGCGGCCTCCGGTGAGCGGCTATTAAATTGCAGTTTCTTCAACACTGCTTTTCTGCAATTTTTCCAGTAGCTGCTATCAGGAGAGGCGAGTGCAGCAACTACCTAAGAAACGAGGTAGGTGGATTTTCTTTCAGGGAAAGGAAACTGCGCGATAAGAGCCTGACCCGTCGCAATGGTTTTTGAAAATATTTCACAAAGACAATTTTCAATGTAGAACTAAAAAAAATGTTATTTGTTTTCTTAATTGGAATTAAGAAAGGCATGCTTCAGTATTTTGGGAAATTCAACCACCAAGAGGTTGAAATAATGGGTGAAAGATTTTTGAAAATAAAACTTTATTAAAGAACTACTAAAGCATTTTAACGCTATATCTATGAAAATTGGTATTTAACATCTTGGTTACAATAAAAATACGTGGTTAAATTTTCCGGACAGTCAGCCTCATATGGGAGTAAGGCATGGGATGAAATGTTTTACCAACATTTCCCTATGAAAGCATTTTCAAAGCTAAATCAGTGAATCTTTATGTTTGCTTCTCTGTTAGTAATAAAGAAATCTGCGTATTTATCTGTTTTTGGAAATTCAAATCCTAAGGGGATAATACAGAGGATGACAATTTTTAAGAAAATATTTCGTTAGAATAGAAAATTTTTGAAGCTAGAACTACGAAAATTGGTATGTCATTCTCGTTTGATGTAACGTAATGTGCATTCAGGTATGAAATTTTCTATACAATGCGAAAGCCATGATTAACAAAAACGTTGGATTCCAACTAGCAGAATCGCTTTTTTGCCAGAAGTACATTTGGAAAAGACCATTCTTCTATCACTTCAGTTAGCGTGAAAAATGTTGATCGTGTTGCAATTTGTGAATAACACAAAAATTCGATTAAAGAATATTAATGTTCAGAAACTGCTGTCTACGCAAGAAAAACAGCGTGCGCTAAGTTAGTACCAACTAATTTTTAAGCACTTATTAAGTAAGTAATTAAAAGAAAGCATTTTTGCCAAGCAACACATTTGACTTACTATGCAAGATAAATAAATACACAAATTTACGTCAAACAGATCCTCGGGAACACGTTTAAAATCGTAGTACGCAGATTGGTACATTTGTGAGAGTGATTAGCTTTTTCATGACAAACACGTTAAGTTCCAATTCAGTCATCAACATACCATCTCAAAACACCTCTAACGTAATTAAACATTAATAATTGCTTAGTTCAACTACGCTATCACTGTTGATCGGCTTCCACAGAGCATATCATCCACTTAGTGGAGTTTAATACTCAACCTGCTGTGTGTCAGTCTCAAGTTCTTCAACACCCATAACCTAAGTGAGCGAGGGACGCCCTGCCTCACCAGAGGTACATCAGTAAGCAGACCGAGGCTGGCAGAAGTTCGGAAGATGCCAGGTGCGCAGATATGTCACTGCTCAGCTGAAGTTAAGCCTATCGACGTTCATGAAACCAACCCCCACCACTAAACGAACCCTCTCCTCTCATTAGGTACTGCCCAGTTAACAATTTTGCTTCCTATATGTAATTAATTCGCTATCTACTGAGACGGATTCTGGTGGATTTATTTCGTTTCTATGTCACTCGTCAAACGTATTACTTCTATAGTAAGTACTTGAATAGAGTAAAGTTTTGTCCCTATAAGGTTCTCTCTTATTTAGAAACTCGCCATACCGACGGTAGGAGCTGGGTCGGCTCACCCGTAATTTATGAAACGTGTCACGGTCTCCAACTGAGATAGTTAGGCCTTGCGAGATCCGGAACGGTTAATCACACTTTATTATCCATCAATGACCGTCCAACTTCAGTCACCCCTTTATTCACCATTGGCTTGCTTGGCAGAAATATTATCATTGAACATGTTTGTGTTCCCTTACATTATACTGATTGTCGAAGAAAGCTATTCATGGAAAAAGTTGTAACTCCGTACCTTATGGTACCCGGTAACAATTTAAACCTGTGGCTGTTGCTTTCTTTCTCTCTCTCTGGATGAAGTCGACTTGCATATCGTTAATTTCGTCTCATTTCCCAAAAGCATACAGTAATTTCCCATGGCTGCTTCTGCTCTCTGAAGTACAACGACGCAAGCAAAGACGTTTTCTGTTGTAACGAATCTTTCGCTGGTACAACGCCAAAAATACAGTATCTTAAGAGAACGACTCCTTTCCGGACTTAACGTCCCATCATAAAAGAAATTATAGATTGGAATGATTTAGTGTTGCCTCACTATGATGTAAGTTTTGCTAGCTGAGTTACCTACTTGTTGTAGCACGAACCAAAAGCTTTCGGCTCTTCCCAACACACACTTGCCGCCCGTAATTTATGACAGGGAAATCTCGGGACCACAGTGTACATCAAGGTTCCATGTGGAATTGCCGTGACTGAGGATTCCTTCCTTACAAGTCAATATAACCGAACGGAAATAATATTACTCCGAGACTTTAATGAACTCATTAGTGACTCATCACAAACAGGCAAACGGAATGCAATAAAAACTGTGTTACGGATCATTGTAAGGAGACCACTAAAAAGCTGTTGGCCACAGGCTATCGAGCAAACATACCTGACGTAATGTGAAAATAGTTTACTAATATTAATACATTTTCAAGTAATTGCCCGAAGAAGAAATGGCTACTAAGTCACAACACCTTCCGACTCCGACGAACATTAGATCCTAAATGTCCTGCGCCCACCCAGCGCAAGAGCGAAGGCAACATAACTCATCCTCCCAGTACCCTCAAAAACCGCAAATCAGCATACAGTGCTGATTACAAAATTCCCCCACAGTATCTTAGACATCATCTGCCCCAATAGTGATCGTTCCCTTCAATTTCGAGCAGGGCTTTACAACGTCAATTAGCCTTAGTTAAAGCTTACCAATCATGCCTCTGCTATTCACCTGGGTGCATTGAACTTGCTGTTTGAGCGGATACGAAAACATCATGCCTAGATCACTGGCCATCAAGCGCCAGACAGTCGCGCCCAGCAGGGCACGGTCCACAAGTACTCTGAGTCATGAGGCCAGTGCAGTCAGTTGGCGCCAGCAGTATTCATTCCAGACGCGCCGGAACGGTAACCATATAAACTGTGGCAACACTCAGCCGCTCGCATGTCTTTTGCCCTGTTTACAATAGGCGAAACTCGACCGATGGCAGTCGTTCCCAGTCGCTCAAGCCCATTGTTGAAGGACCCTCTCAGTATTGACAGAAGTGCAGCCTCTCACCGGAAACACATTGTGCTATGTCCTCAGGTGCTCGGCTAGCTCCGGCCATGCACGGAAGTTGCAGAGGAAACTAAAAGAAAGACCACATACAGTTCCGAACGTGCTTAGGAATCAAGTGAAAATTTCTTTGAGCTCTCAGTACAAATGCTCTTATTAGAATAACTTCATTCAGCCCATTACCACTGTGCAATGACATAAAACATTAATAAATTTGATAAAAATGAGAGGCGACGTGCAAAAGAGTGCACGGAACCTCTGAAATTGACGAAAGGAATGAAATAGCGATAAGGAAATAAGACAATATTTTAATTTCAGTATCCTTGTCCCAAAAGGTACAAGGCTTTCACACAGAACAATTAGATTAATGTTATACTATTTATGTTATACTCGCAGCACAGTCAGACAAAGTCCTGCTCCACAAAATGGATTTGAAGAGTACTAGATGTCGGCCTGCAAAACCCTGTCACGAATCATACAACACGTGAACGTAACATTATCTGCAGCACATCCATCGCAATAGCAAGTCCCACGCTACTGTTTTTTGTTTTGTTGTTCTTTGGGTCATCATTCTTCTGACTGGTTTGACATGGCCCATCACGAATTCTTCTCCTGTGCCAAACTCTTCTTGTCAGAGCAGCTGCTTGTACCTACGTCTTCAAATATATACTGAATGTATTCCAATCTCTCTCTACAGTTTTCTTCCCTCTTCAGCTGTTTCCACTACCATGGAAGTCATTCCATCATCTATTAACAGATGTGCTCTCCTTTCTCTTCCTCTTGTCACTGTTTTCCACATATTAGTTTCCTCTCTCATTCTGCACATAAACTGCTCTTTCATTACCTAACTAGTCAATCTAATTTTCAAAATTCGTCTATAGCACCACATCTCAAATGCTTCAATTCTCTGCTGCTCCGGTTTTCCCCCATAGCCAAAGTTTCAGTACCATACTTTGCTCTGGTTGGTTATTTTACTGCCAACATAGTAGACTTCTTTAACTTCATCTACTTCGTGACCATCAATCCTCGTATTACGTTTCTTGCTGATCTCATTTCTGTACTTCTCATTACTTTCACCTTTCTTCGACTTACTCTCAGTGCAAATTCAGCACTCAGTAGATTGTTCACTCCATTTCTAAGTAGTCTGTTTTTTTGAAAGAGGATGTGAACAGAATACAGAAAGCATGCTTGGATAGGATTTTTTTGGTGGAAACAAATGTTGAGATAAGACGAAAGATCTATGGAATGATGTTTTGGGTTGGACTGCAGTACCAAATGTTACACTGAAAACAAACCCTGTCCTTTCCTCATGTGTTTATTCCGCTATGTGTTTATGTATCCACGTGTATTTGTCTTTTTCCTGTCTTTATGTGTTTAGCTAATAAGATTTATGTTGTAGAATTTTTCAAATACTTTGTTATTTTCTTTGTAAAGATGTTAAGACATTATTTGTTCTATTTTGTTTTAATGCTGATGTGTGAAGTTGATGTTTCCAAAGTTATTCTGATCGTTTATGTATTTACTTATGTCATAATTCCTGTAACACTGATGTATATGTTTATTTCTATTCTTTTGTAAAGCCCCTATTACTACAAATGTTATCTGTATTGTTATGTTTTTAATGATGTATTTTGTACCACAATTATTATATTCTTATGTTATAAAATTGTAATTGACACCATTTCATCAAATTAAGTAACTTATAAGTTATATTTCACTGCACACGTTTCTGTTGGTCATAGTATGTGTACAATATGTGAGAAATTGGGACTGTTAGTGTTTGCACATGTGTTAATAATTCAGCAAGGGACTGGATAACACCATTGCTGGTTCTAAGGACAATTCCAAAAACAATGTGCGTGCACAAGCGGTGGTTTATGGACTTGCTATATTCTCCGCAAGACTCTTCGATGGTGATTGTGCACCTGCACAGTCGCAACAGATGGCTGCTGGCCGTCTCTACAAGGACTACAGTGGGTCTGCAGCTCTGGTGGCCCACCAATACCGTAATCTCTACCAGGACTACAGTGGGTCTGCTCTGTGATGGCCTACCTACCAATATTCTTCAAAACTTCGACTGACTCTGCTGTGGGTTTGCTCTGTTGTGGCCCATTACCTGTGTGCATGTCAAGAATCAGCACTGTCTTTCCGTTGGAAGGACAACACTACTTCTTCAAGATGGCATGGAAATCCACTACTTCCGTGTGCATTCTCTTTTACTACTCAGACTTTGAGAAAAACACTGCAGTTTTACTATGATGGATGATCAGGACTGTCTTTATGGACTGTGAGAAAATTTTAGCTTTTGACCAACATTGTATCAATAAGTGTGTGCATTTGATTTCTTTGTTATTATAATTATAACTATGAAATTTTTTTTCAAATCTGTATTAGCCAGCGCCCAAAACAATTTGTAAACTTTTTGTCGGGAGCATTGGGGCTATTAAGAAGGCTGTTTAGGTTTTCGTATTGGTAACGCCACATCGCGCACTGTATTAAAAATCACTGGCTGTGCTGTGCGCAGTCTGTGGCTAGTTTGTATTGTTGTCTGCCATTGTAGGGTTGGGCAGTTGGCTGTTAGCGGCGCGTAACGTTACGCAGTTGGAGGTGAGCCGCCAGCAGTGGTGGATGTGGGGAGAGAGATGGCGGAGTTTTGAAATTTGTAAGAATGGATGTCATGAACTGCTATATATATTATGACTATTAAGATAAATACATTGTTTGTTCTCTGTTAAAATCTTTCATTTGCTAACTATCCCCATCAGTAGTTAATTAGTGCCTTCGGTAGTTTGAATCTTTTATTTAGCTGGCAGTAGTGGCGCTCGCTGTATTGCAGTAGTTCGAGTAACGAAGATCTTTGTGAGGTAAGTGATTTGTGGAACGTATAGGTTAAGTTAGTCAGGGCCATTCTTTTGTAGGGATTTTTGAAAGTCTGATTGCGTTGCGCTAAAAATATTGACTGTCAGCCTTGTATAATTTTTCCAAGGGGACGTTTCACGTTCACCAGGTCATGTAATTCTCCTTCGTATTTAATAGTAATGTCATCAGCGAATCGTGTCATTGATATCGTTTCAAGATGAATTATAATTCCACTCATGAACCTTTCTTTTATTTCCAGCATTGCTTATTCGATGTACAGTTTGAACAGCAGGGACAAAAGACTATATTCCAGTGTGACCCATTTTTAATCCGATGACTCCTTTCCTGGTCGTCCATTCTTATTATTTCTTCTTCGTTCTTTTATGTGTTGTATACTACACGTCTCTCCCTATAGCTTACCCGGGGTTTTTCGCAGAATATCTAACGTCTTACACCATCCTACGTAGTCGAACGCTTTTTGCTGGTCGACAAATCCTATGAACGTGTCTTCATTTTTTTTTATTCTTGCTTCCATTATCAATCGCAATGTGGGAATTGTCTCTCTGGTGCATTCACCTTTCTTAAAACAATGCTGATCGTCATCTAACACATCTTCAATTATTTTTTCTATTCTTCTATATATTATTCTAGTCAGCAACTTGGATCCATGAGCTGTTTAAGCTGATTGTGCGATAACTCTCGCAGTCTTCGGAATTTTCTTATCATTTTTCATGCAGCCATTTCGTCTTAGATTCCCTGCACTTACTAATCATTTTATTCCTCAGTGACTCGTATAACTGTATTCCTGAATCTCCCGGAACAGTTTTGTACTTCCTTGTTTCATCGATCAACTGAAATATTTCTTCTGTTACCCATGGTTTCTCCTCGGCAACCTTCTTGTACTACGTTTCTCGTTGTATCTGCTGTGATTGCCCTTTTTAGACATGTAGATTAATCTTGAACCTTACTGCCTACTGAGCTATTCCTTATTACTGTATCTATAGCCTTACACAACTTCAACTGTCTTGTCGTTCCTCAGTATTTGCGTATCCTACTTCTTTTCGTATTGATTAATCTGATTAATGTCTTAAACATCAGTGTACTCTTCATCTCTACTACACTGTGATGTATCCGTTCTTACGCCTTACAATCCAATATCAGATTTAGGAATCTATGTGTGACAGTAACGTAATCTAACTTAAATCTCCTCGTGTCTTCCAGGCTTTTCCAAGTATACTTCCTACTCTTGTGATTCTCTAACAGAGTATTTGCTATTTATAAAAGATCTCAATTAGTCTTTCTCCTCTCTCGTTCCTAGTACTGAGCCCATATTTTCCTGTTACTTTATCACCTACTCCTTCCGCTACATCGGGATTCCAGTTCCCCATGAGTATTAGATTTTCATCTCCCTTCAAACACTAAACGAACCATTCAATGTCCTCATATAAGTTCTCTTTCTGTTCATCTTGCTGAGTGAGGTGGCACCGTTATTAGCACACTGGACTCGTGTAGAGGAGTGGGACGGCTCAACCCCGTCCTGATTTAGTTTTTTTTTTCCGTGACTTCTCTAAATCACTTCAGGAAAGCGCCGGGTGGTTCCTTCGAGAGGACACGGCCTATTCCCTTCCTCAGATTTTCGTAATCCGATTTTGTGTTCTATCTCTAATGACCTTGTCGTCGACGGGATGTTAAACGCTAATCTCCTCCTTCTCCTCTCTCAATCTCCAGCTTGCGACGTCGGCATCCACAGCTGAATTATCGTTGCCTGTGTTAATTTGCTGATGAGAACAACCGTATCACTTAACTGTTCACAGTAACACACTCTCGGCCCTACCTTCCGATTCGTAAATAATCCTACTCCTGTAATGCCATTTTCTGCTAGTGTTGATACTTCCCTATATTCTTCTGACTTGAAAACCTTGTCTTTTTCCCATTTCAATACGTTGACCCCCCACTGTATCTAGACTGAACCTTTCCATTTCCCCTTTCAGATATTTTAGCTTCCCTACGAAGTTGACGCTTCTGCCATTACACGCTGCAAATCGTAGAACGTTTTCCTTTCGTTGATTATTCAATCTTTTTCTCATGGTCGCCTATCCCTTGGCAATCCTCTCCCGTAGATCCTAATGGGGACTAATCCGGCATCTTTTGCCAGTGGACAGATTGTCATCCATTGACAAATAGTGCTAATCCCAAATTACTGTGGAAAGTAAGCGTATGTGTATTACAGTCATAGCAGAAACACCAAGCACAGAGGAGAGCAGCACCTCACATACTCTACAGGAAACTAGGAAATTATACCCTAATGTGACAGACGACGATACAGTATCTAATACTTTTCTTCAATCTTCCCACCGGGCTGGTACTCGGACCCGACCTGCGGCCAGAGTCCGTTTTTCAGTACGGCTCACAATATTAATCTGCCAGGAAGTTTCGTATCACCACAAACTCCACTGTATGGTGAAAATTCAATCTAGAACTCAACTCTTATTAAACCAGTTTCCCGTAGCATCCTTTGTTCCACGACTGCTAGTTCCGCTAGGTATGCAGAGAAATTCTGTGAAGGTTGAAAGGCATGAGAGTAGGAACTGGCAGAAGTGAAGTTGTTACGAGGGTTGTGAATAGTGGATGCGTTGTTCACTCTCTAGAATACACAACACCAAAAGGCAAAAGTTACAAGATTAAGTAATGTCTCGGCATAAAGTTTCAATCTAACAGGAAGTTTGATATAAACGTGCTCATGTCGCATTAAAAACTTCTTCACTTTCACCTTGTAGAGTGTTTACCCTTACTTTCTCCTTCTTCAACGTGAAAGTTTGATATATCAGTTTTGCGCGCGCTCGTGTGTGTGTGTGTGTGTGTGTGTGTGTATGTGTGTGTGTGTGTGTGTGTGTGTGAAGGGATGTGATTGGTGTTCTCTTATTTAAACAAAGTGAATCTTATTCAAGTGCAATTCATTAACATTGGTATACACGCTTATCTCACTAATTTTGAGTATAGACAGACGTTTGATACTGCATAAAAGCATCTGACTAATAGTGATTATAAGCTCATGTGACTAATCTTGAGTCTACAAAGGCAGTGGACTGATCATTTATGGAAAAGCGCAACGGTTTGAAAACGATTATAAATCGGACTACAATGAATGATAAAAGTAACGAAATTAATTTACTTTTATTAAGACAGTTCATACATTGATAGGTGTTCATTGCTCTGTATCTCACCAAGTCTCGAACGTTTTAGTAGCTATGTCAGTTAGTAGAAAAATTTCCAACTTGATTTCATCTTTACTGCAATCCGCTTCATAAGGAAATATAAACTGATAAAGTGATAATTGTATGCAGTAATTGCGCTCTGGACTCTCATGGCACAGACAAGGTGGTTACTCAGACCTTGCGTTAATGAATCTAAGTATTATCTCACTAATTCTCTGGCTGGCTTCGTGGATTAATCTTTGGACGGAATGCTCGCTTTAACGAAAACGATTCATAGCTGCTAACATTGGCAATACGTAAATCTAGAATACTCGCTATAAAACAATAGGAAAATAGGAGATCGCAAGCCGATGTGGCCTTAGGGTTCTAGGTGCTACAGCCTGGAACCGCGAGACCGCTACGGTCACAGGTTCGAATCCTGCCTCGGGCATGGATGTGTGTGATGTCCTTAGGTTGGTTAGGTTTAAGTAGTTCTAAATTCTAGGGGACTGATGACCATAGATGTTAAGTCCCATAGTGCTCAGAGCCATTTGAACCATTTTTTGAAAATAGGAGATCATTATACACACGCGATAAAATTAATATACGAATTAGTTTAATGGCTCACGTATTATTCACAGCTACCACCCTGTGTGCTCTGCTTCGAAAGTCCCTCTTTCATTTGTATTATGTATTCATAAAAGTCGAATTAACAACATAATTTACACAATGCACTGGTCTATAGATAGTACTATACGGCGACGCATCAGAATCTCCCATCCTGCACATATTATTCACAAAGTTCTAGGCCTACCATGCCTAACGACGTGGAAACAATTCGAAAATGACTCAGATAAAAATAAATTCCGACGTCGTATGATAAAGCACTGTTATTTCGGTAAATACACACGAATTGTGGCCTCATTAATTACTAACTGACAAGGTGAAGTACTTGTCGGTCACTAATGATCTCGTGATACGCAAAATTTCGAATCTAATGAAACAGTTCTTTCCAGGAAACTATGACCACACTACACACTTCAACACATCACATTCCCAAACAGCTACTAAATACACAGCCGAGTAGCGACAGTAATATCACTTGTGAACTCAGTCAAAGAAACGTGACAAAAAATTGTAAACACTATCTTGTTACGCTCAGTTACAAAAATTTGTAGGAATACATTACAATAAAATACCGCAAGGCAAAGCATTTCTGTAATAAACAAGCATCCATAGTAATTGTAAATGTAACTCCTTTGCTGGGACTAGATGGGTTCTGGAGAAGCCTTAGACCGTAAAAGATTTTAACTACCAGTTTAATTAATGAATTAATGGAACTGATTTCCGAAATGAAATTGAAATGAGACATGTACTGCCTAGGTGACGTAAAGTAAATTCTTGCTGTCTCGCATAAGCTACGTATCACGCAAGTGCTAGAGCAATGGCAGCGAGGTCTATCATAGGCAGCATCTCCCAATTCAAATGTCTCAACCAGAGCTTATCCACCAGTCTGTGGCCAAGGATCTTTGTTCTCCGTTTCCGCTCTATCTCACTAGCCTCTGTGCCTAAGATAACCAACTTGACAATGCTCACACTTTGTGATCAACAGCAAAATCATTTTTCTTGTTAAGCCACAGCTAACGTGACATCTATCACCAGCACGAAAGCCAGAGCATGCACGAGAAACAAAAAACTGTTACGATACAAGGGAATTTCTCTCTCAGTCTCTACTAGAAACATACCAGATATTTCTGGGCCTTTCACTGAATTAGATATAAAAACTAGTATATGACACAAAACCGTATTTTACACTATTACTGGGTCATCCGAACATGTCAGGGAACTTTCAGGCATTGATTTCAGAGCGGTATAGTGAAGCCGATATAACTGAAATTCACGTCCTCGCCTCATGGCTGTGGTATGTTAAGCCTACAGAAGCAACGCAGTTCTCTCATCCCCACAATTTGAAGACACACTTAGCGCAGGTGGGAAGATCCAACAGAAATTATACGATTCGAAGATAACAAACAGACGGATTCCCTCACTTTGCATCAAGCTGGTCACCGACAAAGTGTCAGTCACAGAGGTAAAAGGAAACAGCGAAACTAATACGAACAAGTTATACAATGTAAATTAATTAGCTGAACTTCGGCTCAGTAGCCAAACACGTCACAAAAGTAAAGCTTCTCTATTCTGTTCCTGTATAAGTTTGGATGTAGGAGAAGGAGTTGTCTGTTATGCATCCTATATGTGTTTCATATCGTATTGTAGGAGTATAGGAAAGGGAAAAAGTTGTAACATAACTGGTCAACACATCTCTTATTGGCTGAATCAAAGATTAGTTAATGTATTTAACTGCTGACTGTGATAGACAAAGGTGAGCAGGCGAGGCGGATTTGCTTTCGATTTGTCTTTGAAGTACGTAGTGGCAAGTCCGTTGTTCCGTTGTTAGTAGTACATGAGAAGGATTTAGACGACGTTGCTATTACTTAGCCACTCAGCACGTGGTCCGTGCAACACCCCCGCTGCCAAATCAGCACATCATACCCCGCAGGTGTGAAGCGCTTGGTGCTGCTATTTATGCGGCAGCCGGCTATCTGCGCTAATCCGACTCTGGCGCTATCTCGCGGTGCAGGCCGCCTGGCCTCGCAGCAGCTCCTCTGGCCCACAGACTTGTCGAGCCAGCGCCCCGCCACCCCTGCAGTCCCTAAAATTAGGCATCCCTCCACACGCGGCAGGCTTGTGGCTGAGCCGCTGTCAGGGGCGGCCTACCCGTTACCTGTCTGCATGCCCCCGCGCCGTTTGCTACCAGCCCATTGCGATGCCCCGTTGTTGTTCGAGGGCCCGCCTTGCGCCACCATTACCGAGATTAAACTGGCCTCCGTAACTACCTCGTCCTGCCCCCCGCAACTGGAGTTAGTACAAGCGCACGTGCGCTGTGTGTGTGTGTGTGTGTGTGTGTGTGTGTGTGTGTGTGTGTGTGTGTGTGTGTAAGAGCGTGCCCAAGTGAGCGAATGACAGACACACACACACACACAAATAGAAAGAGAGAGAGACGCTGACTTAGGCAGTGCGCTAGCTAGGAATTAGTGGCTGTGGAGCAGACTGGAGTCATACAGTGAAATGTTTTGTGGAGCGACTTCACCCTAACAGTTGATTTCACGCTCCCTTAAGCCTATGAGATACTTTATGAGCAACAAATGCCGTTTTAACTGTGGTGGGTTTTGTATTGAGTGGAGTTTATAGGCATCAGAGCCTTAGGACTTACATGTCCAATTTCAACAATACTCCGATGTCACTTACGTTCAGTTCTACCCATCTCTCAATACACCCAGAAATATAACATCTTGACATATTGAAGATCTATACTGGAAACTGAGATGGGATATGCTCTTATAATTCAGCAAAACTTCACATAGATAACTGAGATAACTAAATATCTCGAAAACGACACATCGCACGAAATCTTTTGGATGAAAAGTTAATAACAATAATGTAGACAGCAATCTTTGCTACAACTGGTCACACCCTAAACATTCTTCTGAGTGTGCAGGGGCAACTTTGTCTTCTCAAATGTTAAACCTCATTTTATTGAATACTCAGATTCTACACCAGAAGTAGGTACAGTTTACACACACCACTGTTTGATATTTGTGGCGATGCCACTGAAAACGAAAAATATTAATTATGTCTGTTTCTGCAATTAGGAATCGGAGCATCTGATTCTGCATTCCTTTAAAACATAAATGTAAACCTTCGTGTTCCAGAGGTTGATATTTATGTTTGAAATTTACATTAGTATTGCAAATTTGATTGTACAGTACAAATAATACACCTTGACATTGAAGTTTCTATCAAATAAGCTATCTGGGTGATGACGTAATTTTCTCTACCCTACGGGGGTGATTGCATTGGGCCACCAAACCATCGGAGTGATTTTAGTAGCCGCTCTTGAACCCTATCATCGGAGTGACTCGTTTCTGTCCAGGTGCCGTAACTTCCGCACTGGCTGCTACGCCACTACCGGCGCTGTACAAACCTTAACTATTGTAACAACGTAAAATGTCCATGAAGTGACAGTCAGAATCGCACCTGCCGTGGATTCAGACCGAAATGAAGCAGCCCAATGGTGAGAGGAATGCAGCCTCACTGACATCAACGATCCAGATGGGAAGAGAAAACTATTGAATCTACGTCATTTTTACTGAATCACGCTGCACATAATTTTCAACCAGACAATAAAATTTGCAACACTAAAGCACAGATGATAACCGATAGAACACAAAGTTTTGCATTTACATCGTAAATATAATATAGAATCAAATGCATCACTTCTTGATTACAAAAACATGCATGCTTCATATTTGACGATTACAGCGCCATCTACCTCGGATGGAAAACAACAGTTAGAGTTAAAAGTACATATATATTTGGCGTAAGATCCGAATATGTAACAAAAATTGGTGGTTCCCATTTCAAAATACAGAGGTGATATCACTTATTCAGGAGGGACGGATAGGAAGTGGCCAGTTGTGACACAGACAAAGACACACTTTAGAAATATTCATCTTTCATCTACAACACGTTTCCGTACGATAATTCGTTTAAGAAATATTTAGTTGTCTCAAGTTAAAACAAACATCCTGTGTATCTAAGAGTATCCCCGTTTATAACGATACAAATAGCCGTACCGTAGGTGCAACCACAAAGGCGGGGTATCTGATTAGAGGCCAGAGAAATGTGTGGTACCTGAAGAGGGGCAGCAGCCTTTCCAGGAGTTGCAGGGGCAACAGTCTGGATGATTGACTGATCTGGCCTTGTAACACTAACCAAAACGGCCTTGCTGTGCTGGTACTGCGAACGGCTGAATGCAAGCTGAATCTACAGCCGTAATTTTTCCCGAGGGCATGCAGCTTTACTTTATGCTTAAATAATGACGGCGTCATCTTGGGTAAAATAGGTAGTCCACCATTCTGATCTCCGGGCGCGAACTACTCAGGAGGACGTCGTTATCAGGAGAAACAGAACTGGCGTTCTACTTATCGGAGCGTGGAATGTCAGGTCCCTTAATAGGGCAGGCAGGTCAGAAAATTTACAAAGGGAAATGGATAGATTAAAGTTATATATAGTGGGTATTAGTGGCGATTGGTGGCAGGAGGAACAAGACTTCTGGTCAGCTGAATACAGGGTTATAAATACAAAATCAAATAGGGGTAATGCAGGAGTAGTTTTAATAATAAATTTTAAAAAAAAACAAGAGAGCGGGTAAGGTACTACGAACAGTGTAGTTAACGCATTATTATAGCCAAGATAGACACGAAGCCCACGCCTACCATAGTAGTACAAGTTTATTTTCCAACTAGCTCCGCAGACGACGAAGAGATTGATGAAATGTACGATGAGATTTAAGAAAAATTGAAAATTTGTGGTAAGGACTATGGGACCAAACTGTTGCGGTCAATGGTCCCTAGGCTTACGCACTACTTAATCTAACTTAAACTGACATACGCTAAAGACAACACACACCCACACCCATGCCTGAGGGAGGACTCGAAACTCCGATGGGGAAGCGGTGCGTACTGTGACGAGATGCCTCAGATCGCACGGCTACCCCCGCGTGGCTGAGATAAAAGAAATTATTAGTGAAAGGAGACGAAAATTTAATAATTATGATGGCCTGGGATTCGATAGTAGACAAAGGAGGTGGAGGAAAAGTAGTAGGTGAATACTGAATGAGGTTAAGAAATGAAAGAGGAAACTTCTTGGTAGAATTATGCACTGAGCGTAACTTAATCGTCGCTAACATTTGGTTTAAGAATCACGAAATAAGGTTGAATACGTGGAAGAGGCCTGGAGACACTGGAAGATTTCAGATAGATTATTCATGGTGAGACAGAGACTTAGGAACCAGGTTTTCAAGTATAAGCCATTTCCAGGTATAGATGTGGATTCTGACCACAATCTATTGGTTATGAACTATAGATTAAAACAGAAGAACCTGCAAAGAGGTGGGAATTTTTGGAGATGCCAACTGGATAAACTGAAAGAACCAGAGGTTATGGAGATGTACTATGTTTGTATGTAAATGTGATCAGAATTTGTAATACGTGTCAAAATGTGTACAACCACGAGGTTTATGTGAAAGAGACTGCTTTAAAGCCATTCTACACACATCGCAATGCATATAACCGCGATGAAGTATTCGTGCAAAGTTATCAAATCTATTCTTCATATATCGTTATAAGATGATCATGATAAAATATTTATGTAAAAACTTGTTAACAAACATTCTTTGTACATCGCCAGATAAACTGTGAGCGCGGTGGAACTGTGCATGTGAAGTGCAATATCAATTGTAGTGCATCCTCTAATGACATTTACCGCGATGCAACTCTGCAAGGCCGGCCGTATTAGTCGAGGGGTCTAGGCGCTGTAGTCTGGAACCGCGCGACTGCTACGGTCGCAGGTTCGAATCCTGCCTAGGACATGGATGTGTGTGATATCCTTAGGTTAGTTAGGTTTAAGTAGTTCTACGTTCTAGGAGACTGATGACCTCAGAAGTTAAGTCCCATAGTGCTCAGAGCCATTTGAACCATTTTAACCAACTCTGCAAAATAAGGAACTGTTTAACCACTGGACCTATGGTCGCGACGCCCAAAAGCATTGAAGCCAATTCCACGGGTGGAAGAATTTTGGAGTGGACTTCAGGGAATGTAATGCTCTCCGAATAAGGTGGCCGTACTGTACAAGACACAAAGCTAAGAAAAGCTAACCTCGGCCTCTGTCCAGTACAAATTCTATACGTGTACATAAAAATGAAATCTTTTATCCCAAACTGAATTGTAAAATATACTCCAAGATTGCTTATGCGTGCACCTAAACGACATTTCCTCGAAAATTCGAAACAGTAAACCAACGTAACCGATTATAGTTACTAAGAAGCGGAGTGTAGACTATTAATGGGTTAAATTTCCCGTGGGTAATTTAGTGTTCTGCTTTCTTCATTTTCACAACAAGAAGTGAGAGAAAGCTGTCACTCACACATTTCTTAATATGCCCTTTTACTTCCTTCGTCAAAAACAGCACCCTCGACATACAAAGTTGACTTATCTTAATATGACTGTTTCGCATCAAAGATAAAACTAACGTTGCGTTGAGTGAAACCCATGTGAAGGATATTAGCAGAAGAAAAAGGTTCGTTTTGCACAAAGGACACGGGACGCAACCCTGCCTTTAGTTTTCACTTCCAAAAGTCACGACTTTTTTAGAAGGACAGGTAGATGGTGGAGATAGTAGAGATAGTTTTTCAGAGGTGTAGGTGGATAGTAGAGACAGTATCTCCTAGAGGCATCATTCAGCGGCGCTCTTTAAAAACTAACGGTGATGTAGTACTAAAACATGAAAGAGGAGAGTTTGTTTCTCACCAAATACGTGAATATACTACAATTAATAACTAACATAACTAGTAAATCACCACACGCTGGACAACACTGCTGCTTAGTGTGATTGTACGGCTGTTGCAGCGGTCTTCTCCCACTCGAGCGATAATAGCTTTTCATGTCGTAGAGAGACAATATTAGGATGAATCCCATAACACATTTGGTGTCTAGCAGACGTATCACCTACGCCATGAGAGTGAAAGGGATCATGTCGTGGTATGGTACCTTACGTTCTGTGCAACTGTGCTGTTACCCTCATTACAATACACTGAGGTGACAAAATCGAGGGTATAGCTATATGCACATATACAGCTGAGCAATATCATGAGCACATGGTATTAAAGGGCAGTGCATTGGTGGAGTTATCAGCTGTACTTGGGTGATTCATGTGATTATGGCGGCGCGACGGCAACTAACAGACCTTGAACGCGGTATGGTAGTTGGAGCTAGAAGCATGGGGCATTCCATTTCCTGAATCGTTAGAGAAGTCAGTACTCCGAGATTTACAATGTCAAGAGTGCACCGAAAACATCAAATTTCACGCTTTAGCTCTCACCACGGACAACGCTGTGGCCTATGGGCTTCACTTAACGACCGATAGCACCAGGTTGGCACAAGTTGTAATTGCTAACAGGCAAGCAACACTTCCTGAAATAACCACAAAAACCAATGTGTTGTGTGCGAAATTATCCAGTGCGGCGTTAATGGGCTACGGAAACACATAGCCAACGTATCTGCCTCTGATACGATGCCGCGAGGGGTGGCCGTGCGGTCTAGGGCGTCTTGTCACAATTCGCGCGGCTCCCTTCGTCGGTGGTTCGAGTCCTCCCTCAGACATGGGTCTGCGTGTTGTCCTTAGCGTAAGCTAGTTTAAGTTGGATTAAGTAGTGCGTAAGCTTAGGGACCGATAACCTCAGCAGTTTGGTCCCATAAGACCTTACCACAAATTTCCAATTTGCCACCAGTCCGACATCGCCAGCAACGCCTCTCCTCGGCTGTGGCCAAGTCTGTTGGATTCTAGACGACTGGAAAACCGCGGTCTGGTCAGATGAGACCCTATTTCATTTGCCAAGAGTAGATGGCAGGTCTGGAGGGTGGGGCAGAGGCCACGAAGCCGAGTTGGCAACAGCGCACTGTGTGAGCTGGTGGTGTGGCTGTGTTTGCATGGAATTGACTCTGATCCAACTGAGATATATAACTAGATATGTTGGGCTACTTGGCGATCATCTGAAGCTATTCCCGGACTCCACGTTTCAAAACAACGATGGAATTCTTATCGATGACACTGCTCCATGTCACCAGGCCACAACTGTTCCCAATTGGTTTGAAGAACATACGAGACAATTCGAGCACCCGACATGTTTCCCACCGAAAGTTTATGGAACATAATCGAGAGGTCAGTTCATGCATGCACTCCTGCACCGGCAACACTTTCTCAGTTATGGTTGGCAGAGGAGGCAACATGGCCCAACATTTCTACGAGGGCATTACAAAGACTTGTTGAGTCCATACCACGTCGAGTTTGTGCAACACGCCGGACGAAAGAAGGTCCGACACCACAGTGACAGATAGCCAGTTCCTTTTTTCCATTGTAAATGCTCATGGTAGCGGAACAACAGTGAATGTGGTGGCTACGTCATGATTCACTTTCCCCCAGGCTATAATGTTAGGGTACAGTGTTGGAGACAAGAGTCATAAGTCGCGCAGATCATAGGCACGTGCTCTACACAATGAGACGACCTCCTCGGAGGAGGCTGGCCACCGTCTGAGGAGGCGCGTCCTCCCGGTGTCGGCATTAATCACGGCACCGGCGGCCCGGATGCGCCACGGACGGCTGACAGCTGTCCCAGGGGCCGTCCGTGATTAATGCCGCAGCACGCCGGGACGCCTCGTCTCGGGTCCGCGCCGACCGCAGGAGACTCCAGAAAGCCCCGCAGGGAGTGCCTGGACATGGGGCGACGGGGTCCCGCAGGAGCCGCCGGCCCCGCTGCGCCAGCCGCGAGTGCTCCCCTCTCTCTGGAGGCATCGCGAACCGAGTGTCCGGTAACATGGTACGGCTGCAGTCGTCGAAGCATGAATACTGAAAATCGTTAAGACGGTATACGCGAATTGAATTAATGCTTTCCGTTCAGCCTAGGGCATACCTTACACTGAATAACAAAATTTAACATTTTTATGCTTATTATCTTACGAAATGGAAGGTGCTGTATACGTAAATGACGATGAAAATGCTGAATTGGTTCGAGTTTAACCTTCAGTCACTTCTACTGTTGTTATTGTTGTTGTTGTTGTTGTGGACTTCAGTCCGAAGGCTGGTTTGGTGCAGTTTGTAACAACCCTACCACAACAAAGCTCAATGATTGTGGTGTTGCTCAAGCTGCTAAATACTGCATTTTCGGGCAACAACGTAGTTATTATGTGGCAGGTGTCATTAGAGCAAAGTTAATAAAGTCATTTCGTGTAATAATGAATAAACTAGGCACTCATCTTTTTGGGTTTCCCACGCTGGTCTCGTTGTAAAATCATGGCTCAGTCGTCAAAAATCTAGGTGGTAATGATTCCAAGCTCGGATGCAAAGAGGCCTAGGTTTTATTCTGCTATATTCAAAAGTTTTATAGATGTGTCTCACAAACTATTCTTGAAAATTACAATTTTGCAGGACAATGGTGATGTAAAAAAATAACCAGCACTCCGAATTTTAAGTTACACTTCTTTTTTATTTTGTTGCAGTATCACTTCACAATACAAAACATACTTGAAAAAACATCTTCCTCACTGTTAAAGTTCTCATTTTATAAGCTGAGTACAGTATGCGTCTTTCCAACATGATGTCCAAGACTTGACTTTCTCAAGGTGCGACTCTCTAACAACTAACTAATAATCACTTACGCGCACAGAAATCAGAGTTACTAGTATGACAAAGATCATAGTGACAAAATAAAGAATACACATAAGAATAATATCATTGCAGTATAAACATATCGATGTATCAAAGTACATCTACATTAATGAAATCAAATCTGAGTGTTGTCTCAGCAATATGTCAACTACTTTACAGAAAAAACACTACAATATTGCTGGTATCGAGAGGTTCAGGTGAGGTACCATAATGGTTACGTAATTGAAGTACCATTACAAGTTCTCCATGCTACTCTAACCTGTGAAAGCCTCTTCATTCCTGAGTAACTACTCTCACCTACAAACTTCTGCATCTGCTTACTGTACTCGTCTCTTGGTCTCCCTCCGCGATTTGTTCCGTCTACCCTTCCGTATAGTACTAAATTTGTCTGTGCAAAATTCTACCAGGCGGCCTCCTCTTTCATTCCTTTCCACCAGTCCACATTCACCTAAATTTTCTCGTTCTCCTCCTTTTCCTATTATCGACTTCCAGTCGCCCACCACAATTAAATACTTGTATGGATAGAATCTTCCACTAGTAATGAGTGTGTTGGGTAGGGAACTACGAATGTAGTGTGTGTACATATAACGTGGGAATGGCGGTCTCGCGGTAGGCTTGCGCGAGGTAGTCCCTGCAGTCGCTCTCTCCTCTGTCCTCTAGGTGGCTTAGATATATAGATCGTCTGCCATGTAAGCAGGAGATTCCAGGTTCGAGCCCGTTCGGGGCACACATTTTCACCGTTCCCCGTTGATATATATCAACGCCCGTCAGCAGCTGAATGTATTAATATATAATTCTAGTTTCCACCGCAATTAAATCTTCGTCTCCCTTACTTATCTGAATAATTACTTTAATTACAACGTACATTTCTTCAATCTATTCATCATCTGCAGAGATAATTGGCATAAAAACTTTAATTGCTCTGGTGGGTGTGGGTTCCATGCCAGTATTTGCTACGATATTGCATTCACTTTGCTGCTAATAGTAGCTTCTTTGCATTCCTATCTTCTTCCTCCTGCATTACACCTTTTTGATTTTGTATTTTTTAACCTGAATTAACCTGACCAGAAGTCACTAATTTCCCCTATGTCTAACTTCAGCCAATCAATTTCCCTTTTCAAATTCCGCTATACTATTGCAGCGTCAGCTACTGCTATGCCGCACCTAGATGGCACTTCTTTGCGATGCCTGTCTGCTGTTTTTTCCTTCGCAACACTAACACTCTTGCCTGCCTGCGGTTGGTCCTCTTGCAACTCACTTCCTCTCTAGCGTACGTTTTGACCGAATATAGTTAACACGGTACAGTTCATAGAGTTAATGTTAACTAGAAATAAATAGAATTGCACACAATGGAAGTGATAAAATCATGGCTTACCGGGATATTACTGACAGTGTCTCTTTGCCTTTCGCTTGTGTTTGGACCTGGAGCATGTCTAGTGATCCTTCAACAATAATCAGCAATCACTGTTTGATTTTATTGTGGCCTTTCCTGTCTGGTTAGAGAATATCAGAGAACACACAAATAACAATAGGTAATGATAATAATATGTCAACAGTTTATACAATCTTTGAGCATTTGACAATGGCTTTTAGCGTAAGGTCCGTTCATAGTGAGTTTGACCGTGCGTGATTTTTCTGAAAATTTGTAGATTGAGTAATTCCAAAGCGTTTTTTGTACTGCACCTTTGATAATATTTGCAACACGGAACCTTTAACCATGCATGTTTCAGATTCGTTGTCCTTGTAGAACGTGTTATTGTTTACAGTTCATATTGTTTACAGTTCCTATTTATAAACCTACAATAATAACAGAAATGTAAACATTGTGTTGGTAGTTAGCATAACGTAAATGTTATTGGATATCTACGTCACTTCTCACAGATTTGACAATCGATATATGGGCACGTTCACTCGTCGTACTGCTTACTTTTACTGATAGCACTGTTCTTCCTAGGTCATGCGTTACGTGACTGAAGACCAATGGATTTCCATTCCACAGCATAAGATCCGTGATGGCACTGATGCAGGACTTCGGACGGCAAAATCCTCGATTTGTCCAAGTGAGAGTGGCCGCCTTATTCCGAGGGCATTACATTCCCTGAAGTCCATTCCAAAATTCCTCCACCCGTGGAATTGTCTTCAATGCTTTTGTGCGTCGCGACCATAAGTCCAGTGGTTAAACAGTTCCTTATTTTGCAGAGTTGGTTAAAATGGTTCAAATGGCTCTGAGCACTATGGGACTTAACTTCTGAGGTCATCAGTCTCCTAGAACGTAGAACTACTTAAACCTAACTAACCTAAGGTTATCACACACATCCATGTCCTAGACAGGATTCGAACCTGCGACCGTAGCAGTCGCTCGGTTCCAGACTGCAGCGCCTAGACCCCTCGACTACTACGGCCGGCCTTGCAGAGGTGCATCACGGTAAATGTCATTAGAGGATGCACTACAATTGATGTTGCACTTCACATGCACAGTTCCACCGCGCTCACATTTTATCTGGCGATGTACAAAGAATGTTTGTTAACAAGTTTTTACATAAATGTTTCATCATGATCATCTCATAGCGATATATGAAGAATAGATTTGATAACTTTGCACGCATACTTCATCGCGGTTATATGCATTGCGATGTGTGTAGAATGGCTTTAAAGCAGTCTCTTTCACATAAACCTCGTGGTTGTACACATTTTGACACGTATTACAAATTCTGATCACATTTACATACAAAGATACTACATTTTCTTTCCATCACTATAGATAATGACACAAAAATACGTTACAATGTGATAGAATAGAAGTATTTACATAACGTTACAAACATTACAGATTTTTAACCAAATTTTGTATTCGTGCAATGATGTCTAGACACAACATCTGGATACATCAACAAACAAGGCCAAGCGCACATATACAAGTGGACAAACGTCTAAAGCAACACACTAAAGTCAAACAGAATTCTTGCGTCACGAATGTGTGTAGAGTGTGTACAAGGCCTTGGCTTCACTTAAACATATGTTATGCAGTATGAAGTGCATCTAGTCCGTTCCTAGGTGCAGTGTTTGGTTGTCGTGTGGTTTTGTGTACACGTGAATCAGTTATGAATAGTCCTTGACGGACCTACAGTTAATCAATTACATTGTCTCAAAATTTTCATCGCATTTGCTTAAATGTCATCATAACATTAATTTTAGATGTTAGGCGGATGTTGTTTATGTACATGCGGCCAAGTCTAAATCTCCTCTTTCTCCTTCTGGTGCCGGTTGGATCAGCTGAAACAAAATTTCTTACGGTACCTAATTTCCTTGCAGTAGTACTGAGAGATACGCGTCTTTTGTAAATACACAATTTACTAATATATATATATATATATATATATATATATATATATATATATATATATATATATATATAATTTACTAATATATATATATATATATATATATATATATATATATATATATATATATATATATGGCTTAGAATTAAATACGCTTAAGTCTCGATGAGTGTACAATCCAATGATTATATCTGTATTTGTGTTCTGCTACAGGTGTGCACCAAGGTGTGGTATATTGAAAATTACATACGGACCGTCGTACAGCAGACGCCACTTCGCGTTGCACTGTTTTAGTGCAGAAGATTTGTTGTTCGTACGCATTAGGACTTATATGCCTACACTAAATTCTTGCTTTCCCTTTATAGTAATAGAGTAGTATTTGTTTCTTGCAATAGAATGCTGCGTGGTTAGTACTTCTCTTACCTTTTCATCATGCAACGGATCGCTCCACCGGTTCGATTCCTTGTGGTCAAACATAAGCTCGTTAGGTGTACGGGTTGTGAAATATACATTCAGGTTGTTGTGAACTGCTACAAATAGAGGCAAATAACTTAAGCAATTAGAATGCTGCGTAGGTGTAAATGTCGTCATGAATCTGTTCAGTGCTCTAAAAAATCCCACAATAGGATTTTATTGTGGGCTAAACTTCGAGATAAAGAGGCTCTTAATGCTATTGTTCTGTAAGAATTTACGCCATTTGTACCCTGCTTAGTACGCAGGGTTTCCCACGTGAGGACTGTAGTCACGGGATAATCGTCTGACGATTACGTTACCAGTTACAGATTTTATGGCGTACAGTTTAACATGTTTAGAAAATATGTCATAAAATGCTAAAATGTATTTCACACCACCATTACATGCTGAATGCGGGCCACTTATGTCCGTTCTTGCAGTCTCCAGAGGTTTGCTGGGTAGTACGGATTGTAGATCTGTCTTTGAAGATATGTTCTGAGGTTTAGATTTCTGACAAAATATGCATGTTTTAAGTACATTTTGAATTTTTTGTCTCATATTAGCGAAATAATAATACGTGCTAAGGTTTGCACGGCACTTCTTCGCTCCAGAATGTCCCATAACTAAATGTGTGTGCCAGATTAAGTAGTGTTACGAGTCCTTGGGAATATATACACACCAGTTAGAACCATTAGGATGACGGAGATAGAGTACTACGTCATTAAATATATGAGAAAACTGCTAGACAATGTATGGTAAGGTTGATCTATTACTATAGTTCTTACCTTGTTCTAGTGCGGATCAGACTTTTGTAAAACTGTCGTTCTAGTGCGGATCAGACTTTTGTAAAACTGTCATATAAATGTTCTTGTTATTATTATTAATCGAATTAATTACGAAGTCTTAATTTACAAATCTTGTAAATTGTAAGTCAGTCTTGTGTATACTTACATCGATTTTGCTTGCTTTACGCCGTTGAGGTTTACGGAATTTGGTTATATGCTTCTTCTTCCACCATAACTACTTCTAATTTTTGACCGTGAATACAATACTGACCTTAATCTGACATCCTCTTCAGATGCAGGAAGCTACAGTGACATGACATTGGCATAGGGTGTCCATTCGTCCCGTTTTTCCCGGGACAATCCGTTTTGTACCAAGATGTCCCTCTGTCCGAAAGTTTTTTTGGGGACGCTCAAATTTTTTTATGATTCCGCTTGGCTAGAGTATTTTACGCTACTGGTTGTTTAACTTGCTATTAACTGCACAATTATTTACGCTAGGACTTTCAGCATTCCCCAAACATGTACCGAACTGTCAAAAATCGCAAGTAATTTTAAACGCACTATAGGTTACGAATAACAACGAGGATTCTTCTCGTCTAAATCGATCCACTGAAACCGTCCATTCGGTCCAGAGATACTCTACACCACTGATACTTGCTCACTGGCTTTCGTCACCACACTGTTAACGTTTTGCACTGTGCAATCACTGTTTCCCTATGCCAAAGCGAAAGTGTAATTTTAACACCAATATATAAAGCGAGTTTCCTTTTATCACTGGTAGTGGAGAAACTGTAGAATGTACTTTGTGCAGATCAAAATTTGCTATTTGTCGTGGTGGAAGGTCTGACATTGTGAATCACAATAAGACGAAGAAACATCGCATGAGTTATCAAACGAAAAGAGCTAATTAATGCGTGAGTGACTACTATGTAAACTTAAAATCAGTAACAGAAATGGATAGGCAGTTGGCAGCACAAGAAGCTACGTTTGCATACGAAACTGCAATGTATAACCATAGCTTTAAGTCAATGGACAGCAGTTGTTAAAAAACTTTTCAATCCTAAATTCACATGTGGACACACAAAATGTAATGCTATCATTTCAAATGTTATATGCAGCTCAGCAGGTTTTAAATGAACTGAAAAGTTCTCGTTTCATTTCTGTAACGATTGATACATCCAATCATCTGGATTTGAAGTTGGTTCCTCTCCTTATCAGTTATTTTCACCCTGAAAATGGAACCACGGTGAAAGTGCTCGAATTGTTAATTTAGCTAGAGAAACTTCAGATTTACTTCAGAATTATGTGCTGGAGGTTTTAAAGAAATGTACTTTTCTCCACAACAATTAAATGTATTGAGAAACAAGAAATCACAACAGTGGAAGTTTATCAAGAAATAAACAAATTATTGGGCAAATTACAATGTAGAAAATCTGAAAGATTTCTCACATCCTTTGTACATGAGTTTCTAAGAAAACTGGAAGAAGAGGGTGAAATTGCTGTAGAACAATTTTATATTTATACTGCCATCTTCTATGACTCCTGCATTGAGTATATTATAGAATGGTGCTTACCATTTCTCACCCCTTTTAAAGCATGTCACTGGGTTAATAGTGAAAACGAGCAGCTACAGTGGAAGGATATTCAGGACTGTTGTGTTTTTCTTAAAAGTATTGTACTAAATTTTCATGTCACGTACACAGGACTCCATAAAAAGTGAAAAAGGAGACGAAGAAAGTGTTAATACAACGTGGTGTAAAATATTTACTTATTTAAAAGTAAAAAAAACATGAAAAACATGATTCACTTGTTGGAGTTTTGTCAGGCGATTCCTGGGTCAAATGCTGCTGTGGAACGTGTGTTTTCGTTAGTGAACTCTTTGTGGTCAGATGAAAAAAAAAAAAAAAAACGGATTGAAAGTTGAAACAGCGAGGGCATTGCTCATTGTCAAAACACACTTTAATGGTGTATCGTGTACTGACTTTTGTGATACAATTTCAAACGAAAATGCACTTCTTGAAAAAGTATATAAAAGTGAAAAGTACGGTGATAGTGTGGCAGAATAATTGTAAAATGTTACTTGTGATCATCAGATAGCACGTTGTAAAGGTAAACTTGTATGTGTGTTAAATTTAGTCAATACAATATTTATGTCCCGTTTTTTTCTTCATTGTCCCAGATATTTCTCTGATTTATTGTAAATGTCCCCTTTTCCAATGAAAATGAAATGGACACCCTACATTAGCATAATATGTGGATGAAAAGAAAACTTTCGTGGATTTGCACTAAAAAGAACTCTCACATCTCATACTTTCATAAAAATTATTATTCTTCTCCCTACAAGAACTAAAGACAAAGACTTCTAAATAATTGACAAAAAACTGAATGCACTATCAATAATTTGTCATTAGCCTTCCGGGGTAGCAAAATACATCTTTTCCGACGCTTACAGCGGTTGCACTAATGATTATTATCATTGGTTTTAAATTTGGTCATAGCTTTTTGGGGCTTTTCTTTATGTACCTATACAATTGGTAATATTGTTTATCCTGCATTACGCGTATTCTGTAGTCGTTCACATTTTCAAGATCAGTGTAAGATTCATTCGTACCTTGTGGAAGACGAAACAAAGCATCAGCAGTGGTGTTTTCTTTACCTTTAATAAATAAAATCTCAAATGTGTAATTCACCAGAGATACAACCTAGTGTGAAAATCTAGGATGAAGTAACTTACATATTAACAAAAGTGTCAGAGCTTGGTCATCTGTATAAATTTCCGTGTGTTTACCATGCAAATAGTAGTCAAACTTTTTGAAACCCCAGACAATAAAAAGAGTTTCATGTTCAGTGGTGGAATAAGTACGTTCACATTCACTTAAAGTACGGCTTGCAATCCAATTATTTTTACCTGTTCCTCTTCTCTGTTCTTAACTACTTGAAACAGGCAACAACCCAAGCCAGTGCATGAAGTGTCACAAGTCAAACAAAAATCTAAACTAAAGTCTGAATGGTGTAAAATGTTGGCATTCACCTATACACGCTTAATGTTATCAAAATCTTGCTGGCACTGCTCAGACCATATCCATACCCGATTCTAGGAGATGCTTACTGTTCAAAAGTAGTCGTGACAGTAAGTGTCGAAAGAAAGAAGAAAGTCATAGAAAAGACTTCAGTTGTTTTTTAGTGCTAGGACTTCGAAAATTCCTAATAGTGTCGAACTTACCCGGATCAGGGAGTATATCTTGTCCATTAATTATGTGTGCAAGATACCGAATCTCACTACAAACAAATTTTGACTTCTTTAGGTCAGCTGTTACACCAGTTTGTACAAATTTATCCATAATGTTTTCAAGGGTGAGAAGATGTTCATTTCAAGTCTTAGTAGCTATGAAAATGTCATCGACATAATGTGTAAGAATCTCAACTAAGTCGTCACCAAGCACAGTATCCAAAGTAGTAATAAATGTGCCTGAACTGGCGCTAAGTCCGCAAGGAAGAACTCAGAACTGATATGTTCACCCCCCCCGAACATGAAAGCAGTAAATTTTCTGGAAACAGAAGCAACGAAACAAACATGTAGATACTCGCAACTGTTACAGAATATAATGATTTGAAAAGACTGATTAGCCATAAGTGAAATGAAACCATTGCTAGTACTGGTGATGAACGCAATGAGCCTTATCAAGTATTATCTAAGTAAATATCGATCTTTACTAAATAACAATGTGTCACCAATAAATATGTTTATAAAACTGGAGTCAAGCCTCACCACATTTTCTATCACACAACCTATAATCCACCATTATCTCAACGACCTGCGGTGTGGCAAGAACTTAAGCAGATGTTACAGTGGAAGATCATCGAACCTTCCACATCTTCTTACTGTAGTCCATTACCTGTCGTCAAGAAACCTAACGGAAATATTAGAGTGGTGTTGGACGCATGTGCCATAAATGAAATTATGCTACCTGAACGCAATAAACTAGCAGATTTAGAGGACCAATTACAGAAATTTTTAGGCGCTAAGAATTTTTCCACCATCGGCTTGCTAAAATGAATTGGTCATGTCGGTTTTCATCTGTTGTCTGTTGTGTTCCATTGTTGGTATTTGTTACCACCATGCTATATGTAATGTATATTGCAAGAAAAATCTTTACACTCATTTGAGAATGAATTCATGGAATCAATTCCGTATGGCAACAATTTTGGCTAAACTAAGTAAGAATTGAAAGTAATGATGAAATAGTTAACATTAAAAGCTGCTCGCCATTTTGCATTGCACATGTTACAATCCGACCATTTTGTGGAATGGTAGTACAGTATTGTCGTAATAAACTGTAAGATAAAAATAATTTGGAATACGTGACCTTGCACAAAAATGACTGCTACGGTTATGGAAAATTTTGAAAAAGCTACCAAGCAATCTATAATTACTGAAGGTGCCAGGACTAGCGAGCTAATGTAAATATGCGATGTCTTGCCTTGGATCCAAGTATGCAGTGTAGATTCGAGGGTTCATTAAATATTTCAATGGTTCGTCTTTTTGTTTGGTCTTTACAAATACTTCTAAAGAAATGGCTAGTCAGATGAGATCCCATTATCCACGCAACAAAGGAAAATAACATAGCAAATACAATAAAAGGTCCAGAGACGAAGACGTCAGTTTGATTTTGTCGCGGATTTTCCTGTCTGGTTAGAGTATATCTGAGAACAGACAATAATAATAGATAAAGCGAATAAAATGTGATCACCTTATACAAACCTTGGGCTCGTGACAATGGCTTTTTGCGTAAGGTCCGCTCTTAGTAAGTTTGACCGTGAGTGATTTTTCTGAAAATAATTCACTATCGGAATTCGTATATCGAATAATTCGAAACCGTTGGTTCGTACTGGACCTTTGATAATACTTGTAAATCGGAAACTTTAGCCGTTCCAAGGCGCCGCTTAATTGGAACAATAGATTGCAACGAAATGAAACACAAGATTAAATAATATTGCTGTATTTACATTTTAAAAAAATGTTTTGCATCAACTCGGTTCCGAATGTTCCGGAACCGGCACTGAATATTGGAATAGAGATCAACATAAACATCATTTCCACCCTTTTATTGCACGCGGAAATCATACATTGCGTGTTTTACCACCATACAGCGAGACCTTCAGAGGTGGTGGTCCATAATGCTGTACACACCGGTACTTCTAATACCTAGTAGGAACTCATCTAGCATTGATGCATGCCTGTATGTGTCGTGGCACACTATCCAACAGTTCATCAAGGTACTGTTGGTTCAGATTGTCCCACTCTTCAATAGCGATACAGCGTACATCCCTCAGAGTGATTGGTGGGTCACGTCGTCCATAAGCCGCTCTTTTCATTCTGTCCCAGACATGTTGTATAGAATTCATTCCTTGAGAACATGCTGGCCACCCTAGTCGAGCGATGCCGTTATCCGAAGTCATTCACAAGATGTTCAGAAGGTGGGCGCGAATTGTCGTCCATGAAGACGAATACCTTGCTAATACACTGCAGAAGTGGTTACACTATCGGTCGGAGGATGTCATTCACGTATCGTACAGCCATTACGGCGCCTTCCATGAGCTGCAGTGGCGCACGTTGGCCCCACATAGTGCCACCTCAAAACAGCAGGGTAACTCCACCTTGCTGCACCCGCTGGACAGTGTGTCAAAGGCGTTCAGCCTAACTGAGGTGCCTCCAAACACGACGATCGTCTGATCTGAGGGATATGCGACATTCATCGGTGAAGAGACCGTGATGCCAATCTTGAGCGGTCCATTCGGCTTGTTGTTGGGACCATGTGTACCGTGCTGCAAAGATGAACCTCGCCATGGACGTCGGGAGTGATGTTGCGCATCATACGGCCTATTGCATCCTGTTTGAGCCGTAACACGACGTCCTGTGGCTGCACGAAAAGCATTATTGAACATTGTGGCGTTGCTGTCAGGGTTCCTCCGAGCGGTCATCCACTGAATTAGTAGTCATGGGGCGGCCTGAGCGAGGCGTCATCGACAGTTCCTGTCTCTCTGGATCTCCTCCATGTCCGAACAACATCGCTTTCGTTCACTCAGAGACGCCTTTGTTTAGAGCCCTTCTTGTCAGACAGTAACAATGCGAACGCGATCGAGCCGCGGTATTGACCCATAATGCATGGTTGAACTACAGACAACACGAACTATGTACCTCCTTCCTGGTGGAATGATTGGCACTGATCGGCTGTCGGACGCGCTCCGTCTAATAGGCGCTGCTCATGCATTTTTGTTTACGTCATTGGGCGGGTTTAGTGACATTTCTGAACAGTCAAGGGGACAGAGTCTGTGAACAGTCAAGGGGACAGAGTCTGTGATGCAATGTCCGCAGTCAATGTCTATCTTCAGGAGTTCTTTGAATCAGGATGATGCAAAACGTTTTTGACGCTAGTATATTAAATTACACAGACACATTAATTATGTTGCTGTGTGCAACTACGAGTACGCCTAGTGGGACTGCGTCTCAATAAAATATAATAATGATGGTGGGCCAAATAAATATCTGCAGCGATAGGAGATATGCATCCTACCAGGACGGCTTCCGAAACAGAGGTGCCCTCTTCTCGGCAAGACCACTGAACTTCGTAATAATTCTAATGCTTCACCGGTTGCACACAACAGTCGATACAAGCGCTTATAGTAATTTATATTTTAAGTAGTTCTTCATTTATATTCTGAACTTATATCTACGTTTTTGTAATACATCCACGCCCATCCTGCAAAGGTGCCTTTAAAATTGACTTCCCCCAATGGCTCCGATATCGTTTTTCCCTTGTAGATGTCACTTCGTGGCAGTGCTCCTCTTGTCTGTCACTGTCTGCTGCGCTATTTACTGGTAAAAAGTCTTTGTGGGAGTGAAACATATGTATTTTTATTCGCATATATAAGAGCACACCATTGCTTGGTACAATGATGTAAGGTACTCCACTGAGTGCTTATAGATCTTCTCGAGAAATTATTGACCACGTATAGGAAAGATTCCCAAGCAGTTTTCTCATCTTGCACTAGCTTAAAAAGTTCCGGATAAACAGTTTCTCCAGTTTGAGGCTTAATAAATTCTCTCAATGATTTTACATCCAGAAACTCGCGGAAATCTTTCTCAGAATGTACACTCCTAGAAATGGAAAAAAGAACACATTGACACCGGTGCGTCAGACCCACCATACTTGCTCCGGACACTGCGAGAGGGCTGTACAAGCAATGATCACACGCACGGCACAGCGGACACACCAGGAACCGCGGTGTTGGCCGTCGAATGGCGCTAGCTGCGCAGCATTTGTGCACCGCCGCCGTCAGTGTCAGCCAGTTTACCGTGGCGTACGGAGCTCCATCGCAGTCTTCAACACTGGTAGCATGCCGCGACAGCGTGGACGTGAACCGTATGTGCAGTTGACGGACTTTGAGCGAGGGCGTATAGTGGGCATGCGAGAGGCCGGGTGGACGTACCGCCGAATTTCTCAACACGTGGGGCGTGAGGTCTCCACAGTACATTGATGTTGTCGCCAGTGGTGGCGGAAGGTGGACGTGCCCGTCGACCTGGGACCGGACCGCAGCAACGCACGGATGCACGCCAAGACCGTAGGATCCTACGCAGTACCGTAGGGGACCGCACCGCCACTTCCCAGCAAATTAAGGACACTGTTGCTCCTGGGGTATCGGCGAGGACCATTCGCAACCGTCTCCATGAAGCTGGGTTACAGTTCCGCACACCGTTAGGCCGTCTTCCGCTCACGCCCCAACATCGTGCAGCCCGCCTCCAGTGGTGTCGCGACAGGCGTGAATGGAGGGACGAATGGAGACGTGTCGTCTTCAGCGATGAGAATCGCTTCTGCCTTGTTGCCAATGATGGTCGTAAGCGTGTTTGGCGCCGTGCAGGTGAGCGCCACAATCAGGACTGCATACGACCGAGGCACACAGGGCCAACACCCGGCATCATGGTGTGGGGAGCGATCTCCTACACTGGCCGTACACCTCTGGTGATCGTTGAGGGGACACTGAATAGTGCATGGTACATCCAAACCGTCATTCAACCCATCGTTCTACCATTCCTAGACCGGCAAGGGAACTTGCTGTTCCAACAGGACAATGCACGTCCGCATGTATCCCGTGCCACCCAACGTGCTCTAGAAGGTGTAAGTCAACTACCCTGGCCAGCAAGATCTCCGGATCTCTCCCCCATTGAGCATGTTTGGGACTGGATGAAGCGTCGTCTCACGCGGTCCGCACGTCCAGCACGAACGCTGCTCCAACTGAGGCGCCAGGTGGAAATGGCATGGCAAGCCGTTCCACAGGACTACATCCAGCATGTCTACGATCGTCTTCATGGGAGAATAGCAGCCTGCATTGCTGCGAAAGGTGGATATACACTGTACTAGTGCCGACATTGTGCATGCTCTGTTGCCTGTGTCTATGTGCCTGTGGTTCTGTCAGTGTGATCATGTGATGTATCTGACCCTAGGAATGTGTCAATAAAGTTTCCCCTTCCTGGGACAATGAATTCACGGTGTTCTTATTTCAATTTCCAGGAGTGTAGTTTCTCCAGTTTGAGGCTTAATAAACATTCTCTCAATGATTTTACATCCAGAAACTCGCGGAAATTTTTCTCAGAATGTATTTCAAAGCGTCTTCGTCTTCGCCACTACTGTTAACAATGTTCTTGATTAAACCTACTTTAATGTATAAAGGTGGAAGTAAACCTTTTTGTGATCTATCAAAGGAACGTGATGAGCGTTCTGTTTTCCTGATTCCAAAGATGTACCTAGTGGCCAGTCTTTCTTTTTGAGTAGTGGGAAGCGTTATCACGGCTATCCCACTCGCAGGCCAAGAAGTGTGCGTAGAACGTCACCACATATGTTCCACTCTATTCACTTTTATCTAAAACTCTCAACAGTTTCTACATGTTGTCATGTGTCTCTTTCTAGTGCACAGCATAACCTATTGGAATTGATGGCAACACATTTCCATGGTTCGCTAACACAGCCTTCAGACTCCGCTTTCATACGTCTGTGAACAGTCATCTGTCATCGGGATTATGTTCCACGTTCAGTTTACCCACGAAACCAGTTACATTTTCACAACACACCAAACCACTTTGCACTGAAAATTATCTCCCAGAGCCTTTTGACGTGCCCTTAAAACAGATATATTAAGCTCTTCAGCAAGAACTCCATGCTGCTTGAGTCCAGATGCCAGCAATTCTGAGGCATTTTGTAACATCCCTTGGACCCTCACAAGATCGTTTAACTCATGCTGAGTGATCAGGTGGCACATAGGTAATGAGATGTCGGCTGTGATCTCAGGATCAATGCATGACGACGAATCTACAACAGCAAAATGTGTGGTGCCCATTTCTTGTTCACATCTCAAACTTTACAATCAAAATACAAGTAGTAGGTTTCTTTGTGACAGGTGTGAAATTTCTTTTTAGATTGGCTAATGTTACCTCACCGCCAATATACCAAAAATTGCACACACTGTTAGCAAACTTATGGGACACGTTACTGGTAAAAAAAAAAGGAAAGGAAAAAAGAAAGCACCTCCACAAGCTAACCAAATATGACATCATTATCGACCACACGCTACAAATAAAAAAATTCTGGTAGGCCTCCTTTTCGATGGGCACTAAATTAGTTTTTGAGGGTCAGATGTGATATCACAGCAAACATCCATTTTCTGTGCACTGTTAGCACATTTAGGAGACATATGTCAAATTAGTCACATCAGCTAACGATAAGAGATATCATACAACACAGAAGCCTAATATCTCATCGCAGTCACCTCGAGGACTGCAAGCTGTAAACACACAAGAGATCTACACAACACGTTTTCCCTGGAAAGTTTTTAATGGAAACTAAAGTACAATTCTCAGAGTTGCTATTTAATTCGATGTAAAACCAACAATCTCTGGTGAAAAAGAGCGCTAACTTTTATGTTTCCAGTGTATAAAAGTATATTTTTCTCCCTTATCTGTTGTTTAGAAACCTCCTAAACTCTCATATAAGCAATTTAAAAATTAGGAAGAGTTTCCCGCTAAGGAATATCTCAAATCTCATATATTTGGCGGCAAAGCTACTGAACTGGCAGTACTCATGAGGTTGTTGAGTTTTCTTTGTCAGCGTTATAGTGCTAGCTCTAATGATAGCAATGTTACAGGCCACCAAACAATGAATGTTTATTAAATAGGGATACAACGGCTGTTGTCCTGAGACCTCATTTTGTGGGCTTGATCACATTGATGATAACGTGTTTCTTAAAAATTCGAAGAGTTTTTAGAAACTAACGCCGTATTCGTTACCAATGGCCTCAAAATAGTAGCAAATTGATATTTTTATTGTAACGTTGTTGCATTAATTTGTTATGTGCAAAGCAGTGCTGATAGACAATAAAAGAGGGTTAAAAGCTGTGAGCTATCTGAGGAAGTTAACGTTGCATTACTGAGCAACTGTTTCACCAGGTATCCAGTCTAGCTTACCAAATTTCCAACCAGACTAACATTAATTATAATCTTTGAATAGTCATACGAAAACCGGTGATACATGTATAAAAAAGAGAATTTAAATAAAAATAAATAAATCAGTTTATATTTGGAAATTGATTTTAACATTGATCATTGAAATTTCAGCATATTAAACTTGAGTCATAACTAAGCCGGTGCCTTATTTTGGATTGTGAAAATGTGAGTTTGTAATCTTACGGAACACATAAAATAGGGAGCCAAGATTGGGAGACTGCATACAACACTACATTCATAAACTAACACAGGAAGAACATTGAAACATATGTAAGAGGAAATTAACCACAACCAACCGATTCAATTTTCACCCAAAGAAGTAACGTTCGTAACGCAATCCTGTCCGTCATGTAATTACCACACCCTGGTATACTAAATTCATACTAACTCTCTGTGAAATCTTCCCGAAAAGAATAGCTGAGAGCTACTTTGATGATTACACCACATGCTTCACGTGGTTAACTTGCTTTACACAAAGAGTGTAATGCCACAATAATTTCAATAACTAAAATAAATTAGATCGAAGAGCAATTTACAAAAGAAAAACCTCGAACTGCTTACTATCGTCTTACTATTAACCTGATGGGTCAAACAATTGTATAGGCACGTGGTACTGGTCTCACGAAGTACACCCCACGTGGATTGAACATAAAGGAAAGTTGCTATATTGAAAAATATTGTTAAGGCGAGACGTTATAATCTCACGCACATTCGCATTTAAGATTGATGATCTTAGTTAGAGTTACTGATCAACACGTGGTTCCACTTTACTCACAAACCAGTGACAAAGCAACTACTGTAAATAATCTGAAGTTCGCACTCGAAATACACTGCGTTGCAACTTAAGATAACATTAGATATTTTAGAGCTAAACCTGAAATAAAGTTGATTAAATTTTCAGTTAGGCTGAACTTAAGAAATCCATTGTCCTGCGGACTTAGCAGACACGCGCTTAGCCGGAGATCTTACCACTTCAGACGCTCGCCGCGGACAGACTGACCTGCGCTCCTACCGAGCGTGCTTCCCGATACAAAATGGAAGTGACAAGAGGGGCAGCTTCCTATACCAACATGACAAGGGACGGACAGAACCATACTAAGGATAGAAAACTCTTTGCTTTTAGAAAGCATAGCTACCTGTTCCGACGTTGGTCCTACTGTTCTCTAGCAGACAGGATTGTCTGCTACCCTCAAGCATGCAACTAGAAATACATTTGCTCATTCATCCTCTCACAGAGAAGGGAAGGGGGATGACAGTGTCTTATCATATACAGTACATAAAAGAAAGCGGATGTAGGTTCCGTATGAGACTGTGTGACATGAATTGCATATAAACTATGTTTTAAAGTGTAGTAGTGTGACAGATCGTTCTTGTTTCTGTGGAAAAGTAACACTGCTCAGTCTCCTCGCAGATAGTCAGAAACGCCACAGTAAATTTAGAAGAGGAATTTATGCCGTAAATGACAACAGATTTAAGAAATTAACATGAAAGGAATCTAACAGAGACCTTTCATTATTCCAGAAGCGTTTTCGTTGTTGACCAGTGTTATAAGGCTAATTTCTAACGCATTAACCTAGCAAATAATGAGGGTACGAAAATATTTTGCAGAATGTAAATATTTGTAACAGGTAAAGGACAAGACATCTACTTTGGTCTACATTACATTCATTTGCATCGTGACAGTAGAAGAAAAAGTATCGATATAGTGGATAATTAATTCTACAGTGAAAACGGAAACTAAGAAGTACTGCATGTCATGGACCCATAGTATCACTACATGTACGGTTTATTTTAACCCTAGAATACCAAGGGAAGAGTGGTATTTTATGCTCACTTTTTGAAGATATTGTAATCTAGTCATTTACACAACTGGCCATTAATGTTGCTATACCACGGAGATGACGTGCTACAGACGCGAAATTGAACCGGCAGGAAGAAGATGCTGTGATATGCAATCGATTATCTCTTCTGAGCATTCACACAAGGTTGGCGCCGGTGGCGAGACTACAACGTGTTGACATGAGGAAAGATTCCAACCGATTTCTCACACACAAATAGCAGTTGGCCGGCGTTGGCTGGTGAAACGTTGTGATGCCTCGTGTAATGAGGAGAAATGCGTACCACAACGTTTCCGACTTTGATAAACGTCGAATTGTAGCCTATCACGATTGCGGTTTGTCGTATCGGGGCATTGCTGCTCGCGTTGGTCGGGATCCTATGACTGTTAGCAGAATATGAAATCGATGGGTTCAGGAGGGTAGTACGGTACGCCGTGCTGGATCCCAACGGCCTCGTATCACTAGCAGTCCACATGACAGGCATCTTATCCGCATGGCTGTAACGGATCGTGCAGCCACGTCTCGATCCCTGAGTCAACAGATGGGGACGTTTGCAAGACAACCACCATCTGCACGAACGGTTTGACGCCGTTTGTAGCACCATAGACTATTAGCTCGGAGACCATGGCTGCGGTTACTCTTGACACTGCATCGCAACAGGAGTGCCTGCGATGATGTACTCAACGACAAACCTGGGTGCAGGAATGGCAAAACGTAATTTTTTCTGGTGAATCCAGGTTCTGTGTACAGCATCATGATAGTCGCATCCGTGTTTGGCGCCATCGCGGTGAACGCACATTGGAAGCGTGTATTCGTCATCGCCATACTGGCGTATCACCCGGCGTGATGGTATGGGATGCCATTGGTTGCACGTCTTTCTCACCTGTTGTTTGCATTGACAGCACTTTAAACAGTGGCCGTTACTGTTCAGATGTGTTACGACCCTTCATTCGATCTCTGCGAAACCTTGCATTTCAGTAGGATAATGCACGACCACATGTAGCAGGTCCTGTACGGGCCTTTCTGGATACAGAAGGCCACCACATTCTCCAGATCTCTCACCAGCTGAAAACGTCTTTTCAATGGTGGCCGAGCAACTGGCTCGTCACAATACGCCAGTCACTACTCTTGATGAACTGTAGTACCGTGTTGAAGCTGGATGGGCAGCTGTACCTGTACACGCCATCCAAGCTCTGTTTGACTCAATGTCCAGGCGTATGAAGGCCGTTATTATGGCCAGAGGTGGTTGTTCTGGGTACTAATTTCTCAGGACCTGTGCACCCAAACTGCGTGAAAATGTAATCAGATACCAGTTCTAGTATAATATATTTGTGCAATGAATATCCATTTACCATCTGCATTTCTTTTTAATGTAGCAATTTTAATGGCCAGTAGTGCACATTATAATTTAAAATTTTGTAAAATACGCTTATTCTTTTTTGAATTTTTTACTAGGTTCCATGTGTTTTAAATTTTTGAGTTAAACTCAACATAAAATTTTAAGTTCGACACCGGATGTCACATTCCACTATGAGTGTCGTATTCAGTATATCTCGTTTGAGGGCCTTACATCTCAGAATCTTTTTTAAAGGTATGCTCAAAGCAAAGGTCCACAACAATGAACTAAACTCGCATTTTTAAAACTTTTTGTGGTGGTCATGTAGCCGGTATAAAGTGCTTCGATAATTCGAAGAGCTTGCGAAAACGTATTTTCAGTTTCTGTAGGCTGCTCATCAGTTGAGGAGCTACTCGATCGAATAGTAGAGGCTTCGATCAAGAATACCATCAGAATGACCGGGAGAGCGGTGTGCTGGCCCCACACCCCTCCGCATCCACCACTGATGATGACACGGCGGTCGGATGATCCCGGTAGACTATTCGTAGCCTGAAGACGGAGTAGCCTGCTTATAAGTCAGGACATCTTCAAAAATGTATGTTGTTAATGTAGATTTTAAATTTTTTGTAGTATGTGCACAAAGTACCCTTCTGGCCTCCGCCCCGTCCCCCAATCGGTAGCGTGCGTTATTGAAAAGGCCTTAGTATTGCTGGGGTTAATATTTACTACATTTTGCTGTTTCCTAAGGTTATTTTCTTTAACTACAGTACTCCTATATCAAATAATGTCTAACACCAGACATTAAAATTGGTTCACAATCGAGACGGAATGCCACAACTCTCAAACTGACATAATGTGTACTACATGTTGAGGTATGAAAAATGATAGGAAATCAGTGCAGCGTGAAAAGTTAATGTCTGCTATGTTTATGCTATGTCATACACAGCAATTCCACTAGAGGTTGTCAACACACAGTCCGAACCACTTTCTTGGCCCCTTCCCAGTTGCCAGCAGCCACCTGTAGAGGCTATCGTTGATGGGACTACGCTCTGCCTCTGGACCGTTGCCATCAGTTCACTGCATTCGTCTGCTGGTAGTGTCGCCAGTTGCTAGAGAGAGCTCTGTCAGCAGTGGACAACTTTGCTTCTGCCTACTCCGGTGCAGATGCTGATAAATGCATGAAAAACCAAAAAGACGACAAACCACGGGTACTCCTTCAGTTCCTGCAATTCAGCTGTTCCTAAAATGCCAGCTTTTCCTGCAATGGAAGTCGCACAAAAGAATACTCCACCAGGGAAAGACTCCTTTAAACATTATCCAGTGAACTTTTCTTAAAATTAGACGTCAAATACAACTACGGTTTCTGGACTGTTATTTACTTATACCAGTTCCTGTAACAGTTTTCTTTGATTCCTGGAGAAAAAGAAGTGACATGTAACACAAGTAAAAAGGAACAAGTTATGAAAGGTTGCACAACTGCCGGGATATCATTTGCAGTAACACTGCAGTGGTTTTTACATGATTGTACTTTGTAGGTGGCTAAGTTAAACTGATATTTGGGGGGTTAAGGCGTTTCAATTAAATATGGCAATTTGTGATGGTTGCTATATATTATTGTCGGAACCGATGTGAGGCATTCAAAGTTTGCACCTTCTCAAATTGTTTGAGTTTCTTGTATACATGCATTTTCTCCCATTGTCAGCAATAGCAAAGCATGGACGCCAATGTTACTCATAAGCACCTCAGGTGGTATTTCTAGAACTTGTAAATTCTTATAAAATGACATTTATGAACTTTTACTGATGTTAGTAATTTATACACTGTGAAGTTACCAAAAAAATTCTTTTTGTTAATAGACAGTTCGTCCTAGATACCTTAGCGCCACTCAGTGTGCTCTTCCAATGTATTATCTTCGACAACTCACAAGATCTGTTAAACTTTGTTTTGTAGGGAAGTAATTTCTTTTAAAAACATTGTAAAGCTATTTCTGTGAATTTTTTACTGATGAAATTTTTTTATAGGATGCAACGATGAACGATGAAAATGCAGCGTGTACTACGTATCGACCGCCGTGTAGCGGTTTAGTCCACTTGGCTCCAATTTGTTTCTTGGTTGTAGTTGACACTTGTTTCATGACTGAGGAAGTTGACGAGATACAACGTGTAACGAGAGGTAGCTCCTGAAATGTCATATTCTCGGTATGTTCTTGATCCTGTTGGTCTCGAAATACTGAATTTCCTAATGGTTTCCGAAAAGGAGTGTCCCATGCGTCAAGCTCCAGCTTCCACTCCGCTTTCAAAATCTGCTTCCATAATCACCTCGTAAACCTTTTCACATGAATCACCTCAGTGGAAATGATAACTCCGCCAATGCACTCTCCCTTTGTACGCGATACTATCTCCATCTGCGTATGTGCATATTGTTATCCCATGAGTTTTGTCGTCTCGGTGTATGTTTACAAATGAACTGTCTTGCAGCTCATACAGTTCTGAGAAAACTAGTGTTATTAACTTCCGTTTACAGATAATTTCTTAAAGCATCTAACGAGCTGCGTTGTTGGCCTGCGAGCCAGTGAAACTCCCATTCCACTTGGAGTGGCTTTGCGTCGTCGTATTTTGTTTCCCAACGAGGGGAGAAGGAGAATTGTTAAAAAAATGAAAAACTACCGAGCTTCCAATGAGAATGCAGAGACAAATGTTTCCAGACCAGCCTGGTACCCTTCCGCTTTCTAGGATAAGCCTTCAGGCCGAAAACCGTATTCCACGGAACTGCTCTGTGAGCAGAGCGACCGACTTGTAAAACAGAATTTATTCAGCACTAGACGAGTGCGCCAAGCCGTTAATTGTATTGGCCCTTTTCAGCCAGAATCTAGGGCCGCACAGGGCACGGCCAAAGTTTGTGGAATATTGACTGCTAGCATCACACGTGTGCTGATCCGGACAATACAGGCATCTTAAATACCTACCTGACAGCCAGTTTTTGGTAAATGCCCTTGATCCAAGCCGCCCGTAAAAGGCACTTATTCTCCCTAGGTTGCACTGGGACATAGCCGCCATTAGACCCTGCCCTCCTGCACTGATGTTTATGCAAGACAATAAGATTCATACAGCACAACTAATACAACGCTTTCAATTAACTTTCAACCGGTGAAGCTGTGTTATGGATATAGGATAACGTGTACCAGTACCGTGATGTATGAGACAGTCTACCACTTTCGTTTCAAAACGTTAAATTGCTCTGAGCAATATGGGACTTATCTTCTGAGGTAATCAGTCCCCTACAACTTAGAACTACTTAAACCTAACTAACCTAAGGACATCACACACATCCATGCCCGAATCAGGATTCGTACCTGCGACCGTATCGATGGCGCGGATCCAGACTGTAGCACCTAGAACCACTCGGCCACTCCGGCCGGCACTTGCGTTTCAAGCTGAGTGCTGCAGCATTTAAGTAATAACTGGAGCAGCACCACTTCCTTAAGTCATGTGTAAGGAAAATCCTTTTCACAAGCTTGTTCGGGCCCCAATGCATTTCAGCTCCTTCTAAAATGTCACCTACCTCTGGCTCTCTCCTATGCTGCCATTGAAACATTCTCAAGAAAGGTTTTAAGTCACGGTTCCATCTCTATAATGCCAGGCATAGTTTTGTCAGTGTTTCAGGAAGTCAAGTCAACCTATAAAGAGTGGATTATTCAGTTGCCGGGCCTAACTAATAAAATTGTTTGTGAAAATGACCAATGTAATAAATCTTAATCAGATTCAGTAATTTGTGTTATGCTAAACATCCATTCCACTGATGTACGTTATATTTTACACGCATCTTCATAGTCTAATAAACCCATCTTAATTAGTTTGCCATTGATTTGGGCTCATGTACAAATGCATGTATCAGCTGAAACATCACAGAGCGGAAACGTTGATAGGTTATCTACGCAACAACAATCGCCAGTATTTGCAGTCGGCACGTGGAAATTCGGAAAATACAGGGTGAGTCGGCTACTAGACTAAAACCACCACTAAGAAAATTAAGAAACGCTATATTACAAATTTGTTCACGCTGTGGCTTAAAAAGAAAATAAGACAAACATTTATGTCGAAAGGCATGTTGTGATTCCATCTTTAACAAGTCACTATCTGTAATTTCATTAGTGCGTTTCAACTTTCGAACTGACGCCGACTTGTCAGATACAACAGTTAACCTACAGGCCCATCGAAAATTAGGATGGCCAAAGTTAGCAGATCTCAAAGTTCGCATTGAGTTATAGCTGTCAGAAGATGCCAGTAAAGGAATAATTTTCATCAGATGTTACGGATAAAAAGGTTTACGAAATAGGCTACATTCGTTGTTTTCCCTTATTAATTGGAACAACGTCGGTGCGCCGGCTTTTACGGAGGATTTTTACTAGGACAGACATTCTTCAATGCTTTGCGCTTCACAGCTTACCAAGGAGCGGATCAATTGATGACTGACGTTCCGAATAGGAAGTTACATCACAAGAATATAGTGACAATTTATTCCGAGGGAAAAAACAGTGTTAAAGATTACAAAGTACACATTAAATTGAAGCCGAAAGGGGCGCCGAAATCTGCAAAGCACACAACAAGCCGTAATCTGTAGTGGGAATTGTTCAAAGCTGATCGCAGTTTTACAGAAATCGAACGGCTCACTATGCAGATGCAGGGACTTCAAAGCGACAGTTAATATTCAAACAATTATTCGTTGATATCCCGTTCCCACGTTGGAACAACTGATGTTAAAAATAACTGGTGGCGTGTACTTTGCCAAGCTGGATCTCAAGGAAGTACGTTAGCAAATCCCTATAGGCGAAGAGACAGAGAGGAATGTGCTAATGAATGACTCTTTTGGTGCTAACTGTTACAAAATATTACCCTACGAAATAACCTCGACTCCGATTATTTCCTAACGTTGTTTATAACAATTAATTCCAAAAAATCTATACACTGTGAACTACTTTTGTTGACGTAATTGTCTCACGCACAAATACGCATGAAATCTTAGAGAATTTCTGTTCGCTTTTCAGAATTTTACAAACTGTAGTTTTGAATTGCGCCAAAGACATGTGCTTATTCTTTAACCGTGGACACCATGAACAGCTTTCCAGACCTGAAACAAATCACTCAGATATGTGCCGAATTGGGACAAATAAACTTTAACTGGAAATTTCTCCTCTTGTAGCACCCACCAATGGACCACTGTACAAGGCACCAAGTGGAACAGAAAGAGAGAATACCTACACCCATTTAAGAAATAAAAACTGTGTTTGCTTGACAGAAAATGTCTCATGGCATAAGACTCTAACAAAATGGTCTCATTTTTAGCTGACGCTTCAGAGTATGGCTTAGGCGCTGTTCTCTAACACCAATATCGTGGTTTTGACCGGCCGATAGCGTTTGTTTCAAAGTCTCTGTCAGTGACAAAGAAATTACAGTTAGTTCGAGAAAGGGGCTCTTGTGAATATAATTGCAATTAAGAGATTTCGTGATTACATCTACTCACGTAAATTTACCATCTTTACAAACCACAGATGATTAGTGGATTAGTGGCTATCTTTGGACCAAGAAATACTGCTCCTAAGCGGACAGTTGAACGTTCTCATCACTGAGGGCTACTACTGTAGAATAACGACTATGGTATTACATTCCAGTCAACGGCACAAAACACGAACACAGGTTTAGTTTCATGTCTGCTAAGAAGACAAAATGTTTGAATCATTAGCTGATGTTAGTTTGTCGCTACGCATCAGCAGTCAATACACGGTGGAAAATTTTCCAGTAAACTTTAACTGAACTACCTATCTTGTTTAAAGTGAGTAAAACCATGAGACTGTTTTTTATTTGCAGTGTTACTTTTACACGATCATTATTTCTGCTTTACAATGCCATTATCAACAGTTTCAACGTTATACAGTGGCTAAGATGATAATCTGTCGTATTTAAAATACACTATTAGACACATTGTGTATTTTAGTGTTTTTTAAATATGACAGAATGCCATCATAGACACTGTATAACATTAAAACACTTGATAATGGCATTGTAAAACCGAAATCATGATCGTGTTAATGTAACACTGCAAATAAAAAACAGTCTAATGGTGGTACTTACTTTAAGGTTCAAAATGGTTCAAATGGCTCTGAGCACTATGGGACATGACGTCTGAAGTCATCAGTCCCTTAGAACTTAGAACTACTTAAACATAACTAACCTAAGGACATCACACACATCCATGCCCGAGACAGGATTTTAACCTGCGACCGTAGTGGTCGCGCGGTTCCAGACTGTACCGCCTGTAACCGCTCGGCCAACCCGACCGGCTGACTTTAAGGAAACACATTATGACTGTGGCCCCACATTATGAAAAAATTATTACCTAACTTGTTTCTGACGACCATAATTTGTCAAAAACCAGACGGTATATTCGAACGTAATGACATAATGATGAGAGGTTACAGAGATTAAATATTATTTTATTATGAGGCATGTTCTTACAGTGTACACAAGTGTCATTCTGGTACATTCACTTATAGGTAAGACGTGAGTGGTTACCGCTGTGGTGCTTAAGTCTAAGATGCTATGGATGCTACATCAACTTGCCCAGCCCTACCATCCACGCGTCACATGACGGGAAGGTCACCACACCCAGCATTAGCCACATCTCACCTCTTCTCTTGATATCTCTGTGACAGAACCACGACACCCACTGTTAAAACCATGCCGTTCTTACAGGTCCTGACGAATACCTTGTAGACCCATTGCTGCACAGAATCGACACGAAGAGTCCTCTGGTGGTACAGAAAGTGTGAATGAAATCACCCTTTATTGGATCGCCCAACTGAACACAATTTGCGTTCGGAAACGACAGTTTATCGTGCAATGTGCAGCAGAACAACGTTCCTTTAAACCTTCCACACTGATGCCAACACCCAGATGATTCATCTCTCTACTAAAGATGGAGGGCTGCAATCTTATTGAATGTGATCTCACTCATTTGGGGTTTAGTAGCACCACAGTTTTGGTTCTGGTATGCAGGATGGAACAACTAGTGCCACTGAAAACCATTGAACGATACTTGACCACGATCCAAAGCAGCAACAGGTGTTTAAGCTTCCTGAGCACTCCGGTTCCGAAATGTTCTGTCCTATGATCATGGGGAATGTGGCACTGAACCTACAAGTTCAGTACACTTGGTATCACATGCACACATTGATTGAGCTCTTTAGGGACAACACCAGACCAATCTCTAGGCGCCTGGAGGCAGGCATCCTCTTCGAAACCCCTCAGATTCTGTCAGATTCTGCATGCTTAAAAGCAGGTGTCAGCACCGCAGCACGGTGTCAATCAGCGAATGGTTGTCAAAGGGGTAGTGTGTTTGTGGAGAGCCTCAGAAGTGGTGAAGGGTTGTCTCTGCACAGTTATATTTTTAAAAAGCTCCATATAGGTGTGCCATTGACACTCAACTGGGAGGGGGTCTTAAAGGTGTCCTTTGTCATTTTATTCATGAAAATGTCACTGTTGCCACCTCTTGTGATCACACCACAAAATCTGATGTTTGAGCCTAAAAATCTGTAAAGAAACTATCATGCCTTAGATCACGTTGAGATTTCGCTTTGAAATGTCCTTAGTGGGTCCAACCTCTACAACAGAGCAGAACGTTTAGTAACAGTACACTCCAACGCGATGAGAAGACATTAAAATAAGTTGCCACCTAAGGACGTCCTAAGACAAGGTTGAATCTGTGATGGGAAAGCTTCGGCATCCTTTCGAACACCTGTGATAGTTTTCAGGAGTTCATTATCGTGTACATAGCAATTTAAAATTATTTTTCTCTTCAAATTAGCTTTGTTTGTTTTATTGAGTGATTCGGATGCTGATACCTGCTTCATAATATTGTATCGATGCAGTTTCTTACGTCATCTCTTTGTAGTTGTGGAAGCACGATTTGGAAGGGTGTAGCCTATGTATTAATCCTTTATGACCAAAACTGAGAGATAAGGGACGTGCGGAAAAGGTTCGAAGGTTTTTCTTGGAAGACTGGAGACGTTCTGTTGCGAGTGCGGTTCAAATGAGGTGTACTGTCATTAAAGTGGGAATAGAAGAGCAATTCTGACAGAGTCTGAAGAAAAAGCAATTCGGGAGGAGAAAAAAGTAGCCATTCAGAGCCTAAGAACGTAATTATTTCCGAAAAAGACGAATTGAACGTGAATCTTTTAGATGGAGGTTCCTGTATTCTGGTTACTACTATTTGTTATACTTCAAGAAAAATACTTGGACCATAGAACGACACAGAAGAGGACACGCAAGAGTATAAGACACCAAGAGAAGAAAGTACCTGAGTAAACGGAGTGGAGAAGTAGGTACTAAGAGACGCCACACGCTCTAAAGTCAGTAGCCACCTTGCGAGATTATAGCTCAATCAAGACGAAAAACGAACAAATCAGTTCAAAAAAAACTTATGGCTGGTTGCAGTGTTTTCTACAGTTTAATTTACGAAAACGGCTGCGGTGTTATTCAGCTAGAATGGGTAAAGTAACGTCGTAGTTACCCCTCCTTATAAAGACAACACTGTATGGCTTCAGAAAGTGCAAGATTCAACTAATGAAAGAAATGTGCTGTTTGAGGCTTTCCCGGCGCTACATCTGCTTGGTAGGTTCCCGGGAATTACGCCGGATAATACTGTAAAATCTGCACAATATTTCAGCGAGACAACTGACCGCCATCTTCAGGTGCTACTGTCGCGTCTGGAACATCTGAAATTTCTCCATCCAATAATCTGTTTCACCATGGAGGTATAGAAAGATGGTGAGCTCCCTTTTATGGATGTTTTGGTTCGTAGGAAAGCAGATGGTTCCTTGGGTCACAGTGTGTTCCGGAAGCCTACGCACACAGGCTTGTATTTACAAGCTACGAGCTGTCATCATCCCTCACAGCGCAGCGGTACATTACGGACGCTAGTGCATAGGGCTAGAGCCATCTCAGATCAGGACACCTTATCGGCAGAGCTTAGCCATCTCCGCTCAGTGTTTGCCCAGAACGGATACTCCGAGAAGCCGATCCAGAACGCATTTCGACCAGCACGCTCCAAACCTCAAGAACAGCCTGAAGAAACAGAGAACACCACGGGGTTGGTTTCTCTACTGTATGTCGGTGGCGTGTCTTTTAAGACAGGCAGAATTTTCAATAAATACGGGGTTAAATGTGTTTTCCGGCCTCCAGCACTAGTTCAGTCAATGCTGGGCTTTGCTAAAGACAACCTCGGCCTGAGGAGACCAGGATCATACAAAATCTCGTGCCACTGTGGGAAATCTTATATTGGCCAGACGTGTCGTACGGTTAAAGACAGATGTGACGAACATAAACGTCATACGAGGTTGCGTCATCCAGAGAAATCTGCGGTTGCTGAACACTTCCGTGACACGGCATGAACTATGAAGAAACCTATGCTTCCACATACTGGGACTCCATCATTGAAGAGGCGGTCCAAGTACGTATAAGCAGTGACCTAATAAACCGCAGATTAGCAACTGCACCGAGTCAACGCAGATGGGAAAACTTAGCGCAGATGCTTAAATCGCGCGCCAACACCTGGGGCGCGCGAACGGGGCCCGTCTCTTCCGGCCGCATTTTCCCGCGCCGCAGCGCGCTTCCCCAGACCGCGGCCTGTTCTGCAGCAGCGGGCTCTTGTATTCGACGCCGTCTACGATTGGTCTTCGATGATGTTAAGCCCCCACTGGTGCCTGCGCTGTTCCAGAAAACCAACATATAAATTGGCGAGCATCCAAGAGACGCGACAGTAGCACCTGAAGATGGCTGGCAGTTGTCTCGCTGAAATATTGTGCGGTTTCTACAATATTACCCGGCGTAATTCCCGGGAACCTATCAAGCGAATGAAATAAATACTTGTTATAGCAAATGAATTTGTTAGAGAAATTAGAAAAAATGCAACATCTTTCACGATAAACCTCACTGCATACTGAATCATCTACTAGAAGTGAGAAACCAAACGTCCCAGCAAAATTTCATGCTACTCCTCCTTAGCGTTAGTTATTTTAAGTTACTTCAAGTAGAGTGTAAGCCTATGGACCAAATACCTCAGCAGTTTGGTCCCATTGGAACATACGACCACGACCACCACCACCAAATTCTGCATTTTAATGGCAGCTGAGAGTGGTTCTTTGAACAGGAGAACGTCAGTTCCAGTCAACACACTGCAGCCTTCATGAGAACAGCCTTGCTTTGAAGCTAGGGCCGACATCTTAGTAGGTCTTAGACAATAGCAAATTACTGTTTGCTATTGCTTCTTGTTCTTAACTTCTGTTGTGGTCAAGCAACAGTTGTTTTAAATAGAAAATTTGACAGTGCTTTCGTGAATAGGACAGTATTGGGATGACAGTCTCAGACGTTTTTCCGATGTTAATGGCATATTTCATTAAGTACTTTGACGCATTTTGCCTCATTAATATTTCCTTTTAGTTCCGCTTTTCGAATAACCAAGAAGCGTAGTATATGACATTAGTAGGGCAAAGGTTTCTGAGACAATTTTCATATGAAGCTGATGTCAAGTTAAGTATACAAATTAGTTAAATTGATCAATTAATTACCCCCAGTGATGATGTCATGGCTTTTCACTGATCAACATGTTGGTCCCTTATCCACACCCTTGTGGGAAATCCGGACCCCTCTCCCATCTCTTCCCCCCCCCATTCTACCCTCACACCACTCCCTTCCCACTCATGGAAATCGACGGAAACTCCCTCACTATGGGTTGAACTGACAGAGTTCGAGGATCAATATAGCATTTCCTGAAACAATTTAACCCTGTTTGTTTATTTATTTATATACATAATTAGGACTACATCCCACCCACTGCCAGCGTTCGTTTTGCCGGCTGCGGTGGTCTCGCTGTTAGGGCGCTCAGTCCGGAACCGCGTGACTGCTACGGTCGCAGGTTCGAATCCTGCCTCGGGCATGGATGTGTGTGATGTCCTTAGGTTAGTTAGGTTTAAGTAGTTGTAAGTTCTAGGGGACTGATGACAATAGATGTTAAGTCCCATAGTGCTGAGAGCCATTTGAACCCACCCTTTGCCTTCTCCCAGAAAAGAAATGGTAGGTTAAATCGCTCAGTCTGAGTTGCACTATTGGACTTGGAGGATCTCATGTCAGTACACTAATATATCGACAAACACGTATCATTAAACAATTTAATGTATTGGAATATTGTTTAAACAACGGGAACATCAAATTTCGTATGTTAACCTTGAGGTTCGGAGACCAGCTGACCTATTTCACAGCACCATCACCAGAGGGCGTTGTTCCCTCTCTCCTCCTCCGCTTGTGAGTCAGCTTCAGTCTGTGCTGAGCTGCAAGGCACGATGGATGTCTTTGTTTTGTATGATGTGTTCAATGGTTGAGATGTCTGTGCCAGACAAGGACGGGTTTAAGAGCTATATTAGTTGTAATCACACAGCTGGGGACTATGTTCATAGCTACCTGCACTGTGATTGGAAAGGGTGATACTGGATGAACGTATCAAGAAGATGAATACGCTTTGTGAGGTAATGAAAATGCTTCATGATAGGGGTACATTACTCTTTGCAACTCAAGCTGATACGTTCTTGTGCTTGTAAACCATTCAAGAAAAGTCCAGGTAGTCTTCCAAAGCCCAACAGGTGAGATAAGTATGCGCTCTAGAGCAAGTACCCAAGTCAGGAGACGCTGGTGCTGAGCAGGAATGGTTTTAGTAATTGTACTGCATGCAGCTGAGGACTGCGTCCATAGCGCTCTACCCAAAGATTAGAGATCAAAGATAATGGATGACTCTAAGCAGAAGAATAATTTTCACAAAATGATGGTGGTGCAGCAGGATGGGATGAAAGTACATTTCGCAATTCATAGAAGTTGCTGCTTGTGCAGGAACTGTCTACCTATTTTGAAATGCCACATCAATATGTCTTAGACTCAAATGTCTTTAACAACCCAAGCCACGTGAAGAAGTTTACACAACTATCACCAGGGGTCTCTTGAAACAGTTTTTGCCCCCATCTGGCACCACCTCAAAATTGGTGGGAGCCATTAGGAGTACATGAATACCACATCTTTGTTCAACTGCATTTTTTTTGTCTGTATGGCTGCTTAGTGCTTCTTCTTCTTTGTTCGCATTGACATCCAACGGGTACAGGCCATCTGCAGCAAAGACCATCGGCTTTTTGGGGTGTGCAGTGACCTCTGACAAGCCAGGACAAGCATCAGCTTGCTTTATAATGGGGGTAACAGAGCACAACGAGCACAGTTACTTAACATGCATGACAGGAGATGCATTATAGCAGGTGATAGTATTGTCTACTATAAGTGGCACTCGGTGCAGATATAGCTGATCTCATCCTATGATTAAAAACTGTTCAAAACAAAATTTTATAAATATGAAGGATGCTTTTTAATAATACAAGTAAGAGACATTAGTCATCAGGCATCAGATTCTAGTCGTGCCAATAAAGCGCTGTGTATTTGAATATAATTGTTGGATCGTGCCATTATTGTCATTGACTTTACTCTTGACGGTATGAGTTATGTTCCGCAGGAAAGAAATGGCAATTAAATAAACCCAAAACGTGGAGGAAAAAAGAGCGTATTACGACGAACAAAGTATATTAGACTCTCCGACAAAGACAACGCCGCCGAAATCGCGGTGTTCATTTGTACTGTTAGAGATACTACTCGCGGGACAGTTATTGTAACCGACACCTCCTCCTCGCTCTTCTCGACGATGTTGCCAAATTCTCTGTAATGGTGTTGCAAACAATACTCATGGCCTTGAAATACCTCTGTATGAATTCCATTCTAGGTATGTCATCATTAACCAACACAAATTCGATAAAGCTGAGCATTAACCAATACTTAGACAGATGTTTCATTCAGTTAGCCGTCCTCTGTGTTTATGATTCATTTTGAAGAGAAGGAGAAAACAGATGTCTTTAGACAACTTCTTGTAAAAAAGGATGTACTTTTTATAAACTGTTTTAGAACTTTTTGGAATGGAATGCATTATCCTTTATTACGTGAATTGTGAATTCCAACACAAAAATACGTTTCGCATAACGAGTGTTTCCCAATGCATATAAGACACAGAAGTGAAATATCCTCTCTAAACGAGGTACCAATGTATACTCAATTTGTGGATAAAAAGATCTTTTTTTGGAACTTCTGACAGTTACTGGATCTTCCTCATTTAGTTATCGATCGGTTTCTGAAAACAGCTTTCCAGTTTTGCGTTTAGATATCGTTAACATGGTGTATTTATTATTTAAAAAATCTACATTATTCTCAATTCACAATTTAAGGCAAACGAGGAATTACGTAATTTTAATAACAAATAAATAAAATTTTCCATATGTTTTTGTATTACAGAAAGCCTAGTTTTGAGACATGTAGCAGGATGCTTATTTCATTTACTTTCATTCAGTTTCAAAAGAAGACATCTTTTAATTAATTGCGAGAATATGTAGAATATATTTTTACAGATATGGTACTAGTTTTTAATCAGATTTTATCAACGCTTTAATACAGCACTATCAAAAAACAATGATTCGCTTCGCGGCTATCGCCATAATTAATTACATGAAATAAATGAGAAATTAACGAGGTAACCAGCAACGACTATTTTGTGGGAACACGGATGAAGCCACAGAACTAGGAAAATAGAAACAACGTCACCACGTAGTGTGTGAATTAAAGTCGGAGTTGAGCTCAAGCATCCTAGATCCGCTCGGTTGAAATTGTTGTACTTCCTGCCATGTCTCACTGCTTCCAATACTAGCGATCTATTGTTTGGATGGGAGCTTGCAAATGAAATGCGGTCTAGTACCCGTGGTGCCAAACCTTGCTCGTGAGCTGTGCGCTTGTTGTTGCAGCCTTTTTGCCTCACATTTAAACGATGCAGTCTTTTAAGTGCGCTTTCGTAAGTTGTTCTCGTTCCATGTGATATTTTTATCACAGCTATGATAGACACGTAAACTAAGTTATCAGTAATACACACGACGCTGCCACTGCACCGCCGATCCAGCCCGGAAGTTGATGTGGTCCTTTCACTTTTCCTGCAAACCTCTCAGAGGTATATACTATATGCACAATACTTAGAGTCTCTAGCCGCCCTAGTTCGATTTCACTGAACTAGGAAGAGATCGATAGACATCGTGTTGCTTCTCACTGCTGCAAGTGTTTGCGTATTCGAACTCTTCAAAAGGTTTAAATTAAATTCGTATTCGTTATTATAAACAAGTACCAGATCTGAATGTGAGCGATTTTGCAAGGGGTTTCGCAACACCTCGTCACTTCCGTGTGAAATTTATACCACAGCAGATGATAGTCATGAAACATATATTACCAGCCATGCTGCAACTGCTTCCTCCTGTGCCAGCACCCTTCTGAGCAAGACTTTATGACTCTCCCCCTCTCAAGTTGGAAAACACTGTTTTACACTTTATTCTAAAATCTGAACGATAAATACACCGGTAAATGAGGTAGGCTAGCATTTCGTATCAAAACAGGTCCAGCAGTGGCTAATGTTTGAGGCTACTAACAAGGCGAATGTCAGTTTCAGTTTTGTGATGCCATGATAACTCCGGTTATTATTTCACCATGATCACGAGGTTGGTCTCGTAATTTGTCACACGGCCGGGAGATCGGTGTGCTCACTACTTGCGCCTCCTTAGCCACATCCAGGGACGCCTGTCGGCTGAGGATGACACGGCGGCCGGTCTCTAACTTTGGGTCTTCAGGTGGAGTTAAGTTTTTTAGTTTAGGTCTTGAGGTACGAATAACCTGAAGTCAGATATCAACAGTTCGCTGCCATTTGTGTTAGTGGGTGATACAAAATAAATATACTTACCTAACATCAGTTTTGACAACGCGAATTTCCTAACGCACTTCAGCAAATATATACATTCTGTTCACTTTCTCCATAAATAACTTTTATATAAAGATTATTAGCATTATTTTTCCAGACATGGGCATTAACTAGCTAACAGTTACCCGTCAATAAATCCTACGAAGGCAGCACTTAATAGAATTTGTGCACCTTTGTTTATCTATGTATCCCATCATTACATTAGTTTTATTTTTTACTCCGGGATTGTCAGTGTGTGGCACAGGTCTGTTCAGTCAGGTCTAAGGAGAGAAGCAAGCTGCCAAATCTTTGCATATGTACATTTCCTCACGTAGGAAACCTTCTGGAGTTAATTCATTTTGACAGAATGGGTGCAGCGTCTATACTGTGCTGAGCTACACTATGCCATCAAAAGTATCCGGCCACCTGGCTGAATATAATTACAAGTTCATGGTGCCCTCCATCGGGAAAGCTGGAATTCAATATGGTGTTAGCCAAACCTTAGCCTTGATGACAGCTTCCACTCTCTCAGGCATACGTTCAATCATGTATTGGAAGGTTTCTTGGGGAATGGCAGCCCATTCTTCACGGAGTGCTACATTCAGGAGATGAATCAATGTCGGTCGGTGAGGCCTGGCACGAAGTAGGCGTTCCAACAGATTCCATAGATGCTCCATTGGATTCAGGTCACTCCATTATAGGGATGTTATTGCCGTGTAACCACTGTACCAGAGGCCGTGCATTATCAACTGGTGCTCGATCGTGTTGAAAGATGCAATTACCATCCGCCAATTTCTCTTCAACCGTGGGAAGCAAGAATGTGCTTAAGACATCAGTGTTGGCCTGTGTTGTCATAATGCCAGCAAAACAACAAGGGGCAAGGGGACCTACCAAGCCCCCTTCATGAAAAACACGACTACGCCATAACTCTACCACCTCTGAACTTTACTGTTGGCACTACACACTCTGGCAGATGACGTTTACCGGGCATTCGCCATACCCACACACTGCCATCGGATCGCCACATTGTGTACCGTGATTCGTCACTCCACACAACGTTTTTTCACGGTTCAAATGTCCAATGTTTACGCTCCTTACACCAAGCAAGGCGTCGTTTGTCATTTACCAGCGTGATGTGTGGCTTATGAGCAGCCGCTCGACTATGAAATCCAAATTTTCTCACCTCCCGCCTAACCGTCATAGTACTAGCAATGGATCCTGATGCAGTCTGGGATTCCTGTGTGATGGTCTGGATAGATGTCTGCCTATTACGCATTACGACACTCTTCAACTGTTGGCGGTCTGTGTTAGTCTACAGACGAGGTCGGCCTGTACGCTTTTGTGCCATACGTGTCCCTCCACGGTTCCACTTCACTATCGCATTGGAAACAGTGGAACTATTGATGTTTAGGAGTGTGGAAGTCTCGCGTACAGAGGTATGACAAAAGTGACACCCTATCACCTGACCGCGTTCCAAGTCTGTGAGTTCCGCAGAGCGCCCCCATCTGCTCTCTCAAGATTTCTAATGCCATAGGGTATTAAATGTTTGAGACAATATATTGTACTCTGAGACTCCAAATGTGTATACAGAGTGGGAAGAGTATGGGTTATGAATATACTCGTTGATAACATTGGGAGTATTGTAGAGTATGTCAACTGTTTAAATCTCCAGGAAATTTCAAAGAACGGTGTTAATCCGATTCGTGGTCGTTGATCTGTTAGGTGCCAGAGCAGTGAAAGACATTTAGGACTTTTTAAAATCGTCCAGAGACACGTATTACTGAAAACTATTGTTTTCGACAGCGAAAAGCGTGTAAAGGACGCCCATTGGGAAGATGTGCTTTTATTCACGTCTTTTATGCAACTTCCTAAGGCATTTTCGTGTCAATTCCGAGCGGTCTCAAATATTTTCCTCTCCTTTCGATAAGGAAACCGTGTGATTTCAATTTCCTCAACGAGAGTTTGTAGTACGATGTACAACAAAACCAAGCTCTTGACGTTCTTTGATATTGCTGATACCACTGGAGGTTAGGCGTCCTGGTCCTGACCTCCATCGCAGAGGCGTTAAAATCAAGGGAGAAATGCGTGTGATGGCCTACCCCTCATGTGATATGTCCATGGACGCGGGGTTCAGAATTGTGGCGAAATTTGGCGATATTAACCCCTTTATTCCTCATAAGAGCTTCCGAGTTTTTGCCTCTTTTCCACATGTCTTGACACCTTTCTGTTCAAGGGTCGCTGGGCCCGAGAGTGACTTCCAAAACCACAATTATTTTGCACCATTACAGAGGAAGATTGGAGGCACCTTTGATAACGCGATGGGGGAAACTGACATGTTTACAAAAAAGTGAGAATTTAATTCTTTTGTGCAGTGTGCATGGGACCACAACGAACATTAATGTCAACTTTAAAGGAATTCGTGAATCCACGAGATAAGCACTAACTACAGTGACCACAAATATTTTTAAAGTGAGTGATGCAGTACTAATTTCAATGTGGAAGTCTGGGGAAAATGCATGAGTAATACGCATAGTCATAGATAAGCTCGGTAATGTATTGCTTGATGTTCAGTGCTCAAACGCATTCACAATACGCCATAAAAATTAAATTAGGCCGCACTGCGCTCACCTGCATATAGATAGAAGTCCTGGCGGCTTTATTTTGCAGAATCAGGAGACCAGTATGCATTCAGTATCCATTTGATGAATTCCGTCATGGTATTGAAGCAGGCACTGACGTACCAATACCTGTCATCCAAGCTTAGTACAATTCGGTGCAGAGCTGGGTAGGAAAATTTTTGCTGCTGTGTACTAAATTTCGCATCTGGTATTCCCCGCTAACTCAAATACTAATCCATTCATGTGATGTTCCTACTTTACTGTACACGAAAAGTGTATCGTTGTCTCATTGTTATAGTGTAGAATCTTAAAGCAAGACGCAATCCCAAATCCCACAACTTTTTAAAGAAACTGACACATTGACAAAGGGAAATATGTAGCCTTTCAAATGTTTATTTAATAATCGTTACGTCAAGATCGTTTAACAAGTACAAAGTAACTATTTCGACAATTGATTGTAATCTTTAGATGTGATTAACGCAATTACAGCTTCTTCATGGTCTATAAAACTCCCATAAAAGTTATTCCATTCCATCGTGACGTGGTGATACAACAATCCCATTGTGACTAATATTAAGACATATGTACACGGCCAAGTTTTCTTTATTAACTCAAGAACGACGAGTTTCGCTGGGGCACGGCTTTATCAGGATATCTCATGACCGTTGGTGAAGTAAATTTCGGGTAATTAACTAATAAACTGAATATTCTTACCATAAGACAGTTGAAACAAAGCGCCTTTTTCGGCTTCGAAGGATGAGTGATGTTGGACTGAGAAAGACTGGATGGGGACCATAACCTTGCTGCAAATTAAATAGAAACGGGGGAAACGCGTTGTTATATTGTTAATAAAGAAATTTGTGAAACCTATGACAGTTTTTAATATTGTGATGTTTCCAGTTATTCATTCTGGACATTATTAAGTCACATATAGTACGTCAATGGATTGTACATGAGATCACAAACTGTAGGAAAAACATTTCAGTATTGATGTGGAAATCAACTGATTTCTAACCACCTGGTAATTCATACAGTGGTCAATGTAGATCATACTACATGTCATTGGTAAGGTCATCAGCAGATTTCATACTTCAATAAGTGAAACAAAATGATGATTCGAATTTTATTTTCCAGAGATTATATTGTTTACAAGACACTTACCAACAACAGACACTTAAATTCCTTGAAATGTAAGGACATCAAACAAGAAACAAATTAGAGCCAGCGGAGACCATAGACAACTGAGCTACAACGCTAACTTCAAAGCCAAGAAGGGGGCGAAATATATGCGACGACAATGAGCACTAAAGATGACTGCTGAAAGCCAGTAACTGTCAGTAAACGCTACCATGCCACTGATAACTTTGATAGTCGATATAAAAATTGTCGTTCTTCATGTCAACCTCGGAGAAACAATAGGTTAAATAGAAAGACTGAAAAGGTCGCGTGCAGGATCTCCATGCATACACAGGACAATGATCCACTTGTAATAGTATTTAAGGCCCACGCTCAGTGGGCAAGCCGAACGAAGATTTTACAGCCACTTTCGGTGTTTTCCCCCAATTTCAAACTTCCTTTACGTAATCCGTTAGAGAGGGAGCTTTAAAGCAAAGCACCTCGGCGAGAGATTTTCGGCAGTATTCTGTATTCGAGGGGTTTCGCGAAAATTTATTTGTTTTGCGGGCCAGAGAACAGAGAAACAAACAGGCGGCGGAGGCGGCGCAAGTTGGCCAACTTCCGGCCTCGCCGGCGCAAACTTGCTCCTTCGCACCGCCCCGCCCCGCTCTGCCTGCCGTGACCCCGTGTTGCGTAATGTGGCCGCCCTGCCGCTGCCGCCGCCGCTGCAGGTCCCGTGCTCCCAGCGACTCGGCCTGGCGTGGCCGTGCCCTTCCCACAGACAGATCGCGACTTGTTGCGAGATTGCCGGTATTTCCGCAGCGGTCGTGAAGTTCGTTTCCGATTGCGCACCGAAAATTTACAAATATTTGTGCTCACCAAATCCTGTCCAATGTTTCCACCCTCCACAAAGAAAAGACGAAGAAATTTTTAGAAGGAAACAAAGTGGAATATTTTCCCCTTTTTAATTTACACATTCTCCATGAAATAATACGAACATATAGGAAAAGAAAAATAAGAGAGACATTAGAACAAAGAATATTGATATTTTATGATGAATACAGTATAAATGACAATAGCATGACTAATGATACCTTCACATACGTTGGGAAAATAAGTTATCGTGAAGTAATGGTTTGAAAAAATATTTGGAAATATGAACATAAAAACCAGAGGAGTAGGGACATAGCCAGAGAAACTACATACCTCATTTCCTGTGTAATGGAAATTAAAGATATTTTGAACTTCTATCATATGACTGGAAAGGTCTGTGCACTGTTGAAAGTCAACAAGCACTCCGTCTTCAGGCCACAAGTGGCCCATCAGGACCATCCGACCACCATGTCATCCTCAGTTGAGCCGGCCGGTGTGACCGAGCGGTTCTAGGCGCTTCAGTCTGGAACCGCGCGGCCGCTACGGTCGCAGGTTCGAATCCTGCCTTGGGCATGGATGTGTGTGATGTCCTTGGGTTAGTTAGGTTTAAGTAGTTCTAAGTTCTAGGGGACTCATGACCTCAGATATTGAGTCCCATAGTGCTTAGAGCCATTTTATCCTCAGCTGAGGACGCGGATAAGGGGGGCGTGCGGTCAGCACACCGCCCTCGCAGTCGTTACGACGCTGTTCCTTGACCGGAGCCGCTACTATTCGATCAAGTAGCTCCTCAATTGGCACTACGAGGCTGAGTGCGCCCTGAAAAATGGCAACAGCGCATGGCCAAGTTACGGCCACGCCCGATAGCACTTAACTTCCGTGAGCTGACGGGAACCAGTGTATCCACTGAGGCAAGGCCATTGCCCGAAAGTCAACAAGGCCAACGACAAATTTAAACTATTTGTTTATCGATAGCAATAACCGTTACCACCCATCTCTACTTTACCAAAGACCAAACACTGCGTTTTATGGCCCTATTTGAGCTGATTTATTGTTTGGTTGCTAATTCAGTTCTAACTGAGTTTATTGCAAGTGTTACCGTTTATGGATTTTGTGTTGTATACTGCTGTGACAGTTATTCATTATGGATTCGTTTATAACGATACGGAAGACGAAAACCGTAATTGCTTAGTCCTGTAGCGTTATTGCAAGTTAAAAATATGTACATTCTATTACAAAATCCTAATTATCTACCTATAGAAGTTAACATTGCTGTGGAAAAATTCGTGGTATAGCTCATAATACCCTGTCGCACCTAATTTTGCCCTGCACAGTGCAGCAACCCGACGTGGCATCAAATCGCGAGATTTTGTGCAAGAACAGATCTCTAGATTATGTCCCATAGAAGTTCATTGTGATTCAAGTCGGGTGATCCGGATGTACAATCCATTCACTCGACTCTGCCATTACGTTCTTCAAACCAATCGCGAACAATGGTAGCTCAGTGGCATGACGTCGTTGTTGGGAACTTGATATCCTTGAATGGATGCAAATGATGCTCAAGTAGCTGAACGTAACCATTTCATGTCAATGACGTGTTCAATTGGATCAGAGAATCCAGTCCATTGCACGTAAGCACAGCCTACACCTTTATGGAGCCACCACCAACCTGCACAATCTGGGTCCATGGCTTCGGGGGTTTGCACCACACTCAAACACTACCATGAGCTCTTACCATCTCAAATCGGGACTCTTCTGACCAGATCAAGGGTCGAACAGATGCCATCACCAATCCAAGAGAGGCGCTGCAGTCGATGTCGTGCTGTCAGCAAAGGTGTAGATTGTCTGCTACCATAGCCCATATAGGCTCCCAGTGTCCAACCGAGACGTTCGTCGTACTTCACACATTGATTTCTGCGGTTATTTCACGCAATGTTTCTTATCTATTATCACTGACAATTTTACGTAAGCGCCGCTCCACTAGGGTGTGAAGTGAGGGCCGTCGGCTACTGCACTATCTGTGGTGAGACTTGATGCCTCAAATATGGTACACGCGAGTACACTCTTGGCAGAGTGAAGCTCGGAATAATGAATTCCCTGACGATTTAGGAAACAGACTGACCCAGGAATCTAGCTCGAACTACCTTTCACAGTTTAAAAGATGTTAATTCCCGTCGTGCTCCCGCAGTCAAGTCGTATTTCTTTTCACATGACTCGCCTGACATGGAACCGCCTGAGTGCCAGGTCGCAAAAGTTCAATGATGTTTACAGTGTTCAACAGCGTAATATTCCACAATCTTGGCTGCTAATGGCAACAGGGGGCAGCATTGGACGTATCCGTTGGTGAGCGGAGCAGGAGGCCACGGAATATAGTTGAACCGCTTACTCAACGGGTACCTCATATCCGTGGTACAGTGCTAATACTACTACTACTACTACGTGGTCAGGCCCAGTGGACCGCACGCATCTATAAGTTTCCTCCTCCACTGTATTCTGTCCTTTGCTGCTATCCGCCATTCGTCCACATCTATTGACATTTGTTTTAAATCTTCATGGAGTCCATCCCTCCAACGCTTCTTGGGACTCCCTGGCGGTCTCTTTCCTGTGGGTGTGAAGTCCAGGAGCAGCAGAGTTATTTCAAAGATAAACAAAACAGACATTGCATTATATTACAGCAATAGCTGCCGAAGTTGACATTTCGTCAGGAAGGAATGCAAGAAATTTCGCAGGGTAAGGTAAGAAAGAAGTGACAGATGAAACATTACCGTTTCTGCTAGATGAGTCCGTGAGATGTGTGGTGTAGTACACGCTGACTGTGTGTACAGTTTACGTGAAGATTACAATGATGATGACATGCGCTTAGCAAGTGAAAAAGATACTGAAATAGCTGTCTAGCAATACAGTAAATCATCCACGTCTGACACGGAGCCCCCACTTCACTGTTACAGAATTGGAAGACGTAAGTTAATGAAATTTCAAACGAAGCGTCAACTCGATGATGCACAGAAAACTGTGAAGTCGGCCCAAAAATTTGTAGATGATATAAACAAACTTATTCCATCGTTGAGTAAGGAATTTGTTTTCAACTCCGGCTAATCTTGAGTTGAAGAGGCAATGCATGTGAAAGGAACCCTAGAAACTTGAGATACCAAGAGAGTTGTATCAAGACCAACTAACATCTATGCTTACCTCGTTCATATACAATTATGTTGACTGTCAATCTGTATGACAAATTGGCTGGAAAGTTATTTATTGTACTGCGAGAAGTTAGAGGTGGTCTGACTCTACGCTTTTTTCTGGTGTGCGTGATCACGCAAGGGCAGTATTAAATATTTACGTCACAACAGTGTGAAAATGGGCGTAAGCGAACTACAACTATGGTATGAGCGCTGCTTTCGACAAATAACTCGTCAAAATAACTTGCTTTTGCTTGATTCCTGGTATGTGTGTAATGATCCCTTAGAGCTAACTAACCCTCCTGAAAAACGTGTGACACTGCAGTTCATACATCCTGGAACCATTGGACAATTTCAGCTTCTGGATGTTTGCTTTCTCGTGCTTTTTTTTCTGTCATCAGTCTTCTGACTGGGTTATGTGGCCCACCACGAATTCCTCTCCTGTGCTAACCTCTTCATCTCAGAGTAGAACTTGCACCCTACGTCCTCTGTTATTTGCTGGATGTAGACATATTCCATTCTCTGTCTTCCTCTACAGTTTCTGCTCTCTACAGCTCCCTCTAGTACCATGGACGTCATTCCCCCATGTCTTAACAGATTTCCTATCATCGCGTCCCATCTCCTATAAGTGTTTTCCACATATTCTTTTCCTCTCCCATTCTGCGCAGAGCCTCCTTGTTCCTTACCCTAACAGGCTACATGATTTTCAACATTCTTCTTTAGCACCACATCTCAAGTGCTTCGATTCTCTTCTATTCCGGTTTCCCCCCCAGTCCATCATTATTTTACCATGCTGTACTCCAGACGTACATAATGTGAAATTTCATTTTCAAATTAAGGCCGATATTTGTTATTAGTAGACTTCTCTTGGCCAGGAATGCCCTTTTTGCCATTGCTAGTTTGCTTTTAATGTCCTCCTTGATTCGTGTATCACTGCCTGGGTAGCAGAATTCCTTAACATCTATTGCGTGACCATCGATCCTGATGTTAAGTTTCTCGCTCTCATTATCTCTACTACTTCTCATTCCTTCGATTTAGTCTCAATCCATACTCTAAACTCATCTGACCATTCCACTCAGCAGATCATGTAATTCTTCTCCATTTTCACTCGCGATAGCAATGTCATCAGCGAATCACTGATACGATTTGACCTTGAATTTTTATTCCACTCCTGAACATTTCTTTATTTCCATCATTCCTTCCTCGCTGTACAGACTGAACAGTAGGAGCGAGAGACTACATCCTTCTCTTACACCCTTTTTAATACGAGGACTTGATTCTTGATTGTCCACTCTTATTATTCCCTCTTGGCTGTTGTACATACTGCATATGACGCGTCTCGCCCTATAGCTTAGAACTATTTTTCTCAGAATTTCGAATATCTTGCACCATTTTACATTGTCAAACGCTTTTTCCAAGTCGACAAATCCTATGGACGTGTAGTGATTTTTCTTTAGTCCTGCCTCCATTATTATCCACAACGCCAGAATCGCCTCTCTGGTGCTTTTGCCTTTCCTAAAGCCAAACTGACGGTCATCTAGTGCACCCTCAATTTTCTTTTCCATTCCTCTGTATATTATTCTTGTCAGCAACATAGATGCATAACCTGTTAAGCTGACTGTACGATAATTTTCGCACTTGTCAGCTCTTGCCGACTTCGGAATGGTATGAATAATGTTTTTCCGAAAGTCAGATGGTATGCTTCCCGACTCATACATTCTACACACCAACGTGAATAGTCGTTTTGTTGCCACTTCCCCCAACGATTTTAGAAATTCTGAAGGAATGTTACCTATCCCTTCAGCCTTATTTGATCTTAAGTATTCCACAGCTCTTTTAAATTCTAATTCTAAAACCAGGTCCCCGACCTCTTCAGAATCGCCTCCTGTTTTCTCTTCTACCACACCAGACAAATCTTCCCTCTCAATCAGGATTTCAACGTACCCTTTCTATCTATCCTATCTATCGTCTGCATTTAACACTAGTATTCCCGTTGCACTCATAACGTTGTCACTCATGCTTCGTTGACTTTCCTGTATGCTGGGTCAGTCCTACCGACAATTATTTCTGTTTCAAATTCACATTTTTCATGCACCCATTTTGTCTTACCTTCCCTGGACTTCCTGTTTATTTCATTCCTCATTGATTTGTATTTCTGTATTCCTGAGTTTCCCGGAACATTTTTTGACCTCCTCCTTTCATCGATCAACTGAAGTATTTCTTCTGATACCCATGGTCCCTTCGCAGTTACCTTCTTTGTACCTGTTTTCCTTCGCAACTTTTGTTATCGCCCTTTTCAGTGATGTGAATTCGTCTTCAATTCTACTGACTACTGAGCTATTCCTTATTGCAGTATCTGTAGCCTTAGAGAACTTCAAGCGTATCTCGTCACCCCTTAGTACTTCCGTATCCCACTTCTTTGCGTACTGATTCTTTCTGACTAGTTCTTAAACTTCAGCCTTCTCTTCATCACTACTATGTTGTGATCTGAGTGTATATCTGCTCCTGGGTACCCCTTTCAATCCTGTATCTGATTTTGGAATCTGACAATCATGTAATATAACTGAAATCTTCCCACATCATCTGGCTTTTTCCAAGTATACCTCCTCCTCTTGTGATTACTGAACAGAGTATTCGCTATTACTACCTGACTTATTACAGAACACAATTAATCTTTTTCCTCTCTCATTCCCTGCCCCAAGCCGTTCTCCTGTAACCTTTTCTGCTACTCCTTCCCCTACAACTGAATTCCAGACACCCCTGAATATTACACTTTCCCCTCCCTTGACATACTGTAATACACTTTTAGTATCCTCATACACCTTCTCTATCTGTTCATCTTCGGCTTGCGAGATCAGCATGTATACCTGAACTATCGGTGCCGGTGTTGGTTTGCTGTCGATTCTGATGAGAATAACCCTATCACTGAACTGTTCACGGTTACACACTCTCTGCCCTATCTTCCTATTCATAACAATTCCTACTCCCGTTATAACATTTTCTGCAGCTGTTGATATTACCCTGTACTCATCAGACCAGAAATCCTTGTCTTCTTTCCACTTCATTTCGCTGACCCCTATTTCGATTGAACCTCTACCTTTCCCTTTTACGATGTTCTAGTTTTCCTACCACGTTTACGCCTCGAGTCGTAGAATGATATTATTTCGTTGATTATTCAATCTTTTTGTCATCGTAACCTCCTCCTTGGCAATTCCTCCCGGAGATCCGAATGAGGGACTATTCTGGAATATCCTGCTAAAGGAGAGATCATCGTGACACTTCTTCAATTACAGGCCACATCTCCTGTGGATACACGTGCCTGTATTATCGCACTATCTGGAGGTATGCCTTAAAAGATAGCTAGTTCCACAATAGGCTCTACGACAGAATGCCATGACATTTCCGTCAGATCTCCTCATCCCGTTAAAGCAACATTACTCTATATGCATTCTTGAAGAGGAGATACCAAGCTGAACGTTCTGCAGATTTGGAGTTTCCAAAGAGTTTGCCTCCGACCTTGATGGTGCGAACATTTGTAATGACTGTGGCGCGCCATTTTTCATTCGGTATTCATGAATTCGAAAGTAAAGTTCAATGTACTGACTTGGCAGAAAATCCTAAGAAATTTTGGTCTTGTGTCAAAGCGGTAGGTGGATCAAAACAAAATGTCCAGACACTCTGTGACCAAAATGGTACTGAAACAGAGGATGACAGACTAAAGGCCGGAATACTAAACGTTTTTTTCCAAAGCTATTTCACAGAGGAAGACTGCACTGTAGTTCCTTCTCTAGATTGTCGCACATATGACAAAATGGTAGATATTGAAATAGACGGCAGGGGGATAGAGAAACAACTAAAATCGCTCAAAAGAGGAAAGGCCGCTGGACCTGATCGGATACCAGTTCTATTTTACACAGAGTACGTGAAGGAACTTACCCCCCTTCTTGCAGCAGTGTACCGTACGTCTCTAGAAGAGCGTAGCGTTCCAAAGGATTGGAAAAAGGCACATGTCATCCCCGCTTTCATGAAGGGACGTCGAACAGATGTGCGGAAATATAAACCTATATCTCTAACGTCGCCCTCATGGTTGACATTGTGAGTCCTTGGAAAGTAATATTTTTTCTGTCATAATCCTTAACACAAAACTTTCGAATGTTATTTATAAAGGGTTGAACTTGCGACCTCGCACTCAAGAGGTTTGTTGTGAGTACAAATGACAGCACCACCAAGGTGCTGCCGTTTTATACCTTGCGTAGGCGGTACTACCGACTTCAGTATATGTGCATATCGCTATCCCACGACTTTCGTCACCTCACTGTAATGTTAGCACTGAAGTATCTATTTGGGGGCTGGCAGAAATCTGGAGTTGCAATATTTCCGTAGTTCACAACCCACTGAATTGGTAAACATAATTATAAATAACATCACATTAAAAGTAATGCATAGAAATTCACTTGGATTTGTCTGTGTAGCTAAAAAAATCTCACTGATCAACAAAAATATCGGCCAAACGGTGATGTTTACATTTCCTTAAACACTTTTCTCAAAATTCTCTCATTTGTAGTCCTAATGTCAAAATATCACCTACTCTGTTTACGCGGGAAGTACTCAGCCGATACGGAACAATGGTACCGGTTTTGGGACAGTGGAAAGGTATATGATGACAGCACAATCTATAGTTCATTCAGCTCTAAAAGATTTTTTCATCGGGTTATTTGAATTAGCACGAGCCCACGCCACTGTGCATGATACTCCCTCCCGAACCCCACCTCCAAATTCGTCAAGAATATGTCTACGCTCTGGCAATGCTACACTAGGTGAATGAGGAATTCAGTGCAGAATTACATCTAAAAATATGTAAGCATACACATAATGACCAAATATGCACAGTTCAGGGAATGCTGTATCAGAACTGCTGTGAAGCATTTTATTTTATTTTATTTTAAATTATGTACGACAATAAGTGTTCCCCAATTCTCCACCTACAATGGTAGCTCTGTACTTTGAGTCACTGAGTTTGCAATCCCAGGATGCGAAGGCAAGGTTATTCAAATCCATCTACTGGTAACCTTGAAAGTGGTTTTTGGTGATATCCCATTTCCAGTTTAGGCACATGCAGGTGTTGGTCCTGACTGGTTCCAACTCTTTGAAAGAGGTTGCCTCTTTACTTATATGAAAGGACCTGCATCGAATTCAAGCTGAACATCTCTTCGGAGATACCGTGCACTAATGGCCATAAAATAAATACATAAATAATATTGAGAGGCACCCACGTGCCTGGCTCATAATGAGGCATCAAGCAGTCTGGCCTGCAAGATGAGTGCTCTGCCAAGCGAGTGGTCTCATTCATATTTAGCGAGTAATATGAACTCCAGTCCTCACAATTAAGCTACAAGTTATCCTCCTGTATGAATATTACGCAACGGAAACGCACATCTGACTATTAGTAATTTACAGAACTCTGTTCACTACTCATTGCAATACCACATTTTCTTTCTTATTTAACGGCTTTGATCAACACGTGGCCATCGCACTGAATATGAATGGCGCACACATTAAAAATTCTGGATATCATGACAACATACAATTCGAAGGAAAAGGCCACCAATCTTTTTCTTTTCACTACCTTATTTATTCCGATAAATTCTATAACCTAAACACACAAATTCTATAACCTACAACAATAACACATGAGAAATTCCGCCCAGTGGGCATGGCTTTACATTGGTGAATCTCTATCTTATGGTCTCGTAATTATTTAACGCTACAGTGCACTTTCTGGATAGGATGGTGGATCTTTTGCTATATCTCACACTTCGACTCTCACAACCATCATTACGAAACTTTCCTCCAGACCGAGCGGTACAAATGGAACATGCATAACGCACTACCTCTGAAACTACCTTGCTACACTCCCATGCAAACCACACATACTTAAATTACATGACAAACACCACACTGCAACAAGGAATACAACACAAGAAATAGTCACAACATTATCACTTTCAGATTTCCCACTTCAATTAGTATTCATCCCAGTTTCACACGACACTGCCCCACTTCGTAACTTTTCTTTCCTACTACGAACTCTGGAGAATATATGCACATCTCCATGTGTAATGCAAGCCAAGTAGCGTGGCTGGATAGACGGCTGGCTCACCTTGCTTCTCTCTCAGAGTATTGTAGTTTGAATCAAGCGTCACACGGAAACATAACACGCAAAGTAATACTAAGAGCATATTCATCACACACGCAAGTCCTCAACTGATACCATGGACGAGTACTTGTATTTATCCTTTGTCTCATACACAGATTGGGACTCGCAAAGTACTGACCACGTGGAAGTACTCGTCTCTAATTTCAAGTCCTGCACACTCCATTTCTTAAATATTTCCAACTTATAGTACACACGCTAGTAATTCAGCTTAACTTAAGTACTCGGAAGTATTTCAACTTATTCCTACACATGGTTTCTTTGGTCACTTCCGAAGATTACTATGATCCCCTTAACATTACCTGCCTGACATTTAATTTTCCCCACAAAAGTTCCTGAAATAGAGAAATTATTATTCCAAACTACTCTTAAGTATTTCACATGCATACCATGTCCCCACTCTTTTGTCTTTACGGAGCACACCTAAGACAGGTCTTACCAACACTAGATCCAGCGGCAGAGTGCTGAAACATGGCCATTCTTCAGGTCCTCTTGCACCTGTGCCGAAGTGGGGGAGCACCTTGCTACCGTATTGGTCAGACACATTTCAGGCTCTCAAAGCTCCGGTAAATTTCATCTCTTTGGTTCCACCAAAGGATCGTCTCAAAGATGATCATATATTCACAATTACTATCTGCAGTTAGCAGACGACCATACATTCATTATTTTCACAGATCTCACCAAAGTGGATGTAGGGATTTATTTTGTGGGAGTGCACATGTGATCAATTAAATAAATAAATGGTCATTCTTTCCCACACTGGTATCCGGCTTCGCTGTTTTAACTGAAATTGAGTTATTTTTACAAAAATATTTTGTTCTGACAAGAATAATGAAGTATGTTGTACCTATTTTCAATGTCGGGCGGTACTGTACCCTTTCAATATTACAAATTCTCCTCATTTTAACTTGTGTGTTGGTCTGTGGGACATTCCTTAATTCGCAGAATTACCTTTCTACGTTGCAAAAAGTGACAATATGCATACTTCAATGAGGAAATTAAGTAACAGGCTTAATAATTGCAGATCCTTTGCATTTCCGCCACCAAGTTACAATAGCTTCTCCGTCGAATAGAGCTTTCATTATTCCAACAGCCCTTTCGGTTATGATAACGGTGTCCCAAAAAGATTCGAGCTCGCCCATTCCTGATCACGTATTGAGCTCAAGTACATATTCAAAAAATAAAATTTTAAAATGTCCTTGCGAGTGAAAAGTGAATCCTTCTACGTGGTTTGCTAAAAACAGCCCCCCTAAGTAACCACCTTATACCTCAGTTTGATGAAAATCCGGGATCATTGTCGAATAAAAATGTTTAACGTTTATTATGGAAAATTTCAGATCAAACGGAAAACCTGAGTCATCTTTAACAAATTGGATCCCCATCCCCCCACCCCCCTTTGACGAAATCCTGTTTACGCCCTTGGCAGTAGCAGCAGAAATCGACGCCATCAAAAGGTAGAAGTTTAAGAATTCCTAGCAAAATATATTTGAATAGACATGTGCCCCATTTATCTTGACCACCCTAAATGTTTGTCCAAATGCAAATTACAAAACGTTTCAAGCAAATATTATTTAGCCGCCAGGGGGACATCAATCAGCATGATTGCCTTCGTTGTAGCTTTGCTTTTTACGAAGATATGAACCGCGATATGATTTTGTTTAAATGGCACCATCTATTTCTTATTCGGCAATTCACTTACTCTCCTAAAGACCAATTAAAAAATGTATCACTGTGTACCATTCACTGAACCACAACGTTATTAATTTCATAACACCGCATTGACGTTGACGCTCCCTGCGCTTAGTGCAGTTACTCGGGGTAATGGAACACATCCACGTGCTGACGTTTACAGATGATAAATGTAAACATAAGTACAAAGCACACCCGTCATAACGTCAATAATCGTCAGTAGCAGAGTTGTGTGAGTAGAATGTACACCAACGAAGAGAACGTAGAAATGTTACTCATCTATCTGCAATGTAAGTTACCAGAACAGTAATTGCATTTAGTACAGTAGTTTAGTCCCTTTAAAAACTGTTGTGTAGAGTAGACATAGACTAAAGGCTGTCCTTCCTACAAACTGCATCGACATAACGTTTCTTTTATTGTTGTTGTTGTTGAAGGTAGGCGAAATGCTACGCAGGCAGCGGGACTGAAAAGAGAACGATATCCCGACAAGAACCCACCTTCCCGACGGATGTTTTCTCGCCTTGTGGTGACACTTTAGGAAACGAGAAGTCTCGGCCCACGACAAACCAATCGTCGTAGCACTCGCAAAGACAAAGCTGCCGAAGTTACTGTTCTCGCTTCCGTTGGTATGAATCCACATATGAGTACAGCTTGAATACGAGATTGGCATTCCTAAAACCAGTGCACATCATATTCTTACACGTCACCGATTAAATCCTTACCACGTACTCCTACATCAAGAATTGCTTGGGAATTATTTCCAGAATCGTGTACAGTTCTGTTAGTAGGTACAGCAGCAAATCCTCTCCAACCCGAACTTCTTCTCCAATGTTCTATTTACCGATGAATGTTCCTTCTCAAATAAGGGACAGGTAAATACAAGGAACATGCATTATTAGTCCAGCAACAGCCCACGATGGCTTAGACTGGTGGAACATCAGCGTCAATGGAGAGTGAACGTCTGGTGTGGGACGCTTGGTACTGTAATTATTGACCCTTATTTCATCAATGGTAGTCTAAAAGGCACAGCGTATGCCGACTTCCTCAGCCGAATTCTTCCTTCTCTTCTGGATGAAGTACCGCTAAGAACCAGAATGCTTGTGAGGTATCAACACGGTGGGTGTCCAGCACACAATGCCTTGCAGGCACGTCGTGCACCTCCAGCAGGTGGAAGAGTTTGTGATCGCTGGCTCAAATTCAGTGTTGCCTTATGTAATCTACAACGTTGTGTTTCAGTGAATAGTACACTGTGGCACATTTCTGAGTAGGTCTTCAGGAGAGGAAATGAATTACCGAATAAAAAATACAGGGTGCTATTTCAAAAAATCATATCGCTGTTCATATGTTTGTAAAAATCTAAGCTACAACGAAGGTAATCATGCTGATTGATGTCTCCCTGACGGCTAAAGAACATTTGCTTGAAACATTTCCTTATTTCCATCTGGACAGGCAGTTATTTAGGATGGTCAAGCTAAATGGTACATCCTGTATATGTGAATATATGTGAAGTTGTCTGTAGAAAGAAAAAAGACATCCTGAATAGGCGTAGAACTATATGTGGTAATGAATAGGGAAATGGAAAATAATTGGAATTGCCGTGCCTACCACAACAGACTGACTTTCTCAAGATCTATTTCACCAGCTCATTTTCGGTTGCTGTAATGATTCTGATCTTCTTGAAGGCTCTGAGAGCTGCAATAACCCACCAGCTGCCGGAAAATACCAGATTGATGATGATGTTGGTTTATGGGGTTCTGGACTTCGTGATTATCAGTGTGTGGCGTCGCAACTAGTGCGAGCGCACAGTTTTCTATCAAATATTTACTGTGAAATGTAGACAGACTGTAAAGTAGCCATCAGATTAGCATATGTGCTGTAGCGGGCAGATTACCGGTGTCCGTTCGTCTGACGTCACGACCATATGGCATGTCTGTACCGTGAGAATGTAAGACCTGTGCGCTAACTAGCCGCGTGTATAACGTGGAACTTTCATCTTTAATAACTTCTAACTGAGGAACCTGAGGAAATTAAAAGTTAATATACTAGTTTCTGTTATGAATAAAAATAAGTCATCCAAATTTGAGCTTTGAAACCTGCATATTTTAGAAATTAGAAAAATCTTACAGAAAACGCAAATTTCTACAATTTTCGAGTCTAAATAAATACCATTATGTATAGATCACCTTCAGTGACCATCCAACTATGAAACAAAATCACCTTCCGTGCTTTTGTATTTATTTTGAGAATTTTACTTTTAGAAATTCACCTATAACTTTGTTAAAACCATAAATGTTTTGAATTTTTGTGAACAGTTATTTTATATGAGTAGGTGAGAGTGAATGAGTGTGCCTGAGTGAATGAAAGAGGGACATTCGCCATTCTTTGCAAGTGTATAAAATCTAGGTTGGAACTCGCAAGTGTTCAGACGATGTAACCGTGGGAACAGAGTCGCCAGTGGTTCCCCATCTTAGTGAATGTCGGATGTCCAAGAGTGTATGGTATTGTACAAGCAGCCAGAACGTTCGCGAGTATTTAAATAATTTCTGGAAATAAAGTAAAGTCTAGTTTTCCTTTCGGTTTGTTAAATTATACAGTAAATTTTGTGTAACAAGAAATCATGACGTAAATGATTCAGAAGTCATGACTGGTGCGTGCTAGATTTTGGCGCGAGGCGCACCCAAAGAGTTAATTCTGATTGGCTGTGTGATGTGTGAGCCAATGAGATGCGAGGACGGTTAGCAGACTAGGAGAGTGAGTCGCGAGTGGATGAGGAGTCGCGAAGGAACTGTGATCGAGAAGAGACATGCTTGATGTGTCCTCGCGAATAATGTGTAAAATGAAGTCATAAAACGGCTTCATCGGTTCGGTACTGTGCGATTTGAGACTGGAAGAGTCCAGTAACGCGTAGTGTGAGTTTGAGCGAGTTGTGACTTTTCGTTCCGCGAAAGACGCGAGTAACTTTAATAATTAAAAGCGTGGCGGTACTTCGTAAACTTTTACTAAGTGCTTATGGCGAGCATTAACGTTAAAAAACGAACTATTATTGAACATCGACTGCAAACGTGTATGTTAGAAAATCGTCTGTGTTGCAGTTAAGTAAATTCCGTAACTTTGAAAGCTAATTCTGGCGGGGTTTGAGTGTGGATAGAATTGTGAACTGAACTTTCTTCAAACGTAGATTAGCGGGCTGATGATCAGGCTTAAAGACAATAAAGAGCTTAAATAGAATTACCAACTTCGCGTTCTCGTTTGAGTAAACAATTACTACCATTCCAATAACTCAATTTATTTAGGAAGATTGCTCATAGATTGTATTTCAGCAAACATGTATCGCGGCCTCCGGTGAGCGGCTATTAAATTGCAGTTTCTTCAACACTGCTTTTCTGCAATTTTTCCAGTAGCTGCTATCAGGAGAGGCGAGTGCAACAACTACCTAAGAAACGAGGTAGGTGGATTTTCTTTCAGGGAAAGGAAACTGCGCGATAAGAGCCTGACCCGTCGCAAGTGGTGCATCGGCCGGGAACCAAAAATAGTAAATTCCAGTGAATTTCAAAAAAAAGCAGTAGTGACAATTACCGGACAATACAGAAGTGCTCGCTATGTGTAGGAACTGTGTAGCGTACAAATTGATATCGCCACGTGAATAGGAAGGACAGTGAAAGTGTCCGTGAACTGTAATGTGTTGTACGGAACGGAAGAATTTTTCGGTGACTACGCGCCGATTGGAATAGCAGTCTACGACGGCGTCTGGCAGACGACGAGCTACGGAGACTACGCAGAGGCGACGACAGCAGTGGCAGTTGGCAGCGCTGATTCGAGCGGGGGCCCGGAAACTGGTACAGCATTGCAGTGTATGGTGAACGGACCCGCAGTTTCATCTAGCAGCAACGCAGCACGCCGAAGCACAAAGTTAAGTACAGTGCTTTTGAAAACTTTGTGTGTTTGTGGAGTCAAACTGAGAAAAATGGCTGAGTTTCAACCAAGTGACAAAAAGGCGGAACTAAGTTGTGATAGTGGGATGGAGACAGGGGAAAATGACCCCATGAATTTTAGTTTAGACGTGTCTCAACCCAATTTCAGTAGTAGTTTGACTGATTCATCCTATGTTAATTATAGTTTGGAGTCAGATCCAAATATGTCAGTGCCCAGTGAGTTACAGTTACCCATGCCGGTAGTTAATGTTAATAGGGACATTGTATCAGCAAATGAGGGGGCGAAGGATAATGTCGCCAGTATGCTGATGAATCTATTAACTAAGATGAACGTGTTGGATTCCAATATGTCAAGTAAGATGGATTCCAGTATATCAAAATTGGAAACTAATATGTCACAAATGGAAACTAATATGTCAAGTAAAATGGATTCAAAAATGTCTAAATTAGGATCTGATTTAAGTAATGAGATGACTAAAATGGGCGCTGATTTAGATTCCAAAATATCCGATCTCAGAGACTGTTGGAAGCAAGATTTAGCAGTGCTCAGTAGTAAAGTAAATGTTGAAATACAGCAGGTTAAACTAGAATGTACAGAAAATATTGTTCAAGTGCAAAGTGAATTGACGACACGAATCGAACAGGTTACTGAGGATCAACAGCAATTTAAATCCCATGTGGATGCAGAATTAGATAAAGTATGTGAGCACATAAAAGTGGTAGAGAATTCCAATGAAATTAATCATGCCGCCTTAGAATGTAAAGTAAATGATACCAAAATTCGGTGTGAGAAACTTGGAGAGCAAGTTGTAAATAAGGTCAATAATTTAGAGACTCACATAAGCCATTTCAGTGAAAGTGTGAATGAGCAACTTTGTGGGCATGAATGCAGACTAACCAAAGTAGAACAGTGTGTTTCTAACCATAGTGGTAGTATAATTTCCAGTGGAATAATTGAATCTACCGAGGTTGCGTATGTTACCCACAGACAGTTTTTAAAATTTGACCCAAGTAAGAACATGCACCCCAGAGAATTTTGGAACGATTTTGAAGACGTTTTGCCGAAAGTATGGAGCGATAAACAAAAGATAGGCTTTATCACTTCAAATTTGATGGGAGAGGCCAGAGTATGGGGGAATTTAGCCTCTGAAAAATACGCGAAATTGTCAGAATTTAAATTAGCGTTCTTTGAGGAATACTGGGGAAAGAGAAAGCAGATGGATGTTCTTAATCGGTTCTGGTCGGGAGAGAAGTATGACCCCAAGAGAGAGGGCATCAAACGATTTGTTCAAAGGTGGGTAACAACTCTGTCCTACCTTAGTAATAAGTTAGAAACAGAACAGATCATATTAGGGGTAGAAAATAAGCTACCGTGGAACTGGAAAACTAAGATCATATCTGCGCCCCGAGATAACATTGACAAGTTCGTACAGTATTTAGAAAGGGTTGAATCCGTCCAAAAAGAAGAAGAAAACATGAGGAGGGAGCATCGCCCGCCTGCTAGGCAGAATGACAATCGCGCGGATGTAAACATTAATAGGATGGGTGTTCAGAGAGGCGGCGGATATCGTGGCAGTTCACGTGGTAGAGGAAGAACATATGTTAACAGGTTCAATGAACGCGAGCAGTATGACAGCGGCCGACAGATGTCAGGAGGTGAGGCGGTCAGCTGGAGGCATAGTGATGACGCACCGCGCTCGGAAAACCATTAATTGTCTACGAGTGTGCTGGCGATCGTAGGCAACAGCGTTTAAAGTTAAATCCGCTGGCAAAACCATTCATAAGAAAGCAGCCTGAACGACCACCTAACATAAATGTTGTTGCTACAAAATTTAGGGAGGATAACGTAAAACAGACAGAGATAGTAGCTTTAAGTCAAGTGGAGGTTAATGAACCAATTAACTGTAAGAATAATCATAAGAAGCCACTTATTGAAGAACTAAGTACTAGTTATAAGGGTAATAATCAGAAAGACATTATGCACAGTAAAACTAATGAAGAGCTGTCGGATAGGGGTGAGAACAGTAATAATGGCAGGGTTGTGACTGTGCTTGATAAGATAATTGATGTTGTAGATAGTTACGAAGAAGAGGATAGATTAGAGGAGGAGGTAGAGGTTAATGACGACGCCTTGGATAGGGTCGTAGAAAAGGAGGTTAATGAGAAAGAGGGGGAAACATTGGAAAAATGTTTTGACTTAGCAATAGTGGATAGGCTAATAGGAGCTGCCACTAGAATTGAGGGTGATAATAAGCATGAAATAAACCCTGTAAGTGTGAATGTGATTGCCACCCAAAAGACAGGCTTCGAAAGGAGAGAAATTGTGCAAGATTTATTGGAGGAAGCAGAACCCAAAATAAATAAAGAGTACTTAGGGCAACCGATAGTAGAGCTAAGAGTATTAAATGAACCAGTTAAATGTTTGATAGATACTGGATCGGAAGTCTGTGCAGTATCCCAGAACTTGGTAAATGAACTCCCTAACAGTAAACAGATTGTTAAGATGCCAGTAAGTGGCTTGAACATTGTAGTAGCAACCGGTAAGACTAAGAAGACAGTAAAACAGGAAGTGTTTCTACCCATAGCATTTAAGGAAGTAGAAATAAGACAGAACTTCTTAGTTATAAATGGACTGAGTGTAGACATATTGGTGGGGGCTGACTTTTTGAATAAATATGAAGGATGGGTGAATTTTTCTACCAATGATGTTATGGTAAAAATTAAGGGTAAACTAATTACTATACCTTTCATCGGTAAGCAGCTATGTGAGGATCCTGAGCAAAATGATTTTCCTATATGTATTTGTAAAACAGAGAAATTCTTGGAGGGCTATAATGAGTACGGTGGCAAAAAAGTAGAGGATCCGTCTGAGCTTGTGAGTGTCAGAAATAGGATCGAGGAGAAATTACTAGAATTAATTGATATTGATGAAGCAAGGAAAAACGATTTAAGACAAATACTAGTCAAACATGCCGAGGTTTTCTCAGATCAACCAGGGCTAGTAAAGGATTATGAGTGTTTTTTGACAGTGCAGAAAGACGCTCATTTCTTCAAAAAACCATTTGCAATCCCAGAAGTACATAAGGAGGCAGTACGTGACTTAATTCAAAATATGTTAGAGTGGGGAATTATTGAAAGGGCTGTTAGTGTGTACAATAACCCGCTAGTCATAGTTCCTAAGAAGGATGGCTCAATTAGACTAGTGTTGGATGCTCGAGCATTAAACAAAATAGTACTACCTGAGAGTGACCGTCCGGAGAATATTGAAGAACTGCTACAAAAGTTTAAAGGTGCTAAGTTCTTTACATCCATGGATGTGACCTGTGGATATTGGAACCTACCGTTAGCAAAGGAATCAAGAAAGTACACGGCATTCTTATTCGAAGGTAGATGTTATCAGTATAAGGTGGTGCCGTTTGGTTTAAATATAAGTGTATGTGCCTTTGTAAGAGCTATGTCGCAGGTATTAGGGGACCATCTACTAAGAAGAATTACAGTGTATGTAGACGACGTTTTGATATCGACACCAACGTGGGAGGAACACTGTATGTTATTGGATGAAGTATTGAGGGCCATAAAATTGGGGGGTATGAAATTGAAGCTAGACAAAACTGAATTTGTGAAGAAAGAAATTAAATTCTTGGGGCACATAGTGAGTGGCGATGGTATCATGCCGGATCCAGAAAAGATTAGAGCAATAAGGGATTATGCTGCACCTACAACACGTAAAGCATTAAAGGGGATGTTTGGTTTGTTTGGGTTTTATAGAAAATTTGTGTCTGGACAATTATTCAATGCACCGTGCCTGCGAGAACTCTTAAAGAAAAATGTAGTTTATAAATGGACTTCTGAGTGTCAGAAGGCGTTTGAAGAATTGAAAGAAGCTCTTATTAATAGTAAGATTTTGAACCATCCCGATTTTTCGAAACCATTTTGTCTGGGATCTGATGCTTGTGGTTACGGGTTAGGAGTTGAACTATTTCAGTTGGAAAAAGAAGGAGAAGAGGAAGTCCACAAGACCATAGCCTTTGCGAGCAGGTCATTGCAACAATCCGAGAAAAATTATAGTATATCTGAACTTGAAGCATTAGCTGTTATTTTCGGCCTGCAAAAATTTGAAAAGTACCTTTTAGGACATGAAATTTGGATCTACACAGACCATAGTGCCCTTACATATTTAGACTCATGTCAGCTAAAACATGCTAGATTAAGAAGGTGGTCCCTGTATTTACAGCAATTTAATTATAAGATGATATACATTAAGGGTTCCGAGAACATCGTGGCGGACGCCTTATCAAGAAGTGTGAAAGATACAGGACAAGAAGGGAAATCTTTAAGAAATACCGATAATAATGAAGTAATGTTGGCCATCATGCAGCTCCAGGACGATGGCTTAATTAAGCGCATTTGTAAGAACCTACGGAGGGAACAGAACCAGGATGACAACATTAAATTAGTAAAGAGTAGATTAGGTCATCCAGACTACCCAAAATTACTGGTCTACTATAAAGTGCATAAAGATGTCTTATTTAGGCGCAGGAAAGACAGTGAGGAGAATTGGAAAATATGTTTTCCGGAGCAACATGTAGATGCACTTATAGACTACGTACATTGTAAGTATGGGCATTATGGCGCTCGTAAATGTATAGCTAAGTTAAGTGAAGTGGTAATTTTTGATAATATGTGGAGAAGGGTGCAACAGCGATTAGAATCCTGTGATCGTTGCCAGAAAGTTAGGGCCAACAATAGAACTATCCAAGGACAGATGTATTCAGTAGAACCACAAAATCGGCTGGATTTAGTAGCTGTAGATTTATTTGGTCCACTACCAGTGTCTAGAGGGGGATGTGAATATGTGTTTGTGATGGGGGATGGGTTTACTAAGTACGTAAAATTTTACCCAATTAAGAAAGCCAACTCTAAAGTATTAGTGAATAAGTTGGAGAAGGACTATTTTGGGAAGATAGGAGTGCCAAAGGCAATATTGTCAGACAATGGGCCCCAGTTTATCTCTAAGAAATTTAGTGAATGTTTACAACAGAGAGGTATCGATCACATAAAAATCTCCGCGTACTTTCCTCAAGGGAACATGTGTGAGCGAATTATGAAGGAGTTAAACAGATTGTGTAGAACATATTGTCATAAAAAACACTCCGCTTGGGCCAATTATATTGAATACTTCGAAGAAGTAATAAACCATCTGAAGCATGAAGCCACAGGATATGCACCAGTAGAGCTAATGTGTGACATTAGGCCGAATAATATTTTATTCGACCTGGTCGAGTTTCCAAATCTCACAGACATAGCCATCGAAGAGAAGGAGAGACTGGCACGTATTAATATAAGAAAGAAGGCCCTGGAAAGAAAGAGAAGGCATGACGCAAGAGCTGATCCCACTAGTTTTCAGGTAGGGGATCTAGTGCTAGTGAAAACTAGGGAAAGGTCTAAGAAACTTACGTCAGAAACAAAGAAGTTTACCGATGAGTACGTGGGCCCATTTAGAATCGTAGAGAAGCCTCACCCAAATGCTTATAGACTGGAGTTTGTGAAATCACATAAGGTGTTAGGGCTTAGGAACATTGTGGATTTGAAAAGATATGTTCAAAAGAGAGACGTGGCCAGGAGTGAGTAGATACCTCAGAGAGCTTTGCACTCTTTGCAGAGCTAAGTGCGTGACGAGCACTAGGTCTCGAGTCGTTTGACAATATTTCTTCCACTTTCTTTTCCGTATTGTCAACCTACCTCTTCTTTCATTCAGAACTAAAATTCTATCGTCTTTCCTTCTTCTCTATCGTAGTTTTTAAGTGATAAAGTGTTTAAGTAATGAGTAGGAAAGAACCTCAGTGCAGTATAGGTTAAGCGTAAGGAATGAGTGTAAGAGAAAATCAAAAAGGATTAAGATACCTCAGATAAGTAATAAGTCTCAGTAAAGTAAATGTTTGGCCTAAGGTGTGAGTAATGCCCTTAGAAAGGTAAAATAACTAAGAAATGTAAGAGCCTCAGAAAATATGGTGACGAACATTGAAGCTGTTTGTTAAGTAACAGAACGATATGTTAAGACGTAGCATTAAGCTAATGTTTAGGAAAGTAAATGGAGCAGTACAGCAAAACTGTCTGTTCAATGAAGTCAGAGCCTCAGGAGGTGATTTAGTGGTAAAATGAGTAAAGGTACAGTGCAACAAGGTTGACTGTCAAAAGGGGTAAAGGAAGTTAAGTTAAAGGGACAGTGCAGCAGGACTGACTGTCAAATGAAGAGAAATATGTGAGAAAAGGAGAAAGAATGAGCATAGTGTTTGGCTAGCTCGATATTAGGAAAAAGTGAGGCTACGAAGGTGAGTAAATAAAAAGCTTAATGTTGGTAACCAGAGGTGGCGTTTGTTGGTAAACAGAGGAGATGTTTGTAAACAAAAGGAAGTGAGGCTACGAATGTAAACAGAGCTGAGGCGACGTTGGTAACTCAGGAGGTGGATGTATGTTAGAAAGTATGGGTAACGAGGTTTCGCAGATTAGTAGGAAACGCTTTAACAAATACTAACCTGAGTGTGTGAAGTATGAGTATGAGAGTCGTAAATCAAACCCGAATGTGACTAGAGAAAACCTGATGTTGACAAGAAATTGAAGTAACTCCAGATATGTGAGATGAGGAAAGTACCCATGACATCGATTCCATTTTTGACCAAAGACACACAAAGCTCCCCAAGTTTGTCGTAGAGATTAGTATAAGGATTGTAGTGTTGATAAATGAATAAGTAAATATGTATTTTTCAGTGTTTAATTTATGATACAGGACTACAGGAGATTGCCTGGAGACAGAATTGTAATATTGATAATTTTGTGTATATTTTATATTGTTGTGTATTGTACAGGAACTGGAGAGTCACCAGTGCTGGCGGAGATTTATTATGTATTTGTGAACTATTTGTAGGAATTGTTTTTCTTAGTATTTCTTATGTAACCATAACTTGTTTGATTATGAGATGAAGAAGTAATTAAAGAGTAAATGTGCCACTTCGGTACTGCATTAGGAAAGTCAATTCACTTTTCACTTAAAAAAAAAAAAAAAAAAAAAAAAAAAAAAAAAAATTTGAAAATTGTACATACTGTAAAGTAAATTTTATCAAAAATATGAGACTTTAGAGTCAAGCAGATAGCGCCATTTATCGCTGCTGTAGGTTAAGACGTAGCAGTTAGAAAGGGAACTGAGGCCAGCTGATGTTTCAGGTGCGCCGAAGTAAACAGAGGTGGTAGCACGAGACTTGAAATGGACCTCCCAAGCAGGACCCGGTCGAACTACGAGTGCTATCAAAATCTTAAGTGTAAGTGGTAAAAAAGTGACGCTCACCATAGCGATAGTAGTGTTAGTGTGCGTGTGACGTACATCAAGATAGTATTTAGGTTTGTTTTCTCTTTCAGGAATTTGTAAATAGAATTTTGTAATCTGAAAAATTTTTTTTGAATGATGATAAAAGTGCATGTTTAGATATAAGATGTTTTGTAGGTCGTCAGCCCTAGGTATAAGTGGATGATTGATGTACAGGAACTATAAATGTTAAATAGCTGTTTGAGTAAATCTTTAATAGAAATTTTTTTAGAAAACTAAAAGTTTGTCATGAATGAAAAAATTTAGTTTCCTCAGGAGGTGTGTGGCGTCGCAACTAGTGCGAGCGCACAGTTTTCTATCAAATATTTACTGTGAAATGTAGACAGACTGTAAAGTAGCCATCAGATTAGTATATGTGCTGTAGCGGGCAGATTACCGGTGTCCGTTCGTCTGACGTCACGACCATATGGCATGTCTGTACCGTGAGAATGTAAGACCTGTGCGCTAACTAGCCGCGTGTATAACGTGGAACTTTCATCTTTAATAACTTCTAACTGAGGAACCTGAGGAAATTAAAAGTTAATATACTAGTTTCTGTTATGAATAAAAATAAGTCATCCAAATTTGAGCTTTGAAACCTGCATATTTTAGAAATTAGAAAAATCTTACAGAAAACGCAAATTTCTACAATTTTCGAGTCTAAATAAATACCATTATGTATAGATCACCTTCAGTGACCATCCAACTATGAAACAAAATCACCTTCCGTGCTTTTGTATTTATTTTGAGAATTTTACTTTTAGAAATTCACCTATAACTTTGTTAAAACCATAAATGTTTTGAATTTTTGTGAACAGTTATTTTATATGAGTAGGTGAGAGTGAATGAGTGTGCCTGAGTGAATGAAAGAGGGACATTCGCCATTCTTTGCAAGTGTATAAAATCTAGGTTGGAACTCGCAAGTGTTCAGACGATGTAACCGTGGGAACAGAGTCGCCAGTGGTTCCCCATCTTAGTGAATGTCGGATGTCCAAGAGTGTATGGTATTGTACAAGCAGCCAGAACGTTCGCGAGTATTTAAATAATTTCTGGAAATAAAGTAAAGTCTAGTTTTCCTTTCGGTTTGTTAAATTATACAGTAAATTTTGTGTAACAAGAAATCATGACGTAAATGATTCAGAAGTCATGACTGGTGCGTGCTAGATTTTGGCGCGAGGCGCACCCAAAGAGTTAATTCTGATTGGCTGTGTGATGTGTGAGCCAATGAGATGCGAGGACGGTTAGCAGACTAGGAGAGTGAGTCGCGAGTGGATGAGGAGTCGCGAAGGAACTGTGATCGAGAAGAGACATGCTTGATGTGTCCTCGCGAATAATGTGTAAAATGAAGTCATAAAACGGCTTCATCGGTTCGGTACTGTGCGATTTGAGACTGGAAGAGTCCAGTAACGCGTAGTGTGAGTTTGAGCGAGTTGTGACTTTTCGTTCCGCGAAAGACGCGAGTAACTTTAATAATTAAAAGCGTGGCGGTACTTCGTAAACTTTTACTAAGTGCTTATGGCGAGCATTAACGTTAAAAAACGAACTATTATTGAACATCGACTGCAAACGTGTATGTTAGAAAATCGTCTGTGTTGCAGTTAAGTAAATTCCGTAACTTTGAAAGCTAATTCTGGCGGGGTTTGAGTGTGGATAGAATTGTGAACTGAACTTTCTTCAAACGTAGATTAGCGGGCTGATGATCAGGCTTAAAGACAATAAAGAGCTTAAATAGAATTACCAACTTCGCGTTCTCGTTTGAGTAAACAATTACTACCATTCCAATAACTCAATTTATTTAGGAAGATTGCTCATAGATTGTATTTCAGCAAACATGTATCGCGGCCTCCGGTGAGCGGCTATTAAATTGCAGTTTCTTCAACACTGCTTTTCTGCAATTTTTCCAGTAGCTGCTATCAGGAGAGGCGAGTGCAACAACTACCTAAGAAACGAGGTAGGTGGATTTTCTTTCAGGGAAAGGAAACTGCGCGATAAGAGCCTGACCCGTCGCAAGTGGCCAACAAGTTCCATATCTTTCCATTTCCATTCTCGGCACTTCCAGAATGATGATGAGACAATGAGGACAAACACAAACACCCAGTCCACCCCCGGAGAATATACCCGACACAACCGGGAATCGAACCCAGGATCTCGTGATCAAGAGGCAGCAACGCTAAAGATTCGAGATTGACTGCGCTATTTCGAGACGTTGTAGTGAGTCGGTCGGTGGCCAGTGGCCACGGGTGACCTTCGGGCTGAGGCCAGGAACTGTGGCAAAAGTTTACTTTCGAAGGGTAGCGAGTTTTGAAGTAGGAAGGAGAACTGCAAATGGTGCAAATGGCTCTGAGCACTATGGGACTTAACATCTGAGGTCATCAGTCCCCTAGGAATTAGAATTACTGAAGCCTAACTAACCTAAGGACATCACACACATCCATGCCCGAGGCAGGATTCGAACTTGCGACCGCAGTAGTAGTGCGGTTGCGAACTGAAGCGCCTAGAACCGCTCGGTTACACCGGCCGGCAAGTAGAACTACCTGAGGTCATGATTAAATACTCGTGGAAAGTAATTTGTGAAACGAAAATGTGTAGAACAGTTATTTTTGAGTAGTCTGCAGAACAAGGAGTTTGTACATGCGTAGGAGCGATTAGTAGCTCATGGCAAACTAATTTCTTAAGTGACCGTGAATAAAAGTAGAATAGCAGAAGAAGTCTTCAACAATATCGGAGAAGTAACTAACTAACTGAAATATTCTTACAGTGCAATAGTTACAAAAAACAGACATATGTGGCTACGAAAGATGAGTGTTGCTGGACTGAGAGAGAGAGAGAGAGAGAGAGAGAGAGAGAGAGAGAGAGAGAGAGAGAGAGAGACTGCTTAGGGACCACAAACTTGCCACAAATGTAAAACGTGTTTAATTTGAGTGACTTGTAGCATTCAGAACAATCAATAAATATAGTGGCCTATAGATATGGGAAGCAGTACACAGGTTGATATACGCACAAGAATCAAGTTAACAAAAGGTAGCATATCTTACGTCACAAACGCCTCTTCTCTCATCTCATTTCCGATTTTCTGTAACTGCAACGGCGTTACCTCTTCTTTCGTCGACTTGCTTTATAAGCTGTCAGGGTTGAACCACGCTGTTATTTTTGTTACATGTATAAAGTAATCACCATAAAGTTTTAGTTGACCCAGTGCTGTCTAGACACATACTGTAATGAGTAGACACTTCCTCACATGAATAGATGGCGTAATTTTGCATATGTGTATATGTATCGTATATTAGTCTTTAAAATGCGAATGTTATTTTTTTATAAATGTGCTGCCGAATTTTTTTTTCTCTTTTCAAAAGAGTCATCACTGAAGGAAAGAAACTAGCCACACTGTGCGGGGTTGTCGAGTACTTTCTTAAAGAATTAAAGTTCAATAACCTCGTTTTACTTTGTACATACCTCTTTTAAGACAAGTCTTATGTACTGTTGAAACATGTAATGGAAGTGATATAGGACAGAAAGCAAGCTCTTTTAATAATACGTAAAGGTGTATTTTTTGTGAAAACGTACGCATTTTAAAATGGAACAATGCTTATTGACATTAACAGACTAAGAGTGCTGTAAAATATAACGTTAGTGGTGCTTGTAGCAGTGCTAGTCGTTCACGAAATACAGTACTCTGAAAAGTTTCCACGCCGACACTCATTTGTGCCATTCACCGTGCCTAGTTGCTAGGTACGATGATATTGTGTTTGTTTACAGTGTATACAAATAATGTAGAATTTTAATATGGGAAAAAAGTTGACAATAAGGAGAGGTGTTTAAACAAAAGTCGTATATCGTAAATGCGTCTAAGTCGCTTTTCGGTTTCATTTGTCTTTGTCTTTGTCTACTTTGAGAAAAAGTTGCGAGAAAGAGAGGGAAAGGGAGAGAGAGAGAGAGATAGAGAGAGAGAGAGAGAGAGAGAGAGAGAGAGAGAGAGAGAGAGAGAGGGGCAGGGGGGACGGGGAAAGTGGAAGATGCTGAAGATGTGCAAGAGAGATGTACAAAAAAAATGTTGTGTTCGGAAGACAATGGGAGGGAGGGAGTGAAAGACTACGGTTGATGGGGAGAGAATAGGGCAAAGAACGAAAGAAAGTGGAAGTGGGACAGAGAGGTTGGAAAAGATAGATCAAAAGAGAAAAGAGTCTCTCATAGACCACCTGTGGGAAGTGTGCCATGACGCACTCTCAGATACGAAAACGAGTTCACATCTCATTCCCAGGGTCACAATCAATTTGGCGCCCTCTCTGCGAAACACGCTAGTAATTCTTAAAATAAACGCGAAGCTCCGAATTGATGTGGTAGCTGATTGTTAGCGTCAGCCCGCTGGCATGTTGACGATAGTTCTCCAATGGCCAATTAAATTGGAAACGTCTGTCTGTGATCTAACGCGACTCGTCGGGGAGCGCAGAGCGCTTTCGGTAATAACAGACGCTGGCGCGCGTTTAGCACTAAACAGCGCCAGATCCTGACCGCTGGGCCGTGTTTGCGCAGTATTAATTTTGCGCGCGTAACTGCCGGCGTTCTGTTACCCAAGTTACAGTGGCGAGCTGCGTAATTACGGGAGCTGATTATAGCTGATTTAAATGACTGTCGGATTCACAGCGGGCTGCCTCTCCTATTGCAGCAGTTAACGATAGCTGCTCCATTCTGGTTTACAGTCGCTAGCAACGCTATTTTACGCTGCACAGGTTTATGAGCACATTTCGAGCTGCATGAAAATAGGAGGTGAAGGATGTTCGCTGTCCTACATTGATGTGATCCGTCTAGTTTGAGTGAAATAGCTCGTTTAAGTGAAATACAGTATCTGCATCGCTATTACAATGTAGTATACGTTATTTGAAATGAATCTACTAACGACATACGTACAAACTATATTATCCGGCTACCAAATAACGTAACTTGGAACAACTGCCTTTATCCACTTCCTTGTGACTATCTGAGCCGAAGGTTCTTGCCACTGAAAAATTCTAACAACTATGTCGACAGACGATGATTGAACAGAGAACAGAGGTTTTGGCGTGGTATGTACAGCCTGGTCCCAAAGTCCTGTAACGTGCTCTTTTTTTCGCCATGATGTGAATTTATTTACAACGAACATATCATAGCACATGTGACAAAAATTATGATACTTCACGTTCCCACTTGTAAGTGATCCATAGTACCATACTGGCACAATTATTATTGCGGCACAAAATGATGCTGCGCGAGGTCCCGTGTGAAATTTTCCGAAGCGTTGGGAGTGTGTTTTCCCTGAATGCCTCTGTGACTGCTTGCTTCAATTAGTCGATTGTCTGGTATACTTGCTTTGAGACATGCTGCTTAGTTATTACCCACAGGGTATTGATTCATGGTGTCAGATCTGTACTCCTCGGAGGCCACTCGCTCGGCCTGGCAGATGCATTGAATCTCTCTCTATCCACCTCTGCAGTATCGCTGCATCCAAGAGTTCTCGAAGACGAAGATTGTACTGGGCAGGATCTCCACCTTACTGAAACGAACTATCACCAAGAATGTTCAGTCTCTGGTGCTGTGGAATAAACGATCCTTATGCAAAATTTGCAAGTGAGAATATACATTCGGTACACCGCCAAAGAGAAACGGCCCTATCAGGTGTCCAGTGGAGATTGCAGCCCAGATCATAACATGTGGGGGACTATTCCGTAACTCTTAAAAATAATATGGGTTCTCGCTGCAGAAAAAAATTAGCAAGCTCAGAATCTTGAGCGTGCTTTGTGTCTTCGCTGCTTGTCCTCATGCCTCAACTCATTTACAAATGTTGGCTTTAAAAATTTAATTCCAAATCTTTTTTCATGTGTATCAGCATAATCATTTTTGGAATTCTAAGTTCTGTCCATCTTTCTCCGCCATGATGTTATGTGAGATCTGGTCACAGAATCCGCTGCTGCACATGTTTGTTGTGTTGATGGTCCCCTGTACTCTTTCCATCCCAAATGGATGCGCTTCTGAAGAGTTTTTGTAACCATCGCAGTTCCGTTCACTCTGCCGGAGCTTCTTTATGGAATGTACGGAAAAATCCCTTTGCCTGTCTCTTATGGTTTTCCCAGTGCGTGCAAGTTCGTTACCCGACGTACTTGCCAGAACATTCTTCCACAACGTAGATACTTGTATTCGCCATTTGAAAAGAAAGAAAAAAAATTAATGGAATGTAAATATGCATCATGTCAAGAAAACAGGAGGGAACAAGACTTTCGGACCGTACTGTACATGTCAGTAAGAGCATAACCAGTGAGAGACAGCCGAGAGCAGCTACAACCCGCTTAAAGGCAAGAAAAGTGATGTTCAGAAAGAGAAATCACATCGTGAGCTACAACATGGACATGCGAGTATATTCAGCATCAGTTTTAAGAAAGGCAGGTCATATAATTGATGTAGAATAGCACCAAGACTATCAACAGCCGGCTGTATTGAAATCTCAAAACCAGTCGAGGAACTAAGATGATTTGACGAACAGGCACGTGAGACGCACTCCACCTCTTCTTAACTTTCACTACCACAGATCCCGGATACGCTGCTGCCTATTACTACAATATTTCAATAAAAAACTCTAAAATTCTTCGTTGCAACCATTCTTCGTTTGAATATTTGAGATACATTTAGCACATTTGTATTTTCGTTTTGAATTTTTCGGACTGGTGTACCCAAAGTTGAGAAACAGATCATGGGGGAAGTCTCCATTTTCATGTTGTCTCACCACCAACCACCTGCCCCTAAATATAGCTTACCAGTACTCCCATTCCGTAGGTACCTAGGAATTCAGGAAGAACAATAAAATAGTTAATATGTTTGATATAACAACAATTTGCGACTGGTGCATTAAATCTTCAGCAACGGCTGCCGAATGCTTCTCACATAAGACGTCATCCTCGTTCAACCACTAGCGTTCAACATAACCACTTTTAACGTCACCTGCAGATAGTCGAATGCAGCTTAAGCGTAACTCATCATCAGAGGTACTAGAACAACCCTAAGGAAGAGCTTGCTAAAAGACGTCCCCTCCTATATAAAACAAGGAAGATCCTAAAAAGGCTGAGAAATTTTGTACCCCGATGCAAGGTCAATTTGAAGAAATGGGGTTTCTCTCCAGGAGATGAACTATGCGAATGTGGCGAACAGCAAGATCATCAACACCTGCTCAATTGTAGAAACCTCCCAGCCCCATGCCTGATGGACGATCGTGTTGTCGCCAATGATACAGCAGTTCAAAAGGCGTAATTTTGGATGTCATACGGCTTTTAACCATGTACTTATACTATTTGTAAATTGATGACGTATGGAATTAAAACATGTACTTATATTGTTTGTATATTGCTGTCTATCGGCTATATATGTGGGTTATCTTCTGGACGCGACTAAATAAATAAATAAGCCACTGGCGTAGAGAAGCAGTCAGTAGTTCGGGGCCGCGCCTCGACTTGGGATGGGAAACATTCTCTCGAAGACGGAACGATCGGCAGTAATTAACGACACGAGTATACGGAAGAAACCATTACTTTAAAGAAACAAAATACGTGTCGACAGGACATGTGGCCTGCAGAAGCTCTGTTTGTACACAAGTTGTTTACATCGTCTAAATTAATTTGGAATTTTTTGATAAGGTCTTATGAGAACAAACTCCTAACGTCATCGATCCCAAATCTTACGTACTACTTACTGTAACTTAAGCTAACTTACGCTAACGACAACACACACATAAACCGATGCCTAAGGGAGGACTCGAACCTCCGACGGGGAGCCGCACGGACCGTGGCAAGATGCCCAGACCGCGCGGACTTCTGAGTACAAATTAATAGTAACTATTTATTTACATTTAGTAGTCCTATTTGTTTTGTTGGAAGAATGTACTCGTTTTATGGCCATTGAGGTAGAATTACTTAACCTTGTAGTTTTTTTTTTTTTTTCGCTGTAAGTGCTTGGCCTCTGCGACCATTGGATCCTGCTTATTTTTTATTGTCTCTGATTCTTGCTTACTACATTTATTTGTTATTTTATGTAGTCTTGCACATAGTAGGAAACGGATACAAATTGTGTTTGTTGTTTGCGGACACAAGGAATTTTCATTGATGCTTAAAACAACTACAAGGTGCGTAATCGAGGATCGACAGGATTTGAGTTACTGCTTTAGGCTACAGCGACCTTTCTGCACCAATAACAAAAGCTGCGACATCTCTGATATCACATAAAGCGTAGATAAATATTGCTTCGAATTTTCTGTAATCACTGGGTGAAGTGGCAATCATAGGGCTCTTCTAGTTTATTTGTAGAATCTGTTATTCTGGAGACATATTTCCAGGTATTGGATAAAATGTTATCCACGCAAACCCGAAGATGGCAAGGGCAACAAAGTGCTGGGCTGTTACATTACGATCAGTTCGGCATTAAGAAAGCCAGAGATGTTGTTTTGGAACTGTTAGGGATCTAGGATCTGGGAGTATTAAGGTACCAAACGAAAAGAAAATGATATTAGAAGTAGTTTATTTATTGATTTACTTATTTGCTCTGTGAGTGATTTTTTAATTACAAAATCAAACGATATTTTTTAATTACAAAATCAAACGATATTTCTTCGTCACAGACGCTAAGATTGAAACAAAACGTCGCGTTCTGAAGACTACCAAAATTTACCGTTATTAGCTGACACAGCATATGTCCGTCTGAGCCTTTTTAGTTTCTGCCTTTTACATATCAGTCGGTAGTGCTTCACAGACATGTACAGTTTGTTGTATACATGCAGTAAAATAGAAATTCCTTTTGGCTGCTTCACGGCGGAGTGTGTGAAGACGTCGAGTTTTGAAATTTCAGTACTAATTTTTCTATCTGCTGATTGATACAATTCGATGCAGAGGTCTGCTTCATAGACGTGTATATTTATTAAAATTTTAGCTTTCACTGATCGTCTGAACCAGTGAGATAACAATTCCTTCTCCTGGGTTTTGAACCGTGCATCTAAATTTACGTGCAAGTAGACCTTTGCTTTCTGACTTTACACAAATGACTTATAAACAACCTATTTCACTAACAAACGTAATGACAGAAGGCGAATAATTTAAAAAGTGCATAATGTGAAGAAAATTCAGAGGCTTACCAAGTAGGTTGTGGGCAACGAAATCTAAGGGAAGGAAAGGGCCTGAAGCATACAAATCGAGCAAATACAGTAACGGTTCGGTTTTCGCGGATCTCCCAGACAAATTATGAAACATACACACAGCGTACAAATGAACTAACAGAGCTTTTGTATACATCTGAAGTATGAGTGCATACAACTGAGTAGCATGAAATAATAAAATAAATATTGACAGGTACTTAAATACACGAGATAACAGACACTGATATTTTGATTAGAATTAAAAAGAAAAAAAAGATGTGGATAGGAAGCTGTTTCCCTCTTACTTACTGTTTCCCGGATGCTGATCCACACTACGGGAACGACTAAACACGTCGAATAGAAAGACCCGAATAAGTTCAATGGCAAAATAAGAAACGACACTTAGAAATGACCGGGCAGTAACGAGGTGACAGATTGCAAATACCGGCCAATTAAAAAAAAAGGAAAAAGAACACTGTCGTTCTTCAGACCTAAGCTAAATGTCCAACTCCAGAATATGGCCCATCACTTCACAGATGGGGTAAATTTGCAAAAATATGGTTCAAATGGCTCTGAGCAATATGGGACTTAATATCTGAGGTCATCAGTCCCCTAGACCTTAGAACCACCTAAACCTAACCAACCTAAGGACATCACACACATCCGTAGCGATCGCGCGGTTCCAGACTGTAGCACATAGAACCGTTCGGCCACCGCGGCTGGCCTGGAGTGAGGTCAATGGTCACGCCATCCTGATCGCGTTGGGAGATTGAAGCAACTTTGGCACATCACATACGGTATCAACAGAACTGTAGGGTGAGTGAAAAAACTATATGTTTGAAATTGTCATTACCGCGAATGTAATGGCTGCGTCTTTTGCACTGGCGCATGTTTTTAGGGTTAAATTTGTTATAGCGGAGGATTTAATTCAATTTAAGTGAGACAGCTCAATCGCAAACATTTGACAATAGTGACCGAAATAAAATGTGAGAAAATTTCTGATACCTAAGATACACATTAGCAGGAAAATAACAAAAAATAAAATACCAAAAAAATGATGGTTTCAAGGCATGTTTGACTGACACACATGTTGCACAGCGACGTGGCATGGCGACTAGACAAGGTTCAACAGCTCTCTTAACAGTCGATCCCATTGTTCAGTAAGAGCGGTGTGGAGGTCTGGAAGTGTCCTTGGCGATGGCTGATGAGAGGCATTTCTCCATAATGCATAGCAGTTATGTGCTATAGAACTCAAATCTGGAGACCTTACTGGTCAGTCAATGCGATGGATATCTTAACCTTCAAGAAATGGATCCATCAGAGCGGCTTGATGCATATGGGCGTTATCGTCCATAAGTGGGACTTGTGAACCAACTGTTCATCTGAAAAGGTAAACATGCGGTAACAGTAACTCATTACTGTACATCTGAGCGTTTACAGTATTCCTCCGATCACTGATGAAGATGTGCAGCTCCATACGGCCCTCAGACATAATGATTCCCATTACCATGAAACCATCACTACCAAAACGGTATCTTTCCACGATGTTCCTGATGGTGGCGGGTTCTCTCCAGAGTAGTTGCGGCAAGAATTATTATGCAAACTGAAGCGTGATTCAGTTGTGAACAGCACATTTATCCATTCATTCATTGTCCAATTCTGATGCAGACTCGACAATTCACGGGCTCGTGTCCGTGCTGGAGTGAGCGGGTTGGGCATGGCCGCACATCAGGGTAACAGTCCTCCTGTCTGAGCCTTCGATACACTGTTCGTCATGAAAGAGTGACTTCTGAGCCAACTGCAGGCTGTCCAGCTAGTTATCTTACAGGTGAACAGCTTTTCCGTCGGACAGTTACGGTCAGGTAGCGGCCCTGCAGTAGGGCGGTTTTTGTTGGTCGACCTTGTACTACGACTAACATCTCCTGTGTTTCGAAGTCACCGCCAAAGCCTCAAAATGACACTTTGTGGAACATTCAAGGATACTGAGTCTCTGTGTCTAGCCTGCTTCCTGGGGCCAAGTATTTTACCCTGGAAAATAGGATTCACATGGCATCTTTGTGGCATTATATTGTCAACTTCAACAGGAGACTACACTCTGCTCACAGTTAACGGACAAAAGAGTCTGAGACATGAGTGGTCTCCTGCACTCTTTGTGTTTACCTCCCAGTTACGTCGCACAGAGTACTTCTTTCCTACACAGAGCGAGCAAGTAGGGTCCGTAGGAAAATATTTACTGTGATTGCACACCTTACTGTTTTCCGTTTTGTTTTTTCGTGATTATGCTTAACTTTTAGACACTACTGTAGATGAGAAATTTGAAAGTGGTATACGTTAAAATATGAACACTTATTAACATGCTCTAGCTAATATGCCCGCCCTTCACCTTCCCGCCCACCGCCCCCCCCTATCACCGTAACATCTCTTGCCACCCGCCCCCCCCCCCCCCACATTATCTCAAACTGTAGCACCTAACGAAACTGTACAAAGAGAATCTTATCTTGGAACACTTTTGTTTTTGGAATTATGAAAGGTGAAACATATTTAGTTTGTCTGTGTGTGTGTGTGTGGGTGTGTGTGTGTGTGTGTGTGTGTCGGAATGAATGACGGAGGAACTCGTGGTGCATCGAAAGTGCTACGCACAACTCCTCCTTAGATAATAAAGCTATCTTTTAACAATAACGGTAGGCACTAGCGAAAAAAGCGCATTTCTCCTGCATTAGTCCTCTCCAACGCCTCCAATGCGGCACTTGCTTTAAGTGCACACTGCTGCTCTATTTTAAACCAAGCAAGTTAAAGTATGTGCACTATACATTCGGAAATCGCTTGATTGCAACACTCCGTACTTCTGAACTGTCAGAAATCGGAAGGCATCTGGCTGTTAATGCTTTGTGCCTCAGCACAGCCTCTAATAGTAATAGTAATAATAATAATAATAATGCTGTGCACAGTACTGTAGTAGCCCTGCTGCGCCATGCTGTCAATTAATACATTCTTCTGGACTACTGCAGGACTGTCTACAGCTTGGAGAAGACATTTCTTTAGATATTTAGCATTTGCTACGTGTGTGTCTCACTTTTATAATCGGCGACGTAGGGCACAAAGCACAACATATAGGGTTAGTGGTTGGGTAATTACACAAGGTTGTGAAGCACTTCTCTGGGGCAACAGGACAAGGCTTCATGATCCCATACCCTACGTACCTCTTACACATCATGGATCCGCTTTTGCACCTCAAACATATTAAGTTAACAAAGGACTTCAATACAAACAGCCTTAAAAATCAGTGTTTTCTATATATAATTAGATTATCAAATCAATGTAGAAATAAATTCCTTCCGAACAGGCTTTTAATGCCCAATTGGTACCGACCGACAACCATGTTCTCCTCAGCCGACAGGCGTTACTGGATATGGATATTAATGGACGTATGATTAGCATACCTGACTATCAGCCATTATCAGTTTTGGTGACTGGAGACACTACTTCTCAATCAAGTAGTTCCTTAATTGGCCTCGGAAGGACTGAGTGCAGCCCGCTTGCCAACAGCGTTCGGCAGACCCGAACGGTCATCTATCAAAGTGCTGGGCAAGCCCGACAGCGCTTAGCTTCGGTGATGTGACGGGAACCAACGTTACTGTTGCGGCAAGGCTGTTGTCAAATGTTGAAATAGTAAACCGTTGTTGTTTAAAACTGCAACAGTGCATCCCTGGCCGTTGATATTGCCGCATCTGAGCCTCAGTCGCACTTAGCCATCGATTGACATAGACGCACTGGAGCGCTTCGCTTCCGCACGATAAGTGCTTGTACATAACCTCGAGCACCGCTGTATTTCCATGTACGGTTTTCTGTAGTTTATTTTGCGTGGTGTGATGTTTACTTTTATCTAAACCTAATGGTTTGTCATAGAGTGGTAATATGGGGAGGGTCAGATTCAGTGCAATGTCGCACACATACACTCCTGGAAATGGAAAGAAGAACACATTGACACTGGTGTGTCAGACCCACCATACTTGCTCCGGACACTGCGAGAGGGCTGTACAAGCAATGATCACACGCACGGCACAGCGGACACATCAGGAACCGCGGAGTTGGCCGTCGAATGGCGCTAGCTGCGCAGCATTTGTGCACCGCCGCCATCAGTGTCAGCCAGTTTGCCGTGGCATACGGAGCTCCACCGCAGTCTTTAACACTGGTAGCATGCCGCGACAGCGTGGACGTGAACCGTATGTGCAGTTGACGGACTTTGAGCGAGGGCGTATAGTGGGCATGCGGGAGGCCGGGTGGACGTACCGCCGAATTGCTCAACACGTGGGGCGTGAGGTCCCCACAGTACATCGATGTTGTCGCCAGTGGTCGGCGGAAGGTGCACGTGCCCGTCGACCTGGGACCGGACCGCAGCGACGCACGGATGCACGCCAAGACCGTAGGATCCTACGCAGTGCCGTCTCCATGAAGCTGGGCTACGGTCCCGCACACCGTTAGGCCGTTTTCCGCTCACGCCCCAACATCGTGCAGCCCGCCTCCAGTGGTGTCGCGACAGGCGTGAATGGAGGGACCAATGGAGACGTGTCGTCTTCAGCGATGAGAGTCGCTTCTGCCTTGGTGCCAATGATGGTCATATGCGTGTTTGGCGCCGTGCAGGTGAGCGCCACAATCAGGACTGCATACGACCGAGGCACACAGGGCCAACACCCGGCATCATGGTGTGGGGAGCGATCTCCTACACTGGCCGTACACCTCTGGTGATCGTCGAGGGGACACTGAATAGTGCACGGTACATCCAAACCGTCATCGAACTCATCGTTCTACCATTCCTAGACCGGCAAGGAACTTGCTGTTCCAACAGGACAATGCCCGTCCGCATGTATCCCGTGCCACCCAACGTGCTCTAGAAGGTGTAAGTCAACTACCCTGGCCAGCAAGATCTCCGGATCTGTCCCCCATTGAGCATGTTTGGGACTGGATGAAGCGTCGTCTCACGCGGTCTGCACGTCCAGCACGAACGCTGGTCCAACTGAGGCGCCAGGTGGAAATGGCATGGCAAGTCGTTCCACAGGACTACATCCAGCATCTCTACGATCGTCTCCATGGGAGAATAGCAGCCTGCATTGCTGCGAAAGGTGGATATACAATGTACTAGTGCCTACATTGTGCATGCTCTGTTGCCTGTGTCTATGTGCCTGTGGTTCTGTCAGTGTGATCATGTGATGTATCTGACCCCAGGAACGTGTCAATAAAGTTTCCCCTTCCTGGAACAATGAATTCACGGTGTTCTTATTTCATTTTCCAGGAGTGTATATCAGTAACTTTGGTTATGGATGTAATTTTGAGTAGACATCAAGCACGATATCCAATTATACAACGAGCTCCGCAATATCTTTTTATTCAAAAGATGTATGATCCAATGACTATGATCATACTGTTTTGCATACAGTTACCATAGTGAGTCATTTCTGTCAGTTGCTGTCAGTGCATGTACAGTGTGTAGATTACTAATCTGAACAGAAATTTACATTTTAAAAAGTCACACAACATATTTTCAAAATATAATTTATTGTAAATATGTAATTTAAAATTGTTATGTAAGTCCGTCAACAGTAATTTTAATGAGACCAGAGTGAAATATTTTTGTATTGTGGCACATGTAGTTTGAAATTTATGCAATTTCATTTCTGTTGTGATATACCACTGCCTAAACAACTGTATACAGACTCATCTATGCAAATGCAGTAGTAATTGATTAGCCATTGTTGTGTCAAGTGAACGAGTGGGTTATGACATCAACGTAACTTGTTTTATATTTGCGGTATTTTTTGTTTGACATCCTGATATTCCATGCTATCTTTTATTGTAAAACGACGCATCATCACTATTTGGCTTGCAAGTTTTTGAAGGTCATGGATCTCTATTAATATGCTACAAGGTACGTTCTAATGCTTCTAGTGATGTATAAAGGGTTTACATAAACCCATGTATGTATTAGCCGCCTTGACGCCGAAAGTTTCGTATTAAACTTTAAGACCCGATGATGACTGCAAAGATCGGTCCAAACCAGTAATTAATAAAAAGATTTACAAGTGATCATTCCGAACTTGACTTTTAAGAATCATATAATAATCGAGATCGCCCCAACAGTTGACACAATGTCTGACATATACTAAGCGTTATCGTTGTTGCACCATAGCAATTAAGAGTATTTAGGCATAACTCATGGCATTCGGACGAGCTATGTGATATGAAAAACTTCGGTAGCGAAGTTTTCTGTAACTAATTTTTGTCATTACTAAATGACACTTTTCATTTGATTTCTCATCCTGATTGTCATAAGTGTCCGATCCCGTTGTGGACAGGAGAAGCGCAGGAAACCCGGCGTGAACAGGGGATTCGTCCCAAAATGAAATAATAGAGGAGCTGGTACATTTCTTTTTTACAATGTTTTCGTTCGTGTTACAGAATGTGAAACATTTATGAACTTGTTTAACAACTATCACTTGTCTAATGAACTTTTAAGGCGTTCGTCATTCTGTAAAGAGGTAGTGTGTCCAGTAACCCGCTTATGCTAAAGAGGAGAATTTATTAATACAAAGTTGGAATTTTTTTCCTCTATCTTTATTAGACCTGTTTCTCCCCTGTTTACCACAGCTTCATTGTGGGTGCCTCGGCGTGGCACCTTCTGTTGCGCTCAAACAAGATGAAATGAAAACAATTCGTGAAATGAAATGGCACTCTTTTTGTGGACTTGCACGCGGCTCATGTTCAAATGAGAGCAATCTTATTCAAGTCGCAGGTTTGTTCATGTGGAAAATCCGTTATATAGTATTTGCACTTTTCATTTATATACATTTTATTGGCATGCACGTTTTCCGTCTTCAATTGATCGAGTTCATGTCTGTGTAATACTGGCACATGAGTTAGTTTTATCTTGCAGATATTTCCTGTTATTATTTGTTCGCTTTCAAAAATTTGATACATAAGATTTTTATCTTGCCTGGAGACAATTTCACGTATTTATCTATGCACTAATCTGTAGTACAGTGTTTGAGCAACAGGCGACACAAAATTATGTATTGGCAAAAAATTGCAACTGTGATCTACTATCTCCCTTGCCGAATCAAGCAATAAAGTCTTGGATACCACGACAGCAAATGAAACGTAGCTACAGCATATACCCACAGTAAATGTCATCACATTAATTAGTTTTCTAATATAAATAATTATCTTCTCTGTATAGCTTAGAGTCATGTAGGTGGCAGTGCAGATGACACAGAGAAGGGTGAAAGCTAATAACTGATAAACGAAAAGTAAATGCTTGTAGTATGGATAAAGAAATGTAAACTGAACTACGTATGGTCAGTTCTATCGGGTTACTGAGTTGCGTTCGATATTCGAATTTCAGGTAATGTAATAATTCGTTAGACTGAAAAAAGGAATTATCACACTATTGATATTTCTATTCTTTAACTCGTCTCTATTTCTGCAACGGATGATGTGGCACAATGGTTAAGACCCTGGACACGAGTGACTGAAGGCAGCGGTTCAAACCATCGTCCAGATATCCTATTTACCTACATTTTACTTAATTCTTTACTTTATTTCATAGTAAGAATTATATCACTATTAAGTCCAAAATGGTAAAAGATATTTATCACACGCTGTGTTTCAATTAACTTTTATGAACAACAACCAGAAGTGAAATGAACACTCTTTTGATTTACACTTGCTACAAATAGGCAAGCAAAATGTTATCCATCCCATGTAGGCTTTCACGGCCGGCGTCTTCATCAGTAAACACTTCCGGGCTAAATTTCCGTGGTCGATCTGTAGAACTTCTTCTCCCTGACGTTTTGTTCTCAAAAAAAAAAGAAGCATCAATACACGTTTGACGGAGCACAAAAGAAACTGTCGCTTGGGACATATTGACAAATCGGCGTAGCGGAACATTTTTTTAAGGATGGAGACCACGAAATAAAATTTGGTGAGACAAGCGTGCTAGCGAGGACATCGCATTATTATACACGTATGTATAGAGAGGCAATTGAAATCCACAAACATCAATACAATTTTAATCGTAAAGAAGAAGGATCAAAATTAGACAAAATATGGCGGTCGACGTTGCATCAATCACGTGACAATCGATTGCTTGCAATCGAGAGAATAGGCGATAGCCAGAGATAGCTACACATCGACGCCACGTGACGTGCGGTGGCGCCCTCTACGATCTCCATATAAGCGGCGGCCCCAGCTCCTAGCAGCCAGTCGTCGACTCACCTCGGAAGATGTCCTCAGTAGTTGAGAACGAAACGTCAGGGACAAGGAGTTCTACAGATCGACCACGGCAATTTTTGCTCGGAAGTGTGTACTGATCAAAATGTTATTATTTATTTTGAATACTACACCCACCTACACACAACCACACACACACACACACACACACACACACACACACACACACACAGAGAGAGAGAGAGAGAGAGAGAGAGAGAGAGAGAGAGAGAAAGTGAAGTATCCTAGTTAGAAAGTTTTTATTTACTACTGTTTACACAGGAAAGAGAAAACGAAGGAGAGACAGGGTGAAAGGAAGAATATAAGTAGGTTATTCAATAGCACTATGATTCGACGTGTGTTGTATTGACAATAAATGCCGACAGTTCAGATATTAAGGGATAAATGGAGGATAATAGTTACCAACGCTTTATTTGGGTTACAGATTGTGATGGAAGATAATAGAAATGTTCTAGCGGTGCATTCAATAATGCCTCCCCAGAGAAAAGAACAGAATGCAGAAAGATAGAGAGAGAGATCTCTCGACAACAGAGTAATAGGCAGCGCTAATTACCATCAGAACTCATGCAGTACGATATCAATCCAATGTATTTCAGTTCCTATCAGATCTGCAAATTACGTTTCATCTTCGATACTGACAGTCAATAATTACATCGCCATGTTGACCGTAATATCTACACGTTATGAGCATCAATGGTTCCAAGTATTTTCCCGGACGGCAGAAACAGGGTATACATTTTCATATATGTACATGGATGGTTAATGCAAATACTGTTAGTTTAATTTTACAGATCACACGACGAACAGTTAAAAACTTCTGTAAATGAGAAATTTGTTTGCGATGTAATTTATTTTCTACTGTTAATGTTACTTTTTATGTAAGGTATACAATAAATCGCAAATGTTAGTTCCATCGCGGTTTCAGAGATAATCCGGCGCTGAATCGTACGTAGGCCGAGAGGCTTTTCGAACACCGTCTTCAATCCTCTCTTGACTTCGCCAGACTTCTCCATTTCCACACTCCTATTCTTCTCAGATCCGTCTGTACATCACCCAGCCTCGCAATCTCGATCTTTCCTCTGAGCGGCTGCCCTCTGCCCTTGCAGACTGCATCTTACTTGGGATTCGCTGTTCCTCCATTCTTATCCAACGTCCCAGTGGTTGTACCCTTCGTGCATTTACATCTACTGTTATTGGATGGTATTTATAGAGAGCATACAGTTCTTCACTGTTCCTAATTCCCTAAGTCCCATTATGTCATATTGCCCCGTGTATTTTCCGTAATACCTGTCTAACTGGTGTTATTATCCACGTCTGGGACCCACACATAACAACAGGTTTTATAATCGCTTTGTAAACTGTCATTTTCAGTTGTCAAGAGATGTTGGAGGATCGCAGCATATTTAGGAAACCGTCATAGGATCTTATCTTTGTTGGCACCATGTTATCTTCGATAACCATTCCTGCCAATTACTTACTTATTTTATAACACAAATGACTCGTGCTACGACCTGTCAATAATTCGTATACTTGCTCTGAGGTAAAGATTATAGTTCACGGAGCAGTTCAGCGATAGAGACGCGCGTAATTTGCAAAAGAAGATTTTGAAGGTACGAGGTGGTGCGACACTCTTACTGAAGCGGTGCGGTGTTAGCCCGTGACATTCTGGCTTCGAAGGATCCTTTCTCCGATAGATGACATCGTAATCACACAAGACGTGGTGCGTGGAGAGTGTGACGCTGGATGGAACGTATGGTTGTAATAGAGGCGAGCGTCCCGAAAGGCCTGCTCTATCTGCAGTAGATTTTTTTTTATGTGTGACCTTTCCAGATTTCGCCCGCAGACCTCCCCGCTGCTGCCAGCCAGTTCAGAAGTTTACAGCGCTGATTAACAATCCGGTGAGGACATACGTAGTGTGGAATCATTCAAACCACAGCTACGTTTCTGTGTTGCATGTAACTGGTAGTTGGTGCAGGTTAATTCGACCGCTAGTTAATGGTTTCGTACTAATTGTTCCCAGCTGAATCATAACGGTCGCTAGATGCATTGACGCATTAACGGTAGGCGGTATCTGACCAAGTTCTATAGAGTGGATTTGATCAGCCTACCTGTATTAAAATTGTTACCGCAAAAGTGGCACTTCTGTCCTTTCTAGGTTAGCTTCTACGTATGGTAGATTTTAATGACCCAGTCTTTCTGTTCGTTCACCTGTTGGCCCCGATAGCACAGACTCTGCTGATTATTTTCTGTTTAAGTTATTAATGCTGTGGGTATTGATTATTCCTTTGTATTTGTGTACCTTAAACCCCGGAAGTGAGCGAACCTACTTGCATTGTGCCGCTCTATTATGTAACTAGCTTCCATTTGGCGGGAAGATTAAAGTGTAACCAACAGGCAGGATGGGAACGCATTTGTCCTGGAACTTGCTAGGTCAATTTCAAAAGCAGTGTGAGCGAGCCTACTTAAATTTTCTGGCATTTTGTGCTACTTCTTGTACACTGTTTTCTCCTGTGTTAAATTTAGTCATAGCCCCATCCTACCGTCTTTCTAGGGCTCCTCACGAATCGTTTGATGTTTCTAGAGAAAGAGAGGTAGATAATATGTTAACACAAATTATTCGTTGCCTTATTAGGTCGATCACATGAAGATTTTGTTTCATCAATCTGCCCTATGCTGAATCCACAGCCGACGTTGTGGTTGGTTGCTTAAATTAGTATTTCATTTTTATGGGCATTTGTAAGAGAGTGTTTTGTGTGTTATAGACATGATCTCATCCCGTGCTGAGCCGAAGGTCAGTGCGGCGGGACGGTTGGCAGATCAGCATCGGAGGTGATAACTGTATTTCCACCTGGGCGGCTACGGCGATTTGTACTAATTCTTATGGTTTGTTGTATTTATGATTCCGCCGTTATTCTGTTACAGTTACGGATTGTAATATTTTATTTTAGCTTTGGTGTAGCTCTTGGACCACTTGATATTTCCTATTTAGAACTATTTTTAGTAAAATAATATCTTGTTCCTTTAAAATCTAAAAATAGCTTAATACTTCTTGTTCCATTACATTCAATTTGGGCGTTGGTTTCCCATTAGGATTTCAGAATAATTGTTATTTCAAAACTCTAACGAAGCTTAAAGGATCTTGTTCAATACTAATCGGAATGTTGTTCTTTCTACTAAATCTTATGGTAAATGTTTTAAATATTCTCTGAAGATATTATTTCAATCCGCTTCTATAGCTTTATATAAACTGTATCACGTATTTAACGAATGGTGCTTAATCTTCATTTGGGTCAGTCTTTTCAACTTTCGGGCAATCAATAAGTCGCAAGAGGCTTACCACATACCATCACTATATCAACAAGAGTGATCTTCAGTGTTATAAGTAGTAGATTACGATAATGTGAATGACAATAAAACGAGAAAAAGTTAGTGCTAATCGGATGTACCACACTAGGTAGAAATACAAAGTGGTAAAACATTGCATTACATATTTTGAGAATTGGTAGTACGAAACACAATAAAGTGACCATTTCTAAAGTGCATTCCGTCGGAGCTATAAGCACTTGTTCATCTTTGTTACTGTAGAACACTTCACTTCTACTGCAAGCTCTTTGTATTCCATATTTTGAGAGACCGTAGCTTTGGCCGAAAGAAAGAAAAAATGTTCAGTAAACATGTGCTCTAGAATGCATACCTAAAAGCTATGTACACCACTTCATCTTTACCATTATGGAAAACATCTCTTCTACTGAATAAGTGTTCATATAGTAGCTCTTAAGATATATATTTTAGAGCCCATATTTATTAGAATTTTTTTCTCTTTTTGTTTCATGTTATTAGACTCAATAACACAGAGATATACTTTACCCTGCATCTTTTTCACTAGCTTAAAGTACAAGAGAATCCTGTCTGTGACGATATCTCTATATCTTTTCTTTCTCAGATGAAATTTTTGTATATGAAGACGGAATCCCATATCATACGAAATGATGTCATGAATAATCAGAGAATTCTGATATCCTGACTTTTTACATACACCCAATGAAAATAAAATGCATTGAAGGCAGAAACACTTACGCCAGGGTGATCAAAGGCGCCATCGTTGGAGTATCATAGCACTTAGAATGATCTTTTAGGAACCATCTCTTTAGATGTACGTGTTGAGTTGACGTAGCCACAGCATTTCAGAGAATAACAACTATATACACTACATTTCAACAGCCATCTGCGCCGTTGCGTTTTGGGTTCTTCAGAGGAGGATTATGGCACGATGGAATACGGATTTCATTGTGTACCAGAACAGCAGACATGTACCTACAAACATAGAGAACTGTGATGTAACTTTGTTTTTTAGAGTATTAACTAAAACATTGCTAATACCATTTCTATAGTTTCCCTTCGTCCGACTAATAAGCAGTACGTGCAGACTTTTTTATGACTCTCGCAACTCTGCATTTGATCTTCATCATATGTTCCCGTACGTTGTTAGCCATCGCGATGGAAGACATATGAAGTAAGACGTAAATTGCTTCACATTTCACTTTGTAAAAGCGTGCGGTGTGTCCCATTATGATATTTCATCTTTCACTTCTTTTGTTTAGTACCGATATTGCTTCGAATCGTCTTCTTGTGTGACATCTGTCTGCTATCCCATCTTTGCCTGTCACTTATGTTGACTTGTTCCATACGTAGCTTCGGATTGTCTTCCTCTAAAGTTGCGATTCCTAAGAGATAATAACGGACATCAAGAGAACGTACATCTACGGTTTCGACTGCTGTAAGCACCATTTGTCAGATGTGACCTCGTAATCCCGTAGGTTGTATAAGGGAATTGCATAATTTAAATCAGCTCGTCTGGTCGGCCAGTAATGCAGTCGCCGAAGTCTTTTTTTTTTTTTTTTTTTTTTGCTAATTTACGTTGATGTCACTGTTCGGAACTTCTCAACTTATTACTTATTCAGGGTGGTCCATTAATCGTACCAGGCCAAATATCTTACTAAATGAACGTCAAACGAAAAAACTGCAAAGAACGAAACTCGTCTAGCTTCAAGGGGGAAACCTGATGGTGCTATGGTTGGCCGCTAGATGGCGCGGCCATAGGTCAAACGGATATCAACTGCGATTTTTAAAATAGGAACCCCCATTTTTATTACATATTCGTGTAGTACGTAAAGAAATATGAATGTTTTAGTTGGACCACTTTTTTCGCTTTGTGATAGATTGTTTTTATATGGAACTGTGTTACAAATCGCGTTAACCGAAAGTGCAGAATGACAGTTCACATAATGTACAAGTTGAACTTACAGAACCAAGTTTAGACGTAGTCATCCGTGGAGGAACTAACGAGAATCTGTCCAACACAGGAAACCGCAGCATCTTGTGTCTTTAATTTGAGAAGATCACAAAAAATGTCATTAGGCTATCGATTTCGTAAAGTTGTTTAAAATGCGTCAAGCCATATATTACGTTACATAACGAAGTTAAATTGGCATCACCGTGAGAAATGAAGAATATATTAGGGCAGCATAAGGCATCGTAAGTTTTAAACTGATTTGAACACACCATGGACACTACGGGCCGAAATCCACAATCCAATGAAAGTAAATTTGTAAACATTTAACGTCAGTTTGTGCCGTCATGAAATGTGTACGGTGACCGTTAGCACTTATGTATATTGCCTAGAAATCGTATCGATATGTGTTTGACTATATCGAAGTATGTTTAAACAAATAGATCTCAACGTCACAATCTATATTTATTTTGAAGGTATCCTGGCGTGCCTCAAGCAATTAACAACCTCCGTATTCAACTAACGGCCAGTTCCTATCGTTACATATGGGATACGTTTATTCGAACAGAAACTTATAATGCCACACCACCTGCAAAGAATAACATTAGAGCTTGGAAGGCACAGTTTCATTGTAGTGCAGCGTGACTTTCAAAGTTTACAAAATTGACCCTATCATACAATAGTAACTCCTCGTAGACGTTTTACTTGGCAGAAATAAGTTTAAAAATCCAGATCAGCATAATCACAAAATGATTATTAATTATTACTTCAGAAACGCATGTAATGGGAAGATAAATCTAAGATAATGGAAATTGAAATTTCAATTAAACTTTTGATTTATTAGAATAATAATTATCACAAAGCATCATATAGATTAATACAACCCGAACCGTCTGCTGCGCTTAATACAGTCACGTTTTGCTCGTTTCTTGATTTCGCAATATTAAAAAAGCACAGATATATTATCAGTTTGCTACGATTTAGTAACTCCTGATTACGGGTTCAACCTGGGACGTGAACGTATACACTCCTGGAAATGGAAAAAAGAACACATTGACACCGGTGTGTCAGACCCACCATACTTGCTCCGGACACTGCGAGAGGGCTGTTCAAGCAATGATCACACGCACGGCACAGCGGACACACCAGGAACCGCGGTGTTGGCCGTCGAATGGTGCTAGCTGCGCAGCATTTGTGCACCGCCGCCGTCAGTGTCAGCTAGTTTGCCGTGGCATACGGAGCTCCATCGCAGTCTTTAACACTGGTAGCATGCCGCGACAGCGTGGACGTGAACCGTATGTGCAGTTGACGGACTTTGAGCGACGGCGTATAGTGGGCATGCGGGAGGCCGGGTGGACGTACCGCCGAACTGCTCAACACGTGGGGCGTGAGGTCTCCACAGTACATCGATGTTGTCACCAGTGGTCGGCGGAAGGTGCACGTGCCCGTCGACCTGGGACCGGACCGCAGCGACGCACGGATGCACGCCAAGACCGTAGGATCCTACACAGTGCCGTAGCGGACCACACCGCCACTTCCCAGCAAATTAAGGACACTGTTGCTCCTGGGGTATCGGCGACGACCATTCGCAACCGTCTCCATGAAGCTGGGCTACGGTCCCGCACACCGTTAGGCCGTCTTCCGCTCACGCCCCAACATCGTGCAGCCCGCCTCCAGTGGTGTCGCGACAGGCGTGAATGGAGGGACGAATGGAGACGTGTCGTCTTCAGCGATGAGAGTCGCTTCTGCCTTGGTGCCAGTGATGGTCGTATGCGTGTTTGCCGCCGTGCAGGTGAGCGCCACAATCAGGACTGCATACGACCGAGGCACACAGGGCCAACACCCGGCATCATGGTGTGGGAAGCGATCTCCTACACTGGCCGTACACCTCTGGTGATCGTTGAGGGGACACTGAATAGTGCACGGTACATCCAAACCGTCATCGAACCCATCGTTCTACCATTCCTAGACCGACAAGGGAACTTGCTGTTCCAACAGGACAATGCCCGTCCGCATGTATCCCGTGCCACCCAACGTGCTCTAGAAAGTGTAAGTCAACTATCCTGGCCAGCAAGATCTCCGGATCTGTCCCCCATTGAGCATGGTTGGGACTGGATGAAGCGTCGTCTCACACGGTCTGCACGTCCAGCACGAACGCTGGTCCAACTGAGGCGCCAGGTGGAAATGGCATGGCAAGCCGTTACACAGGACTACATCCAGCATCTCTACGATCGTCTCCATGGGAGAATAGCAGCCTGCATAGATGCGAAAGGTGGATATACACTGTACTAGTGCCGACATTGTACATGCTCTGTTGCCTGTGTCTATGTGCCTGTGGTTCTGTCAGTGTGATCATGTGATGTATCTGACCCCAGGAATGTGTCAATAAAGTTTCCCCTTCCTGGGACAATGAATTCACGGTGTTCTTATTTTAATTTCCAGGAGTGTATGTTGAAATTAGTCTGTCATCCTGCTCCACGGTTCGTAGGGAAACCTAATTAGTCACACCAGCGCAGCAACTGTGAGGAAAACAACAACACCTTACCTGGTATTGCTCAGCAGAAAAAAAAAGAGAGGGACAACATGTACTTTTCGTAATCAATTCAAACAGTATAGTCCACTCTCTGAAGAAATAACAGCGGGGCCGCTTTCAGTACCAATTCCAGTGTGACGTATTCCTTCCCATCACCTCAGTGGAAGCAGAACTGTCAGACCACAACTAGTCTTACACAAAGCGATTTCAAACGCTATTTCATCTCACTGCTGCCTGCCAGCAGACACTCGCCATAATAGACACCACGTACGTTAAATTACTCCGTGCCGATTGACTCACAATAACTTCAATCCATTACATGGCGAGACCACTTTGGACTGCCCATGTCTGTCCACAACTGACTGACTGGCCTCCTGAAACTGCCTCTCCTTCAGCTTACAGATTCTATCTGTTCACCTGGCACGACCAAACTTAAAACGTTCATTGGCAGAGCTACCGACTCCAAGGAACACAAGTAATAGTTAAGTACGTCCCATATAGAGGAGAGAAATATCGAAATTGATCAATGTGTGATCGGAAAAGAAAGGCAACAAGCTCTCCCGTCATCGATGCGAAAACTCGGGATCCAAATTAAGGGTGGCTCAATCAAGAGGCACCTTTCGAATGTAATTAAGGAAACAAATACTGTACCTCCTGAATCACAATCTTTATTCGTGTTTCTCTCACAGCTTGTAAAATCGTAGCAGTTCACTGAGCGTAGCATACGCAGTAATCCTGTAATCTTTGTCATGTGTAGCCCCCGAATCACAGCTTGTCAACATTAATAGCACAAACACACCAATTTACCGAAGCTCTCCGCTTTTGCTGCAGTATGATGCCACAGAGTACATTGGCTCGTGTCACATTACCATATGTGGCGTCCGGAGGTGGGCCTCTTACACCGAGCGACGCTCTCGTTGTGATCACGAGGATTGGAGCATTGTCGGTAATCTGACCTGGCATACGTTATCACCCCGGAAACAGACTGCACTCTGAGGTGCAAGCGGCCGGATAAGACGCAGTCGTTAATAGACAGTCATCTGTTGATGGAAATTACAGATGAATCCAGATATCTGCTTAACGATGACATCGTCATCCATTGCTGTGTGTCGGCGGCGTCGTCCCCTTGATTGGTGGACGAAACTTGACGGAGGCTGCTGCTGCCTGTTGTGTGGGTCGGATGCGGGAAGTCAGGTTATCCGCGCAATATCTGTGGTTGTTATATTCAAGTGATCTTCGTAGGGGAGGCCGTTGTGGTAGTAGACGAGGTATCTTTGGTCCAGATCGGAGGAAAGAGGACCAAAAGGTAGGGATACTGCGTCGCTAGTGATTTCGGTGACCATTCACTATCACGTAGCATCGGTGATCGCCTGGGGTCCCGTGACTGTTTCGGGAGTCTACCCAGTAAGTGACAGAATGTTCGATCCCCCACGCTGGAGCTCCTGTGAAGACGAGGGCGCAATGACCCTAGCTAATAGAACTTCGGGGAGAGACTCCACGGCTGCCTGCCATGCAGGAGCTCTGCTGGGCTTTTCCTAGTGATCAGTGTGACCATGTAAGTGCGTAAAGGTATTATTAGGGACTCCTTTGTGGACATCGACTTGATCGTATGCATTAATATATCCGTTGGAGGATTTACACCATTTACTTCATATTGTATCCCTATTTGTTATTAACTGAGTTTTTTAGAGTAGCACGTCGTGACCTCTTTCCTCTCGAAGTTACCATCATCGTAGTGCATACGCATCAGCTGTGCATAAAAGTCTGCCAAAATGACAAATTAATACTATTGACTTTTACTTCTAATGGAACTGTTTCTCATTCACCAATATTTTAATACTGAAAGAGATAAAGTATGGTAATACAATAGTCCTTACTATGGGCTAATGCAATGGCCCTAAATTACTTCTTTGACTCTGCTACTATGTCTGCTGAATTTTACAAAACTATACTTAGTATGAATTCGCAGACGCAAGTGGTGATGTCTCTTAGTGTAATTGGTATGTATAAGTGACACCAACACACTCATTCTCTACAACGCTCCGATAGCTAAGAGTTCAATTTGTTGCGAATGTGCCAGCCGCTGTGGTCGAGCGGTTCTAGGCGCTACAAACTGGAACCGCGCGACCGCTGCGGTCTCAGGTTCGAATCCTGCTTCGGGCATGGATGTGTGTGATGTCCTTAGGCCTTAGGTTATTTAGGTTTAAGTAGTTCTAAGCCCTAGGGGACTGATGACCTCAGAAGTTAAGTCCCATAGTGCTCAGAGCCGTTTTTGTTGTACTTTATGTCTTAGTGCAAACGCAGTAGCAACAATACATTCCTGAACAAATTTAATTTGAATTACCAAGATCCTTTAACTGTCTCTGCTTAATGCAGAGACTGATTAAGATATGGTCCTAAAATAACCTTGGGGCTAATTGTTTCCCTCATACGCCAGACTGAGATGAGCAACTAACACACACACACACACACACTCTCTCTCTCTCTCTCTCTCTCTCTCTCTCTCTCTCTCTCTCTCTCTCTCACACACACACACACACACACACACTCGTACACGCTCTCGCAAGAAATAGATACAAAATCGAAAGTTAGACATTTGTCCTCTTTACTGGTCCCTTTAGATCCAAATATAGTCACATTTAATATACAGTGCCGGAAAAATGGCTAGTACACATCTCTAAAGAAGACGTATGTTTTGATCTGATGAAGGCATATGCCACATGGGGGATAAATAACGTACTGATAACGGTTCCAATGTCGCCAACAAATAGCTCAGTGGCATAGCTACCAGAGCGCCATCTGTGTGTACCCTTCAACAGAGAATTCGCACTCCCAAGGTGCTCGGAACTGTGCAAACGTGCAAAGGAAGCAGGCAACCATGTCACGGATACGCACTGGTACATCCTACAGCAATCTGGTCTAAAAGGGACAAATTGGAGCCTACCGAGTGGCGGGATGGTCCTTTCGCTAAGTTGCCACATAAGGTGGACGTAGTGTGCAGTTGTGCAATGTTGTCCGTGGTCACGTGAACACTCCAACACCCGTAGATGAGCTTTTGGAAGTCTACTCAGCTCTGACGTCCTCCAGGATCGTCGTATTGTTAAGAGCGGAAGTGGCAGATCGTACAGCTACCACTGCACAGATAGGAAGGCGTTTGAGACTCGGCGTGTCAACATTAAGTTTGCGAACCGTTTATTAGCAGTGGGACTACTTGCATACACACACCTCTTCCCTGTCTTCCACTCACGTGACAATACCGACTTGCACGGGTCGACTGATGCCACCCGAGAATCACTTGGTAGATGGAATGACCCACTGTGATCTTCAGCGATGAAGCTAGGTTCAGCATTTATGCATATAATTGTCGTTTGCGTGTACGACTTACACTTGCTGAGTGCTATCTCGTACACATCATTTGTCCAGAACACACTACGCCTCTGCAGGCCTTATGGTCCGGTGTGTGATAAGCTGCAAGTTTCGTTCGCCTTTGGTGTTTCTGAAGCGGAAAGTAACCAGCACACGCTACGTGCAGAATGTGGTTAGACCTTTTCTTTTGCCGTTGTTTCAACAGGAAGGTTATGCCTTGTTCCAACAGGATGGCACTCTGCAAGACCAACAGCACTTGGTCAGGCGTTGTACAGAAAGCCCACTCATACAGGCCTGTATCTACAAGCTACTAGTTGTCACCATCCAGCACAAACAATGGGCGTTCTCAAACACCTGCAAAAAGTATTTCTGAAGAATGTATTTTCAACTAGGCAAGTGAACAGAGTGATTCAGACCTACAAACGACGGAACAAGGAAGATGAAGAGGCCTTCTGGTCCCTTGCTTATCTACCATATAATGGGAATATTTCTTCACAGATAAGCCTAATATTGAGAAAGTATCAAGAGAGAGTCACCTTTCGCCCTCCTTATAAAATTTCGTCACTGGTGAGATCCGTTAAACACGACTTGGGTCTGCGTAAATCAGTTGTTTACAAAATTCCGTGTGAATGCAGCAGATTATTTATAGGGAAAACAACACGAAATGTGCAGGAAAGCATTGTGGAGCACCAATGGTAAACTCGCCTTCTCCAACCCACCAACTCCGCAGTCACCGAACATTGTATTTCTACAGACCATTCCATGAATTACCACTCAAAAATTTTGGCCCATACATCAAACATTTTGAGCTCGATTTTCAATGAATCTGAGGAAATAAGTTTGTCTGACAACGAGACTCTCATCAATCGAGACAGCGGTTATCAGCTAAACTCTGCTTGGAATCCTGCTATAGAGAAACTTCGTAGTTATCTGCATAAAGATGAAAATCGACCTGAAATCGATACACCAAGCTTTCACCGTGGAGGGCACCAGGCACAGCGCACGGAATTGTAATTAACGAGCACCATGAGCAGCGCGTGCTCAATGTCACCTCAGTACGGCTTTAAATAGCAGATCTCAGCGCGTACTCGCTCCTCTATCTCCTGTACACTGCTGATATGCCCAAACCTTCCCCCTCCTGTTCATCTTCTCCAGTTCGCTGATGACACCGCCTTCCTAGCCCTTTATCCTACCCTTCAACGGTCCCAACGTGCTCTCCAAACCCACCTTGACCAATTCACTTCTTGGTGCAACCAGTGATTCCTCCGTGTTAATCCCTCCAAGACCCAGGCGATCATCATAGGCCGCAACACCCGCTCCTTCCGCCTCCATGATTTCCACACCATTTATGGCCGACCTCTCCACCTCACTCTTACCATCAAATATCTTGGCCTCACACTCGACCGCCACCTCACCTGGACTCCCCATCTCCTTACCATCCAAAAAAAAAAAGCTCAAAAAGCTCACAACCGCCTCCGCCTCCTGAAACTCCTGTCCGGCCGGACGTGGGGTCTTCATCCTTCCACCATCCATCACACCTACACATCCTTGATCCGCCCCATACTCTGTTATGCCAGCGTCGCTTGGATTTCCGCCCCACCCCGGTTCTATAAAGCCCTCCAAATCCTCGAACACCATGCGCTCCCCCTCGCCTTCCGCATCCGTCTTCCGTCCCCCACGCGCATCCTCCACGACCTCATCCCCTACCTCCACCTACTTTTCCTTGAACACATCAGCACACTATATATTGTCCGCCGCCTTGATCCAAACTCACCCCCTGGTTTCTCCCATCCTCTCCACCCCAAACCAGTTTCTGCACCTTTACCGTTGTGTCCCACCCTCTCTCCATCTCCACACCCTCCATCTACTTTCCCAACACAAATTCCACCCCCATGCCACGTGTCTCCTGCCTCTTCGTGAACCCACTAATGCCCCTCCTCTCTTCATCCCGCTGATTCCCCTGCTGCCCCATGCTCTCCCCTCCTTTGCCATCCTCTCTGACCTATCCCTCAGCAGGTCCCACCTGGCAGTTTTATTCTTCGTCGTGGGTCCTCCAAGTGGTTTTTACTACTGTGGCCGACTTTTAACTTGTGCCTGCGCTTTCAGTGTCTTCTCTGTGTTTTAAGAATCGCCAACTGTGTTTTTTTAACTTTCTGGTGATTTTTTTAACAGTCCCCCATGAACGTCTTCATGTCAGTGTATATTTTACCCACATTTTCTCCCCTTACTCTGTTTTATGTTCCCCTTTTTTAATCTCCTTATGTAGGTATCATTTAATTCTTGTTTTAGTTGTAGTGTCACTCGGCAGAAGAGCGGCGGATTGTGCCGCAGAAAGCGTACTCGCCAGAAGACTCTGCGCCGAAATAATCGTGGCAGGACTTTACTGACATCCGACAGTACTCCCGTGTTTTTATGGAGCTATGTCACTGACAATAATTGTTTATTATTATTATTTTAGTATCCAGAAAGTCCTTTACTATTAATATCACGAGATTTTTCGCTCAACTTCAACACACATCACAGTCGTGGATATTACACTTCCCCTTGGGCTGAGAAAAGAAGTAGTTTATGTATTGCAATTTTGTTAATCAGATTACCATATCCACGTTCCTTATTGTTCACTTTCATATGCTTAACATATTGTTCTCATCATGCAAATGTTCAGATATAACATTGAGTAACATACGACACAGTGTTGACGTGGTCGTTTAAATGGCTTCAGTTACTGTACAATCTAGGAAAATGCGAGGGAGACTTCCCAGGTTAACTTATCCCTCCCCTTCAACCCACCATTTGGTTTCATTGGAAAGGAAAAACAGGGAACAAAACCGTCCAAGGGGCTTCAAGAAATTACTGTTACCTAATCTTATTTGTCAGGCTTGACACGAATACTTTTTTTTTTTTTGTTATCAGTCTACTGACTGGTTTGATACGGCCTGCCTCGAATTCCTTTCCTGTGCTAACCTCTTCATCTCAGAGTAGCACTTGCAACCTACGTCCTCAATTATTTGCTTGACGTATTCCAATCTCTGTCTTCCTCTACAGTTTTTGCTCTCTACTGCTCCCTCTAGTACCATGGAAGTCATTCCCTCATGTCTTAGCAGATGTCCTATCATCCTGTCCCTTCTCCTTATCAGTGTTTTCCACATATTCCTTTCCTCTCCGATTCTGTGTAGAACCTCCTCATTCCTTACCTTATCAGTCCACCTAATTTTCAACATTTGTCTATAGCACCAAATCTCAAATGCTTCGATTCTCTTCTGTCCCGGTTTTCCCACAGTCCATATTTCACTACCATACAATGCTGTACTCCAGACGTACATTCTCGGAAATTCCTTCCTCAAATTAAGGCCGGTATTTGATATTAGTAGACTTCTCTTGGCCAGAAATGCCTTTTTTGCCACAGCGAGTCTGCTTTTGATGTCCTCCTTGGTCCGTCCGTCATTGGTTATTTTACTGCCTAGGTAGCAGAATTCCTTAACTTCATTGACTTCGTGACCATCAATCCTGATGTTAAGTTTCTCGCTGTTCTCATTTCTACTACTTTTCATTACCTTCGTCTTTCTCCGATTTACTCTCAAACCATACTGTGTACTCATTAGACTGTTCGTTCCGTTCAGCAGATCATTTAATTCTTCTTCACTTTCACTCAGGAAAACAATGTCATCAGCGAATCGTATCATTGATATCCTTTCACCTTGTATTTTAATTCCACTCCTGAACCGTTTTTTATTTCCATCATCGCTTCCTCGATGTACAGATTGAAGAGTAGGGGCGAAAGGCTACAGCCTTGTCTTACTCCCTTCTTAATATGGGCACTTCGTTCTTGATCGTCCACTCTTATTATTTCCTCTTGATTGTTGTACATATTGTATACGACCCGTCTCTCCCTATAGCTTACCCCTACTTTTTTCAGAATCTTGAACAGCTTGCAATATTTTATATTGTCGAACGCTTTTTCCAGGTCGAAAAATCCTATGAACGTGTCTTGATTTTTCTTTAGCCTTGCTTCCATTATTAGCCGTAACGTCAGAATTGCCTCTCTCGCGCCTTTACTTTTCCTAAAGCCAAACTGATCGTCACCTACTGCTACCGTCGCAGGTTCGAATCCTGCCTCGGGCATGGATGTGTGTGATGTCCTTAGGTTAGTTAGGTTTAAGTAGTTCTAAGTTCTAGGGGACTAATGACCACAGCAGTTGAGTCCCATAGTGCTCAGACCCATTTGAAACATTTTCTTTTTTGATCGTCACCTAGCGCATTCTCAATTTTCTTTTCCATTCTGCTGTATATTATTCTTGTAAGCAGCTTCGATGCATGAGCTGTTAAGCTGATTGTGCGATAATTCTCGCACTTGTCAGCTTTTGCCGTCTTCGGAATTGTGCGGATGATGCTTTTCCGAAAGTCAGATGATATGTCGCCAGACTCATATATTCTACACACCAACGTGAATAGTCGTTTTGTTGCCACTTCCCCTAATGATTTTAGAAATTCTGATGGAATGTTATCTATCCCTTCTGCCTTATTTGACCGTAAGTCCTCCAAACCTCTTTTAAATTCCGATTCTAATACTGGATCCCCTATCTCTTCTAAATCGAGTCCTGTTTCTTCATCTATCACATCAAACAAATCTTCACCCTCATAGAGGCTTTCAATGTACTCTTTCCACCTATCTGCTCTCTCCTATGCATTTAACATTGGAATTTCCGTTAAACTCTTAATGTTACCACCGTTGCTTTTAATGTCACCAAAGGTTGTTTTGATTTTCCTGTAAGCTGAGTCTGTCCTTCCGACAATCATATCTTTTTCGATGTCTTAACATTTTTCCTGCAGCCATTTCGTCTTAGCTTCCCTGCACTTCCTATTTATTTCATTTCTCAGCGACTTATATTTCTGTATTCCTGATTTTCCCGGAACATGTTTGTACTTCCTGCTTTCATCAATCAACTGATGTATTTCTTCTGTTACCCATTGTTTCTTCGCATCTACCTTCTTTGTATCTATGTTTTCCTTCCCAACTTCTGTGATGGCCCTTTTTAGAGACGTCCATTCCTCTTCAACTGTGTTGCCTACTGCACTATTCCTTATTGCTGTATCTATAGCGTTAGAGAACTTCAAACGTATCTCGTCATTCCTTAGTACTTCCGTATCCCACTTCTTAGCGTATTGATTCTTCCTGACTAATGTCTTGAACTTCAGCCTACTCTTCATCACTACTATATTGTGATCTGAGTCTATATCTGCTCCTGGGTACACTTTACAATCCAGTATCTGTGATTTCGGAATCTCTGTCTGACCATGATGTAATCTAATTGAAATCTTCCCGTATCTCCCGGCCTTTTCCAAGTATACCTCCTTCTCCTGTGATTCTTGAACAGGGTATTCGCTATTACTAGCTGTTACAGAACTGAATTAGTCTTTCTCCTCTTTCATTGCTTGTCCCAAGCCCATATTATCCTGTAACCTTTTCTTCTACTCCTTCCCCTATAACTGCATTCCAGTCGCCCATGACTATTAGATTTTCGTCCCCCTTTCCAAACTGCAATCCCCTTTCAATATCCTCATACACTTTCTCTATCTGTTCATTTTCAGCTTGCGACGTCGGCATGTATACCTGAACTATCGTTGTCGGTGTAGGTCTGCAGTCGATTCTGATTAGAACAACCCGGTGACAGAACTGTTCACAGTAACACACCCTCTGCCCTACCTTCCTATTCATAACGAATCCTACACCTGTTATACCATTTTCTTCTGCTGTTGATATTACCCGATATTCATCTGACCAGAAATCCTTGTCATGCTTCCACTTCACTTCACTGACCCCTACTATATCTAGATTGAGCCTTTGCATTTCCCTTTTCAGATTTTCTAGTTTCCCTACCACGTTCAAGCTTCTGACATTCCACGCCCCGACTCGTAGAACGTTATCCTTTCATTGATTATTCAATCCTTTTCTCATGGTAACCTCCTCCTTGGCAGTCCCCTCCCGGAGATCCGAATGGTGGACTATTTTGGAATCTTTTGCCAATGGAGAGATCATCATGACACTTCTTCAACTACAGGCCACATGTCCTGTGGATACACGTTACGTGTCTTTAATGCAGTGGTTTCTATTGCCTTCTGGATCCTCATGTCGTTGATCAATGCTGATTCTTCCGCCTTTAGGGGCAATTTCTCACCCCTAGGACAAGAGATTGCCACGAACCTCTATCCGCTCCTCCGCCCTCTTTGACAAGGCCGTTGGCAGAATGAGGCTGACTTCTTATGCCGGAAGTCTTCGGCCGCCAATGCTGATTATTTATCAAAATTTAGGCAGTGGCGTGGATCGAACCCGAAGACGTTTTGATTATGAATCAAAGACGCTACCCCTAGACCACGGGTTCATGAATGTAACAGACAATATTTTGAACATGCGAATGTATACTTCTGTTTAGTCGCATCAGAGGTCAAGAGAGCGCCTTTTACGGAGGTTTAACATGAAAATTAAAAGTTCATATAAGTCAAATAACAAATTGGGTATACCGATTCCCCGACGACTCCGCGTAGCCGCCCCCGCGTCAAGCCGCTGGATGGCAGGCAGGTAGAGAAGCCGCCCGACCGCGTGGGTGGAGTGTCGGCTGCCGTCGGCCGCACCCTGGTCTGGATCTCTTGCTGTCGGGAAGTATTACTGCAGCAGTTCGTGCTTCTCTCCTTCCACGTCGCTCTCGTACAAGATGGGTACATGAAATGTCGAAAAAGGGGTATGAGTAACAAGATAATTATTATATTTATCCTCCGGAAGACGTTTTAGTCTCAAATTCTCTTTCATTCACACGGATTCATACCGATGGTTTTTGGACGATGTCCTACACCTTGACGCTGTTCACTTGAATTTAGTGACTCATAGTCAACTTTAATTAACTACGCACATGTACGACATTGCACCGTTTTTCATTCTAGTGTCCGTCGTGTGCTTTGTTTATCATTTGCGGTAAGCAAACATTCCAGCGAGGCGCTGCGTAGCCAGCGTTACATCATAAGTGTTGCCGCGTGGCTGGCTGTACAGTTCGTCTCATAACATGTGGCACGCGAACATGACTCGTAACACATTTATTTGAGGTCTACAGTTTTACATCGATTTTAATACTGTTAATATTTTTTAACGTCCATGTCGTTGCTGCTAATATTAACACTCTATGAGCGTTCATATCTTCAATAGTCACAGCTATAATCACTGTTCATCACTTTTCTTAAAAGAAAACACAGTCCACTAGACTTCCGCAGTTCTTGTGAGACACACTTCACTAACCTGATTGCTGCTATTCTTTCAGAAACCAGACAACAGGCAATCTTCTATACAAATGGCACTTTTAAAAAAATGAATTTTTTTATCCATGTGCACATTGTTCCATATTGAAATAACATGATAAATAAGTTCATACACTGTCAAAAAAATATGGGACAAGATGACAGCTAGAATCTTCTACATTGTTCTGACTATATCCTTGGCACTGTAGATACCAGTAAATTTCCACATTTGGTGACACAATTTTATTTCTGTTCATTTACACTCATTCATTCATATTTCTTTTAGGATTATTACCAGATTATGGGACAGATGTCCATGTGTGGTTTACCTAAAAGGAAAAGAGCTTCTAAGAGCAAACGGCAAATATATCCGCATGAAGAAAAATGTACCCAAAGCGGTACACAACAGGGAAACTTTCCATGACTAGTGAATGCGGATACCGACACGCACGCAGCTCACACACAATTAACATTCGTTATGTGCGTGCGTTTATATAGGCGAGGTTCATAGAAACATTCTTGACTCATTTTGTCTAACATATATCAATAGACATATTATCTATCCATATACATTTTTATGTTGGGAATTTGTAAATCCTACATAGAAAAGATAAAAAAAACGTTTACTGAGTCAAGATTTTCATTAACTTGTATCGAGTGAATGACCTATTTAGAACAGTTAAAATTTTTATCGTAAAGAAATTCGCCCCTCTTTGGGCCTTATACTTCACGAATACTATGGTGTAACTACTGGCATGTAAGCGTACGGACTAGAACATATAAATTCATGAAATTACTTATGATAATATTTTCACTACAACTACTGTTCACATATTTACCTTTGTGCGATTGTGCATTAGCACTACATCTACATCTACATACATACTCCGCAATCCACCATACGGTGCGTGGCGGAGGGTACCTCGTACCACAGCTAGCATCTTCTCTCCCTGTTCCACTCCCAAACAGAACGAGGGAAAAATTACTGCCTATATGCCTCTACGAGCCTTAATCTCACTTATCTTATCTTTGTGGTCTTTCCGCGAAATGTAAGTTGGCGGCTGTAAGATTGTACTGCAGTCAACCTCAAATGCTGGTTCTCTAAATTTCCTCAGTAGCGATTGACTAAAAGAACGCCTCCTTTCCTCTAGAGACTCCCACCCAAGTTCCTGAAGCATTTCCATAACAGTCGCGTGATGATCAAACCTACCAGTAAGAAAGCTAGCAGCCTGCCTCTGAATTGCTTCTTTGTCCTCCCTCAATCCGACCTGATAGGGATCCCAAACGCTCGAGCAGTACTCAAGAATAGATCGTATTAGTGTTTTATAAGCGGTCTCCTTTACAGATGAACCACATCATCCCAAAATTCTACCAATGAACCGAAGACGACTATCCGCCTTCCCCACAAATACCATTACCTGCTTGTCCCACTTTATATCGCTCTGCAATGTAACGCCCAAATATTTAATCGACCTGACTCTGTCAAGCGCTACACTACTGATGCAGTATTCAAACATTACAGGATTATTTTTCCTATTCATCTGCATTAATTTACATTTATCTATATTTATAGTTAGCTGCCATTCTTTACACCAATCACAAATCCTGCACAAGTCATCTTGTATCCTCCTACAGTCACTCAACGACGACACGTTCACCTACACCACAGCATCACTAGCAAACAGCCGCACATTGCTATCCACCCCATCCAAAAGATGGTTTATGTAGATAGAAAACAACAGCGGACCTACCACACTTCGTTGGGGCTCTCAAGATCAAACCCTCACCTCCGGTGAACACTCACCATCGAGGACAACGTACTGTGTTCTATGACTTAAGAAGTCTTCGAGCCACTCACTTGCTTGGGAACTAACCCCATATGCTCGTACCTTAGTTAGGAGTCTACAGTGGGCCACTGATTCAAACGATTTCCGGAAGTCAAGGAATATAGCATCCGTCTGATACCCTTCATTCATGGTTCGCAAGATATCTTGTGAAAAAAGGGCGAGTTGCATTTCGCAGGAGCGATGCTTTCTAAAGCCGTGCTGATGCATGGACGGCAACTTCTCTGTCTCAAGGAAATTCATTATATTACAACTGAGAATATGTTCGAGAATCCTGCAACAACCCGATGTTAAGGATATTGGTCTGTAATTTTGAGGATCGATCCTTCTACCCTTCTTACATGCAGGCGTCACCTGCGCTTTTCTCCAGTCGCTCAGGACTGTAAAACCGAATTGGATCCCATCAGGACCTGGCGATTTAATTATTTTCAACTCATTCAGCTGCTTCACAACACCAGGGATGTCTACCACTATGTCCTCCATACGGGAATCTGTACGAGACTCAAACGGCGGTGTGTTTGTACGATCCTCCTGTGTGAAAGATTTCTCAAATGCTAAATTTAAGATTTCAGCTTTCGTTTTGCTGGCTTCCGTTGCCAGGCCAGACTGATCAGTGAGTGACTGGATGGAACCCTTCGACCCGCTTACCGATTTTACGTAAGCCCAGAATTTCCTTGGGTTTTCAGCAAGGTCTTTTGCTCAGGTGTGACGGTGGTAGTGGTTGAATGCTTCGCGCATCGCTCTTTTTACAGCAGCACGAATCTCTACTAACTTTTGCTTGTCCTCATTCTCCCGATCTTTCTTGTACCGCGAGTGCAACTGTTTTTGATTCCTGAGCATTCTCCGAATTGTGCTGTTAAACCACGGTGGGTCTTTTCCCTTCATAATCCACTTTTTCGACACATACTTGTCCAATGCATCATTTACAATTTGTTTAAAATTTGCACATAATACTTCCACGTCTATCGGACCGGAAGTAAATGAAGTCGATGCATTTACTAAGTGGGATGCTAACTACCGCTTATCTGCTCTTACTAGTAAGAATTCTCTCCTAGCCTTCTTGATCGACTTTTTAACTTTCGTAACCATAGTCGTAATGACAACATCATGATCACTGATCCCTGTCTCAACACTGACACCGTCGATAAGCTCTGATATATTCGTGACTACCAGATCTAAAATATTTCCATTGCGCGTTGGCTGTCGATTTTTCTGCTCAAGACAGTTTTCCGATAATGTGTTCAAAAGTAATTCACACGACGGCTTGTCTGTACTACCTGTAATGAATCAATGGACATCCCAGTCTATACTAAATAGGTTGCGTTCGCCTCCGACTAACAGAGCGTGATCCGGGTACTTCTGCAATACAGAATTTAGACTCCCTCTGAATGATTCTAGAACTGTCACGGTGGAACCTGGTGGCCGGTAATAACACCCCACAAATAACTTTATTTCCCCTAGCCCTGTTAAGCGTGTCCAGATAACATCACAATCACACTCTACTTCGACCTCAGTAGACACAATATTTTGGTCAACTGCAAAGAAGGCTCCACCTCCAACGTTGTCTAATCTGTCTTTCCGGTACATGTTACATTATATTATATTCCATTATATTATTTTCTTTATATAGACATAAAAGTCGATTCCTACTGCAAATATTTCTTAATGTCTCCATGACAATACAGTCCTTTTACGTTCCCTTTACTGATATCTTCTAGTACATTACATCCATCATCTGAGATTGAGATTATTTTAAACGGTCCTTTGTACAATAATTGCCATTTCATTTGTACAGGGACCGAGTATGTACCTCTGAAATAGGTCTTATGGGGATAGACTTTCATATCATAGTCTTTTATGATACCTGGTCTATCAATAAACATTTCATGGTATCTGGTTAACAAATTTATTAGCTGTCGAGCCTGTGAAGATTCTCCTCTATTGTTTACTGATGTTACTCATGTTATCTGGTGCACCATTGTTTCTGTTAATATGACACTTTTGTGGGTCTTCATATTGTACCACTAACAATTTTTGCTTTCCGACAGATACATCTGATTCTCTTGTCAGCAGAAGGCAAGCACCGAACTCCCGATTTCGCTTCAACGTTATTGGTCGCTTCCGGTACTTAAGTACACATGATCCCCGGGCGAGACCTATTACTGCCTCTCTGTCCCGTAAAAACTCAAGGACCAGTAACACCGGTATTGATAAGTTTCCATTAATAGGACCTTGCACATACGCTGTCACTTCCAAAGGAAACTTCAACCTGTGTCTGGTACTTTATATTTTTAACTTTCTTTCCCAGCGCTCCTATAGCTTTGCAGTTCGTAACAGGCAAAATCGGTAGCATTTTATTTGCGTTAGGTTCTTAAAAAATTGTGGGTTCATCACCGACACACTCGTTCGTGTGCCGAGGAGGATAATGGTTGCTGCACCATTGATGGTTCCATTGGCACTTGCCTGAATACTTCCTTTTTCTTGCCTATCAGGTACGACATATTCTTGATAGAGTTCATCTTCGATTTTCTTACCATCTTGATAGCGAATCATATTAACGTTCTCTTCAATAGACCTATGGCCTTCATTCTTAGTCTCGGTCTCCTGGCGAAGGCCTACAAGGACCGAGATTAGTTTGCTGACTTTGGTATATTTTGTTTCTACTCTGAGGATACCCCCACTAATTTCACATTTTGTGGTTCTACAGTCAGAGGTGGTCTACTCGGGTCCAACCAATGTGGATACTGGTCATTCGACATAGGTATAGCCTGTATATAGTTTACTGGCTGACGCGGATTCATAAAATTTTGTTGCGGCTGACAATGACTTGGCCCTGGTTGTCGCCGATTCTCGTTGTCACCACCCATGTTTTTTGGTTTATCCTCGTACGGACTGTCCTAGTTACGTTCATTTCGTCTTTTACGGTTAGGATTATTATTATTATTGTTGTTGGCATTTTCATTACTACATTGGCTTTCATTACCATTGGAATGCTGGTAGTCATTGGTTTTCTGGTAATTATTACTATCATTATTATTATTATAGAACTAATCAGATTTTTGCACAGGTCTTTACCACTACTATACTTTCCATTACCATTGGTTTGTTTTTGTTTTTTCTTGGAACCACCTTCACCCCTATTTCCATTATTTCAGTTCCAGGAACCTTTTCCATTAGAACAGTTGGTACTACTTGTTGCGTCAGAATTCTTTTTGGCGTCTTCTTGGACTAAGTCTATCGAATCTATCACAGATAAAAATTCCATAAGATCAGTATCTGTGATGTTAAGCAGTTTCTCCCTAATATCTATTGGCAGTCTAGCCTTCAATACTCGTCACAGGTCCCGTGTGGTTACTGGTTCATCCCAGTACTGTGTCATATCAATGTATTCGTCAAAGTATTTTCTCAAAGAGCCTGTCTTCGGGTTATATATTTCTGCGTTATATACAATATTTCTTAGTCGTTCTTGAGTTGACGCTCACCAGAACATATTCGTAAAACGTTTTGCATGTCTCTGCTGTGTTCAAAGCCCAGAGCGATGCGTCACCGGAAATGTGTGAACCACAAACTGGATATTCTCTTCCGCCTTCCAAGTCTTTGAAAGAACACATCTAAAGTTCTTAATAAAAACTATGGGATGCATAATTCAGGTTCCTTGGTGAAACGAAATGCTGGGATAATATAGGCTGATTACCGAAACTTGAACTTTCCTGCTCTGCAATAGAGATCGTCGGCAAATTTTCATTGTTCCTTTGCCTGTCAGTACCAGCGCCCTCGTTGCTGTGTGCTGGCATTTTTTCAAACTCTTTTCCATGTTCAATGCCTTGGCTACTTCCGTTCTGACTTGTTTCTATGCTTCTGTGGGGATGTCATTCTGTATTGACTCCACAGTAGTAGCCAAAGCTTTGAACTGGGTTTCGGTTTCAAGATTATTCACTTGAGTTCGTAACGGTTCAATACTAGTTTTAATTGCACTGATTTTTTTAAATGAGTCGTAATTGCTTTATCGCTATCGACTAACACTTGATTAATTATCTGGACAATTTCCTGATCTCGTTGTATAAAAATATTGTTTACTTGTTCCATTAATTTCCTATCATCCTCTTGCTACCTGAGCTCGTGTTGCTGTACGTCTATAGCCTTTTCTAGCTGCTGCTGCTTGAGTTCGCATTTTTGTTTCTTTATAGCCTTTTCTTGTCGACGCTTTTCTTTTTCGTTATAACGTTCCTACTCCCTACGCTCGCGTTCCTGGTCCATGATATTGAAAATGATGAGGTTTCATTCTCCGAGGAGGGTAATGGACGATGGGGGAAACCCGCACCGCCTAGTAGGCAAGGTCCTAGCGGAGGCGGTTCCCCATTGTCTTCCTCCGACCACAATGGGGATGAATGGTGATGATGAAGACGACCTAACAACACCCAGCCATCTTGAGGCTGGGAAAATCCCTGACCCCGCCGGGAATCGAACCGCGACGCCGTGCGCAGGAAGCGAGAACTCTACCACAAGACCACGAAGATCTATGAACTGTTCAAATAATAATGCTAACATATCCGGTACTGGCATAGCTTGAGAGTTGCTAATTTCTGCCCCTTGCCCAGTAGAAATACTACCATTCACTTCTAAAGATTTAACTGCAGGAATGTCCGTTTGTGTTCAGTTTCATTTCAGCTTGGAATATCAGGTAATAAACTATCATCATCAATATTCACATTCCCAAGTACTTTCAATGAAGTGTGCGTATGTTGATCTATTTGAGGGTCTGATGCTATTTTTGCATCAGCCTGCTCATTCGACTTTACTTGCTTCTTGGGTCTAACCATGTTGGTCACTAATCTTGCACAATATATATCACTGACAATATTTCCCACTAAATACTTACAACTAACACATATACACAAATAACAATAGCAAAAATGGGTGAAATGTGTGCACAAAATATCTTCGAGACAAATACACTTGAAAATATTTCACTCACAGTCAGGATACTGAAGCACGGTTACTTAACGCTGCTGTCAGTTGAAATTAAGCCATTATTTGTTACATCACTTGATTGTAAGGCGATAGGCTCATCGCTTAATTGTTCTTAGACGTTCGTCGCTTTTTATCAGTATACTTTAGGTGAGATACAAGAACGTACGGTAAATTCTCCAGTGTGGGATTGTTAGTGGTACGCGTAAGTAGTATACAAGTACGTACGGTAAATTGTCCCTTGTCGGATTGTCAATGATACTTGAAAAGAGAACAATTTTGTCACACAGTACTACACGTGCACAACATTAATGTACGTATTTTTCCTGTCAAAATATTTCATAAAAGTTGTTACAAAATAACCAGGCTTGATACATCAGCAGATAAGAATTTATGTAACGGAAGATGCTATTTGCACTATATTTAAAGGTTATTCGCAGTCTAAGTTGATTTTATTTCCTCGGAGTGGGTTCTGCTCCACCAATACACAATTCTCTTCGCAATTATGACCAACAACCTTCATGTCCGTATAGAACATGAATTTAAAACTGTCGCTGAAATATTTGACTAAGATGGCGCCTAACGTAAGACAATCACTTATCGATACTGATTCATGGGATGTTTTACTACTAACAAATAATATATATTAAACCTTTTTGTACCTTCACTATATGCATTAACATAGAAAATATTTATCAATGTAATCGGTTATTATTCAGCAATTACCATAAGCCGCGTTGTAGATCAATAGCGCCAATGGCCGCGCTCCATTGTAGCTGAGCAGAAAGCGTAACATTTATATAAGACAGAAATTTCAATAAAAGAAAACTTTAAACAAAGAAAATTCATTTCAATGAGAAAAAATACTTCTCAATTATTAATGAACAACATAATACAGTTTTTTACAGACCTCTATGCTACGAGACATCAATCACGTCCGATCATTACAAGAGTCCGACAAGAAGAAGCATTGTTCTAGAAGAATCACAGATAACAAAAGATCAAGATTTTCATTATCTTTTTCCATGAGTATTGTATGAGATACGATTTACCCAGAAAATTAAATTGTGTCACTGACAATAATCATTTATTATTATTTTAGTATCGATGAAGTCCTTTTTTATTATCACGAGAGTGTTCGCTCAAAAACACAATGCTGTCGTGAATTTTGTTCTGAATAATATATAGTTGTGCATATAACAGTGTGTGTGTGCAAGTACTTCAGGGCCAAAACTGCTTAGGTCCTCGGCCTCTAGACTTATACACTACTTGAAGTAACTTAAACTAACTTGGAACAACACACAAATCCATGCCCGAGGGAGTACTCGAATCTCCCGCGGGAGGGGCGGTGGTATTTTTTGTGGAGGAAACTGGCTCAGAAAAATCACGGTCGGACATGCCGGAAAATTTGCTTGTTCCCTCAACTTCATGTTGCTTCAAATGATTTCATTTCATTGGGGTTAGAGTTGGTCAGAATCTGGGATTGGTAGGTGCTGGAAATTGCACTGGGAAAGGAGGTGGAGGGTGTGGAGGGGTACTTGTGGGACACAACGGTAAAGGTGCAGCAACAGGCTGGGGGGTGAAGAGGAAGAGGGACACTAGGAGGTGGGGGAGATGGGGTCGGCGGACGATATACAGGAAGCAGATGTGTTCCAGGAAAAAGGAGAAGGTGGGGGAAGGGGGAAGAGGCTCTAGAGGATGCACATGGTGGATGGGAGGTGGATACGGAAGGCGAGGCAGAGTGCATGACGTTCTAGGATTTGGAGGTCTTTATAGAACCTTAGAGGGACAGAAATCCAAGCGCCGCTTGCATAACAAAGGATGGTGCGGATCAAGGATTTGTAGGTGTGAAGGATGGTGGAAGGATGCAGTCCCCATATCCAGCCAGACAGGAGTTTCAAGAGGCTGAGTCTGTTATGGGCTTTGTGTTGGATTGTAAGGAGATGAGGTGTCCAGGTGAGGTGGCAGTCAATGGTGAGTCTAAGGTATTTGATGGTAGGAGTGAGATGCATAGGATGACCATATATGGTTAGGTAGAAATTATTGAGACTGGTAGAATGGTTAGTGCAACATGTGATGATCACCTGGGTCTTGGAGGGGTTGATATGTAGAAAGTGGTGAACTGGTCAAGGTGGGTTTAGAGGGTATGTTGTCACCGGTGAAGGGTACAATAAAGGCCCAGAAAGGCGGTATCATCAGCAAATCGTAGGAGATGAAGAGGTGGGGGAGGTTTGGGCACAGCAGCAGTGTACAGGAGATAGAAGAGAGGGGAAAGGACGGAACCTTGGACATCTTCACTGCTGCCGTGGTGGCCTTACATACCTTGTGGAAAGCTTCTGATTGGTTGGCTTGTGACTGGTCGGCCATTACGTACTGCTGTCGAAGACGGTGTCAGTATCTGCGCTGGTGGTGTCCCCGTTTCCATGGGAAAGTAAACACTGCAAGGTATGTCTCTGCTGCTTCTCCGTATCGAGTGCTCATTTCCATGCGCCGCTCAGATATTATCCGCTATCACGGTTAAAGTTCTTCTTGCTCATTCTAATTTCAATAACGACCTTAATAACAGAATCCCAGTATGTGGAAGTATAGGGCATTTTTTTCATCGTACAGTATTTTATGTTTGTTAATGAGGCTGTGCTCCACAGTTGCCAATTTCTCTACTTGTCTATTTTTAATATGCCGTTGGTGTTCTGCACAGCGGTCGGAAATGGGACGAGTGGTCTGACCTATATAACAACGTGGTGAAAACGGATCTCTTCTGAACAGGATGATGGAAACTTTGTGCATTAAGATATAAACCGGTATGCGTCGGCTTGCGGTACACAAAGTGACAGAGATGCGCTTCTGCCTGTTGTTGTACTAAAATATCTTAGAATCGCAACCTTCCTTCCTTCTCCAACTCGCCAGGGAACCAGATATTTGCTGTGAAACTTCATAACCAAAATACAGTTAAACTCCACTGGATGGTGGCAAAACTTCCGCCAACTCGAAGACTCGCTGTTACTCACAGGAATACCTCGAACAGGAATACCTCGAACAGGAATACCTCGAAAAGTCAACCATGAAGACCAACGGCACAATTTGTGAACAGACTGGCTTCGGTAATTAAAGCACCACCTAACTTTGATGTCCTGCGTTGGTGAGCCACGAACCTCGTAGCAATCAGAACAACTCCCAGACGCTCCGACACTGCGTAGCGAGTGCCAGCCGGCCCGGCCACTGCTCCGCGCGGAGATTTTCTGGCTGATACACACCAACCGACAGACCGCCGCATACCGGCTAGCTGGAACTATAAGCATCAGACCAAAGATAGTACAAAGTGCAAATATCGATAAACACCGCTGCTGCCACATATAGAAAGAGGAAGAACCTCGGTATATTCGCAATAACCACGAGAAACCAAATGCAGGGTAACAATCAAGGTTTAAACCAATGAATAAGCTGGGGCTAGCGTAGCTCAAGCTGTTCATGTGTTCCATGAATTGTTCGAGAGCTTCTGCGCTGTGTGGCCAGACCATAAATGTATCGCCACCATAACGATAAAGTAAGGATGGACGGAGGGAAGCCGAATTTAAAGCAAGTTCCTCAAAATTCTCTATTAAGAAGTTAGTCATTGATGGAGACAACGGAGAGCCCATCGCCATAACGTCAGCCGTTTCATAAAATTTTATAATTTATTACCATACAAGAAGTAGGTGGTCGTCATCACAAGCCGGAACATTTTGGTAGTTTCAGGAGGTAAAAAACCCGCCAGCAAGTGTCCTCCACAGGAGCTTTTGTGAACAACGATACCACATCCAGGCTGACTCAAGTGTCATTTGTTTTCTCGATGAACATCTGGGCGTAGACTGGAAATCTTCAGTAACTTCGTAGTTTTTCTGCTGTACGTCACCGTTAGTCACGTTTAAGACATTTGTACGTTCTGTCCTCCAATAATGATATCCTTTTCCTATGATATTCGGTAGTATTTAGAACGACGGCGGCATTTCCTGTGTTAACTGTTACTACGACAAGGTCTTCATCTCTTCGGAGTAAACGGAGCCCCTCCCTCTCCTCTCTATTGATATTAGATCTGGCAGGCTTATCTGAGGCCAAAAAGCGACTGGTAAAATGTCTCACTACATCGGCGTCGTTCTGTGCGAGATGCTGCACCGCCTGTTCTACTCCACTGTTAAGATCCACGTTGTGTATAGTACGTGCTGTAGGAGCAAACTTCAAACCTTTATTAAGGTCCGAAATGGCTCCTTTGTCTACGTTGTTGTCCGACGGGTTGACGACAGTGCGTGCTGTTGCTCCTGGCGATGAGGATGGCGGCTATCATCGAAAGCGCGAGATTTTATCCCGAATTGACGCGGCAAGAAAACCGAAAATATTTTGTGTATCAGTGCCGTCGCGAAAGACTTCGTTTACATGTTCTTCATTGTTGTCAAATTGATGTGGTTTAAATGGTTCAAATGACTCTGAGCACTATGGGACTTAACTTCTGAGGTCATCAGTCCCCTAGACTTAGAACTACTTAAACCTAACTAACCTAAAGACATCACACACATCCATGCCCGAGGGAGGATTCGAACCTGCGACCGTAGCGGTCGCGCAGTTCCAGACTGTAGCGCCTAGAACCGCTCGGCCCAAATCGATATGGCTTCAAGTCCTTTTTCATAGGTGGAAATGAGAAGAAGACGCACAGAGCGAGTTTAGGGTATTAAGAAGCGTAGGGCAGCGGAACCATACCATTTTTAGCCAAATGCTTTCTGGCAGAGATGGATGAGAGTGCGGCTGCGTCGTCGTGCCGCAAGAACCAGTCTCCTATCTGCCGCAAGCAACTAAGTAACCCAAAAATCTCTCACAGTTGATCAGTTGTCTGTCGACCGTCTGTGAGCACAAGCTCTCGAACTTTTTCATTGCTTTTGTCGCTTCGGGTAGCTGATAGACTTGCAGAACGAAATTTGTCACCAATTGTAATGTCGCCATTTCTAAATTCAGCAAACGACTTGTACCCTTGGGGTTTTCCCTTAGCATCATCTGGGTAAGCTGTTTTCAACGTTGAAACAGTTTCAACAGTTTTTTTACCGAGTAGGAAACAAAATTTCACATGCGCTCATTGTTCACTTAACTTAGCATCATAAAAAAAGGAGACAGGAACAAAACTGCACATGAACAGAAGAAGCCAGATCGATAACGCAAGCGGCACTGAACAGGAATGAGTTGCTCTATACACGCCTAACGGCAGAAATGCCTACTACACAAGCTATGACAACGGCTATGTTATTCCGTCTTATTTATAGCCCCTTCAATATTACTAACAATAAAGCTTAAGAGAATGGCATATTGACATTGACGGCTGCAGAAGTAGAGGCACTAAAATCAGTCTTGTCCTTAGAAAGGCCGCTTTAACATGGTGGAATCATCATCATGAAACCGGGAGCAGAGGCCTACCTGGTTACACTACTGGCCCTACAAAATTCCTATAGCACGAAGATGACGTGCTACAGACGCGCAATTTAACCGACCGGAAGAAGATGCTGTGATATGCAAATGATTAGCTTTTCAGAGCATTCACACAAGGCTGGCGCGGGTGGCGACACATACAACCTGCTGACATGAGGAAAGTTCCCAACCGATTCCTCATACACAAACAGTAGTTCACCGGCGATGCCTGGTGAAACGTCGTTGTGATGCCTCGTTTAAGGAGGAGGAATGCGTACCATCACATTTTCGTCTTCGTTTTAGTTCGGATTGTAGCCTATCGCGATTTCGGTTTATCGTATCACGACATTGCTTCTCGCGTTGGTCGAGATCCAATGACTGTTAGCAGAATATGGAATTGGAGGGTTCAGGAGGGTAATACGGAACGCTGTGCTGGATTCCAACGGCCTAGTATCACTAGAAGTCGAGATGAGAGGCATCTTATCCGCAAGGCTGTGACGGATCGCGCATCCACGTCTCGATCCCTGAGTCAACAGATGGGGACTTTTCCAAGACAACAACCATCTGCACGAACAGTTCAACGACGTTTGCAGCAGCATGGACTATCAGCTCGGATACCATGGCTGTTACCCTAGACGCTGCATCACAGACAGCAGCACCTGCGATGGTGTACACAACGACGAACCTGCGTGCATGAACGGCAAAACGTAATTTTTCGGATGAATCCAGGTTCTGTTTACAGAATCATGATGGTCGCATGCGTGTTTGGCGACATCGCGGTAAACGCACATTGGAAGCGCGTATTCGTCATCGCCATACTGGCGTATCACCCGACGTGACGGTATGGGCTACCATTGGTTACACGTCACGGTCACCTCTTGTTCGCATTGACGGCACTTTGAACAGTGGGCGTAACGTTTCATGTGTGTTCCGACCCGTGGCTCTACCCTTCATCCGATCCCTGCCAAACCCTACGTTTCAGCAGGATAATGCAAGACCGCATGTTGCACGTCATGTACGGACCTTTCTGGATACTGAAAATGTTTGACTGCTGCCCTCGCCAGCACTTTCTCCAAATCTCTCACCAACTGAAAACGTCTGGCCAATGGTGGCCGAGCAACTGGCTCGTCACAATACGCCAGTCACTACTCTTGCATGGGCAGCTATACCTGTACACGCCATCCAAGCTCTGTTTGACTCAATGCCCAGGCGTATCAACGCTGTGATTAGGGCCAGAGGTGGTTGTTACGGGTAATGATTTCTCAGGATCTATGCACCGAAATTCCGAGAAAATGTAATTACATGTGCAATGAATACCCGTGTATCATCTGCATTTCTTCTTGGTGTAGCAATTTTAATGGCCAGTAGTGTATGTCAACAAATAATGAATGGTATAAACAAAAACCTTCGTATCTTATGAATAGTTAATGCTTTGACAGTAGTCTTATTGCATGAAGAGCGTAGAAAATTTTCCAAGCACAACTGTGGCGTCTGGGCATAAGTGTGGGCACTGAGAGCACTCTGTGGCGAAATATATTCGGTGCGACAGGTGTGGAAGCCGCAAGCCACGCCTCTACCGGCCGAGCAATTAGCGGACGTTCCGTAGGCGGGAGTGAAGCGCAGTGCGGGCGAAGAGGAAGGAAGGCGGGAAGCAGGGAAGCGGCGTGGGAGGCGCAGCACAGGAGCGACTGCGGCGTGGCCTTTAAAAAACAGACTTGTCACCGGCTGTCGCGGGCTGTTTATCAGTGCGAACAAATGATGTGCCAGCGGCGGCCGGCGAGTGCGCGCCGACCAGATAGGCGCCGTGACTGATTGAGGCGAACGGGACGCCCGCGTAATGGCCAGCGGTGACGTCAGGAACATCGATCCTGCCGGCAGCGGCGCCCACCTCGGAGGACGCGACCGGTGGCTGCGGCGGCCGCCGCCGAGGGCCGTGTCGGCAGGGACCGAGCGCGCCGCTGACCTTATCGGCCGCGGGATATCCGTCTCCGGCGCGGGTCTGCCCTTACGTCTGCGGCGAGGCGCTGGGACCGATTGATGCGGTTCCTGCGGGAAACGCTGAGCTCGCATTTGTACGACGGACCGAACGAATTGGATTTCTCTTCGCCTGTGAAATCTGGCGGTGCTTATTTCAGGTTAAGGTCGTTCCCAGTCTCCTGTTGATAGTATGACATGGAAGTCCAGTGCAGTCATTTGACGAACTACTCTATCATCTATGTTGGATCTCCGATTTGTCTTCGTCGTTCCAAATAAACTTTTATACAGGAAGAAAATAAAAATGCATCCAGCTGGACTGCCCCCTGCGCTGAATAATAAAATTTTAAGTCTCCCTTGAGACTAAGTTGTGTATTTCTATCAGTTTATCATTGAACTTCAAATGGCTCTAAGCACTATGGGACTTAACATCAGACGTCATCAGAGCCCCAGTCTTAGAACTACTTAAGCCTATGTAATCTAAGGAAATCACACACATCCATGCCCGCGGCAGGATTCGAACCCGGTACCGGAGCAGCAGGGCGATTCCGCACTGAATCGCCTAGAACCGCTCGGCCACAGCGGCCGGCCATTGAACTTCAAGGAACAGACAAATGGAATAAGGGAAATCATATACACAAGTCGAAGGACAGATTACTTTCAAACTCTAGAGTGCTAGGAATGTAACCAAGAGGCAACAACGTTTAAAGTCAAAAAACTTTACTGCAAAGTCTTTACTTCAACTAAAACAGCCTTAACTGAAAACATCATTAATTACAGGATTGTTCAACTATCTGCCATTGCAAGAGAAGGTCGCAACAAGCCACTAGATACCATATTATACCAACAGCGTTCGCCTGCACTAACATGAACAGTGTGGTACAGTTGATTTCTAAAACAAGGAAAGTACATATAACAATTACAGCACAATTATTGTAAATCCCATACTATGAAGGTTAAAACCGCCCCGAACTCGGATAACGGAATGAACAAATAATGAACCTAATTGCAACAGCTGTTAACATCGAATGTCTTGTGCGCAACAAGACGCTTTAATTTCCTTTAAAACAAAGTGCTAATTTTAAATACACGACATTCATTAAAAGGAGTCGCTATAACTTTTCTGCTGTTAATTTGGTTTTAAGAAGCCAAAAACTAGGTGTAACCATCCAGTATCAAAACAGTTCACGAACGATCACTGCCGTGGACAGATGAGACGATTTTTACAAGTTGCAGTAATTAATTGACAGTGTCTTCCAATCTCTACTTAAAACTCTGTAAAATGTACATAACTGAAGGAAAATTGAAATTAATCTTAAATACAGTATTTTATAGCAAATCTCTGTCTTTTAAATGCAGCCAGCATATCTGCTAAGAAATGTAACACACATGAAATGATACTAACGTAAATCTAATAAAGGTCACTGCAGCTGGACACAGAACGACAACGTCCTCATCTACATCTATGTGATTACTCTGCTATTCACAATAAAGTGCCTGGCAGAGGGCTCAATCAACCACCTTCAATCTGTCTCTCTACCGTTCCACTCTCGAACGGCACGCAGGAAACCCAGCACTTAATTTTCTTTCTGTGCGAGCTCTGATTTCTCTTATTGTATCTTGATGATCATTTCTCCCTATGTAGGTGGGTGGCAACAGAATGTTTTCGCAATCGGAGGAGAAAACTGGTGATTTAAATTTCATGAGAAGATCCTGTCACAACGAAACACGGCTTTGTTTTAACGATTGCCACTCCAGTTCACGTATCATGTCTGTGACACTATTTCGCCTATTTCATGATAATACAAAACGAGCTGCCCTTCTTTGTACTTTTTCGATGTCATCCGTCAGTCCTACCTGATGCGGATCCCTCACCGTACAACAGTACTCCAAAAGGGGGCGGACAAATGTGGTTTAAGCGGTCTCTTTAGTAGACCTGTTGCACGTTCTAAGTGTTTTGCCAATGAATCGCAGTCTTTGGTCTGCCCTACCCACAATATTAACTGTGTGATCGTTCCACTTTAGGTTCTTTGTAATGTTAACCCCGAAGTATTTAGTTGAATTTACAGCTTGCAGACTTGTGTGTGACTTATCTAGTAATCGAAATTTAGCTGATTTCTTTTAGTACTCATGTAAATAACTTCACACTTTTCTTTATTCAGGGTCAATTGCCACTTTTCGTACCATACAGATATTTTCTCTAAAGCATGTTGCAAGTCGTTTTGATCAACTGATGACTTTACAAGACGGTAAATGACAGCATCATCTGCAAACAATCTAAGATGGCTACTGAGATTGTCTTTTATGTCCTTAATATAGATCAGGAACAATAGAGGTCCTATAACACTTCATTGGGTAACGCCGGATATTATTTCTGTTTTACTCGATGACTCTCCCTCTATTACCACGAACTGTGATCTCCCTGACAGGAAATCCCGAATCCAGTCGCACAACTAAAGCGATACTCCGTAGGCTTGTAGTTAGAAGACCCTTGTGAGGAACGATGTCGAAAGCCTTCGGGAAATCTAAAAATATGGAATCAATATGACATCCCCTGTCGATAACACTTATTACTTCATGAATATAAAGAGCTAGTTGTGTTTCACAAGAACGATATTTTCTGAATCCGTGCTGTGTGTCAATAAAACGTTCCCTTCGAGGTACTTCACAATGCTCGAATACAGCATATGTTCCAAAACCCTACTGCAACAAATCTACGTCAGTGATTTTGTCCTGTAATTCAGCGGATTACTCCTACTTCTCTTTTTCGGTATTGGTGAGACTTAAGCAATTTTCCAGTCTTTAGCTACCGATCTTTCTGTGAGCCAGAGGTTGTATATAATTGCTAAATATGGAGCTATTTTATCAGCATAGTCTGAGAGAAACCTGACTAGTATACAATCTGGACCGGAGGCCTTGCATCTATTAAGTGATACAAGCTGCTCCGTGAAATTGGTTCAAATGGCTCTGAGCACTATGGGACTTAGCATTTGAGGTCATCAGTCCCCTAGAACTTAGAACTACTTAAATCTAACTAACCTAAGGACATCACACACATCCATGCCCGAGGCAGGATTCGAACCTGCGACCGTGGCAGCAGCGAGCTTCCGGACTGAAGCGCCCAGAACCGCTCGGCCACCGCTGCTGGCTGCTGCTTCGTTACTCCGAGGATATCTAATTCTATGTTTCTCATCTTGGCAGTTGTTCTTTATTGTAATTCAGGAATATTTCCTTCGTCTTCTTTGATGAAGGAGTTTTGGAAAACCGTGTTTAATGACTCTGAGCACAATGGGACTTAACAGCTGTGGTCATCAGTCCCCTAAAACTTAGAACTACTTAAACCTAACTAACCTAAGGACATCACACACATCCATGCCCGAGGCAGGATTCGAACCTGCGACCGTAGCAGTCGCCCGGTTCAGGACTGCGCGCCTAGAACCGCGAGACCACCGCGGCCGGTACCTGTTTAATAATTCTGCTTTAGTGGCACTTTCATCAGTGACTTCACCGTTGTTTTCGCGCAGTGAAGGTATTGACTGCGTCTTGCCACGGGTGTGCTTTATGTATGACCAGAATCTCTTTGGGTTTTCTGCCAGATTTCGAGACCGATTTTCGTTTTGGAAATTATTAAAAGTATCTCGCATTGAAGTACGTGCCATATTTCGAACTTCTGTAAAACTCTGCCAATCTTGGGGAATTGGTGTTCTTTTGAGTTTGGCATGCTTTTTTCGCGGGTTCTGCTACAGCGATCTGACCCGTTTTGTGTACCATGGGGGATTAGTACCACCATTTGTTATTTTTGTGGTATATGTGTCTCTCAAATGCTGTATATACTATCTTTCTGAAAACATTCCACACCTTTTCTTCACTTACATGATCAGATCGGAAGGACTGAAGACTGTCTCTTAAAAAGGCCTTCACAGCATTTTTATCACCTGTTTTAAGTAATATACTTTGCGTTTCTTTTTGATGGTTGTAGGTGTTACGGTATTCAGGCTAGCAGTAACTGCCTTGTGGTCGCTAATCCCTGTATTCGTAACAATACTAATTATTGTCCAGGATTATTTGTTGCTAAAAGATCAAGTATGCTTTCGCAACCATTTACGCTTCCAGTGGGCTCATGAAGTAATTGTTCAAAATAATTTTCTGAGAAAGCATTCAGTAGAATTTCGGATGATGTTTCATACCGGCAGCCGGCTTTAAAAGTATAATTTTTCGAGCATATCAAGGGTAGATTAAAGTTGTTGTTGTTGTTGTGGTCTTCAGTCCTGAGACTGGTTTGATGCAGCTCTCCATGCTACTCTATCCTGTGCAAGCTTCTCCCAGTATCTACTGCAACCTACATCCTTCTGAATCTGCTTAGTGTATTCATCTCTTGGTCTCCATCTACGATTTTTACCTTCCACGCTGCCCTCCAGTACTAAATTGGTGATCTCTTGATGCCTCAGAACATGCCCTACCAACCGATCCCTTCTTCTAGTCAAGTTGTGCCACAAACTTCTCTTCTCCCCCATCTTATTAAATAATTCCTCATTAGTTATGTGATCTACCCATCTAATCTTCAGCATTCCTCTGTAGCACCACATTTCAAAAGCTTCTATTCTCTTCTTGTCCAAACTATTTATCGTCTTTGTTTCATTTCCATACACGGCTACACTCCATACAAATACTTTCAGAAATGACTTCCTGGCACTTAAATCTATACTCGATGTTAACAAATTTCTCTTCTTCAGAAACGCATTCTTGCCATTGCCAGTCTACGTTTTATATCCTCTCTACTTCGACCATCATCAGTTATTGTGCTCCCCAAATAGCGAAACTCCTTTACTACTTTAAGTGTCTCATTTTCTAATCTAATTCCCTCAGCGTCACCAGACTTAATTCGACTACATTCCATTACCCTCGTTTTGCTTTTGTTGATGTTCATCTTATATCCTCCTCTGAAGACACTATCCATTCCGTTCAGCTGCTCTTCCAAGTCCTTTGCTGTCTCTGACAGAATTACAATGTCTTCGGCGAACCTCAAAGTTTTTGTTTCTTCTCCATGGATTTTAATACCTACTCCGAATTTTTCTATTGTTTCCTTCACTGCTTGCTCAACATACAGATTGAATAACATCGGGGAGAGACTACAACCCTGTCTCACTCCCTTCCCAACCACTGCCTCCCTTTCATGTCCCTCGGCTCTTAGAACTGCCATCTGGTTTCTGTAAAATTGTAAATAGCCTTTCGCTCCCTGTGTTTTACCCCTGGCAACTTCATAATTTGAAAGAGAGTATTCCAGTCAATATTGTCAAAAGCTTTATCTAAATCAACAAAAGCTAAAAACGTAGGTTTGCCCTTCCTTAATCTAGCTTCTAAGATACGTCGTAGGGTTCGTATTGATCAACGTCTTCCAACATTTCTACGGAATCCAAACTGATCTTCCCCAAGGTCGGCTTCTACCAGTTTTTCCATTCCTCTGTAAAGAATTCGCGTTAGTATGTTGCAGCCGTGACTTATTAAACTGATAGTTCGGTAGTTTTCACATCTGTCAACACCTGCTTTCTTTGGGATTGGAATTATTATATTCTTCTTGAAGTCTGAAGGTATTGCGCCTGTCTCATACATCTTCCTCACCAGATGGTAGAGTTTTGTCAGGACTGGCTCTCCCCAGGCCGTCAGTAGCTCCAATGGAATGTTGTCTACTCCAGGGGCCTTGTTTCGACTCAGGTCTTTCAGTCCTCTGTCAAACTCTTCACGCAGTATCATATCTCCCACTTCATCTTCATCTACATCCTCTTCCATTTCCATAATATTGTCCTCAAGTACATCGCCCTTGTATAGACCCTCTGTATACTCCTTCCACCTTTCTGCTTTCCCTTCTTTGTTTAGAACTAGGTTTCCATCTGAACTCTTGATGTTCATGCAAGTGGTTCTCCTATATCGAAAGGTCTCTTTAATTTTCCTGTAGGCAGTATCTATTTTACCCCTAGTGAGATAAGCCTCTACATCCTTACATAGGCCCTCTAGCCACACCTGCTTAGCCATTTTTTTCCTGTCGATCTCATTTTTGAGACGTTTGTATTTCTTTTTGCCTGCTTCATTTACTGCATTTTTATATTTCCTCCTTTCATCAATTAAATTTCTTCTGTTACCCAAGGATTTCTACTAGCCCTCGTCTTTTTACCTACTTGATCCTTTGCTGCCTTCACTACTTCATTCCTCAAAGCTACCCATTCTTCTTCTACTGTGCTTCTTTCCCCCATTCCTGTCAATTGTTCCCTTACGCTCTTCCTGAAACTATGTACAACCTCTGGTTTAGTCAGTTTATCCACGTTCCATCTCCTTAAAGTACCACATTTTTGTAGTTTCTTAAGTTTTAATCTATAGGTCATAACAAATAGATTGTGGTCAGAGTCCACATCTGCCCCTGGAAATGTCTTACAATTTAAAACCTGGTTCCTAAATCTCTGTCTTGCCATTATATAATCTATCTGAAGCCTGTCAGTATCTCCATGCTTCTTCCATGTATACAGCCTTCTTTTATGATTGTTGAACCAAGTGTTAGCTATGATTAAGTTAACACCGACTATATTTGTATGAGTGGGGTACTTATTTGAAATGAGATTCCAGTTTTCTTTGAATTGTTCTGCAACTATATATTCTGAGTAGGTTAATAGTTTAGTCCGATTGTCAGGTATAACCTCTGCCCATACAATTTCACATGAACTATTTACTTCAGTTTCGCTACAAGGCAAACTACTTCTGACAGCAATAAATAGTCCACCACCAACCGTATTTAATCTATCCTTTCTGAACACTGTTAGATCGTTCGAAAAAATTTCGGCTGATCTTATTTCAGGCTTTAGCCAGGTCTCTGTACCTACAACTAATTGAGTTTCAGTGCTTTCTATTAGAGCTTAGAGCTCTGGTTCTCTTCCAACACAGCTACGACAATTTACAACTATAATACTAATCGTATCTACAACTACCTTACTGTGTTTCACTTGTCCACTTTTAGACGGACGGCCCTTCTGTGGTTCTGGGAGTCCCTCTAACCTAAAATACCGCCCAGTCCCTTCCACACAGCCCCCGCTTCCCTTGTAGCTGCCTCCTGCGTGTAGTGGGCTCCTGACCTATTAGGCGGAACCCGGAAACCCACCACCCGATGGCGCAAGTCAAGGAATCTGCAGCCTACACCGTCAGAGAACCGTCAGAGCCTCTGATTCAGACCCTCCACTTGGCTCTGCACCAAAGGACCACAGTTGGTTCTACCGACGATGCTTCAGATGGTGAGCTCTAGGAAGGAAGACTGGTGTTCTCTGCATGGCTGTTCACCCGAGATTTATTTCGTCATAAAATACGCCTGGAGAAATTGAAGAATCACAAGACTGCCAGTCTTTACCATTTTGCTAGCCACCCTAAACCAGACAGAATCTAATCTGATCCAAAGCGACACACGTCATTGGTACCGACATGAGCCAACACCTGCAATTGGCTGCACCCTGTACTCTTCATGGCATCCAGAAGAACCCTTCCCACATCCGGAATGACTCCCCGCGGAATGCATACGGAGTGCACACTGGCTTCCTTCCCCTCCTTGGCAGCCATGATCTTAAGGGGCCGCAATACGCGCCTAATTTTGGAGCTCCCAACTACCAGCAAACCCACCCTCTGTGAATTCCCAGATCTTGCAGGCCGAGAAGCTTCCTCTGGAACAGGGTGAACGACTGCATTCGGCTCAGAGACATCGTCAGCCACAAATAACGCACGAAACGTGTTCGTCAAATGAACCGGGGAGGCTCTATGATCGGCTCCTCGGAAAGTTTTTAGCTACCTGCCAGACTTTAGAATGATTTCCCACTCGACCACAGGTGAAGGGCTAACGTCAGTTCAGGCAGCACCGGAGGCGGCCACAGCAGTGGACCGGTCGGAGGACACATGGGATGTGCTCGACTTCCCTCGTATCCGCGCGTTCGATCCAACACAGTGACTCCCCTTGGCAGCAGCTCAAGCTGTGTGACGGAAGCCAAAGCAGCCTGGAGCTGTGAGCGAAGGGTCGCCAACTCACCTCGTATCTGTACACAACAATCACAGTTGCTATCCATTACTGCAGTCGCTCCTGGTTGAACCTCGTAAAAATATGTAACAAGCGAATGGTGTACTCACCTTATTAGTAACATGAACTGGCTGTGCTGCTCTCACTGGCGGTCTAACCAACACTGAGCTGTTCTAATCGAACAAACAAAAGCCTGTACGATACTCAATCAAAGCATGGGAAAGGAACAGAGTCTATTTCATAGACTTGCATAATATCACCCTCATTACTGAATAGTGAAGTTTCGTTTATCTAACCCCATAAAATAACTTTCCAATAGGCAAAACTCCTTTCATTTTGTAGCCAACCAACGGTGCATAGCAACCACAGTATATTACTTTTCCGAGGCAAAGAATGCCCCTGGTTACAACGTCCAACCCAGCTCGTTGCAACGTGGAACTTACTTCCATATGGGAAGGCAAAGACTACTCTATTACAAAGCCAGAGCAAGGTGGGTAAATAACACTTCCGCCGATACACATTGCTCACAACACATTGCCAACACAGCTCTCGTTACATACGCTCCCATCACGTTGCTTGACCTCGATTGCTGTCTGCCACAATCATTAGAGCACACTTATGCACCGCTCCATTTATTACGCGTCCAAGACTGCACTCGCTCCAGTAGGCATGTGTCTTCTCCTTTTGGGTTTCGACGCTCTACGGCCAATGGCAGACGATACATTTTTCGAGGAAAGGAAACAGCCTCTGAAATGGATTTCACAATCTAACAAGCAGATCTTTTTTAGTGGCCAAGATGACATTAATCAGCATGTTTGTATTTCTTGCAAATTCGTTCGTTACGACGATCTGAACAGCGGTAGGCCTTTTAAGCTTTATTTTAGGTGTCCACTTCCTCTCCACAAGACCTGCCCAAAATCATATCACAGAGTACCGTTGACAAAAACAAGACGCTATTAAAAACATAACACAAAATGGACTTCAGCTCTCCTGTACTTGCACACAGGGCAGGTATACGGAATAACTCGATCACTTGCTGAATGTGACAGGAGAAAAATGTAAACTCAAAGAAAAAGGTGCACCGAGCATTCAGCCAACCATCTTCAGCTACCGGTTTATGTGAGTCAACTATTAATCATCTAAGAGAAGGTATAAGTGCTACTGTTCTAGGGAGAATTTAAATTGTCTGGACAGTAATTGTTATAATTTTATTTTTTTAACAGTGAGGCAGATGACGGTTGGCTGCTTACCTCACTCCGTGTCCGGCAAAGAACATCTAAACTCTATTCCTTCAAAATTCTGTTGCTTTAATAGCCTTGTCATTGCATAAAAACAGATCTTCGAAAGTGCAAGCAAACCGTCGATGAGCAAATGTTTAATCGCTTGTGTTTCTCCGCATTCACACTAGTCGTCTTCAGAGGAGCCCCACTTATCAAATTTTCTTTACTATAAAGGCTCCTGTTCGTAATCTGTTCCGCGCTCCCCGTTTACCACTCTTTAGTGATTGAACAAGTGTGATTTCCTTGTGGGATTTAGGTTTCTACTTTGCAGAGATCCCAGTCATAAACATACGCGGCGGAACTCAAGTCGGCCTCGTAGTGATACTGTCCGCTGGATAACGTTCTTTCTTGAGTGAAGGAGATGGAAGTAATAGGTGGTTATACATTAACTGCCGCATGTTGGTTGCTATTTCTTCCTCTCTGTTTCACTGGCCACATTGGGTCTCTGTCTCATTATACTATGCCCGAAGGTGGATAAACTTTTAGATAGTTGTAGGCCTCAGACATCCATTGATAATCATAACATTCTCATTTGATGTGACATCTGCTTACTTGGAGAGGAAGGATTCCTTCTGAACCGGTGTTGCATATTCATCGACTGCAAAACAGGGTTCCACTACTGATGGATGAAGAACTACAGCTTGCACTCCGAATCTTGATCAATTAAGTTCTTTTTTTAGCGTTTAGTTTTGTTTCCTGCAAGTATTTTCCCTTAAGTTCAATGAAGGATACATTTTAAGCACCATTTGAAATGTTTCTGGAGTAGATCACAGATGATTCTCCTCAAATAGCTCCCAAAGATTTCTCAAGCCTCTGTCAGTTTTATTACAACTTCCTCAAATATTCTTACTTGAACAGTATAGATGGTGTAGTCAGTATACAGTGTACGAAACCTTTAACTTCCGTGTGAAGTGCCTGGTATTATTTGTACATAATGTACAGAATAGGAAAACGGCAGTCTTTTGTGGCAATCAGTTCTTTTTCTGTATTCGTGCGCTCTTCTTCTCTTGGACCTTTGCGTAGAATCCACGGTCGTGCAGCAGGCCTCTTAATGTGTTTGTCAGTAGACAGCCCTTGTTTTTTTCATAGACCTTCAGGTGGAGTCGCTGGTGATTTACTGTACCATATGCAGCAGATAGTTGAAAAAAGAAAGCAGCATTTATTAACTTCCGTTCGGAACTGTCTTCAATTATTGAGTCGGATTTAGCATTTGACTAAAACATTATTTTCCCGATTTGAAACCAGGTGGTTCAGGGATAAGCTAAGAATCGATTTTGGTACCTATTCTTGAACGATTAATTCTTTCAAGTAACTTACATACAAAGTTCAACAAAATTGAAGGGTCACTTTTTCGAAACCGCGTAATTGTCTCCCATTCCACCGCATAGCTTTGATATTAGTCCCAAAGGTGCTAACAGCTTATCTCTGTAATGGTGCGAAACACTAAAACATCATAATCAGCCTCGGCGACGCTTAATAGAAAAAGGTGTCGACACATGTAAAAAGCTCTGACTCTAAGCTCAGAAGTTCATGTGAGCTGTTAAGTGGATTAACGATGCCACATTACCACCAAATATCACTACAATCCTACCTAACGTGTAACACAATGGGAAGGTCGTCACATCCCTTCTCATCTATATTTTCCCCCTTCTTTTGACGTCTCTGCGATACAGGTCGGAACCACAACACCCATCCTTGATATCAAGCGGGTTTCTTAGGGATGGCAGAGGAAAACATTTCAGACACACAGCCGAAGAAAACTGACACGAATGGGCTCAGGGGGTGCCATAAAGGGCATCAATGAAACCACCTCTTCCCTTGAGCTTTTGTTACCACATTTTCCGTGGTCGAAAACGACAATCACAGCGGATTGAGCAATAGGACGATGTTCTTGACAAGGTTCGAGACAGTTGACACCCGTGGGAGTTGCAACCCTACTCTGAGGACACCTGGGGCTGCAACCTCAATGAACTGTCTGACCACCGAGAGGTGTAGTGCAACTACAATGCAGGGTAAAACCGCTAGGGACCGTTCAGAGCCATTAGACGAAATCTGAACGCGATCCGATGCAACAAAGGGCATTACAGTTTTTTCCATCTCTCTTGTTGCGCGCCCTAATGTGGCGTAGTTACGGATGGGGAGGAGGAAGGTGCAACACTAACACCTTCATGAATAAAATGATAGGGTCCCTATAACACCCCCAGTTTGGCAGCATTTTCAGGGCAATCCATGAACCATCGCTGAGAACATTACAACTACACCTGTCACAGACTTTGACACACATTCAGCTTTAGCGCTGATTGTTAGGCAACCCACCAGACATCCCTTAGGTGGGGTTTGACTTTCTTAAAGCGCTAGGCAGAACTTTCAGATTTCGTCGAATGGTTTTGAACGGTACTTAGTAGTTCTACTCTTTATACCGGAGCAAAAATTACGGTCTTACTACACTGCAAAGGGGCCAGATCACCTTTCATTGGGTAGCAGCCCTACTATGTCATTGGAGTATGGTTGAAACGCACAGGGGGTAGCAGCAGTGTTGAACGTTGTTATGAGCGACGTCCTGTTTCCCACCGCCCTCAGAACTGCCGTCATAAGCAGCGAAATGTGTAGGAATCGACGCTCCAAGGAAAGCGATGCTTTCATTGACAGTCTTTATGCCACCCCCTGAGGCCTTCTCGTGTCGATTTTGAGCGGCAGTGTGTCGGAAATGTCTTCCACTGGGAACCACGAGAAAACCACGTGATTTCAACGACGTGTGTCGCGGATCTGACCTCCATTGAAGACACGTCAAAAGCACGGTTGACGTTTTGATAAGAGGGTATGTGACTACCTTACCAGTGTGTCAGACGTCCGCGGTGGCGTTGGGCAAAATCGTTGTGAAACTTAGTGTCAATGTGACATCGTTAACACATATCACATCTCATATGAGCTTCTGAGCTGTGACGTCCTTATTTCTCCATGTGTCTTCGTCTCAAGTGTACCGAGCCACAAGGTGTCGTCGCAGAGTGCCATTACAGAGGAATATTGTGGGCATATTTGAGCCATGTTTCAAATTTATGTATTGAAATGAGAGACAACTAAAGGGTGGGAACCCTTTAATTTTATTTCGAAGTGTACATGGCAGATAAGGGAAATAGGATGTAATTTTTTCTTCTCAGTCAAGCCTTTGCCAGGCTTCAGTTATGCTACTACTTGTACTTTCGTCCACAGTGCGGGTGTCTGAAATGTTTGCAAAAATGAATCACCATCTTCATTATCCATTCATTAATTTTTGGACTAACCTGATTCATTTGTTCAATTTGTATTTTATTGGGGCACGCTGCTCTGTTTTCATTCAGTTCTTTCATTGCTCTTCCCGTTTCTTCAGGTGAGAAATTCGCCTTGTACTATGAGGACCTTTCTGAATGTAAAGCCCGATCATTGTCGAAATGGAAACCACTGTGAAAATGAAAAAGGTTTTCTTGCCCACAGTTAGCTACATCTTCCAGCTAGATTTCTGCATAGTCACCGGTGCGACGTAGACGTTTGTCTTAGCGTTGTACCTCCTTTCCAACATCCTTGTCATAGAAAGCGGCCGCCTGTGCTTTCCACTGGTCTGTGGTACTTTGTCTTTACCAAAATGTTGTGTTTATAGCCAGCTGAATTCATATAAGCGAAGAAGAAACTCAAAGGGAGATAATTACGGCCTGTACTGTGCATGATAAACATTTCCCATTGAAAACGCTGCACAAGCAAGTTTATTGCCTCTACAGAATGCGACGGAGAATTGTAAAAGCAGTCAACGCATGACTACAATGTTACGTAGGTTGCATATCATCAGGCGAAAACTTTCTCGATGCCCTCATTTGGGAGCAGACACTTCATACTAGGCACTTTTAATGCTCACTGTGTGCTCAGAACTGAAAAGAGTTATGTGACGCGATCGTCGGGCATACCAGAGAAACTGCCCAACACACTTGTGCAATGCCTCATCGGAGTTCCATTGTCATTTACATCTCATGTCGAATCGGACCTTTCATTCCGAACAGCCCTCGTCTGTTTCAACTGAGATACAGTCTAATCACCTTTTGTCTTCTCATTCAGTAACAGTTGGTGAGTAATCTGGTTCAAAGTGCAATTCGTGCTCAACGCGGCCTCTTAGGTCATTGCTGAAGTTTTTCTCAGCTTTCATGCTCTTCGACGACTTTGTATGACGGTCATATAAATTAGGCAATCTTCCTACTGGTTACTCCGTGAAGTATCGTAGTTGTCCTCCTACCACTTCAGTTCTATCTGCTGAGAAAAAATCAGTGGTGTAGTTACTACTATAACGGTTCCACAGGACTTGTGAATCAGTGTCAAAGCGAGTTGTAAATTCGGTCCCATATCAACGTGGAGTAGTGATATTTTCTTTACAAATTCGACAAAATATTTGCAGTTTCTTGGACCTAACTTAATTTTTCCAAGTTCGAAATCGAGTTCTTCTCTGAAAGCGTTACATTTAGTTTTCTTTTTTTTTTTTTCTTTCTTTCTTTTCAAGTTAAAACTTCGTTTCAAGAGTACAATTTCTACACGGACAACTACAGTAACTACACAAGGTATGGAGGCACAAAATAATCAAGGTTATTTCGAAAAGAATTTTGTCCTGCATTCTCTGATGAAAATCGGCGCTTTCCAGCGTCTCATTGTACATGATAATATGTACCTCACTTTGTTTACTCAGTGGCAGACCACTGCAGACTTTTCGGGTAAACAGCAGCCACACGAAACTTGTAGATGCTCAACGTACAACTGAATTAAGCGAAACAGTGTGTTACCGATGCTCTAAGGTATTCATATGTTTTCTGCCATTGGAAATATTTCATATTTACTATACTGGGACAAAGATAAATCAGCGCGCTGCACGAGCGGTGGATAACATCCTTGACTCTGTGTCTAATGTAATCTGTGGTGCGCTCGGTTGCTACTCAGCTCTGCAGTCCTAAGGCATTGTTATTACAGTCATAGTGGCGAACAGGTGGTTTTCAGAGGAGATGTAATGTTTCTGAATTTGGGAGAAGGAGATGTGGTATTTGTGAATCTGGAAGGAATTATCTGGAATACTTCAGTATGGAGATGAAAAAATGTCTGTAATGACGTTTTCTTGACTGAATGCACGCAGAAGATTTTTGGAGGAATATTTCGAGGTAACAAATGCTTGCGTCAGAATGAAATGTTTGTTTGTCCCTTAGACACCTAATAATATTCATCACTAGCGTGGCATTGATTTCATTGTTTTCATTATGTCACAAATAAAGCATCTGGTTCAAACGGCAGTAATTTTTGTAACGAATGAATTTCCCAATTTTTAGTATTCTTATGTTGTACCGGGTTTTTGACAGTAATCGGAGTTTAATTTTTCAAGAACGCTTTTCGTTAAAGTTAAACCGTCCACCACAATTCTAAGTGAAAATTTAAATAAACTCCTGCAAATGGAAAAAAGAACACATTGACACCGGTGTGTCAGACCCACCATACTTGCTCCGGACACTGCGAGAGGGCTGTACAAGCAATGATCACACGCACGGCACAGCGGACACACCAGGAACCGCGGTGTTGGCCGTCGAATGGCGCTAGCTGCGCAGCATTTGTGCACCGCCGCCGTCAGTGTCAGCCAGTTTGCCGTGGCATACGGAGCTCCATCGCAGTCTTTAACACTGGTAGCATGCCGCGACAGCGTGGACGTCAACCGTATGAGCAGTTGACGGACTTTGAGCGAGGGCGTATAGTGGGCATGCGGGAGTCAGGGTGGACGTACCGCCGAATTGCTTAACACGTGGGGCGTGAGGTCTCCACAGTACATCGATGTTGTCGCCAGTGGTCGGTGGAAGGTGCACGTGCCCGTCGACCTGGGACCGGACCGCAGTGACGCACGGATGCACGCCAAGACCGTAGGATCCTACGCAGTGCTGTAGGGGATCGCACCGCCACTTCCCAGCAAATTAGGGACACTGTTGCTCCTGGGGTATCGGCGAGGACCATTCGCAACCGTCTCCATGAAGCTGGGCTACGGTCCCGCACACCGTTAGGCCGTCTTCCGCTCACGCCCCAACATCGTTCAGACCGCCTCCAGTGGTGTCGCGACAGGCGTGAATGGAGGGACGAATGGAGACGTGTCGTCTTCAGCGATGAGAGTCGCTTCTGCCTTGGTGCCAATGATGGTCGTATGCGTGTTTGGCGCCGTGCAGGTGAGCGCCACAATCAGGACTGCATACGACCGAGGTACACAGGGCCAACACCCGGCATCATGGTGTGGTGAGCGATCTCTTGCACTGGCCGTACACCTCTGGTGATCGTCGAGGGGACACTGAATAGTGCACGGTACATCCAAACCGTCATCGAACCCATCGTTCTACCATTCCTAGACCGGCAAGAGAACTTGCTGTTCCAACAGGACAATGCACGTCCGCATGTATCCCGTGCCACCCAACGTGCTCTAGAAGGTGTAAGTAAACTACCCTGGCCAGCAAGATCTCCGGATCTGTCCCCCATTGAGCATGTTTGGGACTGGATGAAGCGTCGTCTCACGCGGTCTGCACGTCCAGCACGAACGCTGGTCCAACTGAGGCGCCAGGTGGAAATGGCATGGCAAGCCGTTCCACAGGACTACATCCAGCATCTCTACGATCGTCTCCATGGGAGAATAGCAGCCTGCATTGCTGCGAAAGGTGGATATACACTGTACTAGTGCCGACATTGTGCATGCTCTGTGGCCTGTGTCTATGTGCCTGTGGTTCTGTCAATGTGATCATGTGATGTATCTGACCCCAGGAATGTGTCAATACAGTTTCCCCTTCCTGGGACAATGAATTCACGGTGTTCTTATTTCAATTTCCAGGAGTGTATTTTGCAACGGCTGCATTGGATCTTACGCCACGCACAGATTGTTTCTGACAACCAAAACTTAGTGGTAAGTAGATTCTTTTCTCCTAGCGGGTACATACTGATTTCAATTTCCTCTCGAGAATATCAGTTCACCACACACAAAATGGCATGTTGTGAAAGAGGTAAGTTACTTTCCTGTCAGGGCAGATTATACTTTGCATTACTGTGAGAAAACAGTAGAATTTTTAAGTGTTGTGTTAAGTGTTCAGATTAATTTACGACGAGCAGTGAAGGTAATCTTAAGCAGTAATTTTATTACGGGTTATGCAGAGTTTCATTTCGTGCATGTTTCAACTAAGACATTGTACTTCCTGTTACGTAATGTTCGCAGGAAAACTTGTGTGAAGTTTGGAAGGTAGGAGACGATATAGTGGCAATAGTGAAGCTGTGAGGATGGGGCCCTGAGTCATGCATGGGTAGCTCGGATGGTAGAGCTCTTGCCCGTGAGAGGCAAATGTCCCGAGATCTAGTCTCGGTCCGGCACACAATTTTAATTTGCTAGGATGTTTAATAATAATCTTCTCAAGTTTTCTCTCCTTCTCTACCGGTCAAAAATTTTTCTGTGTCAGGTAATCGCTGTCTATGACATTACAGCTGAGACTCTCTATTCTTAAAATGAATATTCATTATAGAATAATACTTCACGGATCGTCTTTCACGTTTCATATATGGACCATCTATGTACGGGCAATGACATCTTAGCAGCAAATAATCCCGAGCAAATAGAGAGCATTATGGCAGATACAAGCAGCATCCTCGCGTTGTGACATACACTGATCAGCCAGACTATTATGACCACAGACTTAACTATTGATATAAAACCGTCCACGTGATAGCAGCGTTACCTTGCGAGTAATGGCTTGTAGCCATAACATGCACGGTGCATGCAGTGCCAGCGAGCTCGCTGTCCGTATGTAGAACGGGAAAGGCACGGGATCAATCTGCGTCTGGCCGTGGGCAGTGTGTGTCGACCCGGAGGCCCGGCAGCAGCATTTCGGAAACTGCAAGACCTGTCGAGTGTTCGAGGAGTGCTCTGGTAAGTGTCTTCAACACGTGGCGAAACCAATATGAAACCACATCCAGACACAATGAGATTGGGCGGCTAACCCTCAGTACAGATGTCGAACGTGATAGGCTGGGCAGAAAGGTAAAATAATACAGGTGACTAACTGTGGCGGAGCCGGCAGCTGTGGCCAAGCAGTTCTAGGCTCATCAGTCTGGAACCGTGATGTTGCTGCGGTCGCAGGTTCGAATCCTGCCTTGAGCATGGATGTGTGATGTCCTTAGGTTAGTTAGGTTTAAGTAGTTCTAAGTCTAAGGGACTGATGACCTCAGATGTGAAGTCCCATAGTGCTTAGAGCCACTTTTGAACTAACTGTGGCAGAAATAACATCAGACTCGAATGATGGGCAGAATACATGTTTGTGCGATATCACAGTGCACCGAACACTCCTAAAGATGGGCCTCCGCAGTAGACAACCCCTGCATGTACCAATGTCAATACCACGGCATCGGCAACTATGAGTGAAATGGGCATGTAACCACCGACAATGGACGTAAGTACATGGCACAGCGTTGCATGGTATGATGAATCCCGATACCTTCATCATGCCGATGGGAGGAAGTGAAACCTTCGTCTTCCAGGGAAATAGCTGACTTACACCTGTGCTGCAAGACAGGAAGTAGCTGACGGCGGCTCCATTATGCTCTGAGAAACATTTGCGTGGGCATCCATGGGTCCAGTGGAGATAATGCAAGGCACCATGACGCCCAAGTAACGTTGTAAACTTGTTTCAGACCGAAATAAAACTTCCTGGCTGATTAAAACTGTGTGCCGGACCGAGACTCGAACTCGGGACATTTACCTTCCGCGGGCAAGTGCTCTATCACCTAAGCCACCCACGCGCGATTCACAGCCCGTCCTCAAAGCTTCACTTCTGGCAGTACCTCGTAGGTTTAGGTGGTTCTAAATGTAGCGGACTGATGACCTCAGATGTTAAGTCCCATAGTGCTAAGAGCCATTTTTGAACTACCTGTGGCAGAAATAACATGACTCGAACGCTGGGCAGAACACATGTGTGTGTGAAATCACAGTGCACCGAACATTCCTAAATAGAGCACTTGTCCGCGAAAGTCAAAGGTCTCGAGTTCGAGTCTCGGTCCGGCACACAGTTTTAATCTGGCAGGAAGTTTCATATCAACGCACACTCTACTGCAGAGTGAAAATCTCATTTTGTTTCAGAGCACTTACATTCCTTCTTGACGATTAAGTTTCCCAAAAACACTGGCACTTTTCAGCAAGATGATGCACAACGTAAGAAAAAAGAAAAATTTCAGGAGCGTGATAAAGTGGTTCGGGGAACACAGTGGCGAGATCTAGTTCATATGCTGTCCCGTCCCCTCTCCCATCTGGCTAGATATGAACCCTACCCAATACAACTTAGATTTGATTCAATGTGGCGTCATAGCTCATCGCCCCCCTCTCCTTAATTTGCGGGTGTTGTATTTGGTGGCCTTGCAGTTCTTTGCGTCTCAGTCCGGAACCGAGCTGCTGCTACGGCCGCAGGTTCGAATACTGCCTCGGGCATGGATGTGTTGTGATGTCAAGGTAAAACCGCCTTTCCTTGCAGCAAGGAAAGGCGATTTTATTTGCAAAACAAGTATTTCTGTGCTTGCACAGGGTGAATGGCCACACAAACAAACTTGTTACGGGAGTTATTTGTCGTGTCTATGCAGATGTGGTGCCAAAACCCTCCGTCGAGCTACCAAGGCCTCATTGCTTCCATGACACGACGGTGTCATTCGTGCCAAAGGTGTAAATAATAACCATTAGGCAGGTGGCCATAATGTTGTGGGTGAACAGTGGATACATACTTGCATTTCTCAAGAGATATGTAAATTGCGACACAATTAACAATCGATACTGCTGGAGCCGGTGGTTCGATAAAGTTACTTACAGATGCTGGGAGCGACCCTTTCAACATTGCCACCAACAGGATCACCTGACGAATGAAGAACACCCAAGTCACCAAGCTGGTGTTATTAGCGGGGGGCACCTGGGCACTTTATTCTGGTTCAAGATTATTTACGTGTTTGCTAGTTGGTACCAAAAGTTACACCGAGCTGCTGATAGTTAGCTCTACTGTCAAACATTCAGCATACATAGACAGGCGCGCGAGTCGTAGCTCTGCTCCTAGCTATCCACGGCTTGTACGAGTTGTCAAGAGTGTAGCAGTTTTTCAGCAACAAGTGCACCCCATTTTAGAGGTTTCCAGTTCACTAAAGATTTATTGCTGCAACAGTGTATATTGAGTATATGACTTTATAACATTTACCATTCAAAAGGAAAAGCGGTTCTGAGGTACCAGGTATAGACCCATGTCGAAACACCCGTATTGGTGCACGGTGTAGCCTCCATGGTAATGAGGCTCTGACTCTGTTATCCAGTCGATCTTACCCATGGCGAACACTGTCCTAGGATACTCTGGGCAAACGCCTGCTCCACCAGTTCACACGTTCTAGAAAAGTTGGTGGTTGACTAGTCACATGAGTAACTTCTTTTCCCATCATACGCCACGCGTGTTAGATTGATGACAGTTCTGCAGATCATGCTGGTCAGGTAAGTTGCTGCACAGCCTTCAGATCACGTTGAGTTTCACGGGCAGTATATGAGCGTTACGCTGTTGGAAAAGCACATCACCTTCCTGTTTGAAGAACGGCAAGATAACGACTTTAATAACATTCTATACGTATTAACAGCTAGTTAGCATCCCATTCAGAAATATGAGATTTGTAACTTATCTGAACCTATACCATAAGTCCAGTGTGTTTCGGACGAATGCACTGTGCTAGACATCGCTCACAGGGCCTGTGTTACACACGCAAACAACCATCATTTCCGCGCATGCAAGATCTGCTTTCATCATAGCAGACCACAGTGCAGCATTCCATCTTACAAGTGATCCTCTGATGACACCAGTCGAGCCATGATAGTCGATGATGTGTCATGAGTGTAAGATGGGCTAGAAGTGTGCGCGCCCGTAGTCCCAATGATAATAATTGGTTCACAACAGTTCATGTCAACACGTCTGTTCTCATAAGCTGTCTTGTCTATACTATGGTAGCTGTACGATCTGACGCTGGTCCCTTTACAATAAGACGATCATCACGGGTGTCTGTGCTGCGTGGACCTCCAAAACCTCGTCTAAGGGTGTCAAAATGTTCAAGTAACACTGGTACGAGCACCACTTCTGACTTGTGTGGCATCACTCCTAAAGGATCTTTAATCCACTCAGAAGGTCACAATTTGACCCTTTTAAATCTCAAACATTTGGCTGTAGGAAGCACGACGGTGTCTCTGTTACACTACTGGTCATTAAAATTGCTACACCACGAAGATGACGTGCTACAGAAGTCGAATTTAACCGACAGGAAGAAGATGCTGTAATATGTAAATGATTAGCTTTTCAGACCATTCATACAAGGTTGGCGCCGGTGGCGACACCTACAAATTGCTGACATGAGGAACGTTTCCAACCCATTTATCACACACAAACAGCACATGACCGGCGTTGCCTGGTGAAATATTGTTGTGATGCCTTGTGTAAGAAGCAGAAATGCGTACCATCACGTTTCCGACTTTGATAAAGGTCGGATTGTAGCCTATCGCAATTGCGGTTTATCGTATGGCGACATTGCTACTAGAGTTGGTCGAGATCCAATGACTGTTAGCAGAATATGGAATCGGTGGGTTCAGAAGATAATACGGAACGCCGTGCTGGATCCCAACAACTTCGTATCACTAGCAGTGGAGATGACAGGCATGTTATCCACATGGCTGTGACAGATCGTGCTCTCGATTCCTGAGTCAACAGGTCGGGACGTCTGCAAGACAGCAACCACCTGCACGAACAGTTCGGCAACGTATGCAGCAACATGGACTATCAGCTCGGAGACAATGACTGCGGTTACCCTTGACGCTGTATCACAGACAGGAGAGCCTGCGATAGTGTACTCGACGGCGAACCTGGGTGCACGAATGGCAAAAACCTCATTTTTTCTGATGAATCCAGGTTCTGTTTACAGCATTATGATGGTCGCATCCGTGTTTGGCGACATCGCGGTGAACCCACGTTGGAAGAGTGTATTCGTCATCTCCATACTGGCGTATCACCCGGCGTGGTGGTATGGGGTGCCATTAGTTACACGTCTCGGTCACCTCTTGTCCGCATTGACGGCACTTCGAACAGTGGACGTTACATATCAGATGTGTTACGACCCGTGACTCTACCCTTCATTCGATCCCTCCGAAACCCTACATTTCAGCAGGATAATGCACGACATCATGTTGCAGGTCCTGTACGGGCCTTTGTTGATACAGAAAATGTTCAACTGTTTCCTGGCCAGCACATTTTCCTGATCTCTCACTAACTGAAAACGTCTGGTCAATGGTCGCCGAGCAACTGGCTTGTCACAGTACACCTAGTCACTACTCTTCATGAACTGAGGTATCGTGTTGAAGCTGCATGGGCAGCTGTACCTGTGCACGCAATCCAAGCACTGTTTGATTCATTGCCCAGGACTATCAAGGCCGTTATTACGGCCAAAGGTGGTTGTTCTGGGTACTGATCTCTCATGATCTATGGACCCAAATTGCGTGAAAACGTAATCAAATGTCAATTGTAGTATAATATATTTGCCCAAGGGATAGCCGTTAATCATATGCATTTCTTCTTGGTGTAGCAGTTTTAATGGCCAGTAGTGTATATGGCTGCCGGCTTGCTACACACGTCTGTACTATACTGAGCCTTCTGGTTGTGAGCGTTCTCCATTAAAAAGTAGACGCGGACGGCGCTTTAGTAGCTACGTCCCTACGCTATCTGTTGGCGGACAACTGAAACCATTAACAGTACATCCACTATGTCCCGGTAGCATATGCCATCATATGATCCAAATCACCGTCGTCCTAATTTTTATTACGGCAGTGTATTTATTTAAAGTGCATTTGTGCCAACCAATATCATGGTTCCTTGTTCACATTCCTAGAGCCACAGATCCCTTTGGCCATCTTCTACCCATTTGCCACTAGGAACTAGGGCATAAGATATGGGACATAGCAGCTGACGCCCCTCATCATAGCAGCAATACTAATAATTACAATAAAAGTATTCACTTCTCCATCGCTCTTTTCCTCTATAATTCACATTTGGTTATACCTGAATGTAGTCTTTGTCATCTGTGTTATCACAACCGGGAATTCTTCATGGGAAAACGAATATTTATTTCAGTTATAGAATAATTCTTCAGGTTTGGTCCTTCGCTATTGCAAATTCGTGCGCGGATAATGAACAAATCGGATTAACCAAATAATAATTTGTGGGCTTTGTGCACCGTTTACTTGTGATTTGTTAATAACTTACTTTACAGATCCTGCTGGTCCTGACACTCGTGCGCCGCTTCTGTAGCCACGACTGTGATAAAGCGAGCAATGTTACAGTCAGTTGACGCCGTTTCGCTCCCCCTGCGAACACCATCAGCCGGAGAGCGGCAGTCGCAGGCAGACGGCAGCGTGGCAGGGCGGCGGAATGAGCGGCCGCAGGCGGCAATCGTCCTAAGAGCAGCGCGCCAGCCGGCCGCCGCCTGTCGATATTCGTTTGCGCCGCCGGCGGGCGCCGAGGCCTGGCAGTGGGTCCCCAGACGCCACCTGCCGCCGCCGCCGCCGTCGCCGCTGCCGACGCCGCCGGTGGTCCCAGCAAACTGTACAACGCACTCTCTGTGCTTTTCAGAGCCTGCTCAGCAGTCTCCTGGTAATAGTTCTTGCAACACAGCTGCCATAAAATGGTGTAATGTTTGAGAAAGCCTTTCCGAAATGAACTGGCACCTTGCAAAGATGAGCTACCGTAAAAATTTTTGTGTTCTTTCCTACGGGAAGAACGATAGTGAATATTTAGAAGAGAACATTTTCACAGTAATCGGTATGAGCATTAACTGAAAATAAAATTTCTGTAATCAATCACAGTTATTATACAGGACGCTCATAGCTAAATTTTCGCTACCTGAGCCACTGTAGACGGAAAACAGCACAGGTACCCAACTTTCAGGATTGGATTGGATTGCTTGGGGAAAGAGACCAGACAGCGAGGTCTTCGGTCTCGGATTAGTGAAGGACGGGGAAGGAAGTCGGCCGTGCCCTTTCAAAGGAACCATCCCGGTATTTGCATGGAGCGATTTTGGGAAATCACGGAAAACCTAAATCAGGATGGCTGGACGTGGGATTGAACCGTTGTCCTCCCGAAGGCGAGTCCAGTGTGCTAACCACTGCGTCACCTCACTCGGTTCAACTTTCAGGGAATGATCTTCATTGTACTGCAGGATTTACGCTCTTAATAGCATGTCTTGCCCTTAGGTGCCGATCCTGGTACGGTGACATAGGGCTGAAACACAAGAACCGATGTGCATTACAGTTGCAGACAGTGAACGTGGGTCTGGACAATCTATTTAACCACATTAACGGAGAGGTTGAACTTCATGATTCGGAAGTTCGAATAAACTGGTGATTTGGAAATTGCTTTTGGTTGGTGCCGGAGGTCAACTGCACCACAAATTGTTGAAGAAGTCACTGCTGCCGTAGCTGAGAATGCTGGATTGAATTTACGATCTGCAAGCTGTGCACGAAGTTTCTCGCGACAACTGATCATTTAATGGTCAAGCGCTTGTAAAGTGCTGTGGACAATTGCACTGCAATACCTAGCGTGTATCCAGGCTGTCGTGGATCAGATGTTCGTCACAGTGAGCAACGTTTGTGGCCTGGGACGTAATCATGGTACACAATTAACAGCTGTTACACACTCATGTGCATATTAAAATATGTTCTTTTTTAAATTGTTTGTTCTTTATTTCTCTTCCTCATGCCATTAAAAATGTTCCCACAAACTTTTTATTGCGCTGAGATCACTCGTTTTTCACGAGGACCCTCTCAAGTAGCGAAAGTTTCATCATAATAACCCTGTAGTTGCCACTTAATCGTTTCGGAGGGTTGCAACGAGGACTTACGATAATGAATAAAGCATCGATTTACTGCAGACACTATTTTTATTTAACTTGTGGTAATATATGGTTGCAGAAGTCAAAAGATTTTTGCCCAAATGTCACAGATATGCACTTTTATAATCTTGTACGTATCCTGTAAATTCCAATAAACAGATGAAAAGGGAAAATTTTACATTAGAGAGCATTAGCACGATATTTACAAGAATTTGTAGAGATATTCATAATATGATGAATATTAATGTACTAAACATTCAGTTCATTTTATATTGATTCATTATCGTCACCAACAGTAGATATGGCCCCGACGAATACACTTAGGTCTTCGTCAGCACTAGGGAAGAAAAAGGCTCCTCAACTTGAGGATTTTCTTTAAATTCATTGAGCAAATCCTGTGTCATTTTGTGAAGATCGCCTGCTGGAGCCTTGTATGAAAGTGAACCTACTAGCATAACGTCTAAAGTATGCTCTATGGATGACAGATCATTTAACCCTGGAGCACAGTGGTGGATCCATGGTTTCGACATCGCCTTTATGGTTCGAACCGCACTGCTGTCACATACATTCGATACGATAGGTATGAAAAACACGACAACAGGGTTTATCATTCTAGCCACTTACTGAAGAGCCTTTTTCATCCAGTCAACAACTACCAAATCCGTACCATCGTCATAATCAATAGCTGCGCACATCACGATTGTAGAAACCGGACCAGTGAAGTTTCAAGCAGTCGTCTACAGACGCGATGGCGTTAATCCGACCACATGAAATGTGTCAGGTAGCTCTGACTTGAGATCCTACACATCTATGTGGTGTGGTGTGGCTCCCTCGGTTAATAATGCATGGCAAGTTCTCAATCTAGCTTCGAGTAATCTGTCCCAGCAGTTCGCGACGTCACTCTACCTGTGATCTGGGTCTGGATTTCAGCTATTATCATCCGTCTATTTATCAATGCCAGTCGACTATTTAGGATTTTCTCGTGATGGAGTCCTCCTGAAACTACCCATGTTTACTCATTGTGCCATACTCTTGTCTTGACTCCTTCTCGCCACCATTCGTTCAAGTCACTACACTAAAACCAGTAGTCTGTCGACATGATGTTCCAGTGCCTTTTTTTGCTAAGGTTTAGAACTTCCTGAGATTAGTAAAAATGGTTATAAGTATCGAATTCTAGCTTAAAACTTCGAGGAGAGCCTGATGCATACAATAGCCAACATGAACTCACACTGTTCGTCATTTGTATAAAAGACATTCCCACAAACGTTTGAAACTTTAGTAAACGTATTTCACAGGCATGGAAATACTGGAGATAGAGTGCAGAAGCTTTCCGTCAAGGAGTATGACTTTCCAGTCCATCGGTGTATCTTTCTGTGGCAAAAGGCTGCTTCTCCAGTCACATTTGTGTTATGTACTCTTTCCAAATACTGAATTTACTGATAAACGTGCGTGGGTATAAAATGAATATCAAGTTTATTGCACTACAGAACAAAAATGTGCTTCAGCGGCAGTTAGTTTGAAACAAGGCAAATTCTTCAATATTGAATTAAGAAAATTATATCTCAGTCTACAGACCTCAAAATGTCACAGTCTTTTGTAAGTTCCTCAAACCAATGTTCTTTGCCCTAAGAATGTCGTAATCCATGTCCAGAAACCACGTGTCATGTTTGAAGGCCAGGAAAGGCTGACAAAAGTTAACGTACTGCTGGGACTCACAAAAATTCGGCGTATTTCCTACGACAACATGACATCAACTACTACAAGGTCCGATTGCTAATCATAGATTGGAGACCACGTTCCACCAGTTTATATGTTAAGCTGACTGAGGCTACAGGTGGAGTTAGATGTGGACGGCGAGGTTGTTCTAATGGGAGCTCCAGAATGTGAAACTTTGCTGGTGTGGCATCTGGACATGTGGAGCTGCTGAGAGTCCTTCCAGGCAGCTGGCGCAAGCTGGAGTAGTAACGAGCCTTCACTATCCGGGATGTTCATTGTGAGGACTCTGCCTCTGGAACAAAAGATGATGGTGGACTAACATACGCAGAACAGGACAACTCTAAGGCCACAGTTGGGTAATGAGCCTATGGCACACTGTGCTATTTTGAAGTGACACTTTAGTGACCCTTTGGCCATGTCCCTGCCCAGGAGATTTGAAATGACTGCAGGAGACCAATACTGACGGCCTTTAGTGAAAACCAGGACCCACACAGGATTCTGGAGAGTCAAACAGTGGTGGCTGGGCTCCTGATTGTGGAGTAGCAAGCGCCGGTGCGATGTACGATCGATGTGGTCGGTCATGTAGTTATTCAGACCCATCGTGGGAGGTGGAATCCTAAGAAGTCATAACGTGTGTAAAGAACTCGTTCAATGGATGATGGAACAGGAACTGGAATAGCTGAGATTTATAGGTAACGATGAAATAGTCCGCTACATCGTTAGAACCAGGAGGAAGACGGCAGTATGTATCAGGCTATATTATTTGCTTCTCAGAAAGTGGGGAATTCTATGGAAGAAAACCGGTGGCCGTCATCCATGACGGTATTTCCTGAGAGACCAAAAACTGAAAAAAATATGGGAGAATATTTGAATGATCTGTCTTGCTGATGTAGTATACATACAGGAGACTTAGAGGAAACCACGGGCAACATCATAGGCTGTTATCCAGGAGTGTTCCAGGAACGGACCTTCGATACGAAATCCAGGTGCAACGAAGCCCACGGAGCAGAAGCGAGTTGCCAAGGGAAGGGGGGCCTGCTTGCTTTTGGAAGATGGTGTAGGAGGTAGCCATGTGGGCGATCGCCGCGTAGATTTTGGACACAAATGTGATTGGTCGCTCTACCTCATCAAACCACATATGAAAGGGCTGCCCCAACACCTTGTCCAAAGTATTGACAACCAAGACGACGGCCTTGGTGGTAGAAATGATCTTTCATAAGAGGCGACAGAAATTCAGGTACAGCATCAAAAAAATTTCTAATCAGATAAAAATCAACAATCACCAAACCCCAACAGGCTCAGAATTTCCCTTGAAATTTTTAAATATGACATGAAGTTCAAGATTAGTACGGGCCTAGAAATATTCCAGTTTAAAAAATTTACAAGAATGCTTTAACAGAAAGAGAATAAGAAACTTAAAAATTCTTCCAAAACATTTAAGACAGTAAATACACCATTTTAAAACAACTAGGCCACGATGGTGGCTATCTGGAATACTACAAATATAAAAACAGTGACAGCAAGCAGGTATGTAGGAGCTCATACGTTTGGTAAATGGCAACAATTGCAAATGTATATATAGCCACGGCGAACTAAACTTGCAATAGAGTTTAGCTTTGTGAAATTTATTGTTGTCTGATGGTTTGAAACCTTCCTATTTGCCAATTTTGAGGCTTGATTCCGGGAGGGCTCGCGTTTCTAGGCGCGCAGTCCGGAACCGTGCGACTGCTACGGTGGCAGGTTCGAATCCTGCCTCGGGCATGGATGTGTGTGATGTCCTTAGGTTAGTTAGGTTTAAGTAGTTCTAAGGTCTAGGGGACTGATGACCACAGCAGTTGACTCCCATAGTGCTCAGAGCCATTTGAACCATTTTTTGATTCCGGGAGGGGAAGGCAGGAACGGATGATTAAGAGGAATCCTGGGACAGAGCTTTGCAGGAACCATAAGAAATTAATATAAGTGAACGACGAGACGCGACGCAGCTCGATATGGAACAGCTCCCAATGACGTCATAGAACTTGCGTCTGCCCAGAACCACACCCGCATCCTCTCCCTTCGTGAGGTTGCCCTGCTGTTTAGGTACATGGGAACAATTTGTTGGCCGCTTGGATAACCAGTATTTGGGTCAGCATACTATATGGGTAACTAGCCCAGTTTGCAAAACTGACAACCTGAGATTAGTGCTAGATCATCTTGGTCAGTAACCACATAATACACTAGAATAATTCACCACTAGAATTTTATGCAACTTTCTTCCCATTTTTTAATGAAAATTTCTTAAGTAAGATTATAACACATAAGGCAAAGAAATAATCAAAGATAGCATTTGGACAGCGTTAAGATTGACCGGTCATTCAAAAATTTCACTACATGCAAATACTGCACCTTACCAGTATAGGGTATTCATCAACAGTCCACACTGACACAGTGTCCGCTACTTGAGAGCCATTTCCCTGTGCGCCTAGGGCTAAGGGACACCCCGCTGGATAGCGAATGTAATTGTAAAACACAATTTAAAAGAAAATTTTAACAACACGGTGCAATAATTGCCCTAGGACTCTTGTTAGTAGGACTCCTTCACAGATCCACCAAAAAACAATACTACGTGCAACGCAAACCATACTAAAACCAGGCACTGTGCAGCAACATGGAGGAGTTGCAAGTAATCAGGGGCACACAGAACCCAGAAGTGGCCAAACACCCAGTACATGTCGTTCACTTAGATGACCAACCGACCAGCCAACGGTCGTTTCCGATGAAATCACAGGCAAGGGAAAAGGTTGCAAGTGAATCGCCAACGGACAGCTTGTTAACAAGATGTCTCTTTGATGGACAGCAGCGCAGAAACAGAGCTTCGATGGAAAAACAACGGCCATCAGCCTCTCACGGAACGGACTCTTTGGACACTTCCCGCACAACTGGCCAACCGTCGTCCCGACAGCTTCAGCTCGGAGCCCCAACTTCCTCCCAGCACTGTCCAAACAACATTTGTCCAAGCAGATGCATTTGGCCTGAAGAGACACTACACGATTACACGAGTCAATGGTGTAGTACGCCCTGATGGATTTGGGGTGGAGGAAAGTCTGCTTCAAATTCCAGAAGGCTTCATTACCAGTGTCGGCTGCCAGTGATCATTTTTAAGTAAGAAGTGGAGTAAAGGAATGGCTGCAAAATCTGGAATAAATTTACAGTAGTAACTGAACTGCCCTAAACTCATTTTAGCTGACTTGTGTTAGTGGGGGTGGAAAGTTTTTGGACAGCCTCAGTGTACTGAGAGTTAGAACGAGGTCCTGATACATGAATAGTTTGACCGAAGTTGCCCACTTGGCGAATAAAAAGAAATAGCAGTTGTCTGTATTGCATTTGAGATTGGCATTTTCGGTGGACTATGAACAGAAGGTGCAATTTGTGAGTTAAGTTCTGTACTTCCTTACTTGGAAGTGATCTAAATAGTTCGCCACGGCCAGTGCAGCGCGGGCAGTGTGCTTGAGATGACACTGAAAAATCCCTGTAGCTTAGGTTGTACCCTAGCCTGCTGTACTGAAATAGTTAAAAAAGTAGTAGTGATCGCTAAAAGGCACAGGGGATCCTTGGCCAACAGAAGGTGAAGATACACATCACAGAAGTACATCTTGGCACACGTCCTCCTGATTAGCTGGGTGGTATCATGCTCGCCGGCGTCGAATGCAATAAGACTTGCACTTGGCAGCCGAACTTCTCACAATAGCGGCCTCCCAGCTAACGACGCCATAAGCTCATTCATATTTTTATCATGGCAAACACTTTGACACGAATAAGACGAGTCATTGGTCGTCTACCTTGGGATGAAAATAAACTCGTATAACATATTAGGCATTAATGGACGTCCTCAAATTCCTGGTCAAGCGCAATGTGTTATTTGGCTTTTCGATGTTTAACATGCGGAAAGCCCATTGGCCCATTGCGAAAAGGAGTGAGAATACCCTCATGCTGTAGCCGCTGTAGCTCTTGCCGAAGTTTATCTCTGAGTATTACAGGAACATATCTGGATTTTCAGAACTTCAATCTCACCGATGGAAGAAGAGTAAAATCGTTTACACTCGAACAAGGTAGTCTGAACACTGAGCAAAACTGGGAGAAGAGGACATTTATGTAAGGCTCGTCACCCAGAAACTTCATAGATGGGGTGTAGGCGGGATTTCTGAGGCCAGAGCATTGAATAGCTATTGGCCCAATTGACTGAAGACTCCAGAAGCATTAAATACTAGAATCCGGTAGCGAAAGTTGTCAACCAAACTGATACGGTGCTGTGAACTTGCCATTTTCCTTAATTATACCATTGCTGTAACTCTGCCGCAGAGTGCCAAAAAGCTCAAAGATAGGGGTTACATTTTGTTAGAAGCTACCAGTGTACGATGATCTTGAAGGGCACCTTGTATATCTGCAGCACGATGGGTACATTGCTGATGGCTGCAGTGAGCAATAGGAGTCCTCTGAGTGGAGAAGCACAAATTGGATATAAAGTATCTCCAGGAACAGGCCTACCTGTCGTCCAATCCTGCACCTGAGGAACCCACACATGCACATTCGACATTCATTTTGAGTGCCTCTTGGCACAGTTCTTCTCTACTTTCCGATTTCTCGCTTGAGGTGCGATTAGTGCGCTGGTAGTGACACTGGTGTCTCTGGTGACTAAAAAAACTGTGGCTGCAGAAGAAATCTGTTGAGTGCGGCGTCTTGTCACTGGGAGTTATCCTGTACCATCTGAAATAATCCTGTGTTGATGGCGGTAATGAGGCCGAGGGGACGTGTTGATCGAGCAGCCAACACTTGTGATGGGTCCTGCAGGATGGCTCACGATGTGAGACAGTGGTCAAATGCTTTGGTAAAGGGGAAACATATTTCTACAGAAGAGACCTTCAATTTAAGGAGCTTTGTGTATAGTATTTCAATGGGGCCCTGCACGAGAACCACGTCCCAAACCAAGTGAGAATTACTTCGCAGTATTACACTGGAAACGGCTATCCGAGAGAAACCCTACAGCTGGTCGGTCCATTTGTAGTAAGACTGTCCATTAAGTTCATAGGAGCTGAGATACTTGTGTTGAGCTGCTGCTACATGCGTATGAGAGTCAAAGTATTCTAACAAACCTAACGCAATCCGTGATACTGCAGAGCAAAGTTTTGCAGGGGGTGGTAGGGCCCACATATGCCAGAAATAAGGCGAGCTTATACGTATCACCTGTGATGCCATGGGCTGAGAAAACCTTTTCATGCCCGAAACATACTTCACCAATGGCTCGTCCTTCTTCTCAAACGGCTAGAGCGGCATGGGTGGTGTCCAGAAGCTTCGATCGCGGTGTCTATCTGGGAGGACTGGTGGAGACCTTCAGAGGCGACGTGGAGATGGCTGCCAGCCACTCCATCCGTAGTTCTTTGGTGTACTTGCAACTAACGGAGCAGTAAGAAAACGTGGGCAGATATATCCACAAGTTCTGTCATTCTGCCTACCGCTAAACGTTAAGTCTACCAGGAACTCGAATAACTCAAACCAAAACTTGGGTCGGAGAAAGCGTATGCGAACTCATGCAATAATAATAAACTCCTGCCAACTGATATGACCACCGAAGGTGACAGAGAAATAATACCGAATTATACAATGAATATAAAGTTTATTGTACTTCATAGAAACAATGTTTTCAGTCAGGAGATAGTTTCGAACACAATAACAGAAAATAAAACGCTTCTGAAACAAACAATAAAACAGTAAGCTTACAAGCTTCAACAGCCCTTCCCGACAGGAGTTAGTCTGAAACACTATAAAAGAAAATATTGGAATATTAAAATAACAAAACAAGATCAGAGCTGCAGAATGTCATAGCAAACGTGCGCTCTAAAATGCTTCCCTTGCGAGCTATCAGCATTTCCTCATCTTCAGTACTGTGGAACAATTCCTTTCTACTTCAATCTCCATCTCTTGCACATTCTGTTGAGAGGTAGTACGTATCAAAAGAAGAAAAATTTTCTACTAACCATAGGCTCTCAAACATACCGCTATGAACACTTGTACAGTAGAAGAGATACAGTACAGAAGTGCGTTAGTCATGGACTCAAATCCAATTGATGAACGAAGTATAAACCTACGGAATGCCTTGTGGAAAGTCTAGTAAATACTAATCGCGGCAATAATTCGTAGTTTCATTTAGCAATTCACACTTTTACTGCCTACAGAGGTCAAACGAGATGTTACTTTTTGTTTCTTTGTCAATACTAGACTAACAGGAAAGGAAACTGATGCTTTTCAGCAGATTACAGTGATAACAAAACAAAAATAAAGGATATAAAAAAATTTACTCTTCATAAACACAAACAAAAAAAGAAAAAGAAACACATGCTTATAAAAGAATTCACTGGAAGCGCAATGCTTCCTTCTCACTTTCATCTTGCATAACACTTTATTTATGAACCATTTAGCCCTCTTCGAAATTCAAGACTCTTTCGAATGGGGTTATGCATGCTCCTTACCAAATCGTATAAATAAGACTACCTGATATTGTCTCATTCTTCCATAGCGGTCTCTATGATGCTCTGTAAGGTCTCTAGCGGGACAGTAAGATTGTAAGCCGCTGCTATTAGAATGGCCCGTGCAGTTTGAGTGCAGATGAGATCTAGAGAATATGGGTGCCATTCTGTCTGCGTCTACGCTGCTCTAGAAGGGTGTTAACAAGATTGCGACGATGGGGGCGTGCATTCTCGTCCATCAGTGTGATTCCCACTCCAGTATGAACACCAAATGCAGGCACAGTGAGTGAAAAGATGTCATCCCTGTACATCACACCAGTCAACCTCCCATGAGTTAACATAAGATCTGTCCTGCTGCTATACATGATTCCACAACAAAATATGACTGAGGTGCCTTGATAAGGGTGGGTGTCCACAACACATTTACGGGATAATAGTTGTCCTCGTTGCCCGGACACGTGAATATGATTACTTTCAACGCGGATACCAATACGGGCATCAACAGAACACAATGTTATGTCGCACTGCCGCCTGCTCCACAGATTGTGACTTCATCCCTATGCGACACGGGCCCATTCTGAATCCGTTTCAGAGTAGGACCCTTGAGAGGTCTTTCTGCTCATAGTCGCTCCTCATCCAACCTATTTAATTTCGTTTATAGAGATACCTGCATTCCTGTAGCTGTTGTGAAGTCCGCAGTAGACATGTAGAATCCTATTGATGGTTTCTTTTGCTGTTATACGTAGGTGTCAATCCTGCACACCTGTCGTTTTTCATCCGAGGCCACTTCTGTGACGATCCTCAACTGACCCTGTCACTAGAAATTTGTTCCATATTTTAGAGATATCACTTTCACTCCTAATGATATTCCACTTGTCTCGTTCTGTTCTTCATTAGAGTGATTACTAGAGTCTCTTATCGTACGTTGATATTGTCCGATACATTCTAAAGCAACACAGTTCCCGCAGTGGCACACAAATGAAGACTGCTATGTTCTCAGGTGACACGGTTGCTTTATTCCGTACCTACTGTCCCTTCAAGGAGGGGACATGAAGTGTTTCTCTTAGAATTTAATAACAAGAAACCCAGTGTAATGATAACATAACCTTTTTCCTGGACCACAACATTCAGTACTAAATTTTCAGCAATATGCAACATTTGTTTTGACCACTGTACGGTACCAGTTTCATACAGTTACTAGAAGGACACATTAGAATATCAGTATGAAATATAGTAATGGGAATTCATGGACAACAGAACGTAAGCTACTGATCCGTTGTTCAAGATATTCTGCTATGTACCACTCAGGAGAAACAGCTCTCTCAATAGCGGGTGGCATTTCTGATTTAGTTTTTGTTTGGTTTATCCAAATTACGTGTGCTAATACAAATGTGCACAGGCTTCTATAGCCAATGTCAGTCGGAGTAAGATTAATATCGCCGTTATACTGTGTCATTCTTTAAAACTGAACAGTTACAATCAATCAAAAATTGACGTTTCGATCGATCTGCAGCTGTCTTTTCAGTTCTGTTAAGTGTAAGATGCTTGTTTCGAGGCGTCGACAGGTAGACTATTGCTTCATGGTTGACATTTGTCTTCATCAAATAATGCAGAGTAACGACTGTAGAGACTTTATTCGACTGCTTGGCTGATTTCTTTAGCAGACATACGGCTTAAATTCTTGGAAGTTCAACAAAGCTAATGCTTCATCTACAAGAAGTTCTCATAGTGAGGCTTCAAATTTTTGTTAAAATAAGTCACAACATAAATATTGGTACTGAAATTTCATAAAACTGAAAAATTAAATCTTCCCTCAACATGAAGGTATATCTAAATCTTCCAGTTGTTTATTAGGCATGACTTTATCGCAGGTACCCTCGCCTTCGTCTGACTTTTGAAGTGACATTCTTTTTTAGTCATCAGTCTTCCGAAGTTTGAGGCTTGGAGCCGTAATTTCCTCTTGTGTACGAAAATCTTCATCTCAAGTCAGCACTCACACACAACGTCCTCAAGTATTTGTTGTGCACAGTTAAATCTCTGTTCTTGTCTACATAATTAGCTCTTTATGATTAGCTCTTGTAACTCAACGAGGGAAGTGGATCTCTTTTGTCTTACTACAAGTCTTATCATTCTGCCATTTCTAATTCTTGCCGATTCTGTGAAAGTATTCGTGATTTATTTCGTTGTGGGACAAATTAATTCTCGGTGTTCCTGTGTGACACCACATTGGGAAGACTTCGATTCTCTTCCGGTTTCTCCAAAATTCTTGTCCGTATAATGCTGTAAGTAAATTCTCAGATACCACATTCTCTAATTCACGGCCACATATAGTCCTAACATACTGCTTTGGCGAGAAATGCTTTCTATAACTAGGCAAGTTTGCTCCATTTGTTCTCCTTTCTTCTTAGTCAGTCATGCCTTATATTACTTCCAGGACAGAAGTATTGCATCATTTCGTGGCTGTGATTCACATTCTTACAGTTTGTCTTATAATTCACCCTGCGCAATACTGGGTCCGGCCCTACATTAACAGATATCATATAACACAGCGTAAAGAACATCTGTGTTCGTTCCGAGTCTGAGCAGCACCATCAGGCTAAAAATACATTTCAAAGGCACCTTTTTGTGCAACGAGTTGCCTTCCGCGAATGCTGTGCTAAGGATACTCCGTAAGAGATAAAGATCTTGACATTCTGTGCGAAGAGACAGAGCTGCACCGTTCTTTCCTCTCTGTGAAGGGATGGCCTGTCTTTCTGCCATTACTTTGCGTGGGATAAACAACCTCTTACCTAAAAAGGTGTAAGAGGGCTCCTCATTGATCAATCTTAAAAACAGCAGAGAAAGGGAAGTTAGGACACCAGTTTCCAAGAAATACGAAGTGGAGTGAGACTCAGAATGTTTGAGAAGAGCGTACACGGGAATGAAAGTATTGGATATGATCGTCAATTTTTTGCTGGGAGGGGAAACTGTTGTCTCGGTAGCAAAAACATAAGTAAGGCTGTTCAGCCTTTCGCACCGCATTTGTCGTTGGTTTTCAGGAACTGCGCGGATTTGTAGCTCGGTTTCGGTAGAACACAGACACAGAACAAGACACTTGGTTGGCGACACGGCAGAGAGGTCTGTCTCCATATATATAGAGAAAGGCCGTTCTCACGATCCGCAGCTGATGTGTTCTAGCGTGTAGCAGATAAGAGCACTCACAACTCTCTACACTGGGTGAAGATTTTAATTTGCCGAATATAGACTGGGAGACTCAAACGTTTATAACGGGTGTCAGGGACAAAGAATCACGTGAATTTTTTTTAAGTGCATTATCTGAAAACTACATTGAGCAGTTAAACAGAGAACCGACTCGTGGCGATAACATATTAGACCGTCTGGTGACAAACAGACCCAAACTATTTGAATCAGTTAACGCAGATCAGGGAATCAGCGATCATAAAGTGGTTACTGCATCAATGATTTCTGCTGTAAATAGAAATATTGAAAGAGGTAGGAAGATTTTTCTGCTGAGCAAAAGTGACAAAAGCAGATTTCAGAATACTTGACGGCTCAACACAAAAGTTATGTCTCATGTACAGATAGGGTTGAGGATCAGTGGATAAAGTTCAAAACCATCGTACAATGTGCATTAGATGAATATGTCCCACGCAAGAACGTAAGCGTGGGAAAAGAGCCACCGTGGTACAACACCCCAGTTAGGAAACTGCTGCGGAAGCAAAGGGAACTTCACAGCAAACATAAACATAGCCAAAGCCTTGCAGACATACAAAAACTACGCGAAATGAAATATAGTGTGAGGAGGGCTATGCGAGAGGTGTTCAATGAATTCGAAAGTAAAGTTTGACAGAAAATCTTAAGAAATTTTGGTCTTATGTCAAAGCGGTAGGTGGATGAAAACAAAATGTTCAGACACTCTATGACCAAAATGGTACTGAAACAGAGGATGACAGACTAAAGGCCCAAATACTAAATGTCTTTTTCCAAAGTTGTTTCACAGAGGAAGACAGCACTGTAGTTCCTTCTCTAGATTGTTGCACAGATGACAAAATGGTAGATATCGAAATAGATGACAGAGGCACAGAAAAACAATCAAAATCGCTTAAAAGAGGAAAGGCCGCAGGACCTGATAGGATACCAGCTCGATTTTACACAGAATACGCGAATGAACTTGCCCCTCTTCTTGCACTGGTGTACTGTAGGTCTCTAGAAGAGCGTAGCGTTCCAAAGGATTGGAAAAGAGCACAGGTCATCCCCGTTTTCAAGAAGGGACGTCGAACACATGTGCAGAACTATAGACCTATATCTCTAACGTCGATCAGTTGTAGAATTTTGGAACACGTATTATGCTCGAGTATAATGACTTTTCTGGAGACTAGATATCTACTCTGTAGGAATCAGCATGGGCTTCGAAAAAGACGATCGTGTGAAACCCAGCTCTCGCTATTCGTCCACAAGAGTCAGAGGACCATAGACACGGGTTCCCAGGTATATGTCGTGTTTCTAGACTTCCGCAAGGCGTTCGATACAGTTCCCCACAGTCGTTTAATGACCAAAGTATGAGCATATGGATTATCAGACCAATTGTGTGATTGGATTGAAGAGTTCCTAGGTAACAGAACGCATCTGTCATTCTCAATGGAGAGAAGTCTTCCGAAGTAAGAGTGATTTCAGGTGTGCAGCAGAGGAGTGTCGTAGGACGGGTGCTATTCACATTATACATAAATGACCTTGTGGATAACATCGAAAGTTCACTGAGGCTATTTGCGGATGATACTGTAGTATATCGAGAAGTTGTAACAATGAAAAATTGCACTGAAATGCAGGAGGATTAGCAACGAATTGACGCATGGTGCAGGGAATGGCAATTCAATCTCAATGTAGACAAGTGTAATGTGCTGCGAATACATAGAAAGAAAGAACCTTTATCATTTAGCTACAATATAGCAGATCAGCAGCTGGATGCAGTTAATTCCATAAATGATCTGGGAGTAGGCATTAGGAGTGATTTAAATGGAACGACCATATAAAGCTGATCGTCGGCAAAGCAGATGCCAGACTGAGAGTCATTGGAAGAATCCTAAGGAAACGCAGTCCGAAAACAGAGGAAAAAGGTTACAGTACACCTGTTAGCCCACTGCTTGATTACTGCTCACCAGTGTGGGATCCATACCAGATAGGTTTGATGAAAGAGATATAGAAGATCCAACGGAGAGCAGCGCGCTTCGTTACACGATCAATTAGTAATCGCAAAAGCGCTACGGAGATGATAGATAAACTCAAGTGGAAGACTTTTGCAGGACAGACGCTCAGTAGCTCGATACGAGCTTTTGCTGAAGTTTCGAGAACATACCTTCACCGAGGATTCAAGAAGTATATTGCTCCCTCCTACGTATATCTCGTGAAGATACCATGAGGATAAAATCAGGTAAATTAGAACCCACACAGAGGCATACCGACAATCTTTCTTCCCACGAACAATACGAGACTGGAATAGAAGGTAGAACCGATAGAGGTACTCAAAGTACCCTCCGCGACACACCGTCAGATGGCTTGCAGTGTATGGATGTAGACGTAGATGTATGGAGGTAAATTGCGTATTGTGCTATCAGGGAATGAGAATTACCAACCATTTATACATGCGTGTTAGGAGAATGTGTATTCCCCGAATCTTACACTTTTTTTTTCACCTGATTGTAGGCTCATTCACGACTCGACCAGTGACGTTATTTGCAGGTGGTTGTTTTTTAATCTTCTGGCGGGTATTGGCAAACACTGTGTAACTACCACGGACTGATCTTTCTACAACTCGTTTCTAGATTACTATTTATCCCACTGAAGTGATTTAACTAGTCTTCCGAAGTTAATTCGCTAACTATGAAATCCTTGGCTTCAGCTGTACTAGGTACAGATCTGCTACCTAAAACTGGAAAATAAAAATTGGTATAAACATGGGACTTGAGATTTGATTTCCCGCTTGTGGTCAGTGGTCATCTTAGTCACTTTGGCTGTTCATATGTGTTCACGGGATCGACCCAAACTTCCATACGTCTCACTGTCTACATCCTTATATTGTAGTACAATGAATTTATCGTCTAATGCTCTCAGTATTAATTCGGTTTCCACTAAAGGGAGCATGATACAACGACGAAGTCGGGGCCAGTGCAAGGAGAATACATGGATGACGGACGTGGTTATTGTGACAGCTCACGATAAGTGGGAAATCCTTGCTCGAACTCTGGTCAAACACATATTTCCATGTGTCGCTGTTGGTAGTAGATCTATTAGTAACACAACTGATGTAAAAGAATTCACTTTCAGCGAATTAATTTCGAATAATTTCCGACAGGTATGGATAAACGTATGTTTCTTTTTTAGACATGCATGTTAGTCTTGCTGAACCATTCAGATGTTAGATTAACACTGTCTCTCAATAATACCTGTCAGTTTAATTTTCGTGTTTTCTGCATTTCTGAAGATCGAATGCATTCCCTAATATTTTTTTATTTATATACACGTTAGATGTGGACTAAGTAATAAACTTGGATTAATGTGGCCCACTGTTTCATTTAATCGATGATCAGCTTTTTGTTTTCTTTTGGCAGGTGGAACACTCTTGTTAATTATTCGTTGCGCAACACCTTTTGTTAAATTCAATAGCGTCCACAGGGAACGATGTGACTATCGGCTAGTCCCACAGATATGGGACATTCTGCCATCCACAAGGGTATGTCGGAAGCTCACCTGCATCTTCACACGGTAAGTTAAGAGACTGGCAATACCTCCAAGGCCACAATAATGTGACTGCACAGGAGTTATGTGGAAAGTTCTGTGGCCAAGGTGGAAGAACATCAGTCACTGACAAGGAAAGTGAAGAAAATGCTCCAAGCAATAGATGTCGTCTATAATACATGACAGCTCTGCAATTCATACATAAGTGACTGGTAGAGGGTTATTCGAATCATCTTCAGCCTGTTTCTCTACCGTTCCACTCTCTAATAACGAAAAACTGACCAATTAAATCATTCTGTACAAGCACTGATTTATTTTATTTTATCGTGATGTCTCCATATAGTTTGACAACAGTGACACACTTTTGATTCAGAGGAGTGTTATTGAAATTTCGTGAAAACATCTCGCTGCAACAAACAATGCATATGATATCCATGATACTCTCTCCCTTATTCCGTAAAAATACAAGCCGTGCTGTCCTTCTTAGAACTTTTTCGATGTCCTCCGTCAATCCTTTCTGGTAGGAGTCACATACAGAAAAGTGATACACTAGGAGCGGACGAAGAAGCATTGTGTAGGCAGTTTTCTAATCGCTGTGAGAATTGAACGTATCATTTAATTTGCGGTCTTCACAAGATTATTTATGTCATTCTTCCAATGTAAATTGTTCGTAAGTGTAACTCCTGGGTATTTCGTAGAACAGACAGTCTGTAGATTTGTGGAATTTATTATATAACCGAAATTTAACGGATTTCCTTTTTAAACTCGTCTGGATGACCTCAAACTTTTTCTTGCTGCAAGACAGTTGTTACTTTTTGCACCGTACAGCTATCGTGTCTAAGTCAGTGTGTTACTGAGTTTACCTTCTGATGACTTTAACAGACAGTAAATGACAGCATCAGCTGCAAACAATGTAAGATTGCTTCTCTGATTATGTCCTAAATCTTTTATGTAGAGTAGGACGAGCAGATGGCCCGTAACACTCCCTTGGGGAACGATGGACATCACCAATTGTTTTTTGTCCGTCATTTCCTGTCGACTGGTACGTATTGTGACATTCCTGACAGAAAATCACGAATCTAGTCCCACAACTCAAGCGATATTCCACAGGCACACAGCCTGATTAGAAGCCTCTTGTCAGGAACGGTGTCCAAAGCCTTCTGGAAAACTATAAATATTGAATCAATTTCAAATCCTCTGTCGATAACTCTAGTTACTTCGTGAGAATAAAGCGGCAGTCGTGTTTCACAAGAATGATATTTTCTGAATCCCTGCTGACTTTGTGTCAGTAGATTGTCATCTACTAATTGGTAGAGTAAGGTATGAAAAGACTAAACAGTTGATGGAAATAGAGTCAACTTCAGTATAGTTGACAGAAAGAAACCAGTTAGGATAGTTTGCCCGCATGTGAGTGACTCCATAACCAAGACTGCCGCATGTATGGTGTTTCATGAGACTCCGTATCGAAACGCGGAAATGCGTCATCCGCTAAATCATGCAGTGGACGGAAATGTATTTCACAGATGGTGATAGATGATCATTGAAGAGAATCGTAACGAAAAATAAGTGTTTTACTGTTGCAGAAGACACTGCAGAACTAAATTTCGCACTCGTGTACACTGACATCATCGAAAGAACACGGAGGGAGCTCACAAGGTGGGAATTACAGGCCGAACTGAAATTCCAAAACCAGTCATCGGTGATTCAAATGGCTGTAACTGGTGCCGCATGGCCTGTACTGTGGAGCAATGGAAGAAAAGTCACACTATTTCCAAGTTCTGACTGAGTTAACCCCACAAACGCGAAACACTGCCGGGAATTGGGCAGTTGTACGGTGGTATGCCATAAGTCTCATGGTTACTCTTCAATGTTATACTACTGCCACGGATTATGTGTTCGTTCATGCTGACCAAGCCCAAAACAAGGTACAATGTTCGTTCCCCAATGACGATGCTGTCACCTCGCGTCATCCAGAACTGAGTTCGTGAGGACAAGGATTAAGTGTCGCATCTCGCATGGCCACCTACGTTATCAGATCTCAACATTATTCAGCCACTGTGGTCATCTGTGGAGAGAAGTATGTGTGATCGCTATCCATCATCCTTTCCGGAACTTGTCGCTTTTTGCAGCATGTTTCCCTGATAATTCTACATAACCTGTATTTATCAATTTTGAAACGAGTGGAAGCTGTTTTAAATGGAAGCAGTTTTCATACGTCGTAGTAGGCGTAGTAATGTATCTGTGGTGTTTCCAAATTTCTGTCAGCCCACTGGTTCTCTGTTCAGTTCGTTAACGGATAAGACATCCATACCCCTGCCTGGCTTAAGGCAACTAGGCCACACTGCTGGAGTACCATATCGTGGCGATGACATAAATTTTCAGCAACATTAATCCGGAGGTAACGGGAGGAATAATGTCAATCGTCAACGACTTGAGTTAGATCCGATAACTCTGCACAATGCTTATTTGAGAAAGAGCACTTTGATTTTTATATTGAGTAGGAACTTTGACTTCGATGGTATTCTTAGAATTATTGAAGTGAACCAACCTAGGAAGTGGTAACTGATTGGACATCCTCTGATGTTTCCCGTCGTGAGCCGGCCGCGGTGGTCTCGCGGTTCTAGGCGCGCAGTCCGGAACCGTGCGACTGCTACGGTCGCAGGTTCGAATCCTGCCTCGGGCATGAATGTGTGTGATGTCCTTAGGTTAGTTAGGTTTACGTAATTCTAAGTTCTAGGGGACTAATGACCACAGCAGTTGAGTCCTATAGTGCTCAGAGCCATTTGAACCATTTTTTTCCCGTCGTGACTAAAAATAGCCAAATTACATTCGCTCATCAAACTACTTCTCGAATATCGCCGCCGTTTCGGCTCCTGCCCTTTTCACATCAAAACTTACAATCTGTAAAACAGGAGCCAGTATCGGTATCAATAAGATCTCGGCCTAAGCGGAGTGTTAACTTAAGCACAGTTCTTATTAATATTTCCACTAACCGTTGTTTTAAAAGTCCATCTGATGGTGTCAGCAGTGAAAACGACGTTACAAATAAACATAATTATATTAAGCAGTGCAGTCGTCATTATGCACAAAATATCCACAATGACCATAGAATCGTTCGGGAAATTTATTTCCTTCACTGCTATCTGAGTACCAGGTATTGCCCAACTATGTATTTATTCCAATATTTTACTAGCCCAGTTCCTCCTTCCCCTCTCCCAGTCCAGCTCATCCTTCATCCCTCTCTGTCCACATCTTCCACCCAATTTCTCTGTCCACGTTCTCCATCCCCTCCTACTGCCTCCCTCTTTACCTACTCCTTCACCGTCTCTTTGTCCATTTCCTCCTCTGTGTATCTGCTAATTTCCCCCTCTTCACTTACTCCCTTTTCCCTTCACCGTACATCCCCTCCTTTCCCTTTCCCTGTCCATTTACTCCTCAGAAACTCTCTGTTGATCTCTTCCTCCCTATCTCTCTGCATATCTCTTCCTCCGCTGGGTCTGTGTCCAACTCCTCATATTTCCTTTCTCTGTCCATTTTCTCCTGTCCCCTCTGCCAAGATCGCCCTCTCTTCTCCCTGTCCATCCCATCAAACTCCCTTCTACGTGTTAATCTCCTCTTTCCCACTTGCTGTACATCCATATCCACCTCCCCTTCTCTTTCCAAGTTATTATGCTCATCCTGCACTCTGCAGCGGAGTGTGCGCTGATATGAAACTTCCTGGCAGATTAAAACTGTGTGCCGGACCTAGCCGAGTCTCCACAATATCCTTTCCTTCAGGAGTGCTACTTCTGCAAGGTACAATGGTAACTTACCCACGAAGCAACCGCCACAGGTACACAAATACGGTCTGTTAACAATGCTGTTAGCACACGCTGTTATGCCGACAACTGGGCTACCAAGCAAGTGTCATGGCTCCGTGGAGCCAAAGCGAGAAATGGCTGGCAGGATAGCGCTTAAATAAAATCATCGATATGCGATACAGGTGGCTACCATCATTTGAAATTCCCCATCATAATATCGAAAAATGTTTGATGTTTCGAAAAGACTTATTCATTTGATGGGCTCGGAAATTTAAAGAAGATAAACTTAGAAATTTCAAACTTTTCCAACAAATTCAGTTTCTTGCATTTGTTGGGGACGTGAAGGACTTTCAGGTTTCTTAAATCTGGGGGCCGATGTTCGGAAGGTTTGCTGAGCAATGGGGGAAAATTATATCACCTGATCCTGTTTGTAGTAGATGCTCCCTAAACCCAACAGCGAAAAATCTCCCTGTTTGACCGATATGCTCAGTGGTACGTTCGGTCTACATAATTTTGTAGAACCTGTTTTGGAGAACAAATATCCGATAGTTTGCTCCTTATAGCGGAGCGTGTATTACGCCGGATAGCCCTTTGAAAAAACAACTTGGATATTAGTATGCCGACATATATTAGCCAAGTCGTATGAAAACGACTCAAGAACTAGGTTAGCCATATGACCATATGTGTGCTTTCGCACGCTGCGGATGCAAGTGAAGAATTAATATAGAAGACTATAGTGTTTTTTGGTACGTCATATATCGGTCAAGCAGAGAGATCTTTCGCTGTTAGCTTTAGCGAGCATCTGATGACAAAAAAAGGTCAGATAAAGAATTTCTCCCCCTCTGTCCAGCACCTCAAATGTTATGACCATTGGCAACCAGATTTAGAAAATCTTAAAATCCTTCACGTGGCCAAGAAAAGAAAGAAACTGAATTTATTGGAAGAGTTTGAAATTACCAAACACACCTTTTTTTTCAAATATCCGTATGTATTAAATGGACAAATCTTTTCAAAGTATCAAAAATTTTCGATATTTGATGCATACCTTTAAGTGGAGGGTGCTACCTACATTACTTATTGATTATTTTGTTTATAGTATTAGTTCTCGGTTAGTTAAGTTACAGCGCGTGCGAACCGTTTCTCGCTATGGCTCCAGGGGGCCTTGACACTTACTTGGAAGTCTAGTTTCCGATATGACAGCGCGTTCTTGGAGCATTATAAACATAATGTATTTGTGTTCCTGGGGCGGTTGCTTCATCGGTAAGTTATCATCGTTAGGGTTTTCCGGTTTAGCGTTGCTTCTGGCTTCGTTGCTACATATTTGACTATAAAATTTGATGTGTTTCTTCTTTCTTATTAGTGTCCAGTCATTTGGCAAAGGTGTCGTAGCCCAGCCATTATATGATTATAGTTTGCACGCATGACTTTTTTCTGCTCACTGAATATGAATATTTTTCTAAGTGAGGTACCACTTGCGAGCTTTAGTAGGAGTCTTTTCCCTATTGTCGTAAGCTTTATCCATGGTACTTGTAGGTGATGTAAGGAAGCATTGATGTTGTCTGTCTGGCTGTTGCCTCACAGTTCTATGGTACTCTTAATCATGTTTGACCGCGGTTCCGAGTAAGAAGATTTTTTTCGGTTTTGTAACGAAGCAAGCACAGTAGATATCTGGCTGTTACCTCCCAGTTCTGTGACACTCCCAATTACGTGCGACGTGTCTACTACAATTAGCTAGAATTTTGTTGATAAGTTCAGTTATAGCAAACTATTTTTTATGAGTAGAAATTTATATCCATACCACTATCTGAAACACAAATGTGGATCTGTGCTGCATAGTCCAATCGATGTATTTCACCTCAGATATTTTTAATTTATTATTGTCATTACCAGCAATTCACACTTATACCTGTTTGTACTTTCCCCAGATTGTCTGATGATGCCTAGAACATGCAAACATCTGAAAATTAGGTAACCTGTATTGTGCATCTAACACTTTTTCTCTGTTCTAAAGATCTATTACTGGTGTCTGAAACAGTGCCATTGCGGTAGTCATGGACTGAAGTGATTTTAAATTTGATTGAAATTCTTCCTGGGGTTTAAGAGTGACTTTGCTCCTTATCACACATGCCAGATATATTTCACATAATTTTAACATACACCGCACTTGTTTGTATTGCATTTCCCACCTGTATATCTTAAATTTCGCCTGCAGTTTCATTATCACACAGTTGAATGTTTATGACGTCGTATCTCCTGAATTATGAGCTGTACAATGGTACTATTTTGCAGGTACATCCAGTGGTATAAAAAATGGTTCAAATGGCTCCGAGCACTATGGGACTTAACATGAGGTCATCAGTCCCCTAGAACTACTTAAATCTAAGAACATCACACACATCCATGCCAGAGGCAGGATTCGAACCTGCGACCGTAGCGGTCAGACTGAAGCGCCAAGAACCGCACGGCCACTCCGGCTGGCTCTAGTGGTATACGCAGCTACTGTCTGGGAAATGTGTTGTGAACATAGTTAATTGTAAATAGGTAATAAATTTAACATCTTGCATGATGTGACAAAGTTTCCCGCACCAGAATATTAATGATGTCGTATCTCTTGAATTATGTGTCGTAGAATCCTGGCACATTCAATACTGTTTGGGAATACTGTCTGCAAGAAGTATCGTGAACGCATTCACGTATTAGTAGTAAACAAGCAATAAAATCAAAGGTGGTGCTTCATACGTGGTAAAGTTTCGGAAATGTTTGAAATTATGTGAAATGTTTGATGCAGGTCACTAAGGGCTCTCTTTCGTAAAAAGAGGATGACTAAATTATGGGTATTTCGCGTCGATGGCTACACTGCTTCTTTTCCCTTACCCCCGTCGCATTGACAGGCTTATGATCCTTAGCCCCACAGCGATCCTTTCCAAACAGTAAGTGATATGCGTACCTAGTTTGGCTGAGATCGGTCCACTCATGTAGGACATCTTCGTCTCACTTTAGGCAGTTGAGTAATTACGCAACATATACACCAACAATCCTACTAATCGTCCAAAACCTAAAGAGCCCTACTTACATGCCTTAGGAACGAAAATGTGAAAGCTATCTTTTACTTGCAGTTGTGTAATTGCGCAATATTCACCAACAGTGCTATTAATCGTTCACAATTCTTCATATTTCCCTTAGGAAAGCTACCTTTTTTATCCTTATATTGACGACAAACGCATTTGTCTAAGGTTAGAACCTAGGCGTTATATGGCCTGTTGCAGAACTAACCAGGAAACCCGTGCGTGCGTCCTGAGCGTTACTAGGAGTCGACTTGATCTCTAGCCTCCTTGGTGGAACTGGAGGGATTGTCGGGGTGGTTACGGCGCGGAACAGCAGCGAGAGACGACGACAGTGGTCGCCGGAGGGCAGAGAGCAGAATCACTTTGCCGTCCGGCGCGGAGCGGCGCGGCGGGGCGTTCCTGCTGCCTGCAGCATCGCAGGGCGCCGCTGATGAAGCGATCCCGCAGATGGCTGTCGCTAGACTAATGGAGCCGGTGAACCGCGCTATCGCGCTCGTCATTTGTCTCCCCGCAGCACCCCGGCTGGTTGACTCGACCGCCACGCCGCGCCGCGCCGGCAACCCAACTCTGCCTGGTAGCAGAGCAATCTGCCACCGGAAAACAGCCGAGCGCCGCGCGCCGCGCGCCGCGCCCGGAATAGCGGTGAGGTGTCTGCCTCACAGAGTGCTGAAAGGTGGCTCCAAGTGCACAACACAGCTCTGCCTCTCTCCCTCCCTCCCCCCCCCTCTCTCTCTCTCTACATAACGGGCTCTTTCAGCAGAGTCAAGCAGGTTTGCTAACTAACCGGGTCGGGGGTTACTGTCATCCTCTCCACCAATTCGACGATCCATTGTTGCAACAACTACTTTAACCAAATACGTGCTACTCTAAATGTCAAATGATCAAGTAACCCATCGATGACTTCGGTCCTAATCTTTGCTTCAGAGACCATACAGAATAGCCAGTACGTGGGCAAGGTGAAAACTTCGTTGTTTGCCCCAGGTGAGATGCCTCCACTCAAGTAACAATTTCTCAAATTGATTAGGATAGTAGTTTTGTGACCACCACTGAAAGTGATCGTATTATGTATTTACGTTTCAAATGAACCATCTGGAGTACAGTTCACAATATCTTTCATTTTATTTTGTCTTTATGGTTAATGAGAAATCTTTCTTAGTTGACGAACACACAGTCACTGCGAGTTCCGATAGGACTGCTTGTGTGAAATTCCAAACTGCAATGCTATCTCGTAGCGAGCTGCGACGTTACGATTACTGAAGTTCCAAAAACAGCTGTGTAGAAAATCAAAGCACTGACACAGCAGTCACATCAGGGCTCAAATTCGACCCGCATACCGAAAGGTAGGTATCTAGCTGCTGCTACGGCAAGACTTCCCCCAGCACACCAAACGGAAACTGTGCACGAGTTTTAGTGCAGCAGGACCACTACGGTCGCAGGTTCGAATCCTGCCTCAGGCATAGATGTGTGTGATGTTCTTAGGTTAGTTAGTATTAAGTAGTTCTAATAAGTTCTAGGGGACTGATGACCTCAGGTGTTAAGTCCCATAGTGCTCAGAGCCATTTGAACTTTTTTTTTTTTTTTTTTTTTTTTAGAGCAGCAAACTAATTACGGTTCTGGATCACGCACAGTATTCGCTGGATTTGCCCCCAGCCGACTCCTGACTGTTCCGCAAATTGAAGCTGGCAATGAAAGGGCACTTTTATGATGCAACTAAGGATATCCAAGATAGTTGCACTGCTGCACTAAATTATACTCCAAAAATGGACTACATGGTGCAGGGGAATAATATTTTGAATATATGACTTCTGTTTTTCATACCCATAATCCTAACGGAATGGACACATACTGTTTATTAATTAAAATTCTGTACCTTAATATCGACAGTTATTAAGTGAAAGGAAGGATAAAAGATTAGTGTTTAATGTCTAGTCTGTGTGGCATGACCACTAGTTGCTACTGATTAGCTTACATCGCGTAAAAGCTTAGTTATCTAAGAAAAATAGACTCAACCTGTAAGAGGTCAATGACTAAGGTATTTGTTGCTAGCACACTTGAGCAGATGTAATTCCGATCGATTTCTCAAGCGCTGTATGCGATATGTAAGCAATAAGAGTGTCTCAGACCAGAGATCAGTGTTGGTGCAGTAAGAGCAGAGTCAGTAGGAGTAAGTAGTAGTCTGCAACTCGTGGTCGTGCGGTAACGTTCTCGCTTCTCGCTTCCCGCGCCCGGGCCCCCTGGTTCGATTCCCGGCGGGGTCAGGGATTTTCTCTGCCTCGTGATGACTGGGTGTTGTGTGATGCCCTTAGGTCAGTAAGTAGTTCTAAGTTCTAGGAGACTGATGACCATAGATGTTAATTCCCATAGTGCTCACTGCCATTTGGACCACTATTTAGTAAGTAGTAGCTAGCAGTCTGGTGTATGGAGTTGGTGGGGCCGGTCCTTGGGAGCGATGACGGTGCTGAGCGATGTAGTATAAGGTAAAATCAGCTGTGCACATATGTAGTTTGTTACAACAAAATTTGTACTATTGTTATATCAGGTCCCCTGTAAATGTTTCAAAAAATCTTTTAATAATAATCCTTTTTATAAAATTAACTTTTTTGACAATCATTAATTTGAATTTAAAGAATTTTTTGTAATCCATGGTCAAGCCAATTATCGTAAAGAAGAATCGGTTATTTCCTTGTATATATGATAAATATAGCGACCGGCATTGCATTGGCTGTGCCAGAAAAAATTCTTATAGGAGCAGATATATACGCGTTATCTGGCGACTTCATTGATGTAAGAATTTTCAATTTATTGAGAATGATCTTTCAGGGCCATGATGCACCACTGTTGATGTCCAAATTTACTAGTTTACATTCATAGTCAGCTAATTATTGAAGGGTTATATATGAGCCACAATTTTTTATTGAGAGGTTAGTCACGTTATTATTGCGAGGTTACGGAACAATAAACTGTTGGGAAGTTACACTGAATAAGAATGCTATACTTATACATATTATTTTTTCTGTTGGGAGGATACAAAGCATCCATCAGATAAAAGAAGGAATATCAAAGACTAATATCACGTTAGAGTTTGTCCATTTGACTAGGAATTGGTACAAGAATGCATCCTTGTATTTGTACGAATTTTTAATGTGACGCTATCGGTTCTGAGCCTGGCTTGCTTGTTTACCAAAATTTCAAATCAGTGCCACAGATTACATAAAAATTATTTTTACTCCTTTAAGTTATAATAACTGTAGTGCAAAAGAACAATTCTAAGGAATATGTACCTTATATAAATCGTCGACTTCTCAAGTAGGTTAGAAAATAACTATTAAACCAGTGTAATCAGAAAGGCATTCAGAAAATGGCAGAACAGCATAGTAACAGCGCTGATATTCTAAATCGGAATCTTGAAATACGTAAGTAGTCAGGAAGACAAAACATGTAACATTCAATAGCAAGCTGTGTTTAGAAGCAATTAAAGGGCCAGGATGCCAACACAGTACGTTGATAACAAAGTGAGCTGGAGGTGAAGCCCACCCAATTAACAGTTGTACTCACGATTATCACGAAAGTTCTGTTAAATACTTCGCAGCTGTGCTAATATATGAATAGCTTTCCATAGATGAAGTTAATATGTGAGCTATTTTGCAACTGTTTTCTTATGTTCATAAAACAAGTAAAGAATGTATGAGTTTATTTCATAAATTGCAATTTCAATGAAGGATCTGCACCACTTTAATAAACATATTATCTAGCGTACAGGCTTGAAAATAGTATTCTGTTCCCATACAGTATTGCAGGAGCCAGTGAATTATTAACTAGAATTCCAACGAAATATGAACATATCGAAGCCATACTATAACTGATACGCAACACGGTGGAACATGATGTAATTTAAAATATTGTCGATTTCACTGCATCCCAGATTCTGCAATTTACAGTGAAATAGTGAGCTGCGAAAGTCTGAGAATCATATATAGGATTTAGAGAGGCCATTATATTACGTTTACATTAACGAAATTGAATAACACGTTCTCTAGTTTTCTGATTAATACAGCGTGTATTAAAAATGACTTAATAATATTTTAGGACAGTGGAGTATCAGTTCCAGAGAATTACGTAGGACGCAACATGACAGAGCGCTGACGTCTAATTACGGCATTTCCACTTCGTGTTTGAATAAATCTTGTGTCTTCGGATACTCGTTAAAAGCAGAAAATGTTGAACGAATGACTGACATATTGCTTCGGCCTTTATAAAATGTTTAATTACAGAAGATCATAATACGTTACCTCCTTTAATTCTTTGCACGGATGAAAAGTGACAGGTATTGAGATATGTGCGTGAAGAGTAACCTGAGGGCAGGTTACAAGGCCTAATGAGTTATGTGTGAAACTGTACATAGACCATATGAAAGAACTTGTTGCCGTTTTTACTACAGTTTATGGTAGGTCAGACGAGTTTCGAAGGGAACAAATTGGAATAAAGAAGCATTTTCAAGATTAGTTAGAGAGATGTGCGTAAATGCAGGCCGGTATCGTCGGCATCTGTCTGTTTTAGAACTGTGAAAATCGTTTTGTTTTCAATTTTTATGATCTTTTTGGAGACTAACAATTTTCTTAATAGGAATCAAAAAGTGTTTGGCAAATAATGTTCTGGTTTAATTAAATATGCTCTGTTCGTCTGTGAGATGCCAGGGAAGCAAGTAACTGTGTCTAGATTGATGCCGTGTTAATTAATTCGGGTGGGTAGTTTAATAAGGTTCTGCACTCTAGCCAGTTGTGCAAAACACGACTGTACGGATTATACTACCAGCTTTTTGAATCAATTTTGGACTTCGTGGTAGCCATAATTCAACATACTGTCAATAGGTATGCTACTATTTTTATTTATATGAAAATGATATGTACATCTACATACGTGCTCCGCAAGCCACCTTACAGTGTGTGGTAGAGTGTACGATGTACCACTGCTAGTCATTTTCTCTAACGTTCCATTCGAAAATATTGCGAGAGAAAAACGACCGTCAGTAATAGGGCAAGAAGTGTTCTGGAGACTGACTCACTATCTGTCTGCACTCTTATCTGTGGTGTCATATTACAGCTGCGATAACTGTCCATGTCATATTGTGGTAGCAGTTTCTGAACTCCAAGGTTTTTGCAAGCAGATTGACCGTCGACTGTATAGAATGAAGTGCTCCCAGCAGCAGGAATCAGCTTGGGACGAAGAGTATTGGAGTGTATTATGTCACTTTGTCTCTAATTATTATTATTACTTTCTACATTACATCATACTTAGTTGTTTCCTATATTTGTTACTCGTGCTCACTAGCAGCTGCCATCCTGTGCTGTAGCATGAGCACAGAAGCCAAATGAGCACCTCATCCACTGGTAAACAAGGACACTGAGCTGCAACACAGAGGTTGTCTTCCCGACATCTCAAACCTGCTGTTCTTTGACTATGCACAGTATAATTACAGTGGCCAAGTTCCCCAAGAGTATTGATATTCAATAACATGCACCATGCAACTGTCAGTGTTTCTAAATGTGAAAATGTAGGTGTGGCACGTGACAATGACTTTCAGTTAGTTACAGATGTAGATATGTGCAATGTGCTGGTTCTAAAGTGCCATACCCACAATATTAGTGAGAGTATCTATACAGGCTGATGGAATACAGAGATGGGAAGATGACAGAGGGGTATGACACATCTAACACTTCTATTGACATTCAGAAGTTTGGCTGTAAAGTGTCTATGGTAAATATGTGTGTTGAGGCAGCGTTAGAATTAACCTCATGGGACACGAGTATATACTTGAAACACGGAAATGTAGTTACACTGAAACACCTATGTTGTGCGCTATCAATTGCCATTGATAAATTGTGTGTCTGGTATCAATATGTGAAAGAATTTTACTATAAATCTGTTAAGGATTTGTTCAATAACAGTATAAATGTTGATCAAGTGGAGGACCACATCATTGCCTGTGCTCCTTCTGTGCCAAAGAGTGGAAGTGTTTCGATTGTAAGTGTAACATCAGGGACTGTCCATGTATGTAAATGCACTTACAGACTTGAATATGGTACAGGCTGAAATCAAAGCAAATACAAAAAGAATTATTTTGATCGTTCTGTAAAGCTGGAAGATTGTATGTAAAATAAAAAGATTGTTGTATAATGTTGTTCTCATTTACTTCAACCCTACAATAACTTTAATAGTGAAAGGATCAGATAATAATAACAATGACACAGATATAGCAAATTAACACATGATATAATACATAATTGTCACAATACGAGATTGAATAAATGCAGAAATTATTTTTTTACATAACAGATACTGATCAATTTACATAACAGCAGAAAACCAGCTAGACGACATATATTATACAAATATGATTTTTTATTTACTTGCAATATTTACAGTGTAATGGGCCTAGCAACAGTAGGTGAAGAAGAGTACATGTACACAGAAACACACTTTTTTTAGAATCACACACAATGTGTGGCAATGTACAGGTTTCACACAATAACATACACACACACACACGCACACACACACACACACACACACACACACACACACATTCACTCAATCGAGTGAGTAGTTTCAGAATGAGAGGATTCCAATCCCATTGACACAAATGACATTACAGACTGATTTCCAGTGACCAAATGACTACTGGCTTCGCCATATTAGGTGATTTATCATTAGCAAACAGATACTCCTCACAGTCTTCAATCATGGGCGTATGTGATGCTGCATAATGCTCACCCTTAACACATATCTGTGTGTCATCTGAATCTACATGGTACTCACACATTTTCGATGTCAGCCCTAAAAACGCCATAATCTACAAGTCATTTCCATCATCCTCTAACAGGTTGATAACCATCTTGTTCTGAGATCTTAGGCTGTACGGATTATCGGCCATAAATCGAGACTTTTAAAAGTCTACATAATTGCACCTAATTACTTCATTCTGACCATTGAGTGTCATCCAGAACTTATACATAAGTATGAGAATTTAATTATCATTGGTGCATGTGCTTGTTTATTGCTACTAATCAATTCTGTTTATTCTTCCACTGTAAAAAATAGGTGGGCTCACAATATTGCCACTGCTATCTTCATTGATGGTGGTGTCGATGTCTACATCACCTTGGACTGTATGTCGCATGGTAGTGGTGTTGAAGTCATCACTAATAGAACAATTGGTTATCACCCCCTGCATAGTACTAATAGGGTGATGCCATCAATGTCATCACCATCAACCCATCCATGGTCTATCAGTACCAGCCCCTTAGCCTGTCTTGTTCAACAGCAGCAGGTTAATCACATAACCACATTATACTAGTCTTTGGTTCCTGGTGCTCTCAGGGATGGGATAATACAGCTGATAATTTCAGTGCTGGTTTATGAGATCCATCCATGTTCCTTCATGCATGCGAAGCAGTGACAGAAAAGGAGCTCCCTGAAATCATCAATGTCAGCAATATTCCCCCATCATGTGTAAAGCAACTCTCTACTCTAATGGTCCTTCACCCATAAAGAAGCCAACAACGATGGTGTAGAGACAAACATTGTCAAACCAAGGGAGAAAAATGGGGCAGTGTTGTAGAACATGTCAACTGCAGAGTGGCATGGAAAATTTCGCAACAGTGTCATACTAAATCTTTATCCGATATGTAGGGAAAAGTGTCTAGTAAACTGCTCAGCCTTGAGTACTCGCACGTATGTGAGTCCAGTTTAATCCTTGTCCCAGATCATACTGCCGCTAAAAGGTATGTATTAATGTCCAGGATCTAGATGAGAGTGACGAATAATGACTTGCATGGTCGCTTCTGACTTCTGATAGAAATTACTTGATGATGCATATTGTACAGATAAGTACAAGACATCCTACATCTGCAGGGATTATAATTTGAAGACATCTCAGTGTCCCTCACAGTCCCACATCTGCCAACACTTGAGAGGCAGAACCCTAATTAGTTGGTTCAATTTTTTTGAACTATATGAACATGAGAAGAAAACCTAGCCAGGAGATGTGAAGCATAAGGTAGTAGGTACGCTTTACTCTCCCAAAGCAGACAGTCACCATTCTAAAATGTAGATTTACTGTAAATTTACAGCTGTTCTCCAAAGAAGAGAAGCAACACTACATTTGGATCAATAACAGATCCTGCCTACTCTCTACCGAGATGAATATATATTAGCATAAACGTCACTTTTGCTGTAAATGTCTCAACTCTTTTAGTAAGCATGAGCTTTTAGGAAGACATTTGACTGATTGCTTGACCCAGGAACCAGTACATGTAACAAGGACCTCTGAGCTTAAAAAGAAATTGAGGCTAAAAAATGCCAGACCAGAGAAGCAATGTCCCTTTGTCGTTTATTCTGCCTTGGAGAGTATTTTATATAGTATTTACTCATTCCTGTGGCGCCCTGTGAAGGTGATGCCAACATCTCCTACATCACTTTCAAGCATAGACACATACTGTAGGCGGCAACATATAGGGTCGTATGCTCGTATGATTCCAATAGCACCAATAGCAAACAAATTTGACTTGTATGGCGAGGATAATCCTGCAAGATGGTTGCTTTCCATCTCAATGGCTCTTATGCCAAAAGCATTCCTATGACCAAATCGCAGGAGAGTGATGCCTTATACAAGTGGACTGTTTAGTGTCATATTTCTGAATTGCTTTTGGATAGAGAGGCGGAAACTCCATGTAGAGACCACTGTCATTTAATGAGGAAGTTTCACAGTGCAGCTCACAACACATGGGCCTGAAGTACAGAGCGGCATGACAAATACCCGACTTCCTCACTAATGTGAGTGGGTATCATGCTTACCTTCTTGTTGAGCACTTTCATGCTTTCACGTTGGAGAACGATAAATTCAGTATCTTACCTGACAATGTGGAAAATTCGCTTCATTCTCTAAGTGAATGAGACCAAGATTATCCATCTGCAGCATCCACTACAATTTATGCCAGCATCTCTTCAGAAACTTTCTGAGACTCTAAGTTGGGAGGATATGTTTCTCACTTGATCTGAATAACCAGATGCTGTATAAATTCCATTTGTAACAAAGAAGGGGTTCTTTCCATAAAAGAACCTGGATTCTATAGAGAGAATCCACAAAACAACGACGCCATGTCCAACCACATTTACCAGTGAATGAGACCAAGATTATCCATCTGCAGCATCCACTACAATTTATGCCAGCACCTCTTCAGAAACTTTCTGAGACTATAAGTTGGGAGGATATGTTTCTCACTTGATCTGAATAACCCAATGCTGTATAGATTCCATTTGTAACAAAGAAGGGGTTCTTTCCATACAAGAACCTGGATTCTATAGAAAGAATCCACAAACCAACGACGCCATGTCCAACCACATTCACCAGTTAACTCACAGCCATCGCTATAACGAATGTGGAGTATAGTCACACTGTCATAGTTTGATAAGAGTTCAGAACCCGTGATGTAGAGAGTTATGCTAAATTGTACCTGGAGCCAATTTGCACCTCCTCTCAGCTGTTCTAGAGAAATTCTGGAGTATTGTCTGAGACATATACAACCTAGATACTGCCTTTTATTACACCATGCCAGGGCTTTCGTAGGACACAATATCCAATAAAGCACATTTTAATCTCAAACTGTTGACCTATGTTGGTACGTTACTTTTTTGAAACATGTGATTCACTTGGGACTACGCAAGGTCCTCCACAGGAACGCTAAATCAAACAGCCCTCGTTTCAGGGAGGTGACTTAAAGGTCATCTGACAATTTGAGTTACACACTTCACATGGATGAGAACAATCTCTAGGGACGGACAAACAACAATCTCTGCCTTTGGATGGTTCTGCTGGTGAAGATTTCAGTGGAATCCACGAAGCCTGTCTATATCAGTTTGTGTATTCTTGACATCTCCGAAATTCACATGTACTAATTACATTACAAGTTTGCAAAACTGGACTTCACTGTTGTGAAGTCACTTTATGTGAGAACAGACAGTTTGATCTACTGGGTAAAAGGTCATGATCCATGCGAAATATTTAATCCCAAGTAATTTGACATGTCTGGACCTATTGCCCATAATCATTATATCATAACACGTCAGAACAAGAGAGTTATCAGTGTGATGAAAGATGAGGCGAATAACTCGCACATTGTGAGATCGCCGTTGAAGATGTATGCATAACACGTATCTGCAGGTGTCACCAGAGATGGGCTGAAGGAGTGCTTCATGTATTTTTCTCATGATGAGCCATATTATGTGTTACATCAGGTAGTCTTTCATTTATGGGACCACAATGTACATACTGCAGTGCATTGGAAGTTTGTCTGTCATGTCATGACAACATATACTTCATCTGTCTAGATTGGACAGTTCCATTCTCTCAATATTCACTTGAGTGATTGTGTGGTTGTGTGTGTGTGTGTGTGTGTGTGTGTGTGTGTGTGTGTGTGTGTATGTGTGTGAAGAGATTAGTTTTATTAGATTAGATTAATACTTGTTCCGTAGATCATGAATACGACAGGTTAATAAAAGATGTCCGTACAAGATATTACATTACACAAAATAGTGCATGACACTAATTTTTAAGTTTTTCCCCCTTAATTTAGATCTATAAATTCAGCCAATGAGTAGAAGGAGTTGTCGTCTAGAAATTCTTTTAATTTATTTTTAAATGTTAGTTGGCTATCTGTCAGGCTTTTGATTCTATTTGGTACGTGACCAAAGACTTTTGTGGCATCATAATTTACCCCTTTCTGTGCCAAAGTCAGATTTAACCCTGCATAGTGAAGATCATCCTTTCCTGGTGTTATAGCTATGCACACTGGTATTACATTTGAACTGAGTTGGATTATTAACAACAAATTTCATAAGTGAATAGATCCTTAAATTGATGTCTGCAGGATGACCTTGGGTGGGCTCCAGCAATCATTGTGATTACACGTTTTTGAGCAATGAATACTTTCCACTAAACGATAAACTACTCCAGAATATGATGCCATAAGAAAGCAGTGAATGAGAGTGGGCATAGTATTCTTATGACCAAAATTTGCAACAACCCTAAGAGCATACGTAGCTGAACTCAGACGTTTCAGCGGACCATCAATGTGTTGCTTCCAGTTTAACCTCTCATCAATGGACACACCTAAAAATTTTGAAAATTCTACATTAGCTGGAGGCTTCTGTTCAAAGTCTATATTTATTACTGGAGCTGTGCCATGTACTGTACGGAACTGTATATACTGTGTTTTATCAAAATTTAAAGAGTGTCCGTTTGCTGAGAACCACCTAATAATTTTGCGAAAAACATCATTTACAATTACATCACTTCGTTCTTGGTTTTTGGATATTATTACTATACTTGTATCATCAGCAAAAAGAACTAACTTTGCATCTTCATTAATATGGAATGGTAAGTCATTAACATATATCAACAAAAGCAAAGCACCTAAGACCGAACCCTGTGGGACCCCGTACTTGGTAGCCCCTCCACCCCCCCCCCTCCAGTTTGAGAATCAGCTGTTGTTTTAACATTACAGGAACCACTTATTTCAACTTTCTACATTCTTCCAGTTAAGTATGAATTAAACAATTTGTGCACTGCCCCACTCAAACCATAATGATTTAGCTCATCTAAAAGAATTACATGATTTACACAATCAAAGGCCTTTGAGAGATCGCAAAAAATACGAATGGGTGCTGTCCGGTTATTCAGAGCATTTAATATGTGATCAGTGCAAGCATATATAGCATTTTCTGTTGAAAAGACTTTCTGAAAACCAAACTGAAATTTTGTTAATGCTTTATTTTTTTCAAATATGAAAGGCTACTCTTGAATACATTACTTTCTCAAAAAATTTGATAGAGCTGTCAGAAGAGGGATTGGGCAGTAGTTGTTGACATCCGACATATCCCCCTTTTAATGCAATTGTTTTACAATGGCATATTTCAGTCTATCGAGGGAAAACACCCTGCTCCAAAGAGCTACTCCATACTTGGCTGAGAATCCTACTTGTCTGTGGGGAACAAGCTTTAAGGACCTTGCTGGAAATGCCATCAATTCCGTAAGAGCTTTAACTTTTCAGTGAGTTTGGAATTACAGTTGTTTCAAACTGCACACATGTGGCCTCTTCTATAAGTAGCCTTGGATCTTCTAGTGAAGATCTAGATCCTATTTTCTCCACAACATTTAAAAACTGATTACTGAAAATGTTTTCAATATCTTATTGTTTGTTAGTACACTTGTCATTCAGTTTTATGGCACTAAAGTTTTGCTGTGCTCTTGGTTACCCTGTTTCCCTTTCAATAACATTCCAAATTGCTTTAACTTTATTGTCAGAGTTACTGATCTCAGACATGATAACCACGCTTCTAGACATTTTAATAACTTTTCTTAGTATCGCACAATAATTTTATAATATTGAACAATTTCAGGGTCAGTACTCCCTCTTGCTGTTAGACATAGTTCCCTTTTACTGTTGCAAGATATTCTTATTCCCTTAGTTAGGCAAAGTTTTTTAATGTTTTCTTCTAATTATATTTAACTATTTTCTTGGGAAAACAATTTTCAAATACCCTTAAAAATATATCGTGAAATAAGTTATATTTCAAGTTTGCATCGGGTTCCTTCATTCCAGTCTAGCTACTGTAGGCTTTCCCTAAAGTTTGCAATATTTTTATTGTTAACTGAACGCACTGCTTTGAATGTGTGATTTGATATACTGCATGCAGCTATGTCATGTACTGTAACTAGCTGTGCACCATGATCTGAAAGACCATTCTCAACAGAATAAGCATTTATGTCCTTAAACTTATCTTGGTCTATAACAAAGTTATCTATGAATGTGCTGCTGTTCTTTGTTATCCGAGTGGGAAAATCAATGACAGAGCTCAAATTGAAAGAACTGAGTAATAATACGAGGTCATTCTTCCTACTACACTGTTTCAGGGAATCAACATTGACATCGCCATAAATGATAATTTGCTCCCCCTGTCTGACAGATAGCACAACAAAGCATCCAAGTTTTCTAGAAAGAGCTGGAAATTCCCTGAGGGGGACCTATACACTGTTACAATTATGAAAGTGCCATCATTAAGATTAAGTTCAGTGGCACATGCTTCCATATGTTGCTCTACACAAAAAATTTTATTTTCTAAATTTTTTACACTCCTCCTGTCATCATATTATCTCTACTTACATGTGGTGCTAATTTGTATGCATTGATGCTAACCTTATGCATATCAGTGACAATGTGATGCTCAGACAGGCATTGTACATCTATTACATTCTCAGTTTCTATATCTTCTAAACAAAGCAGAAGCTCATCAATTTAATTCTTCAATTCCCTAATACTTTGATGAAATATACTAACATTTTTCACTTTACTTTTGTGAGTATCTTGAACTTTTTTAACATTTTTAGTACTTGCCTGGGTGAGTTTCCCACTGGACACCGATCTGACTTTAAAAAATAGTTTCCACCATGACATGTAGTTCCTCCCCCCTTTAAATTTCCTGCTATCAGCCCAGCCAGTTTACCCTTCCCTTTCTTGTTAAGGTGTAGGCCATGTCTAGTATAGTCCCAACTACAGAGTGAATCAACAGGAACCACACCAATGTGTGACCCTGCAACAGATCCAAGTGTCCAGTCCCACTGAAAATGAACTCTCCTGACAGAAGAGCTCAAATGGGGTCCGTCGTGGCGCTCCACAACCGACACAAACCCAACACTGGTATGACTCAATGTTGATGCAATCTTTGCCAGGTCACACTCTATGCTATACCCAGGTTCTCTGTCAATACTGTTGCCCGGCCCACCCACGATAACGACGGTATCTTCCTTAGTAAAGCCTCTACATAGCGAACCTAAATCTTCTGTAATCTGCCCCAATCCAACACTAGGTTTGAAAAAAACTTGTGACCTAGTGTTCTGACCCTAATTCATCCTGCAGAAGTTGGCCCACACACCTAGCATGCGAAATACCTAACAAGACTTTCTTTCTCTTTGCAGACTTCCCTACATTCTCATTCATTTTCCTGCTGAAAGCTTGTTGAGCCCTGTCTACATCTATTTCTGTGAGAGTCTCATCAGTTTCTGACTGAGGCAACAGGTCAAACCTATTTTGTACATTAATAACAAAGCTGTCAGAAGTATTTCTTGGCCTGTTCCTTATGCCTGTGGCAACTTCCACCCCTGTTCACACTTCTCCCCCCTTAACCTGCCCTGTTCTCACCAAGCCTCATCTAACTCAGCCTGAAGCGCAGCAATTTTCCCCTCCTGTTCCACAATCTTTCTATCTCTACTGCATAACCTATAAACCCACTGATGAGTCTCGCTCATTTTCCCAATTCCCACGCCACTACAATCGCCACATTGAAAAACGTTACTACATCCATCACACCAGACCCCGGAGCTAACGATTCTACGGCACGTCAGGCACTTTAAACTCATGGTACAAATCGATTTTAGTGACAGAAAGACAATTAAGTTACCGGAAAACTATGAAAATACGTGTACGAAAAATTAGGCCTACTCGCGACTATGTAAACAGTGGTTCAGAAGTTTTTTACTGGAAATTACTTAAGAGGTGACGATACTCTACAGATATAAAGGGGCAGCAAACGAATTTAGCACACTGAACTATCAGTAAATGCACTTAAAATTGCGGTATGAAGTTTAATCTGAAAGCTCAAAAGTTTGGCCTGGCCGCGTTATGTAAACAAAAAGAACTTTACGTGATTATTGTGAAAACACGCTAGTAATACAAAAACCTTTAATGGTATCTTGAAGAGCACTATAATTAACGTAATTAATTACTTTAAAATGTTAAAAACAGTTTATTACTACTGAAATTACTTACCTTTTACGAGAGTTGTGACTCAGATGTCCGTATAGCAGGCGCAGGGCCACCAATGAGAGGGAGAGAGTTGTATATATTATTATGTATAATGTGTACATAATTGCACACTGTGTGTGCTTGTAAGACAAATTGTATATATTCAGTTTGTGTTTGTGTCTACACACAGTATTAAAATAGACATGTGCGAACCTCAGATAGTTGACCGATGTTGATATGTTGCCTTTTTGGAACTCGGATTTCGTGGGGAAGATTGCCAGTGTGTCCACAATTACACTAAGGTGAATAACCCACAACAGAATGAGTGGCATTACATATCAACTTCATAGTGACATCAATCGAAGAACATCGCATTTTCAATGCAATTAGCACATCATTACCCAGGAATATTATTCTCACAAACCATTTCTCTCAGCAAAGAATAATAATAATGATTAGATATGATTAATTGCTCAGCACCAAAATGGATTGACACTTCCTAGCAAGAGCTTCCTATATTTGAAGATAGTATTTACACGTAAGAAGCTGTGGCGCAGTCAGTAACACTGCGTCTTACACGTAATGCATCTGTCTTTCTGTTTCAAGAAATAAGATAACAGTATCTATGGATAGTCTATCTATGGATAGGCCACGCAGCAATCCCAGTCATTTGTGTTCAATGATGAAACTGCCAGACTGAAGGACAGGAACTTCATTATGGCTGCTGAGATACGAGTACATTGTGCGTCATAGAAACCTTCAGTAATATCTCATGTTGGGGACAGAACCATTTCGTGGGACTAAGTCCACAGGATACAATGAGAGGTCACTGTGTGCCTCATATAAATCGGGGGGATAATTTAGTACTGCGTCCAGGACATATCCCCTACTGGTATCAGTAGTCACACTGTAGACACTATCCTTAGGTCACGACTTTATCTTTGGACAGCCATCAAAACCCTACAAATGGGAGAGAATATTGTATGCCCCGCCCTTAAAGACTGTATCTTATTTCTTGAAAGAAAAACGCGAATGTGTTATGTATATGGCAAGAAATTACTGATTGTGCACCATCTTCCTTTGGCTGAATAACTTCTACAAATAAAGGATGGCCTTGCTTTAAAGTATCAAATTCTGTGATCTGAGCAATACAAACTCCAGAATCTGCAATTTGCAAACCATTTGCGTTGCCATTCACTAGGTCAATAACCTTGTAGATATAAGTTGTTATGTCATGATGATTGTCAGCCATAAATCCAGACATGTGGAATTCCCTAGGACTCCACCTAATTACTTCATAGGGATCCAGTAGATGAAACTCTCTGTATACATGTAAAGTAATTTGACGTCCGTGAAATTCAGTTTTGCGCATTTGTAATGAAATCTGTACATATGAAGAATCGAGAGGTCAAGGACACACATACTAATGTAGACTGGTTTTGTGAACTCCACTGAAACCTTAGCCATGTTTACAGTGACTAGTCCTGCATTTAAAATTGTAGGCCGCTTAAAATTTGGCCTAGTCATGTAATCTTTTGCACCACAACTCTCATCGCACTGGTAGACCAAGTAAATATCGTGATGATTTCTGATATTCTCCATGGTTTTGGAAAAAATGGAATTATTCATTAATATATAAAAAATTTTTGAAAATCACACGCACAAAAGTCCTACATTCAGTGTTTAAATCAATACTCTCCCTCGACCAGGGGCACTGCTTGAAGGAGATGACACACCTGATTTTCAGAAGTTGCACCCCCTATGCGAGATATTGCTGAAGATTTATAAATTGTAGAATGTATATCTGTTATTGCGTAACGTTGTCATCAGCTTGTAGTCAGAATTATTTTGCTTCACTAGGCGCTCAGGACACAATGCTGTATCACTGCATGCATCATGTAAATCAGTGGTAATTTCCAAGTCTGCCTCCAGGATATATACACCATCAGCAGTCATATTGAGACACCTGTTCTTCACTTTGTCTATTTCATCTATGAAGTGCCAGCAGAAACACCTGGGCATTAAAGATCATTGCATGACCTGTTTGTAGAAATTTTTCACATCCTAGTAAACTATGTAACTCAAATACTCAGATGTCCCTCTGCATCACTGAATCATAGGTTATTCAGCTGGGTCCACCTGTGGATGCACTGGAAAGGTCCCCCACGAGTCCTGGGTTCAGAGAAAAAGCAACATATCAACATCAGTCAGCAATTTCAAATTAATGCTTGTCTTTTTTAACATTCTGCTTCCTGAAACTATGGCTTGGTGTAATAGAAGACAGGATCCAGAGTGCATTCAGGCAAACACTCGGGAATTTCTGAAAAACGTCTGTGGAAAGTTGCACATATGTCTCCATAAATAACATAGCAGAATTCTCGAAATCAGGTTCTCCAGCCCAAAATCACAAAAGTGCTCAGTAAGAAAATGAGCATAATATCCCCTTCAATTAATGAAAAGAACAGGTATATGCATTGGCTGTTTGTACCTCAGGTTGCCTATGTTGGGCGCTGCACTCTGACTATTCCCCATTGCATTACATTGGTATCTATGTGATGTATCCGCTTTTCTATCTAAACACAAATTACAAATATGCCCCTTAACTACATGCTTGTATGAGACATCACTCTCCTGCAGGTTACTCACTAGAATGTTTTTGGTATAAAATCCATCATCATCCAGCACAATTTTTTCAGGCTCTGAGAGCAAATTCTTGAAAGGTTTTCCCTACAATATTAGTCATATTTGTTGAGACTGGAATCATACGAGCATATGACCCGATACTCTGCCGCATACAGTACATATCGATGGGTGGAAAAGGTGTTAGAGGACTTGGGATCACCTTCACAATGTGCCACAGGAAGTTGTAAACAGTCAGTCATAGCACACAATGAAGAAACATTGTTTCTGGTAATGGATCTTTATAAATTTTAAGAACTTTTTATCCTCACTAGGAATTTCTACAAATACCAGTTCCTAGCCCAAGCAATAAATCAGATGACTTTCTACATACTCACACTTAGTAAAAGAGTTGAGTTATCTACAGGAAATATGCCATCTACGCTCATACTTACTGGTTTGGACGGAAGGTAGTGGGCCATATACACTCCTGGAAATTGAAATAAGAACACCGTGAATTCATTGTCCCAGGAAGGGGAAACTTTATTGACACATTCCTGGGGTCAGATACATCACATGATCACACTGACAGAACCACAGGCACATAGACACAGGCAACAGAGCATGCACAATGTCGGCACTAGTACAGTGTATATCCACCTTTCGCAGCAATGCAGGCTGCTATTCTCCCATGGAGACGATCGTAGAGATGCTGGATGTAGTCCTGTGGAACGGCTTGCCATGCCATTTCCACCTGGCGCCTCAGTTGGACCAGCGTTCGTGCTGGACGTGCAGACCGCGTGAGACGACGCTTCATCCAGTCCCAAACATGCTCAATGGGGGACAGATCAGGAGATCTTGCTGGCCAGGGTAGTTGACTTACACCTTCTAGAGCACGTTGGGAGGCACGGGATACATGCGGACGTCCATTGTCCTGTTGGAACAGCAAGTTCCCTTGCCAGTCTAGGAATGGTAGAACGATGGGTTCGATGACGGTTTGGATGTACCGTGCACTATTCAGTGTCCCCTCGACGATCACCAGAGGTGTACGGCCAGTGTAGGAGATCGCTCCCCACACCATGATGCCGGGTGTTGGCCCTGTGTGCCTCGGTCGTATGCAGTCCTGATTGTGGCGCTCACCTGCACGGCGCCAAACACGCATACGACCATCATTGGCACCAAGGCAGAAGCGACTCTCATCGCTAAAGACGACACGTCTCCATTCGTCCCTCCATTCACTCCTGTCGCGACACCACTGGAGGCGGGCTGCACGATTTTGGGGCGTGAGCGGAAGACGGCCTAACGGTGTGCGGGACCGTAGCCCAGCTTCATGGAGACGGTTGCGAATGGTCCTCGCCGATACCCCAGGAGCAACAGTGTCGCTAATTTGCTGGGAAGTGGCGGTGCGGTCCCCTACGGCACTGCGTAGGATCCTACGGTCTTGGCTTGCATCCGTGCGTCGCTGCGGTCCGGTCCCAGGTCGACGGGCACGTGCACCTTCCGCCCACCGCTGGCGACAACATCGATGTACTGTGTAGACCACACGCCCCACGTGTTGAGCAATTCGGCGGTACGTCCACCCGGCCTCCCGCATGCCCACTACAGGTATATGCACTCACTCAAAGTCCGTCAACTGCACATACGGTTCACGTCCACGCTGTCGCGGCATGCTACCAGTGTTAAAGACTGCGATGGAGCTCCGTATGCTACGGCAAACTGGCTGACACTGACGGCGGCGGTGCACAATTACTGCGCAGCTAGCGCCATTGGACGGCCAACATCGCGGTTCCTGGTGTGTCCACTGTGCCGTGCGTGTGATCATCGCTTGTAGAGCCCTCTCGCAGTGTCCGGAGCAAGTATGGTGGGTCTGACACACCGGTGTCAATGTGTTCTTTTTTCCATTTCCAGGAGTGTATTTGATACAAATGTAATGTTGCTTCTCTTCTTTGGAGAATAGCAGTAGATTTATGTGTATAAAACGCTAACCTGCTACTTTGGAAAGGCAGATGGGCCCAACTATCCTATGCTACACATCTCCTTGGTTGCTTTTATTCTCATATACATGTAGACCATAAATGTGAACCGAGTACTTAGGGTTGAGCCTCTGGAATTCTGACAGGTGTTCGACTGGGTGAAAGAACTAGATGTCTTCCAACGTTATAATGCCCGGAGACATTTTATTTATCTGTATGACATGCATCTTTTGGGTAATTTCTGTCACAATTCCGAAGTGACCATGTGAAACATTATTCATCTTTCTGATCTGAATTCTGGAGGTAAATGTACACCTCTACAAAGACAGTATCATTTAGGAGAAGGATAAAACTGGATTCCTCTTTAAATGGATCAAAATCATGCCAGTACACATCATGCTTCAGTACTCATCTTGCACCTTACCAGACACTTTTCCATTCATATCAGACAAAGTTTTGGGTACGACGCTTTTGATAAGCCTTCAGTAGCACTCTGCAGTTGACATGACCTGTGATATCATGCCATCATTCAGCAACAGTTTGATGGTAACTGTCTCTGTAGGATCATTGCTTCCTATTTTAGGGGCTGCAACAGCGCACACAAGAAAATTGCTTTGCATCTGATAACAGGATACTGCTGTGGATTGATGATGCAGGAAGGAAATCATGAAATTCAGTATGGCATTATCAATGTGGCACTTGAAGATCCTACTCCTGCAAGCTGCAGCAACCACAGAGCAGTCTAGTGTGTCAGTGTGATTTACCTGCTGTTGCTGGATAAGCTCGGGTATGCGCTGGATGTGGCAGTGGTGATGACATTGATAGCACCATCCTGCTACCCCTAGGGTGGGAGCAATAAACTGAAGGCCCTCTCTGAGATGATGCTGATGGCATCAAGAGTACTACTGCACTGCTGGTAAGTTTGGGGCGGTAGCCTTATGGCCTCTGTTGAGGTGGCACGGACTTCAACAGAACTGCGCTGCTACCATTTTGCCAATATAGCTAGTGACAGCCACATCAATGAAGAGTCTGGCCACAGTGCTCTTTTCCCATGTGCTTCTGCAACAGAAGAAGCAGCAAATTGATTAGTACCACACAAAGATGCAACATTAGGTATGTACATAGGTATGTCCCTCCACCACTAATAATTGAATTGTGATAGTTATATCGAGGTTCTGGTTGAAAGGAAATGACCCAATGAAGTAATTATTTGTAGTACTGAGGAATTTGACACCCTGGATCTAAGACACTCAAACTCTATGATGTAACAGCTGAGAAGGATTTGGATGCAGCATTGTGAGCCCATCTCTTTCTGCAGTAGAAGGAGAACCGAAACTGATTAGTATCACACACAGATACATGCAATAGGATTGTACATCCACCATTAATAATTGAATTTCTGGTATGATTTTTTTAGTAATTTAATTGAAAGCTTTGTTGCTTTGGTAAAAGTAAAATTGGTTCTTTTTGTCGTGACAGGATAAATTACTATTAATCACACCAGATTTGTCGGAGAACAGCAGCACATGTCTAATTGATCCAGCTTTATGAAATTCTATTACCTTTTAGCGGAAAATTCGTGCGGTACTCTCCGACGTTAGAAAAGTCGTGGTGTCTGTTCGGAGCAGGAGGCGGCTGACTTTTCTCACTCGCGATATCGAAAATTACTAAAAAATGAACAGAAATTTTTTTTTCGGAGGAAGATCGCGAGGAGAAAACAGACAGAAGTTACATGAAAGAAAACTAAGGGACCAACTAATTGGATTTGTAAGAACATATAAACAGAACTGAAAGAACTTGGAATAAATACCAGAAATATGTCGTCAAGACAGCCTCCTGTTCCGACGGTACACACGCTGGATCATAAGCTGCATCAATCTTTTAAACAGAAAAGATTATCACAAGTATAATTAATGAAAATAAGGTTGAGAGATTTTCTTTGAAATTAAATAAACTTCAAGGCTTCAAGTATTATATTATGAAACGGAAACTTACATTAACATGGCCACCCATTCTCGCGGTGGAGCGAATTTTCATGATACACATTCTCGCTTGTTTGTGGCTACATATATTTTTAATCACTTAAACTCTTAAAGTTACAACAAAATGATTATATCAGTATGGAGCACAATACTTTTGCGTCTGACTCGCAACACATTCACAGAAGAACAGCTAGAGAGCGGCGCGGCTCCTTGCAGAAGTAAAAATTGGCAATTGTTATTTTGAAACATAGGTGCGTCGTTTTTTTACTGATCGATAGCAGCGTATAACAATTTATAGCTATCGTGATATTCTGCGCCTTTTAGGAGCGCGTCAAAGATATCTGGTTAAAACATTCATTGGTATATGTTAAAAGTTCGCACATACTGACGCGAATACAGAAAAAAAATTTACATGTTAAAAATCGCAGTGATAAAGTCTGTAATGTCACAAATTCTGGATAAAAGACTGTGATCCATGTGAAGTAATTAGATGACATCCCGAGAAATGTGACATATCTGGATTATAGCTGATAATCCTTATGGTATAACAATTCAGAACAAGATAGTTATAGGCCTAATGAAGGACAAAGTAGATAGTTAGCACATTGTGGAGTTTGTATGGTTCAGATCGAAGATGTTTGCATACCATGTAGATGCAGGTGCCACCAGGGCTAAAAGTGAGCACTGTGTGGCCTCACAGATGCTCATGATCTGAGACTATCAAGAATGTTTATTTGCTGATGGCGAATCTTCTAATTTGGTGTAACAAGTAGTATTTCCGTTGTGTCACTCAAGTGATTGCACATGTGTATGTGTGAGTGTGGAATAGATAGACAATGTGTTTGTCATAGTTATGTGGATATGTTTGGTTGTGCGTGTGTGTATTATGATATGCACCTTGTACATGACTGCACACTGTGTGTACTTGTTATTAGATTGTGTATATTTTGCGTGAGTTTGTGTGTACATATGTGGGTTTTCATCTGCTCCTGCAAGTCACTATACACTGTAAATGTTATAGCTAATTATTAAAAATTGTTTGAGTATGATATATCTCCACCACTTGATCAGCCACTGTAGTGTAAGTAAAATTATTTTGTATTTATGTAATCTCCTTTTTGATAGACAAAAGTATTGGTACTGCTGCACTATATCTGGTGTTGTAAAATTTGTTGTGTAGCTGATCAGTAGCTTTTATGTAAAAATAGTCATTCTGCATTAATGCAAACTCTTTCTCAGGAAATGTGTAATAAATCATGAGTTAATCTCCGTGTGATTATTATTATTATTATTATTATTATTATTATTATTAGATCCCTTCACCCTTAAAGTTGTTATAGGGTGGAAGTAAATAAGAAATTCAGCCTCCACTGATTTGTTACAGTCTCAAAACTTACACCCTTTGTTACAAGATGAGTACAGATACTGACGCATTGCTCAGCTTGATCAAAATTTACACTGTTATTGCACAAATACTCAACAAATTTTTATTATACTCTTGGTGATGTTGATTACAGCGTCAGAAGATATCAGTGGCAATTGGCATGCACAATACAAGTATTTCAGATGAACCACACTTTGATGTATCACATACATATTTGTGTCCCATGAGATTAATTATAGCATTGCCCCACCATACATTTCCACTATACACATTTAACGACCAAACATGAGAACGAGAATTGGGGTGTGGTAGGCGTGTCATAGTCATCTTTCATCTTTCTATCCATATATTCTATCAACTGTAGCCCACCCTGTCTACCAGATCGTTTATTCATATAGTAAATAATAGCGGACCTAACAACTTACCTTGGGCACTCCTCACCGTACCTGCGCCTCTCATGAATGTTCACCTAGAAGGACGAAATAATGGGTGCTGTTACTGAGGTAGTCTTTGAGTTACTCATATATATGGGAACCCATTTCGTATACTCGTACCTTTGTTATCATCCAGCAAGGGGCAACGTGTCAAATTCTTTCCGGTTATCTAGAAATATGGAATCAGTCCGTTGCTTTTCACCCATAGTTCGAGATATATCATGAGAAAAAAGGGCACGTTGAGTTTCTCATCAGCGATGCTTTCTGCAGAAATGCTGCTGCTTGGACATATGCTTCTCGTTTTCAAGAGAATTTATGGTGTTCGAACTGAGAATACCTTCATGGATTCTGCAGCGTACCGACGCTAGTAATATTGGTCTGCAATTTATTGTAGATTCGCGACAATGCAAGTCCAGTATTGATCCAATGCCACAAAATACTCTTTGTAATACAGAATTGTGATTCCATCCGGACATGGCGACTTTTCCCTTTTTTTGAGTCATTAGTCTTCTGACAGGTTTGATGCTGTCCGTCACGAATTACTTTCCTGTGGCAACCTCCGCAACTTAGAGTAGCAATTGCAACCTCAACTATTTACTGGAGTTATGCCAATCTCTATCTTTCTCTATTATCACTACGCTCTACAGCTCCCTGTAGCACCATGGAATTTATACCATGATGTCTTGACAGATGACCTATCATCATGTCTCTTCTTCTTGTCAGTGTTTACGCTACATATCTTCTTTCGCCGATATTGTGGAGGACCTCCTCATTCCTTACCTTATTTGGCCATCTAATTATCAACATTATTCTATGGTTCAAATGGCTCTGAGCACTATGGGACTCAACTGCTGTGGTCATTAGTCCCCTAGAACTTAGAACTACTTAAACCTAACTAACCTAAGGACATCACACACATCCATGCCCGAGGCAGGATTCGAAGCTGCGACCGTAGCAGTGGCACGGTTCCGGACTGCGCGCCTAGAACCGCGAGACCACCGCGGCCGGCCATTATTCTATAGCAGCACTCTCAAACGCTTCGATTCTCTTCTGTTCCGGTTTTTTCACTGTCGATGTTTCACTATCATACACTGTTCTGTTCCCAACGTACGTCCTCAGAAATTTCTTCATCAAATTAAGGTCTATGCTTGATACTAGTAGACTACTTTTGGGCGAGAATACCCTAGATGCCCATGCTAGTCTGCTTTTTAAGTCACCCTTTTTCCGTCAGTCATGGGTTATCTTGCTGCCTGAATAGCATGATTCTTTAACTTCAGCTACTTCGCGATCTCCGGTTATGATGTTAAGTTTCTTACTGTTCTCATCTGTGTCACATCTCATCATGCTCGTCTTTCCGCGCGACTGCTACGGTTGCAGGTTAGAATCCTGCCTCGGGCATGGATGTGTGTGATGTCCTTAGGTTAGTTAGGTTTAAGTATTTCTAATTTCTAGGGGACTTATGAGCACAGCAGTTGAGTCCCATAGTGCTCAGAGCCATTTGAACCATTTTTGGTCGTCTTTCTACGATTTACGCTCAGCCATATTCCGTACTTCTTAGACTGTTCATTCCATTCAGGAGATGCTGTCATTTCTCTTCAGTTTCACTAAGGATAGTGACGTTATCAGCGAACCTTTGCATCGATTTTAAGAACTTTCAGTATTCCAGCGCGTTAGCAATGGTAAGTATCGAAATAATTATGAAAAATCCACCTCGTTTGCACAAACTAGCTAATGTTCACCTAGGTTTCAGCGTGGGTAACCACGCCTTCTTCAGAACAAATATAAAAGAGCTTGCCTAAATAGGCATAGTCAAAGGCTAAAATCAACACCTACAGCGGCAAGAAAATAATGGTACGGCTTCCATATTAGGAGATTTAGTAAATAACAGACCAAAGGCAACAGTATCTTTCCCTTTTATAGGTAATGTTAGTTAAAAATTAGGGTGTTTGCTTAGAGCCTATAACTTTAGAGTTGCCTTTTCCAGTAATAATAAGCTACACAAGAATTCTATCCACTCTTTGCAGATCACAGATGATAAACTGTCTCAGTCTGGAGTGTACAAAATTACTCGCGGTGACTGTCTGAAATTTTATGTAGGTCAGACAGGCAGAGCTCTCATGATTGCATATAAAGAGCACATCCCCACTTGAAGCGATGATAGCACGAGGGATTCCACTTACGCAGAACCCCTTATACAAATGACTCATGCGCCGAGTATTCCGTCTAATATCGGGTTGCTTCATGCTGAAGTTAGGAGTTCAACATTGGACATCTTAGAGGAAATGCAGATTTTTAAAAACCTGCAGTATGCCAAAGACGATGTCCTTAACGATCAGCTCCAATTAAAAAACAGAAATGTTTTGAAGGTTTCGGTCCCTTACTTAATTCTTCACATTAAGTTGCATGACGTGGAAGTTGGCTGAATCACGAACAGGATGTTGAATCGTCTCAGATGGTAACGACGCCCCCCCCCTCCATTTTGGTAAGTTTTCCCTCCTACCGTGTTGAGGGTTTGGTTAGCCAAGAACACCATTTGTAATTTCTTACTGCTTCGCGCTTTTAGGAGGTATTTCATGTATCTTCGTTGGCTTCTATGTAATTATAAGATCATGGAGCCAAGGTATGTTATAAATCTTTAACGTCTGCTGATCACGGCCTGATCGGCCGGTTAGTATTATGGCGATGTAGCGACCATGGTTGTGTCTGCTGCAGATGTTATTAGTGCGGTTTTATCCGTTAACAATAACGTCCTTAGCATAGGTATCTTTAGCCGGCCGGAGTGGCCGTGCGGTTCTAGGCGCTACAGTCTGGAACCGAGCGACCGCTACGGTCGCAGGTTCGAATCCTGCCTCGGGCACGGATGTGTGTGATGTCTTTAGGTTAGTTCGGTTTAATTAGTTCTAAGTTCTAGGCGACAGATGACCTCGGAAGTTAAGTTGCATAGTGCTCAGAGCCATTTTAACCATAGCTATCTTTTTAGTTTGGTTGTAATTTCTACCTAATTCTAGGGCCTCCATATTATCTTGTGGTTGATTTACCATCCCTGCACAAAGTTTATCGTGCGTTGCTATTAGATACGTCTTAATTCTAGCATAATCGCTTTTATCATTTGCTCAATTTGCTTTTTGTGCGACAACTTTTGGCAATCAGTTAGGTCCCGATCCGTGTTAACTTTGTAATCACGCTCCCATGCATAAGAAGAGTGTTTCCTGGCCGTCAGCATCCGCATTGATTTGGATAGCGGCGCATATGAGCAGCCTGCGGTGCCTCACTTCGGTGGAGAGCCTGTGACCTGTGGCTGGGGCGAGGCAGCACACACAGGGTTGAGATAAGTAACATTTTTGACTTGGTACATATGTAGCGTGTATTTGTAAAAATATTTTATAGGGTCTTGCCGCTGTAGGTGTTGATGTTAGCCTTTGACTGTGCCAGTTTAGGCAAGCAGTTTTATATTTGTTCTGAAAAAGGCGTGGTTATCCACGCTGAAACCTAGGTAAACACCAGGTAGTTTGTGCAAGATCACTGAGTTCATGGAGCCGTAGCTGGCTTTGGTGGCGCTCACGCGTGCCTGCGCTGCCGCGAATAGGGTACTGCGCTCCGCCGGTTGATCTGAGAACAAAGCCGGATTCTCACAACTTTGGCCTGTTGTACACTCGATATTGAACACTGCCGTTCGGATAAAACTTCGTGATGAGGTCTGAAGCTGGAGCGCAGCGTTAGGGATTAAGGAAATGCAGCAAGATCAGATGGTGTCTCCCACCCAAACTTTCTGCCCGCGAAATGTCAGGAGCAGGTAAAGTAAGACATGAACTCAAAAACACCAGTAAGGTATTTTCTTGTGAATGTGAAGCTCGCAGATTTGACATCTGCGCGTGGAACGTTTGAACGATACCTCTGGCCTCGCCGTCAGATTGTGGCGACGATGGTTCTGTCCTGACATACATTATTCCATTGTCTTTGCGAAATTTTGCAGTTTCCTTGGAAACATAAGGACATCCACTGTCACAAACGATCTTTAGTGGCAAGCCTTCAAGAGAAAATATGGAAGCGAACGCCTTGATAGCGCTGGCGGAATTCATCATATGCATCGGGATAACAAAATGATATATGCTACAGGCATCGAGATAATCACCCAAGGTGTTGGCCAAAAGGGACCAGCAAATTAAATATGGAGGCATTGCCAAGGATTATCAAAATCGGGACAGAAGAAGAATTCCTAGCAATGGGTGCCTTGGTGGTCTGCGCCAACGCGACTTTGTTCCGTCACAAGTTCTATTTGCTTGTTTAAACCAAGCCAAGCGCAATATCGACGTTCGAGCTGCTTAGCGCGAACCATTCCCCAGTGAATTCACTGTATAAGACTTAATACCTGCTCTTACATAGAGGCTGTGTATTGTGGCCCAGCGGTTCTAGGCGCTTCAGTCCGGAACAGCGCTGCTGCTACGGTCGCAGGTTCGAACCCTGCCTGGGGCATGGATGTGTGTGATGTCCTTAGGTTACTTAGGTTTAACTAGTTCGGGCGATTGATGACCTCGGAAGTTAAATCACATAGTGCTCAGAACCATAGACTTACATCATTCGGAAGATATAAACTGGTGTGGTGCACAAGCTATCTTCGCTCTAAGGGATGGGGAATACTCCCATATTCAGAAAAAAGCAGAACACCTTGAACGACAAGTGATAGGACGTTCATATTCAGAGGACATGAACGTTAGCATGTACTGCAGGAAAGATTAGCATTTGAACCATATCGGCTGTAGGTTCAAATGGTTCGAATGGTTCAAATGGCTCTGAGCAATATGGGACTTAACATCTGAGGTCATCAGTCGCCTAGAACTTAGAATTACTTAAACCTAACTAACCTAAGGACATCACACACGTCTATGCCCGAGGCAGGATTCGAACCTGCGACCGTAGCGTTCGCGCGGTTCCAGACTGAAGTGCCTAGAACCGCTCTGCCACGCCGGGAGGCTCGGCCCACGGTTTCAAAGTCAACAACGAATCGCGGCGCAACAACACCGGCCTGTAAAATGTGCCTGCAGCTCTTTCTGTCGCTATAAACCGAAGACAAGGGATCAGTATGACTTTAGCAGACTTACAGGATGCCTCGCAGACATATGCGCGAACAGCACCGTCAAATCACTGAGTTTTTAAGGGTGCGCATTGTTGACATGAGAGTAAGTGGCGCATCCATCCGGGAAGTTGCTGTCGAAGTGTTTCGGCAGTGCAACGGGTGTGTGCAGAATGGTTCATGGAAGGCCGTAGAAAACGACGGAATGGGTCAGGTCACACGTCCCAGACCACCCCTTGTGAAGATCGACACCTCATCCGAATTGCACTACAGGGCAGATATGCGTCCTCCTCGCCTCTGTCGCAACAGTGGAACAGTAAACACATAATAAACTATCTGGGATGACAGTCTGTCACCGTTTATTATGGCATGGGTTCCGTGCGCGTAATCTGCTTCTACCTTTCAGGCATGTGCCAAAACGTGCTACACGGCAATGGTTCATCGAACGACGTCATTTTGGAGAGAAAGAGCGAATCCAGGTTCTGTCTGCTTGAAAATGAAGGCTGCATTTTCGTTCACCGCAGAGAGGGGGGGGGGGCGGCATCACAGTGACTGCATAGAACATACAGCACCAAATCAAGGCCTTATGGTGTGAGGTAGTGGGTAAAACCACAAATCACAGCTGGTTTGTCTCCACTGTGAGCAGTGTGAATGATATGCTGCGAGCCGTAACCATATCCTTTCTGCAGAACACCCCAGACGCCATTTTTTTCAGCAAGACAATGCACAGTCACATGTTTCGGCACAAACACGTGCCTTCTTAGTGTCACAGGACGCCAGTCTTTTGGCCTGGCCCCCAAATCACCAAACTTGTCGAAAATCGGAAATGTGTGGAATATGTTGAAATGACGGGTGCAGCGCTGTGACCCAATGTCAACCACCACAGATTATCTTTGGACTTGGTGAATGCAGGATGGATGGATATACTACAGGACGTCTATCAGACCTTGTACGAGTCGATGAAATCACACACGGAACAAGTTATTAGAGCCCATGGCGGCCTCTGTGCCTGCTTGGCAACGGGACACATGCTGAAACGAGGTAGGAGGCATAGTATATGAACGTTGAATGATACTGATTTCCATCCATTCCTGGTTTTCATCATTCCCTCGTGAAACAGAGGAGGGATTTCTAGTCTTTTGCAGACAGACTAGTTTTGTGTGGAACATATGATGGTAAAATTTGCATTCAGCTTGTCTGAAGAAGTAATTTTTTTCATTACGGGTGACAAAGCACTTCACACATGACTTCTCCTTGCGCGGAGCTGGGGGCGGTGTAATTAGCGTTGCACCGGAGCGGCCAACACTATAACACTATATGTAGTGTAGGCGGCGTTTTTATGCTGTGCTGACTTGCTAGTGCTCGGGCCAGTGCGGTGGCTATGGCATAGGTTGTTTGTGTCAAATGAAGCAATAACTGATAGACAAAATCATGCTCTGTTAAATCTTGAAATACGCGTACATCGATAATTTAAAGCACTTCGCTGAGGCCAGGCCTGCGATGCCTTAGAATTAGGGCCCTTAGTCTCTGATCTGACAGATTGTGAATAATAGCATTTCGTCCTGATAAGTTGCACGACAGCCATAACTTAATTGACTTTCTCTAGTCATTATCTGCAATTCCTCAATCCATTATTTACACGGCTAATCAACACGCCAGGGCTTGTTGAAAATTTGTACCATGCAGCAGCAAAGTGTATTTGACACTCAAAAGATTCGTTTAATCTAGTAATTATGACGTCGCAGGACTGGGAATGGGGCTCCTTGTTCAACTTCATTGCATGCCGTGTGGTTCTGTAGAGAATACAGGAGCGAGTAACAGATGACGTTCATGAGCAGAGGATTCAGATGTTAGTTTATTCTACGTCCAATATCAAATACTAAAAAAAATAAGAAACTTCTTTGATAAAGTTGCAGCGTCAGTTGCTAATAGTAGCTTTGAATGCCACAGATTTACAAATCAGTCACTCTTTAATGCAATAATGGTTCAATAGATTCAATAGATTATGAGCCCTGGTCACTATGAAAGTCTGTATATGTTATTCAACTTGATAAAACACAAAATGTGCTCAGTGCATGAATGTTCGAACTTAAGTACACCCACCGATGGACCTCCCGAGAGGGAATGCTGTCGTGTCATTGGCAGTGGCGTAGTGGTTGCTGGCAGCGCCCTCATGCTGGGTGTCAGCTGTTGAAGACGTGGGGTAGTTCGCAGCTTGCGTATTTGAAAGTTTGCTGTCGATTCTGACAAGAAGAAATGTATCACTGAATTGTTCACAGTAGCTCACTCTCTGCGCAATCATCCTGTTCATAACGAATTCTACTCCTATTAGCCATTATCTGCTACTGTTGATGTCACACTATACTCGTCTGAGTAGAAATCTTTGCCATCTTTCTATTCCACTTCACTGACACACAATATGTCTAGATTGAGCTTTACTATTTCCTTTTTCAGATTTGGCTGCTTCCCTGCAACGTTCATACTCTTTACATTCCATGTCCGGCTCGTAGAAGATTATCCTTTGTAAGTATGCTGTTTAGGTTTTTTTTGGTAACGCCACGTAGCGCTCTGTATGAAAATCACTGGCTGTGCTGTGTGCAGTCTGTGGCTGGTTTGCATTGGTGTTTGCTATTGTAGCGTTGGGCAGCTGGATGTGAACAGCGCGTAGCGTTGCGCAGCTGGAGGTGAGCCGCCAGAAGTGGTGGATGTGGGGAGAGAAATGGCGGAGTTTTGAGAGCGGATGATCTGGACGTGTGCCCATCAGATATAGTAAATTTGTAAGACTGGATGTCATGAACTGATATATATACACTCCTGGAAATTGAAATAAGAACACCGTGAATTCATTGTCCCAGGAAGGGGAAACTTTATTGACACATCACATGATCACACTGACAGAACCACAGGCACATAGACACAGGCAACAGAGCATGCACAATGTCGGCACTAGTACAGTGTAAATCCACCTTTCGCAGCAATGCAGGCTGCTATTCTCCTATGGAGACGATCGTAGAGATGCTGGATGTAGTCCTGTGGAACGGCTTGCCATGCCATTTCCACCTGGCGCCTCAGTTGGACCAGCGTTCGTGCTGGACGTGCAGACCGCGTGAGACGACGCTTCATCCAGTCCCAAACATGCTCAATGGGGAACAGATCCGGAGATCTTGCTGGCCAGGGTAGTTGACTTACACCTTCTAGAGCACGTTGGGAGGCACGGGATACATGCGGACGTCCATTGTCCTGTTGGAACAGCAAGTTCCCTTGCCGGTCTAGGAATGGTAGAATGATGGGTTCGATGACGGTTTGGATGTACCGTGCACTATTCAGTGACCCCTCGACGATCACCAGAGGTGTACGGCCAGTGTAGGAGATCGCTCCCCACACCATGATGCCGGGTGTTGGCCCTGTGTGCCTCGGTCGTATGCAGTCCTGATTGTGGCGCTCACCTGCACGGCGCCAAATACGCATACGACCATCATTGGCACCAAGGCAGAAGCGACTCTCATCGCTGAAGACGACACGTCTCCATTCGTCCCTCCATTCACGCCTGTCGCGACACCACTGGAGGCGGGCTGCACGATTTTGGGGCGTGAGCGGAAGACGGCCTAACGGTGTGCAGGACCGTAGCCCAGCTTCATGGAGACGGTTGCGAATGGTCCTCGCCGATACCCCAGGAGCAACAGTGTCCCTGATTTGCTGGGAAGTGGCGGTGCGGTCCCCTACGGCACTGCGTAGGATCCTACGGTCTTGGCTTGCATCCGTGCGTCGCTGCGGTCCGGTTCCAGGTCGACGGGCACGTGCACCTTCCGCCGACCACTGGCGACAACATCGATGTACTGTGGAGACCTCACGCCCCACGTGTTGAGCAATTCGGCGGTACGACCACCCGGCCTCCCGCATGCCCACTATACGCCCTCGCTCAAAGTCCGTCAACTGCACATACGGTTCACGTCCACGCTGTCGCGGCATGCTACCAGTGTTAAAGACTGCGATGGAGCTCCGTATGCCACGGCAAACTGGCTGACACTGACGGCGGCGGTGCACAAATACTGCGCAGCTAGCGCCATTGGACGGCCAACACCGCGGTTCCTGGTATGTCCGCTGTGCCGTGCGTGTGATCATTGCTTGTAGAGCCCTCTCGCAGTGTCCGGAGCAAGTATGGTGAGTCTGACACACCGGTGTCAATGTGTTCTTTTTTACATTTCCAGGAGTGTATATTATGACTTTTGAACACTATTAAGTTTAATACATTGTTTGTTCTCTATCAAAATCTTTCATTTGCTAACTGGGCCTATCAGTAGTTAGTGGCTTCAGTAGTTTGAATCTTTTAATTTAGCTGACAGTAGTGGCGCTCGCTATATTGCAGTAGTTCATTAATGGCGTGTTGGTCTACCTTTGCCTCACAACGTAGCAGCTATTCTGCGTGTCGTGGATTAGAGAAGTCCTTGGTTGGTTTCCGGAAGGAAGTTACACGAGATGTGTAAGGCGGGGTCACGCAGCCCTCGTAAAAGACCGGCCGGTGGTTCCTTAGCACGCATCTGGTTCCAGATGTATTCCACTAGGTACAGATCATTCGGGAAGATATCAAGCATGAAGCGCCACTTTTTTCGCTTTGTGATAGATGGCGCTGTAATAGTCACAAACGTATAAGTACGTGGTATCATGTAACATTCCGCCAGTGCGGACAGTATTTGCTTCGTGATAATTTACCTGTGATAAAATGGACCATTTATCAATTGCGGGAAAGGTCGATATCGTGTGGATGTATGGCTATTATGATGAAAATGCCCAACGGGCGTGTGCTATGTATGCTGCTCGGTATCCTGGACGACACCATCCAAGTGTCCGGACCGTTAGCCGGAAAATTGCTTTATTTAAGGAAACAGGAAGTGTTCAGCCACATGTGGAACGTCACCCACGACCTGCAACAAATTATGATGCCCAAGTAGGTGTTTAAGCTACTGTTGCAGCTAAACCGTACATCAGTAGCAGACAAATTCACGCGAGAATCGGGAATCTCAAAAATGTCGGTGCTGAGAATGCTACATCAACATCGATTGCACCCGTACAATATTTCTATGCACCGGGAATTGTATGGCGACGACTTTGAACGTCGTGTAGATTTATGCCACTGGGCACAAGAGAAATTAAGGGACGATGACAGATTTTTTGCACACGTTCTATTTAGCGACGAAGCGTCATTCACCAACAGCGGTAACGTAAACCGGCATAATATGCACTACTGGGCTACGGAAAATTCACGATTGCTGCGACAAGTGGAACATCAGCGACCTTGGAGGGTTAATGTATGGTGCGGCATTATGGGAGGAAGGATAATTGGCCCCCATTTTATCTATGGCAATCTAAATGGTGCAATGTATGCTGATTTCCTACGTAATATTCTACCGATGTTACTACAAGATGTTTCACTGTATGACGGAATGGCGATGCCATTCTGACATGATGGATGTCAGACAAGTAGCTCGCGTGCGGTTGAAGCGATATTGAATGGCATATTTCATGACATGTGGATTGGTCGTCGAAGCACCATGCCATGCCCCGCACGTTCACCGGATGTGACGTCCTTCGATTTATTTCTGTGGGGAATGTTGAAGGACATTTGCTATCGTGATCCATCGACAACGGCTGACAACATGCGTCAGCGCATTGTCAAAGTATGTGCGAACATTACGGAAGGCGAACTACTCGCTGTTGAGAGGAATGTTGTTACATGTGTTGCCAAATGCATTGAGGTTTACGGACATCATTTTGAGCATTTATTGCACTAATGTGGTATTTACAGGTAATGTGTGTTTGGTAGATAACGGCGCTATTTGGGAATGATGATGTTCTTATTGTAAAGTTACAAAGGCATAAAATTTCCTCTAAATGCTAGAAGACCTTCCGAGAATCGGTGCTTACGGCTGATACTGGTAGCTGACTGTCAAATAACTATAGAGTACTGAATACAAGTAAGTTATGAGATCGATTTTTATCAATGAAACTATAGACGATAAAGCATTAAAGAACGTAAGAGTCTTCACATATCTGGTACCAAAGAGAGGCCAGTTATAACTCATTGGTAATAACGTAGAAAACAAAACAAGCACATGTAACAGAATGCGTCTTATTTAATTAACTTTCTAGGGGCAGCAGTTATGCATGAAAGTATGAATACTACACCTCACACAGATATAACGATAACAGTATCCATCGAACTATAAAAGGAAACTAAGGTCATTGCAATAATCTTATTTGCTTCTAAAAGACAACAAAAGTGCATCAATCACAGAACCAAAAAGTCAAATGAACAATGGATTGAGAACACACACGACAGCCTTGGCACAGATAGGAGGGTACATGATAGGAATAATATTAAACTGTGTTGTGAATATGACCAAATATCTAACGCTAAACAAAAGTCCTGGAAAGTTATGAAGGAACACTAGTACTCCCGAATAAGCACATTGGGGATGAAGCTAATTGGCTGTGAATACTAGATAAGCAAAACGAAACATTACTGTAAGTTTAATGACTTCGCACTGGCCTCGTCTAGCTGGATGTAGATATAGCCCCTGCTTTCCAATCTAATGATGTACAATAATAGAAGACTGCTGCAGAGGTGGTTGAGAGTTCTAATTTTAGCCTCAACATTTGAGTTCTGCAGCAAGCTGGAGACATCTCACTCTGCACTTCCCTGCGATAAGCTAAGGGAAAGTGTCGTCCATGATATCATGACAAGAAGTGCTTTCTATGACACCCTGAGGAGAAGTGCGTTGATACCTTCCTTTACAAAACTAATCTGGCTCAGCCAACATTTGAATCTCGCTGGATAATTGCTACAGACCTTGTGAGAACCCAGGAATAATGATTTAATTAACAAGCTAAAAATATTCCGTAGTCTCACAATTTTGCTGTGTTGAACCAATGAAGTACATTTTTTTTTTGTGTAGGGAAGAAGGCAGAAAACCTACCCCAGAATAAAACAGATCTGTAGTTGTGGCCAATAGGAAGGCATCAACATACACAGGTGTGGGAATTCTTCCTTGTTACCTAAATAATTACTATCCAGTCACTGAACGTTTACAGACTGTGGATGAAATATTCCAAATGGTTTCTTCTGGGACTAATTATTGGTCCCACCCTCTCAGCCTCATGCTTTCTCCTGTCCTTCAGATCTTTATCTTTGCTAAAACGGATTGTTTACCTTCCATGCACAACGTAGGTTTACGTCTGGCTGTCCACCCTCTCCATCGCTGTTGCTGTGCTTGGTCAGCATGAAACGGTACAGTAGTTTCCGCTCCATAAGCAGCAGGTTTCGCTGCTCGCTCGCACAGGGAAATATAAACGGAGGCAGTTCCACTGCCAATTTTATTGCATGAAGCGTCCGGTCGCGGATGCAACAGAACCCATGTGGACGGGTGGAAGGAAATGTGTTAGGCTTCATAATACATATTTGAATGTGTCGTGTATTATGCATCTCTTGTACGTGAATGTGACTCTGCACATGAACTTTCCTATTGCTCCTCTCGCCTTTCCATAAAGTGCGGCCAAATCTTAGTTTTGAAGCAGTTCTGTAGTATAGCAGTGCAACCTTACTCCTGGGCAGAGGATCAGAGAGACAGCACAGGCAGGTCAAAGTGAAAGACGTTCCAGTGTCACAAGATTTGGGGTGCAGAGCTTGGCCACGACTAAGTGGTTCGACCATCCCTCCACCGGGGCCCAGGAAGACCTCCGGGTGCACGCGATATTCTGGGAGAAGACGGGTAAGTGAGCAGACGTGCCCTCAGTGCGTCTGTCTCGATGTTCACGCGTGGTAGAGAGGTATTTGAATATTTGCGTTCATTCTTTAATTTCGAGCTTCGGATTGTGTAAGAAAATGAATGTTCTCGTTTAACTTTGGAAATTTGACCCTCCTGTGTTAATGTATCTGGTCGCCAGTTTGCCCGTTATTCTCCTCACATAGTGGATGTCCAATGTAAAATATTGGGAGACTCTGGTGGTATAATTTTGGCCAACGCAATTCCGTCTTGCCCGTATAAATGTGCGTGCAGATTAGTATATAATATACCCGAGCTATAAGTTGTAAAATTGTAATATCTGTAAACTGGAACAGTTGCTGCAATCGCTGTAAAGTCGAGTGATAATGTTTAAAATAAATAGGTAATCAATTGTCATCAATCTTTAACATACCCTTAAAATCACAAAGGAGTCAAGTGAAAGGACTTCATTTAAAATAAAAGATAGAAAATGCAGGGACCCACACATCAGCGTCTGAGCCCTCTAGCCCCTAGTCCAGTATCGTACAGAAAGGGCACGTTCTCTAGGTAGCGCTCTCAAGCTCCCTTACCCAGTTATCCGTTGGGCAGTTTTCATTCAGGGCTTGATGACATCGACTTTCATCTGGCTCCCCTAGGCTAGAGGTTTGACAGTAATCTTTCAAGCAGATCGTTCTCTCCTGCGTTTATCTACATGTATTGCAGCAGACATATCCTTACTACTCACGCAATTACCCACTGTGAAAATTCCACCACCAAGCTAAAAGCTCCAAGTCTGTCACAATTTGGTTCTAGGCACTGCAGTCTGTAACCGCGTGACTGATACGGTCGCAGGTTCGAATCCTGCCTCGGGTATGGATGTGTGTGATGCCCTTAGGTTAGTTAGGTATAAGTAGTTCTAAGTTCAAGGGGACTGATAACCTCAGAAGTTAAGTCCCATAGTGCTGAGAGCCATTTGAACCATCTGTCACAATTACAACACTCCTCCAACGTTTCTGGAGGACATGAGATAGCATTAATTGTAACTGCAGTCATTGGCATCTTATTATTGATTCTTGCAGTTTTTATGCGGAATATGTTATCTGATTTGATTTGGTAGTTCTATTTGCTTATCGGATTACCAAAAAGATCAGTCGACCATTTTTGGGAACAGCTGACACGCATCATGCGGAAGTGATAGCTTACAAAGCCTATCTGTGACCTGAATGGTTCCTCATATGTCACCTTGTCCTCATTACAATAGACAAGTGTTCGTATTGTAACTGTTCTTGTGAGTGGAAGGGCTAGGTTGAAGTGGGTGTCACATATCCTTTTTAAGTACGTTACATTTGTAATAAATCCAACACGCAACAAACTTTCTTTTGAAGATTAATACTAAAACCCCCACTAACAGTTTCTCTATTACAAGGCTTCGAATCGCCTAAAGTCCACAGATGAGCTCACACACAATTATAGAAAAATGACACAAATGGCTTCTCATACAGTTATAGTAAGACAGAATACAAATGTCTTTCTTCATAATTAGGACAAAACATAGTACCTATGAATTGCAATAAAGTAATAATAAAACGGACACTTATCTCTTATCTCCTGTTAACAGCTGAGTGTAGTTTAATGAGCTGGTCATCAGGCTAGAAGCAACATCAGAAGTTTTAGAGAAAATGCCCCTTTCAAAAATTACATATTTTGACTGATTGGCATAATGCTATACACTCAAAAATTCATTAATGTGGTGTTATGCATGTCTGCCAACTAGATCAAACAGGTTCACAACTCATTATTTGTCTATATGTTACAACGCAACACCCTCGTTGTTCTTCAAAACAGGTCACTGTCAATAAACCTTAGGCAACTACGATCCAGTCAATTTGGCTTACACAAAGATACCATCGGCCCCTATTGAAGTGCAGTATCTCGCTGCAGCAGCCACACGAAATCAGCAACCAACCTATTCAACGGAAACCGCCAAATTGGAAGGCCAGCGTACAAGTTTTCCTCAGCATCAGTCCCAGTTAGAAAACTAAATATCATTAATAGATTATGGTAGCCGACACTATCGCCGATACGGGCCAAGTAACCGCTCGCCAGTGGTACGGCGAACAAGGTGACTTCTTGGTACTTCCAAGCCAAAGGCTGAATGCAAAAGGATGCTCCATCAATGTGCATGGAAGTCAACTACGCAGCGCCACTGTCGCACTACTCCTAGTGCAGCGCTGAATTGAGAGCCAAACGACGGAATTGAAGCCCGTGCAACTCATGACGACATCCCATTGGCACACGCCTGTCTTATTGACAAAAGATGAAGGACTAGCATTCTATACAGTAAAAAATTGCTCAAAGAGTGGGTGCTCTGGTTACTTACGTGAATCATAACCAGACAGATTTCTAACACAGGTGTTCAGCTCTGGCTGAAAATATTCCAAATAGTGGAAACATTCGAGACAAAATCACACATTTTCCACACTAAGTGATGTGTGATGTCTGCATGAACCTCCTAGGCAGACACTGGTCATTGGGACCTGAACGAAGGCGCGTGGATGGAGGCTTGCCAGTCACGTGGAAGCAGGGCGGTGCAGTCATATTCATAGTGGTGGAAGGAGAGGCACCACTAGTTTCATGAGATCACTGCAGTGCGAGTCGTAAGACAAGTAAGAGATATTTTTTTCATCTTTTGCATTTAGGTATTCCCCTGCGAAGATTTATTGTTTTTAACTTAACTTTGCAAAGTAACTGATTTGGCAAATTGTGAACGTAATATTCCTTCCGAGAACCAAGTAACCTTCTGCCAAGTGAAGAAATATACGTGGTATCTTCTTAAGACTTGATCAGTGCCTGATCAATATTAGTATTGTTATTTAATTACTATTTTCATGTAACGTTGTAGCGCGTGTTAACATCGGAGTTCTCAGCTAGCTGGTTTGTGTGGTTCAACAGGTCTTCTTGAAACCAAGTGCAATGTATTCCAGATTCATACTGGTGGTCTATCGCATAATGTACTTAATACCTGCAGTAAATATTTCAGAGTTGAGAAATCATTCTGTACATCGCATGACTGTGCTGTGCTTCACTCAGTCTTTGTGTAGTCAGCTTTCGTAATGGAGATATGCGCGAAATTAATTATTGTCTAGGTTGGCTGATCTTCTAAGCAAATGTAGATTTATCTCAGAATAGCCAGTCGATTGTTGAGCAATTCTAATAAATTTCGTTAAATACTTATGATACTTTTTCAAACTTTTGAACTAAGCCTTCTAATGAATTACCCAATCAATCTGATAGCTGTTTCTTAATGATGGAAACTGTTCCTTGTTTCTTAAAATATAATTTCATTCCATACGTAATTCATGGATTACCTTTTCGACGTTGTTCTAATCTGATTTAGTTTTAGGAAGAGAGCAGTTTTCAAGGTAGACCATGTTACTAATAAATGCTTCTTATTTTTCAGTCTGGTCCACTATTATACTGCTCTACCGTAAATTTCTGATCAGTATTAACTTTTAATATAACTAGAAGATGCGATTTTTTGAGAGAGTAGTGGTTTTGTGATATCAGTTCGTTCATCAAACATGTATGTAGAGACTTCATCAGAGGCGCCCTAGGAAACCTAGTTGGAAAGTTTACAGCAAGACTGAAGTTGAATGATGTTACAGACTTTGGGCGAGTTTGTAGGAAATCTATATTAAAATCATCAGCTGAGACTATTTAATTTTTTCTGAGAAACACTTCAGCAGAGGTTCCAAGTGATTTATGAGCAAATTAAAAATAACTGCTGGTCTTACATATACGCTGCTATTACATAGAATTTATTACGAAATTATATTGCCGTCATACATGATTACAGATGCTGAGCAGTCTACTGCTGTCCGAAGACTGTTTTGATGCAACTCTCCACGCAAGTCTATCTTTTGAAAACGTCACCTCTGCAGAACTGCTTCGATATACAGCTTTTTGAGCCGGCTTACTCTAGTGAAGCCCTCATTTCCCTCTACAGTGTTGAATCCTTGCAGTTTCCGCGATTACCGAACTGAGCGTTCAATCGTGTCTCAGGATATGCTCTGACGAACGATCCTGACGGTGTCTTTAATGTATTTTCTCTCCATCTCAGTTCAGTACCACTACGTTAATTATCTCATTTCATCTTCAACATTCTTCTACAACACAGAATTTATAACCATTTATTGTCTTCTTCATTTTACTGTTCAGCGTCCATGTTTCAGTTCCGTACAAGACTGAACCCCATACAAATAGCTCACTGTTACCATAGTTTTACTATTATTGATACTGAATCTATGACTTCCATTCAAATCACTATCTATTCCTTTTAACTGGTTATCAGAGTCCATTGCCGTCCCTAACAGAATTGCAATGTCACTGGCAAAATGTAAGACTTCTAATTTCTTCTCCATGAACTTTGTCTTACATTTCCATTACTGCTCTATCAATGCACAGATTAAATAACATGGGGGACAATCTACAGCCCTCCACTTCATTGTTAATAATGGCCTACCTTAAATATGCTATTTCTTGTAAGTGCAATCTGGTTCCCGTAGAAGTTGTAAATAAATGTTTACTCACTGTATTTAACTCCTGTTGCCTTTAGAATTTAAAAGTGTGTAATTTAGTTCACAATGTAAAAACTTTCTTTACAATGAAAATGCAATAAATGTAGCAGAGACTTTCTTCAACCTAACTCAAAGGTAAGACATATTGTGGTATTGAGTTCCGTGTCCTAGCATTCTCCAGATCGTAAACCAGTATTCACCGTTGTTTACTTCAATCTTCTCATCTATAAGCGTTTCATATTATATTTTGCAGCTGTGACTAGCTAAACAGAAATATTCACATCAGTCAGCACCTGTCTCTTTTGGAACTTAAATAAACGCAGCCTGTTTGGTGTTTTAAGGTATATAATCTGTCCCATACTCTATGCACAACAGATTGAATAATTTTTCAATGGTATATTTAACAAGGATCTCAATAATTTTAAGGAATGCCACATACCCGTAACATCTTATGTCGACTTAGATCTTTCGATGTTTTATTAACATCCTCTCACAGCATCCTGTCTCCCACCTCCTCTTCACATGTCTCGTTTCCCATTTCCACAACACTTTCCTTAATTTCGGGTCCTTTGTGTGAGGTTAGCGGTTAACAGTAGCTCCTTGTGTAGTAATCAAAACATCCCGCGTTCTAGTTATAACCTACGCAAGACTAAAACTTTGAATAACAATCTTTAACAATGGCTAAAGTCACCCTCATTCTGACAACGTCACTGTGAAAGAGAGCGAAGGACCGGACAGAGTGTCAGGGCACCATCTTGCTCCTGCTGGTGCGGCAATGCCACTAAAGGTGGAAGAATCAGCAATTGTCAACGGCATGGGGATGAATAAGACAATTGTCTATAGGTTGTCAGAAGTTTCGGAGCGGTGGAAAGGCTAGAATACCTGAAAATGGAATTGTAGATCTATTGGCGGGAAATGAAGGGGAAGGGAAAGAAGCTAAGGATTACACGTCAGACGAATGTACGGTAATATGAACGGAAACTGAAACTGTTACGACGGAAGTAGGATTCATTATGAATAGGGATGTAGGGCAAAGTACGTGTTATTTTCAAGAGTGCTGGGATAGGATTGTTCTTATCAAATGTGCAAGGTAGCGAATGCTTAGTAGAAACGTTCATATGTCGAAGTCGACGTCGCAAGCGTAAAATACATAGATACAGAAAGTATATGAGGATATTGATTCAGTGCATAAAGTGAGATGAAAATCTGATAATCATGGGAGTTTGGAATTCGGTTTTAGGGAAACAGTAGAAGAAAATGTCGCTGAAGAATTTGGAATTGACAGTGGGAATAAGAGAGGAGAAAGGCTAATTGAGTCGTGCAGCAGATTTCAGCTAGTAACTGAAGATATCCTATTCAAGAAACAGAAAAGGAGGATGTATACAAGGAAAATGTCCGGAGACACGGCTAAATTCTAGCAGGACTACTTAGTGGTCAAACAGATAGTCCGATATCAGATACTGGACTCAAAGGCGTATCCAGGATCAGATGTGAACTGTAGTCATAGACACAATTTAGTATCAGGCATCAGAGGGGCAGTTTTGACGTTGCGCTTGATAATTGAAGCGAGACTGAAGAAACGTTCATATGATTCGTCGACTTGCAACAAGCGCTCCACGGTGTGGAATGGTGCAAGATGTTTGATATTCTGAGAAGAGCTGGGGAAAGCCGCAGAGAAACGCAAGTAATATGCAATTTGTACAGGATCCCTGACGGAACAACAATAGACGAAGAAAGGAATGTTAGGATCAAAAAGGGGGTGAGGTAAGCAACACAGTCTTTCGACCCTGCTGTTCAGACTAAACATCGAAGAGGTAACAACATGGCCGAGCGGTTCTAGGCGCTTCAGTCCGGAACCGCGCTGCTGCTACGGTCGAAGGCTCGAATCCTGCCTCGGGCATTGATGTGTGTGATGTCCTTAGGTTAGTTAGGCTTAATTACTTCTAAGTCTAGGGGACTGATGGCCCCCGGTAACAACAGAATAAAAGGAAGTTTCAGAAGTAGGATTAGAATTCAGGGTGAAACGATGTCAATGATACGATTCGCTGGTGACATTCCCAATTTCAGAAAGAATCACAGAATTTGTTAAATGGAATCAGTAGTGGAATGAGTGCAGAAAATGTATCGAGGGTAAACAGAAGAAAGACAAAAGTTATGAACAGCAGCAGAAATGAGATCAGCCAGAAAATAAACAACAAAATGGTAGTAAAGAAGTAGACAACGTTAAGAATTATGAAATCTTGGAAGCAAAATTACCCATGACGGACAAAGTAAGGAGGACCTGACAAGAATAAAAGGAAAATTCCTCGCTAAAAGAAGTCTCCTACTAAGAAACGAAGGCCTTAATTTGATGAAGATAATTTTTTTAATTCACATTTGGATGAGAGCACTGCATGGCAGTGAATCCTAAACTGTGGGGTTATCTAACAGAAGAGAATCGGACATTTGAGATGTAATGTTACAGATGTACATGAATGAAGAAGTTCCCAGCAGCATCGGCGAAGGACAGAAAGTATGGAAGCATTGACAGATGAAGGTCCAGGACGATAGGACGTGTTGAAATCAGAGAATAGCTTTAGTGGTACTTGAGAGAAATACAGAATTTGAAAGCTATAGGAAAAGACAGAGATTGGAATGTTGTGTTACGTAGACTTCAGTCCGGAGACGGGTTTGATGCCACCTCTCCAAGCTTTCCTATTCTGTGCAAGCCTCTTCATCTCTGAGTAACTACTGCAATTTACAACTTTCCGACTGTGCTTATAGTATTCATCTCTTGGCCTCCCTTTACGATTTTTACCCTCCATGCTTCCCTCCAATACTTCGCTCGTGATCCCTTGATGTATCATAATGTGTCCAAACAACCGATCCATTCATCTAGTCAAGTTGTGCCACAAATTCCTCTTCTCCGTAATTCTATTCAATACCTCCTCATTAGTTATATTATGAATCCATCCAATCTTCAGCATTCTTCTGTAGGACCTCATTTGACAGCTTCTACTCTCTTCTTGTATAAACTGATTATCCTCCATGTTTCACTTCCATACATGGATACACTCCATACAAATACTTACAGTAAAGATTTCCTGACATTTAAATCTACACTCGATGTCAACAATTGTTTCTTCGTCTGAAACGCTTTCCTTGCTATAGCCAGTCTACATTTTATATGTTTTCTACCTCGACCATCATCAGTTATTCTGCTCCCCAAATAACGAAACTCATTTACTAGTGGAAGTGCCTCATTTCCTAATCTAATATCCTCAGCATCACCTGATTTAATTCGACTACATTCCACTATCCTCGGTTTGCTTTTGTTCATGTTTATCTTACATCCTCCCTTCAAGACACTGTACATTCCGTTAGGCTGCTTTTCCACGTTCTTTACTGCCTCTGACTGAGTTACAATGTCGTCTGTAAACATCAAAATTTTTATTTCTTCTCCATGGATTTTAGTTCCTACTCAAAATTTTTCTTTTGTTTCCGTTTTCCTGCTTGCTCCGTATACAGATTGAATAACATCTGGGATAAGCTACAATCCTGTCTCACTCCCTTCTCAACGACTGCTTCTCGTTCGTGCCTCACGACTCTTATAACTGTCATCTGGATTCTGTAAAAATTGTAAATAACCATTCACTCCCTGTATTTTAACCCTGCCTCCTTCAGTATTTTAAACAGTTTATTCCAATCACCAGTATCAAAAGCTTTCTCTAAGTCTCAAAATGCTAGAAACTTAGGTTTGCCTTTCCTTAATCTTTCTTCTAAGATAAGTCGTAGGGTCAATATTGCCTCACGTGTTCCAACATTCCTACGGAATCCAAACAGATCTTCCCCGAGGTTGGCTTCTACAAATTTTTCCATTCGTCTCTAAAGAATTCGTGTCAGTATTTTGCAACCGTGACTTATTAAACTGAAAGTTCGGTAATTTGACACCTGTCAAAACATACTTTCATCTGGATTGGAATTATTAAATTCTTCTTGAAGTCGGACGGTATTTCGAATGTCTCACACATCTAGCTCACCAGATGGAGGAGTTTTACATGGCTGCTTCTCCCAAGGCTGTCAGTATGCTTAATGGTATGTTGTCTACTCCTGGGACCTTGTTTCGACTTTCAGTCCTCTGTCAAATTCTCCCATTTCATCTTCATCTACGTCCTTTTCTATTTCAGTAATATTGTCCGTAAGTACATCACCCTTGTATAGATCCTCCATATACTCCTCCCACGTTTCTGCTTTCCGTTCTTTGCTTAGGACTGGTTTTCCAACTGAGTTCTTGATATTCATATGGGTGGTTCACTTTTCTCCGAAAGTCTCTTTAATTTTCCAGTAGGCAGTGTCTGTCTTACCTCTAGTGATAGATGCTTCTATAACCTTACATTTATGCTCTAGCCATTCCTTCTTAGCCATTTTACACTTTTGTCGATCTCATTTTTGAAATGTTTGTATTAATTTTCACCTACTTCATTTACTGAATTTTTATGCGTTCTCCTTTCATGAATGAAATTCAATATCTCTTCTGTTACCCAATATTTCTATTAGCCCTCGTCTTTTTACCTACTTGATCCTCTGCTGCCTTCGCTATTTCATCTCTCAAAGCTACCTATTCTTCTTCTTCTGTATTTATTTTGCCTGTTTATGTCAATCGTTACCTAATGCTCTCTCTGTAACTCTCTACAACCTTCGGTTCTTTCAGTTCATCCAGGATGCATCTCCATAAATTCCTACCTCTTTGGAGCCTCTTCAGTTTCAATTGGCAGTTTATAACCAATAAGTATTGGTCAGAGTCCACATCTGCCCTTGGAAATGTCTTACAATTTAAAATGTAGTTCATAAATCTGTGTCATACCGTTATATAATGTGTCTGAAACTGTCCAATGTCTCTATGCCTCTTCCACGTATATAACATTCCTTCATGGTTCTTGAAACAAATTGTAGCCATGATTAAGTTATTCTCTGTGCAAAATTGTGCCAAGTGGCTTCCCCTTTAATTCCTTATCCTCCGTTCATATTCACTTACTAGGTTTCTTATCTTCCTTTTCCTGCTATCGAATTCCACTCACCCATGAGTATTAAACTTTCGTCTACCTTACTAATTTCTCTTATCTAATCATACATGTCTTCAATCTCTTCATCATCTGCGGAGCTAAGTACGGCGGAAGTTCAATGCTGTGGTGAAGCGCACTCTTTTCTACGCATTCAATGTCTCAGGTATCGCTTCTTTGCATCGTTTTGCGTTGCCATTTGAGCTCTTGATATTGATTCAGAATCTTCTCTTTTCTCCAGAAGATTCTTTAATTTTCATTTAGATGACATGTACATTTGTCACAGTGGTGTATCTTTCTACAGCTCTGCGTTTGCCTTTCAGTCATTTGCTATTAGTTATATTGTACTTTGTGTCAGTCACAGTTGTTAGACGTCTGTGTGATTCCTTGTGAGTTTTTTTGTAATCTGTTTTCAGTATCTTGTGTGTTGTAGGTGGATATCCACGGGGGTTTGTTTTCTAATCTAGTTGCTCCTCTGCTGCCAAAGCCATACTATCCAACATAGTTAGACATTTGTCTTCTATTGTATCGTCTTCGCCTCTTTCAAACAATTCTTGGCTATTAATCGCTTTGAACCATCCAACAGCTTCTAGTTGTTGCTAAGTATCTTCATCCCATTTCCTTAATATCTTACATTTCTGCAATTTTTTTATCTTAATCTGTAGTTCACAACGAATGTGTAATGACCAGGATCCACAATGGCTGCTGCTACTGACTGGAACATAATAATACAGCTTCGAAATACCTATTTTGCCATTATACAGTTTGTTCAACAGAGTTTGCCTCAGATATCTAGCAGTAATGGATCACTTCATGGAAACAAATTTTATTATCGACAAAGTGCTCACCGGCGTTCCCCGGCGACTCTAGACATCTTCTCAGTATTGGATATAACCCTGAGGTGGCAGGCCATAGGCACTCTACGGCATGCACATGCTATGTCTTTTTCTTATTCCGCAAGTCATTCTTCAGCTAAGCGTGACATCCTGGGTCAGACGCCTACACTTCCTCCGAGGTTTAAAACCAAAACAACAACAGCTGCAACTGACTGCTTGTGTTACGTGCACGTTCTTACTTCCTATGCCACTACGAGAATGAATCGTTGCCGCTACAGTGAGTCTAGTGTAGATGTGTGAAAACTTGAGTTAAACATGGACAGTTATGGCTTCTCATGACGGGTTTGAGTCCTCTAGTGGGCGTTGTACGGTCAGTAGACGATTTTAGGGACAAGGAAGATACGTGGGGATGCGACAGACAGACCAGCGGTGGCAAATTCACAGTCTCTTATTTGATAATTCTACTTGGCTCCTCCGTGAACCTGAACAAATGTTTACTTATTCCACTCTGGCAAGCTGAGTCATTATGTTGTATTTCGGTCTCCAAGTAATAATGCGCACTGAGTGGCGGTTGTAGTAGTGGCCAATGGCGATGGGAGACGAGTTGCTTGCTCAGCGTAGCGTCGACCCCGTGCGCTGTCGCGGCTCAGACTGTGACTCAGAGGCCACACAAGTCCTCATATGGCTGCCGTACAGAGCAAAGCCGCTTGCAGCCTCTTCTGTCTTACCGGCAGGCCGCAGCGTCCCAGCGGGACGGGCGATGGCGTTGGTCGGAGCGACCTGTTGACCGACGACTGTTGAGTAGCGACGGGCGGCTGGTGGTGTGGCGATCATCTGGGCTGGGCGGACACGCGGCAGTCGTTGGTTGGAGTCCTGGTGGCGGCGGAGTCACCGTAAAGCTCCGACTGTCGCAGTTCAGCGTTGGTAACCGTGGCGGACGGACACACTGAACCTCTCCGTCGTAAACATCGAAAGTGGTGGCGTTTTTTTAACACAGTACAGTGCCACCCATAGTTTTCTGATTGTGTCTGTTTAATACTGTCTTTATAAGTACCGTGCTTGTTAGAATTTTCATTCGATTCACATCTTCCTTCATTTTAAACCTATTTTAAGAGGAAATCGTTGGTGTATTCACAAGCTGGTGTTAATATCTGCTCGCCATCTAATCATTATGTGTCGTTTTAGAAACCTTACAATGCTTAACATTATGTTCTCATATCTTTGGTTTAAGAATGTTGTTAGAATAAATAGTATTTTTCTTGTATTTACTCAGTTCATATGTTGTACTACCTACGTTCAACGAAATTCGATCGTGTTATTCAACATCTGCGTGTCGCTTCGAACTTTGCTGCAAAAGTCACAAATAGATATATATTTACTGATTATTATTTTAGTGCAGTTGAAGTGTGTAGTAGTGCATTTTAGTTTACGTGACATGGGTCACAAAAGTGGGCGTTGCCGTACATCTACAGCTACGTCGTTACTCTGGTATTCACAATAAAGTGCCTCACAGAGGGTTAAATGAACCACCTTGAAGATTTCTCGCTACCGTTCCACTCTCGAACATCGCGCGGGAAAAACGAGCAATTAAATTTTTCTTAGCGATCCCCGATTTCTCTTACTTTATCGCGATGATCATTTCTCCCTATGTAGGTGGATGCCAACAGAATGTTTTCCCAATCGGAGGAGAAAACTGGTGATTAAAATTTCATGAGAAGATCCCGTCGTAACGAAACACCTCTTTGTTTTAATTATTACCGCTCCAATTCACGTATCATATCTGTGGCACTGTCTCTCCTTTTCGATATAATACAAAACTAGCTGCCTTTCTCTGAACTTTTTCGATGTTACCCATCAGTCACATCTGATGCTGATCCCACACCGCACAGCAATACTCTAGAATAGGGGGGACAAGCGTGGTATAAGCAGTCTCTTTAGTAGACCTGTAGCAACTTTTAAGTGCTCTGCCAATGAATTGTCCTCTTTGGTTTGCTCTACGCGCAATGTAATCGTTCCAATCTATGTTATCTGTAACTATAATCCCCTAGAATTTAGTAGAATTTGCGGCCTTCACATTTGTGTATCTTTCGCGTATTCGAAACTTAACACATTTCTTTTAGTACTCATGGGACTAGCTTCACACTTTCCTTTAATTCAGGGTCTACTGCCCCTTTTCACAATATACAGATATCTTATCTGAATCATTTTGCAATTCGTTTTGGTCATCTGGTGATTTTACAAGACGGTAAATGACAGCGTCATCTGCAAACAATCTAAGATGGCTACTCGGATTATCTCCTATGTCGTTAAAATAGAACAGGAACAATAGAGGGCCCATTACACTCTCTTCGGTAACGCCGGATATTACTTCTGTTCTACTCTTTGACTCTCTCTCTATTACTACGAACTGTGACCTTTATGACAGGAAAACACAAATCCATTCGTACAACTGAGGCGATTTTGTAAAGGCACGCAGTTTGATTAGAAGACGCTTGTGAGGAACGGTGTCGAAAGCCCTCTGGAAATCCAAAAGTATTGAATCAATTTGACATCCCTTGTCGATAGCACTCATTACTTCATGAGTATAGAGAGCTAGTTGTGTTTCACGAGAACGATATTTTCTGAATCCGTGCTGACTATGTGGTTCAAATGGCTCTGAGCAATATGGGACTTAACTTCTGAGGTCATCAGTCCCCTAGAACTTATAACTACTTAAACCTAACTAACCTAAGGACATAACACACATCCATGCCCGAGTCAGGATTCGAACCTGCGACCGTAGCAGTCGCACGGTCCTTGTCTGAAGCGCCTAGAACCGCTCGGCTACCGTGGCAGGCGAGATGGGCCTGTAATTCAGCGGATTCCTTCTACTTCCCTTTTTGGGTATTGGTGTGACTTGCGCAATTTTCCAGTCTTCTGATATGGATATTACTGTGAGTGAGCGGTTGTATATAATTGTTAAATATGGAGCTATTGTACCAGCATACTCTGAAAGGAACCTGACTTCTACACGATCTAGACCGGAGGCCCTGCCTTTGTTAAGCGATTTAAGCTGCTTTGCTACACCGAGGATATCTACTTCTATGTTTCTCTTTTTTTTCTTTTTGGCAGTTGTTCTTGATTGGAATTCAGGAATATTTACTTCGTCTTCTTTGGTGTTTAATAACTCTGCTTTAATGGCAGTTTCATCAGGGACTTCTCCGTTGTTATCGGGCAGTGAAGGTATTGATTTCGTCTAGCCACTGCTGTGCTTTATGTATGTCCAGTATCTCCTTGGGTTTTCTGCCAGAATCCGATACAGGTTAATTAGTATGGGAGAAACATATGAAGACCATGAGTTGGTGTTTCACTGGCGAGAATCTAGTGTAGAAGACGGGAAACTGAGAGATTTGATATTCCAAGGAGTTGTATACGAAGTAGCCGAGGCAAGGACATCGTCAAAGAAGAATGAAAGCTTTGTGTCCTCCATGCTGAATCAGAAATGGCATTTTCTGAATTAAATACTGTAGGTTGAAGGGAGACAGATAAGAAGAAAGCTAGGACAAGGTGACAAGTAGTAGCCAAAATGGGATCGAAAGAAAAGTCAAATAGGAAGAATCTTGCTAGTAGAGAGCAGACACGGGCGAGGTATAAGTGAATTACTAGTGCCAAAGCTAGGTGTAAAATACCAGGTCACATGCATCGTGAGACCTGGTGAAAAACGTAGCCAGGCGACAAAGAACAAAGCCGTCCTGTGCAGAGATTTTGATGATGTGGTTAAGGTACTTGCACATGAGTAGCAGAAACCTGGCTAGCAACATGAAAATAGCACTAAAGGTGACCTGGAGGGAGTAGGAGCAACAACAACACACACGACTTTGTGGTTTGTCGAGCTTCTGCAATTACGTGACCAGCCTTAGTTTCACACAGCTGTTATCAGTGTCAACAAAAAACTGAACGAGCTGCTTTTGAATGAAACAGTGTCTCATATCTGAGCCGTGCCTGTTGCTGCGACTGGTTTGTGGGGATACACTAATCAACGTGTGCTCCTGTCTAAGTGGGGGGGGGGGGGGAGAAAGAAAGAGTGGCTGAGTACCTTGCACAAACTGTAAGTTGATGGGGTAGGAGGGGGGGGGGGGGCAGGCTGGAGGGCAGAGGGGAGCAAAAGCACATAACACAGAATCTGTCATTACTGGAATCAAAGGGGCACACATTTTAGATTGCATTCAAGTTACAGACAGAAAGCATCGCAAGAAATTGAAACAGTACAAGACCATAATATTTGTAATATTTTCCAGGAAAACAAAAATAATTTGTTTCATCAGAACTTTAGAGGGTTAAGAAACAAGACAAACGAGCATATGGTGTGGCTAGAATATGTGGAAAATTCTGAAGAGATAGATGTTGTGTGCCTCCCTGAACTCGACGTGCGGATGCAAAGGTTAAACATTAGGGGTCATCATTTTCGTGTAGATTTAACACCGAAGAAGGCAGAGTTGCAACATATATAAAAGCGGGATGAAACGTTAAAAGTAGTGTTTCTGTTGACGAGAACCTACTAGCATGTGCTTGAGAGTTCTTACTGCAGACCACTTCTCCGATAATTGTAACGATCTACAGATCTCCTGTAGGAAACTATCAGCTATTTATGAGAAATCTACGTAGATGCGTATTAGAGCTACCGGTCTGACAAGAAGAAACAGCTAGTATCTTATAGAAATTTCACTGCTGATTTCTTAAAAGGCATGGACAAATAAGTGAATTAGAACTACCATTTGGGTGTTTCAATCTAATTTCAGTAGCCTATTTCCCAATTCCTGTGCAGTTAAGTTGTACCACACTGATTGATAACAATTTTATAGACAGTGCTCGGGTAGAACCAATTAATGTGTATTCAGTTGGTAATGCACTGTTTGACCACGATGCACAATCAATGGAAATAAGCTCTATAGCACCTTGCAGACTTGTCTGTACGATGCGGTCAAGTTTATTAATGAGAACAGGATACAGTGTTTTGAGAGTAAGCTAAAAGGTGTGGTATGGGATGAGGCATAAGTAGAAAGAGGTGTTAATGACAAATTCAATTTATTCCTCAGGCAATTTATGTCAATATTTCATAGAAGCTTTCAAGCCCTGGGAAACGAAGTGAACTAAAATCTTATGTGAAAGGAAGAATTAGCGTAAAGGCCAGAGTAAGTGAAATTCTGTTATTAATGCCATACTACAAAATGTTCTATTCGATTTTAGAAAAATTACTATAATGCCCAGAAGTATACATATCATTACAAAAGTAAATAACCCAGAAAATAAGTTTGAAACTATATGCCGATGGTCAAATGTAAGTTAGGACAGCCTGTCAATGTACAAGATTCCAGAAAAATTAAACTATATGACAGTGTTGTGACTGATAATATACAAGCTGCAAATTCTTTTAACACTTTCCAAACGTAGCACCAAATATAGGCTTAAATTATTCAATTGCACATGAAAAATAATATATTAATAGAGTCATATCATAAAAAGTTAAGCATGTAGAACTAGTACCAATAGCCTTCTCTGAACTTAATACAATTACAAAGATTCTACAAAACAAAACTTCATGTGGACTGATGGAATTTTAAACAAAATTCTATAAAGTTATGCCTACTTAATGAGTAATGTCCTTAGTGATATATGGCATGTATCAATGGCTCAAGCATTTTTCCAGGCACATTAAAATGTGCATCTGTAAAACCACATAATGAAGAAGGTGACAAGATAGACTTAAACTTTTTATCTTCCAGTTTCTTTATCGACACCTTTTTCCATGGTATTCGAATAACTGTTGTCGCTCGCTTAAGTGGAAACAATTTGCTTAGCATATCATTTTTGGTTCCAGAACGGCTGCTCCAGTGAGAACGCTGTTTATACATTCAGTCATCAGACACCACAAACCTTAAATGATAATCCATCTCCAGTTGGTATTTCCTGTGATCTTTGCAAGGCGTTTCATTGTGTAGATGAAGTCATTCTCTTAGAAAAACCCAAGTCTTATGGAATGAATGGCTTTAGGCGTAGCTAGTTTGAATCGTACTGAAAGAGAATGCAAGGGATTGTACTAAATAATTCAGACAATTTTGGAAAGGTAGAAAACTTGAGTGACTGGAGGAAAAAAGTCAATAAGGGAGGTCCACACGGTCCAACGTTGTGTTCATTCCTATTCCTTATATATGTCAATGACCTTTCACTTATCATTCAACAAGTAAAATTTTTAGTTTTTTCAGACATTAGTAGGGTGATGTAATATATCACATTAGAGAGAAACCAACAAAAGAGTCGGAAAATAATATTTTTAAAGAGCTTTCAAGTGGTCCTCTAAAAACAGACTCTCCTTAAATGTTGGAAGAAAATATGTATTCAGGGCTGTAAAACAAATACAGTGGTATCAACTGATGCCAAATTTTTGGGTGTACATGTTGACGACAACTTGAACAGGAAGAAGTGTATTGCTGAGCTTCTAAAACAAAAAAGTTCGCCAGTATTAATCAGCTGAATTTATATACTTCCACACAAGAATGCGTTATGGAATAATTTTCTGGGTAATTCATTACTTACAAAGAATGTGTTAGACGCACCAAAGAGAGCACTAAGAATAACATGTAGTATTCAACGAAGGACATGATGTAGGCACCTCTTCAAGAAGCTATTCCTTTTAATTATACTGTCACAATATATCTGTTTGCTAATGAGATTCTTCATAAATAGTCAATCACAATTTGAGAAGAACTGTGATATCAATGACTACAACACTACAACACTAGGCTTTCACGGCTGGCGCCGCCATTCATTAAAACTTCCGGGCTGAATCGCCGTCGTCCATATATAAAACTACTACGCCTTCCTGACGTTTTGTTGCCTACTGCGCGCAACATCTTCTGAGGTGAGTCAGCGACTGGCTGCTAGACGCTGGAGGTCCAGCTTAGATGGCGCCACCAATCATCACGTGCTTCCGACTTTAAAACTATCTCTGGCTAGTGCCATCTCTCTCGATTACTCGATTATAGGTAATCGATAGTCACTTCGTTGGTACAGAGTCGACAGCCATATCTTGTCTAGTTTTAATCCTTCTTCTTTTTTATTAAAATTATTTTCGTGCTTGTAGATCTCTATAGCATCTCTATATATGCCGGTATAAAAATGTGAGGTCCTAACTATCACGTTTGTGTCACTAAATTTTATTTCGTGATCACCGTCTTTGAAAACGTGTTCCGCTACAGCTGATTTGTCAATTTGTCCCAATCTACATTTCATTTTGTGTTCCGTTAGGCAGGTATTAACATTACCTTTATTTGTTACAATATAAATCATGCCACAGCTACACGGAATTTTATACGCAGCTGGGGTCTTTCACCGATCTTAATCTTTAACTAATACTCTTGGTAGGTGGAAAGATTGTCTCCACTTGAACCTAAGCCAAAACGTTCCCAGTGAGGTCCGTGATGTTAAGAATAAATGGAAGAAAGACTTTTGCAGCCGACGGTTGTTGCTGTCGCGTATTTTCGGACAATTTTCGTCCAGGGTGGTGTGCTCGATCTATTTCGTTGTTAGTGTACCCATATCTCCTGAAAGCCGTTCGCAAATGCCTTAATTCATGTTGCAAATAAATTGGCTCACAGATGTTATTAGACATGTGCAAAAAAGTTTTTATAACTCCTCTCTTCTGCCTAGTATGATGATTCGAACCCTTATGTAGGTAACGATCGGTGTGTGTGTCTTTCCTACATATCTAGTGCCCTAATGTCCCATCTGTCCGTTTAATAACCAATACATCCAAAAAATTTCGTTGTCCATTACTCTCTTTCTCCATGGTGAATTGTATCATTGGATTGAAACTGTTTACGTGCACCAAAAAATCACTCAGTTCCTCTTCAGCATGATTCCATATCAGAAAGGTGTCATCTACGTATCGATACAATTTCAAAGGGCTTTTTTTGGCCGACTGCAGCACTTGTTGTTCGAAAAATTCCATAAATAGATTAGGGACAGCGGGGCTCATTGAAAATAGGTCGATGATAGACAATGTCGAAACAAAGCTATTATATCAGTACGAAACATATCAGCTATGTAAGAAAGAGCTTTGTCCACAGGGAGCATGATGAACAGGGGTACTACATCGGAACTGACAACGATGTCACTGGGACTAACTGTGATCTCCCTCAGTTTTTCGATAAAATGCATGGAATTTTTAATACGAGTGTTAGTTTTACCTACAACAAAGAAGCAAGATATCAAGCCAGCTCTTGAGTAGGTGCCCCAATGGCGCTTACTATCTGTCTCAATGGGACATTGGGCTTGTGTATCTAAGGTAACCCATACAGTCTGGAAGGGTAAGCTTCCATTTTGCAAAGGTATTTTTATCTTCTTTGGTAATGGAAGAGCTTTTTATTAATCGCTGGGTAGCAATTAACACTTTCGTTGTAGGGTCCTTTTTCAGTTTTTTATAGGTGGTAGGATCCACGAGGTTATTGATGTTTCTATGATAATCCTCGCTCTTCAGCACGACAGTAGCATTACCCTTATCAGCAGTAAGTGCAACAATATTTCTGTCCTCATTGATCTCCCGCAACGCCTTCCTTTCTCCTAGGGTTAATTATCTTTATTACCCACTGTCAAAAAAACATTAATTTACACTTTCTTTTATAAATTATGAAATCTAAATCCACCAATGCTGTCTATGATTTGGAGTTGAGTGCTAATTCCTTTAAATTGCTAAAAGACTTCAAATTCATTTCCTATTCATCAAATTTTACAGGGTAAAACCTTTAATAGTGACAACTGATACTTACAGCGAATAAAAATTTACGTTGAACGTTTACTGCTACCACACATATTAGAAACGATTTTTTTTAAAACCTCACCAGGTATCCTATGCCGAATTTTTGCTGTGTCCCTTTGTTTTTGCATCAGTTGTCGGTGAGGCAGTCAATATTACAATTGTCTGATATTATAGATAATGTAAATTAAACGTATACAGGTAGCTACGGTGGTTTACTTTCTAATACAGTCTGCATATTTATTGTTTTGCAATTTATTTTTCCACTACAATGAGTAGTGGACCACCATTATGGCTCACAACGCAAATTTTATTACATTAATAAACATTCGTTCGCTGTTATTCAATGCGCAGCTGTTATTCTTTATGATCGCTTATAGCGTTAGACGGTATTAATCTTTGAATTTCCTTCTGTACACTCTATTCTTACGTCCTCAACATCACAAGAAGTACTAGTATTAGAGCTGTACATAAATTCTTTTGTTCTTAATATGCCAGACACTATTAGAAACAAAGAGTGAATGCTTCGACGTAATTTCCTGCCTCACTTTTTTCTCTCTTGTGGTATCATTGCTTATTCTGTATCTTCAATGGTATGGATTCTAGTTATGCTGTTCCCGTGAGACGATTTGCGGCCTCTGAGTTAGGGATGTATCCTCATACTACAAGCGCCACAGCATCGACCCCCCTACCGTAGATAAAACACCCGCACTAACCCTTCAGTCTAACCACTGCCCTTCTGACAGCCGACTTCTTTCATGGCACTCTCATTTCTGCATCTGCCGAGGCTGAAGTGTCATCTGCTGGACAAGCAGACTGTTTCAGCCAATACCTCCTCATGAGTTGCGTCCGCCTGTATTGGGAACCGCATGCATCTCGTCAAGTGTCAAACTGTCCTGCGTTTACTAGCGCCTGTCTGTCACGTCTCGCTGTACCGTTAGTCGCCCGAAGTACAGACAGCAGGCCATGTCAGCTGAGTTGACGTCTCGCAGTCCACTGATGCTAATACGTAGTTCATTAATTTTACCCGTCTGTGCACCAACATTCTGACGCAATAATGATAACTATCAGTGCACAGTGACCGACATATAAGGGAATAGAAAAATATTTTCTAGCGATTGTAAATATTTAAGAAAAAGCAGAAATATTGTATGGTTCTGTATGTGGTAATTGCGATGTTTAGTTACTTCTTTAGATCGAATGCTTGTTTCAATCTCAATGTCTTTTAATATTATTGTCTTTCTTGCATTAATAGTGCATCGTTCTGGCATCTAAAAGGACGGCTCCTTTTCTAGTCATGACAGTGTGTCTTTCTTCTGCTTAAGTCCAGCCAGTTCCTCTTTCCAGTCGAGGTGAAGGCTATGCCTAATATAATCCCGCTATTCACGACAGTGACTCTGCCATTCAATTTTCGTCTGTGGGTCTAGCCAGTTTTTCTTACCTTTCTCGTCGAGGCGAGGGTGACACTTAGCTAACCCCAACAGGTAATACATCTATGTGTCATTTGCATCCTACGTAAGTGGCTGATTTCACCCTAAATTTACTCTCCTGAGTAAGGAGGTTATGAAACGTCCCCTTAGAAAAATTGTACATGATTGTGCTAAAACTGACAACAATATTTTTTAGCGCAACGCAATCTGACTTTCAATAATGCATACAAAAGAGTGGCCCTGACTAACATTAACCTATACCTTTCACAAATCACTTACCTCACGAAAAATCTTCGTTACTTGAACTACTGCAATACAGCGAGCGCCACTACTGCCAGCTAAATAAAAGATTCAAACTCCAAAAGTCACTAACTACTAATAGGCACAGTTAGCAAATGAAAGATTTTAATCGAGAACAAACAATGTATTTACCTTAATAGTCATAATATATATATATCAGTTCATGACATCCATTCTTGCAAATTTCAAAACTCCGCCATCTCTCTCCCGACGTCCACCACTGCTGGCGGCTCACCTCCAACTGCGCAACGCTACGCGCTGTTAATGTCCAGCTGCCCAACACTACAATGACGACTATTAAAACAATGCCAACCAGCCACTGACTGCACGCAGCACAGCCAGTCATCTTCATACAGAGCGCTACTTGGCGTTACCAATAAAAAAACCTAAACAGCCTACTTACAAGGTTAGAAGGGTTATGGTGGCTCAGAAGAGATACAAATGCAACGCTGACATTTATCGATACTGAGGGAATCCGTAGTAGGCTACGGTCCATATTTTTGAGATCTTAGCGGCTGCTGAATCCTTTGTGAAGCCCAACAATGACATCGGCGGTGATGTGACACACCGTCGATGGCCCGCAAAGTCTGCGGTGTTTATGTGTCGTCCGTCCTAAAAAACACCTGTCGCCATCGTGTGAGGCACTTTACTCATGCAGAAACATTCTCTAAGCCATTCTGCAGCTTACCACTTGACTTATCGCGTAATCCCCGATGTGTTATGACCCGCCCGTAAATACAGGTTGTTACCCCATGTTTACAGGCGATTAACTCATGACATACTGCCAAATTTGGCACACGTAGGTCAGTAACTGACGGATCAGATATCGTATCTATGCTCGCGTCACATGCAACGTCTAGCAGTAACATACGGTGGTCGTTCGCAGCATATCTGTAACCTGGGCAACCCTTCCTTTGACCATCAGACATTCAATTTCCTTCGCTTGTTTGTCACAGTTGTTATATTATAACATGACTACCACATATCAGTGTGTTACATTGTTTCATTTTCTGACACAGTTTCATGGTTATTTTATGGAGACTGCGGGGAATGTTTGCGTTTGAAGAACGCTTTATGTATTTCTAGTTGGGGAGGCTCGGCACCAGTGTGGTCTCAAGTTCGTGCTGGTCCCCAAAAGGCGGGCGGTTAGCAAGTATCAATATCTAAGGCGACCGCGTCTGGGGAACTGAGCAGTTTTACACTAGTGAAGTCACGGCCTGTTCTGTGCTTTTGTTGGTATCCTGTCACCGTTAATGTCACCTTTTTATGCAATAAATATGCAATATTATAGCTGCCATTTTTAATCAATTGCCACTTTTGACCAGGTACTTCGTGAAACTGAATTAGAAAAACTGCAAAAAGGGCCCACACCATACTTTCGGTAAGTAATCAGTAGACGCTACGGAATCACGTAAAGCCTTAACTAATTTTTTGTCATACGTATTGGAACAACACATTTTAATACCCTATTTACGTTTCAGTTGAACAGTGGAGGTAGATTTATAGGGACAACAGAACATTGCGATTTCGCACCCCGTGGAAAAAGTGTGATGTAACGTCAGTGAAAACTCTATGTTAGATTTCTATCGTTCTTGTTAGAAATCAACTCCTGTTCCGAGAGAACAGGAATTAAGCAGTCCGTGGAAATGAAGGAGCATAAAACTGACTTCTAGGAACTTGGCTAACGAGGTTTAATTTTTAATTTCACTTTCTTTTTCGTTTTAAACTTGATTTCAACTTTGTAGCGTTTCGAAGAGCTAAAATTTTCCTCATTATCGAGGTCAGGGCCGAACACTCACTTTAGCCCTTAGTACGCATCTATGCTAATTTCACCGAAACATTTTATGCAACATTAAAACCCATCTTGTATAGTTATTGTACGAACTCAGCCACCGCACAGATGTCACGACCATGTAAACACAAAAGTACTAATTTCTTTTGTTGTATGAGGGGGATCCAGCAGTAGGCAGTGGCTGATTTCACGTCAAACCTAGTTGATGCACATATAGAAAAGGTATATGTTCCGTGGGAACGGTTGTATAACGACTTTTCCAAAATTACTTTCCTAAAACTAAGATTTAATACTATTAATCCATAACTAGAGTTCATTATGCACGAGATATGAATGATTCTAGGATTTTCCTTCTCCTCGGTTTAATAAGTTTTGTATCATTTGAAGAGAATTTTCTCTATCCATTGAGGGACAGAAATGCTATACGTTCGATAACATGGAGTTTCGAAAAGGGAGACCCACACGTTGACGTAACGTTGAAGACGTACTTACCACCAAGAGATTTATAATAGATTTTTAATATGCTCTACGCCTTAACGTTCGCCATTCCGTGGGATTGTGTACTTGCTATGGAAAACCAGAGATATCAAACTGGATTTTAAACTTTAAGACATTTCCAGAGGCAGATATTGGTTCTATCCAAATTTATTGGTTATGAACTGCAAATTAAAATTGAACAAATCGTCAAAATTTTGGAAACTCAAGAGATGTGACGTGAAAAAAGTGAAGGACCAATAGTCCGTTAAATGTTTCAGAGGGAATATTAGGCAACGTTGTTCTGAAGCAGAGGAAAACAATACGGTAGAAGACGAATGGGCTCCTCTGAGAGAAGAAATAGGGAAGGACGCAGAGGATTAAATATTGTAATGACTAGTGGAAATACCTGAATAACACACAACATACTAAATCTAACTGATGGAGACAGTAAACACAGAATTTTTCGCGACTGAAGCAGCCTATAGGGAATACAGACGTCTAAAAGAACGACAGAGATAGAAAATACTAAATGGGTACACAAAAGTGGACAGAGGACAAATGCATGGCTCTAAAAACATGCGTGGAGAGAGTGTGGGAATGTTGAAAGTACTTTCGGAAAAAAGCGAAACAACTGTTCGAATGTAAAGAGGTCTTAAGGCAAGAAAGGGAAAGAAAAACAAAGAAGGGAAATTTGAAATGTCGAAGGGTTATATCAATCAGCTGTAAAAGAGGAATGAAGAAACTGTAGAAAGACAAGAGGAATCACACTCAGATGAAGTAGGGTGCAGAGAGACCTAAGTCGAAACAAGGCTCTTGGAGTAAACGAGAATTTGTCAAAATTATTGAAATGGTTGGGAGATCCGTTAAGACGGAAGTATTCCACCTGCCGTGCGTTTGTAGATATAGAGAAAGCCTTTTACAACGTTCAGTGGACTACACTCTTGGAAGTTCTAAAGGTAGCAGGAAGAAATACAGAAAGCAAAAGACTATTTACAACTTGGGTAGAAGCTCAAATTCAGGTGTTGATGAACATGAAATGGAAGCTGTAGGTGAATAGGGAGTGAGACAGGTTTGTAAATTATCAGTGATATTATCTAATCTCTACATTGAGGAAGCTGTGAAAGGAACAGGATGAAAATGGGAAAAGGAATGGAAGCTCAACAAGAAGAAGAAGATGAAGAAGTCTCTGAGTCTTGCTGCTGGCATTGTAATTTTGTCAGAGACAGCAAAGTACCAGGAACAACAGTGAAACCAATGGATATTCTCGTGAAAAGAGATTATGGGGTGAACATCAACCAAAGTAAAATTAGTGTAAATAAATGTAGTCGAATTAAATCAAATGATGCTGAGGGAATTAGATGAGGAAAGGGGGTATAGAAAGTAGCAGATAACATTTGCTATTTGGACGGCAAAATAACTTACGGTGGTCGAGGTAAAGAGTACGTAAAACGCAGATATGCTGTACGAAGGGAACAATATTGTAAATTCTAATACAAATTGAAATGTTAGGAAGTCATTTCTGAAGAAATTTTTTGGACTGTAGTTTTCTAGGGATATCAGTCTTATACCACAAGCTGTACTGACAAGAAGAAAATAAAAGTTTTTCAAATGTTATTCTACTGAAGATTAGATGAGTGGATCAAGTTAGCAATAAACTATTGAACAGAACTTTGAAGAATAGAAATTCGCCGGCCAGCGTGGCCAAGCGGTTCTAGGCGCTACAGTCTGGAACCGCGCGACCGCTACGGTCGCAGGTTCGAATCCTGCCTCGGGCATGGATGTGTGTGATGTCCTTAGGTTAGTTAGGTTTAAGTAGTTCTAAGTTCTAGGGGACTGATGACCTCAGAAGTTAAGTCGCATAGTGCACAGAGCCATTTGAACCCAAGAGAAACTCATTGCGCAGCTTCATGCAGAAGTGGAATCGATACACATATCCTGAGGCGTCAGGGAATGTTCAGTTTCACAATGGAAAGCAGTGTATTTTAAGGACACAACAGTATTATTTCTCATAAGCGAAAGGGGACAGACTGTTAATTGCAGTGGAGGCATGGAGATTGTTATATAAGGTGACTGTCTGTCGGATTTGTGTTGAGAACGTGGACTGTGAAAAAATTGGTGATCGACTGCTAGAAGCACTTAATCTGATAAAGAAAGCACGCATTAAATCTGGCTGTGTTCCTCTAATAAATCATTATGTGGTCATTTTGTGATTAAAATACTGTGTAAATCTATTGATCCAACATATTCTATTCTCATATGGCATCCGAAACACTTATAGAAGTTTCGATAGCAAGACAGTGTACAGAGGTAGCGGTTGGGTTTATTATATCTTTAATTAATTTGTTATTTACACAATAGATCTTACCGTTTTTACACAATCCCTTTGAAAAGAGAACATCTGATGCTCTACAAATTTGGCGATTGTCGCATGCTACAGAAACTACATCTTGGGCGAGGAAGCATTCTTATTTCCCTTGACAGACATTTTGCTGCACATCACTGAATATTTGCTATGAAACTAAACATTGTGCAGCAAGATTCATTAAAAGAAAGATTTCAGAAAAGAATGTTGTGATCAAATCAGCTTTTTTCATAGTAATCATAATAATAATAAATTTAAAGATATTAGCTACATTCGAATAGAGTCTCACTTACAGTCGAATATTTTGCAGATCGGTAAAACCCATACGGAAATTCCGTTAACCTGCAAAGTAAGTGTTAAATCGTTTCTTGTAAATTAACTACCAGGGTTTGTAATTTAATTTTTTATATAGATCAGCTTCAAGCTAGTAATAATGAATACTAACAAAAGTAGCAGATGGTTCAAATGGCTCTGAGCACTATGGGACTCAACTGCTGTGGTCATTGGTCCCCTAGAACTTAGAACTACTTAAACCTAACTAACCTAAGGACATCACACACATCCATTCCCGAGGCAGGATTCGAACCTGCGTACGTGGCAGTCGCACGGTTCTGGACTGCGCGCCTAGAGCCGCGAGACCACCGCGTCCGGCAAAAGTAGCAGATCACAATACCAATCCATACACAGTAGCAGTAATCTTATGACAGCCATTTCATATTATCGTTAGTGTCCATCACTTTTACGTTTAGATTATTGAGTTAATGTGTGACAGGCGCGACATTCTGAATTCTACACAGTAAAACTCATTTTAGCGACATCGACACACTGTTCTTCCTTCTAAATCGATGTGTAACATAATAGTCTAACTCATTCTTTAACTATTATTGTAGTTTTATTTTTGTATTTGTTCTTTGTAAGTTAAACTATTCATATGTATGTAGAATTACATTATGTGTTATTAACAAGGGCAGGCTGAAGCTATGGCATGAAACAATTTAGACAAATCATCTAGTCTGATGAAACGTTAACAAACATGTGAATAGCAATTCAACTGTGGATGTTGACAGTGTCAGATCACAGTCTGTAAGTGACTTCTATATTTAGCTGTATTGGTAATAGTACGATATTCAGGCATTTTCTGTTTATATAAGTGCCCTATTTAATGCGTTCTTTTTTTCGCAAAACTGTCCCTTAACTGATGTATAACCTGAATGAAAAAGACTAATGAAATTACAATAAATAATCCCCATCGATAAATAAGATGTGTATTGGTGGCAGCTATTGCCAGTACGTAACTCAAGCGGGTTACATTTTCGTGCAGAATTGCGAGGTCCATCTAAATAAGTGGTGACTATGTAAGCATACTGAACCGCCCTACAGGCCAGCAGGCATGCATAGGTGGCCAGGAGAGGCCACACCGAGGAGAATTGCCGGATGGACTCGTCCGCAGTTGTGGAGGCCAATGCCACTTGGTCAGACCGGCCTTTGCTTCGAAGAGCCAATCCTAGGCGTAACTCGCGAGGAGTCAAAATGTAGAAACAATATCCCGCAGCGCATGGCCGTTGGCAGAGTGTGTTTTAAAAACCTGTATGTCGAGGGACGAGGTTTGCTGCCTTTGGTGAGGCCCGGAAGAACGTTTTTGTGAACAGAATTTAGAAAACAGAGCTTGTTCGAAAAACAACACTGCTATATGTAGTATTAGAAAGTGGAGCTAGAATCCATGAGTTCGGACATCTCTGTAAGCAATGGATGCGTCCGAGCTTAGGCACAGCAAAAACCAAATGTTTAACCAGTGCAAGGACAGCCAAGGCTGCGTAGCATAAATAATTTAGAAGCTAGAGAGAGAAACGCGACTGTGTTAGGTAAGTCCAACTTCATTGACCATAACCAGAGGTAGAAAGAGAAGAGAGCAAAGTTTTTCAGCACCAACTGTTAGAAAACATGTTGTTGGTTAACCATATGAAACAAGAGTCAGGAAGTGAATCACCCTCTTTTATTTTTAATGGAAGGCGCTCAGAATATCCACTATTTAGCACTTCGAAATAATGCGACCTATGGAAACCACGAAAACACGAGTCTTTCTTTTAGGAAGGAGACACTACAGAAAAAAAGTGCTTCTCCGCCATGGTCCTCCACCACATTTCATCTCCGCACCTCTTCAGCCGAGCGTCTCTACAGCTTGCGGCCTCTTCGACCAGATGAATGGGAGACTCAGAAAAATTTGACTTAGCCTCCAATACAAGTTATTCATACATAACCAATTACTCATTTTGTAGCCACCACATCCTGCCGGGTGACATAATGAGATCGAGATGCAAAAGCCTGGTACAGAGAGGCAAATTATTTTTACTGAGTTTTAATAATGTCACCCAACATTCTGAAGACTTATTTGCCGTTTTTACGAGCAATAACCTTTTAACTCCGGCCACAGACGCAAATATATAATCTTCTCAAGCTTTACCTAACTTTTGTTAGTAACATTTGGGCAATCAGCGTACGACTTTGCAAAAACAATTGTTTTGTACTGGCAGATTCATGTTTATTAGAGTCAGCCCCAGATTCCTTAATCAGAGTAGCCAAGATATCCGTTCAGCTCTGTCAGTGTAAGGTCAGTATACTTATTATGCATTTTTAGTCCAATAAACTGTGTTAATTTTGATTCCTCTTTAATTTTGAGTATTACAAATCCTTCTTCATTATTTTGGAGGGCGACAGCTTATTATCTCACATCAACACGGCTACGTTGGTTACCTCTAGTCAACATCCAGACTAGTTCAGTTACAGGTACAGTGATATTCACAAGTCATTTAAGCAGGGAGGTACATCATAACCATTTTAACATCCATCAGCCACCTATTCGTGTGCAAGAACCAAGCAGGTGAGTGGAAAATATAGAAATTATTAGTGGTATGCTTTGCATGCATTAGTAATCTATGCGGTGGTACTACCCAATTCACATATGAGGAGCCCACGGAGAAAACGGGGTAAGTCACGTTTGGTACAGAAGAGGAGATTTAAACTAGGGAGATTACAAAAAAAAAAAAAACATAAAATACTGTAATCGAATGTAACCAATAGAATTAGGAGTCCAAATTTAGTGGTTGTAGAGGATGCACACTGGAAAAAATTGTAACAGAAGGGGAATATATGCAATAGACGTGGTACGTCCATCACTTTTAGCTACGGTTTCGTCATTTTTTGTGTTATTTAGTATCGGAAGTTTCTATTTGTTGGTCTTGAATTTTGGTTCGTTATGTGATAGACTGGGATAGACATTTCTTGCGTCTTGATCGCAAAACTGTTGAAGTTGATGAAACTCTACTAATTATTGTAAGGTATTGGCAGTAGCTCATAAAATATAACTCGAGAATTAGTTTTTTGCAAAACAGCCATGATTTACCTTTTAGGTACATTCGTATTACACAACACCATTATATCTTCGATGAGGTCATAAGAATGTTTCCGATCCCTGAGGTCAATAATCAGGATCGACGTCTACATGTAGACCAACAGAACGTCCTAAACATACTGGTGTTCAGGCCCCTTTGTAAGTAAACCTGTATTTATACAAAATAAGAGATTCTCTGAGTGATCGCGGCTTGAAAAAACACTACGGTTTGTAAGGTTGCTCCGTTTCGTATACTTTCTTGCTGAATGAGAATGGCTTTCTTAGGCCTAGGACCCACTCTGGCGATTGCAAAAGCATTCTGGAAACTCTGAAATAATTTTCTATCAAACGAATTATTTGATCGAATTCCGTTTTAGATTGTCCTCTTATTGGAAATGCTGATACTATCTAATCTCTTATCGGTTTGAACGAGATACTGACGGTATATGAACACTGCATAACTCTTGTTCTGTCCTGAGCACGAATAACAGAATATAACGAGAACCCTTTGTTTTAGGTCAACGACCTCACTCACAAAGTACTGGAAAAAAAGAAAGAAAAATTCATTCTCTCCTTTAGTCCCTAAATCTTCAGTGTATGTATGAAATATTGCGCCACTGTTGGACATTTGACGAAAAATGAAACAGCAAAACCAAAATTTCTTGCAAAGCAATGAAGACCTATTGGCAAACAGCAATTTCACTCATACTGCCATTTCGTTGGCTTCTTACAATTTGTCGTACGGAGCGTACGGAGGAATCTCTGGCAACGGTATCATCTTGACTAATTCTTATAGTAGCAAATAAGCTGGTTAAATAGAAATATTTGTCATTCCAGTCACCTAATAAATTGATTAGCTGTCCTCTATCATGGGGTTCATTTCTTTCAAACACGCAAGGAATGAACATCTGCAGTCATTGCTTTATTAATGACAGATTGCTCTGAGGTCCCTACAAAGATTAATCATTCTGTCATAACTTTTTCCCTTTTCAGCTGATTAATAGATTGCATCTCACCTTCATCTTCTTATGATCCAGCATTTTAAAGACCCTAAGCGGACCACAGAACTGTCACACTTCAAACTAAGCACAATAAGGAAACAACATAGAGTAAGAAAGTTAACCGATTATGTTTGCAGTCGCAATGGAGCTGAGCTAATAAGTGTATCGCAAACAGTGGAAGTAAACGTTTGACTTTCCCCGTTCTTCTCGTGAGAAGACCGACATAGAACGTTCTTTCCCTTAAGAGTCAAATAAATCCCCTTATATCTCGATGCCTAGCTACGTTATTTCAAAATCATTTTAACTGTCTTGCAGTAACAACTACTTGCCACCAGAATTTGCCATAAACTCATTTTATAATTAAATGGACTTACCTCGCTTCCCCGTGGGGTCTTCATATGTTTCCTAGCTGCATGGACGAACTGTTACATCTACCTGATTGTAGGTATACTGATGGCCAAAACGTGACTTCACAAACGTGACTTCACTTTATAAATTCAGTGATTCAGTGGAGGAGTCACCAGATATGATCCGAATACCAACAAGCGTTTTTTTTCTTTTAGTTTTAAGTTTCTGTAATGTTCTTGAAAATCTTACGTTTGTAATGTTTGCGTATTCTGGAGTATTCGATATATATATAAATATCAAGTCTGAAATATTCGAAATTTGTATGAATAGCTGCAGTCTCCGTCGAAGAGGTCATTACCCGCAAAAACTTTTCCGGAATCCCTATGATTAACAAGAAGAGCCTGCGCTCACAGACCGCAAACAGGAAGCACCCACAGTACAGCTGGAAAAACACTGGTGCTCCGACAGGCATCAGTGGCCCTACTTAGCCATTAGGCTGAGAGCGTCTTCAAGTAGACCTCTTCGTTACTTAGAGGTATGCCAGCTTTCTCATGAACTGTCGTTAGGGAATCGTCTATCGTGCCTACACCAATCACTGAAAACGAATCACTCGTAAATAGAATCACTTGACTACTAAATCAGTATGCACTCACATTTGCCACTACTTAAAACAATTTATAAATAGTACAAATTTGCGTTGATCGTCAACTAAGTGCATTTAGTATATGATGACACGTTTCCGTAGGAACTCTTTAAACAAGCATGTGGAATTAAAAAATGGACATTGGACAAGATAAACCGAAAAATCGTAGTACAGCGGACAATGTACCTATTGAAACAGTACGACCTTGTCACATACTATTGAGAACACCATCAGTGCACATCTGACATTGTCACTGTACATGTGTAGTAAAATATGTCATTAATGCATGACACGAGGTTCAGAGGTATTCTGAAAGGTGATCTATAAGGGACTGCTCTCGTCCTCTGTAAATAAAACAACAACGTAATGAACTACCCGCTTGTCAAAGAGTTAAGGCATCAATAACATGTGTCTGTTACAATGGCTTGAAAACTTATTTGAATTATTTCTTAACATTTGCTCATTTTATATTCGACCCAGCGCAATTAACACCCCGCGATTTTCGTAAAGTCGCAGCTTTGGCTCTAACTCACTTCGCTTACAGTTCGGATACACTGTCCCACATGTATTTTGTATACAGTTACTGATGATCTAAGGGTTAAATATGCAACTTGCTAATGGTAATAAATATAAGTGGTCTCCTCAGTCTTAATGAAAACTTCTGCTTCACCCTTTCTATCACATTTTTTAAGTCGTGTAATTATTGATTTTTATAGCCTTGATTTAGCTGTGCATTATTGTTTCTAAATATTGTTTTGCAGTTTATGTAGTGAGCTGTTTCCATGTACACTACTTTCAAACGTCTAAATTCTAGCCGCTTGGTGTCTAGAGCTACGGCGTTGTTAGTACAAATTTCTTCCTTTTTATTGATAATTATTTTCTTTTATATCCACACTAAATTGTATATGCATTTTCAAGACATGTTTGTCATATAACGAGTATGTCTGCAGTCATGGGTATTACTGAAATTAATGCCACGTACTGGTAATATCGTTTTCCATGTACATTTTGGAACTGCTTATGTCAACTAGGTACAGGTGGTGTCACTAGGTAGTAAGTGACAATATTCTCCGTCATTGATTTCAGTATATATGTTCTCCAATGTGCTACGCTTTTGTCTAATACGATACATTTCAATAGACAGATCTGTTTGAGTGGATCGAGAAGCACGTGATGGTAAATGAATTTAACTTCCCGTTCAAGACAAGTGTTTTACCATTTAGTACCTTAGTTTTTGAGTCTAAAATGATGAAGTACGTAAAATCTAGCATGGTAGCATAGTACCTTAGTTTTTGAGTCTAAAATGATGTAGTACGTAAAATCTAGCATGGTAGCATAGAAGTGCTACAAACTGAATTCAGTGAATATCCCTTCAAGCATTATTATCTTTACATATCCCAGCAGAAAACCGTCAGAACGTCTTTGTAATATATCAATCCCTGTAGAAGAAAAATATCATTCTTCTTTCTGTTATAGGTTACTTTAGTCTTCCTACGTTGATCTAGATCAGCATTTCAGAATGAGGAGAAATGAATGACTAGAATCTTTATAGCAAAGAAAAAGGATTTTCAAACAAAGTTCTGTTGCCGTGATCCCCTCTTGACAATTTTATGGGAACCCGAGTCCCTCGTAACGAAGTCGAATACACACGTGGAGTGGAGCTCGAAATCGCGGGCTCTTATTGATGCGCGATATACCAGCTGAATTATGCGACCAAATTTAACGCTGACTAGTTAAAGAAATGTTTATCGCCATACCGAGACCAGTTCTTTGCAGCTTATCATTTGTGAAAGGGCCTTAATAGTATTACCAACCTCACTCTTACTCGCGAAACAAGATTAAAAGAGTCATCTCTCCTACATCACTTATAAGCGGAGTGGCGAGAAGTCATTGAAGGGTTCTTCCAATGAATCTGTCTGTCATTTGCCTTAGTCGTGATTACTTTTATGTTGTCGTTCCACTTCAAACGGCTCACTATACATACTCATAGATATTTCATAGAAGCAGCTGCTTCCAATGAATATTCTGTAGTTTTGTAATCACACAACAAAGAATCTTTGTGTGTTTGCATTCGCAATGCTTTACAGTTTGTTTATTTGAGGGCCAGTTACCACTCTCTGCACAAGAGTCGATCGTCCGCAGGTCTTCTTGCACTTCGCTACTATTTTCTAACGTCGTGACTTGTCTGTATACAGCATCACGCCCGAAAAGACTCAAGGAGCTTCCTTTATGTACCAGGTAATTTACGTAGATTATTATAAATAATTGTTCTGAAACACAACTGCGGCACACTGGAAGCTGGATTTACGTTAGTAGATATCTCTACGTTCAGAATGATATGCTGTGATATGTTCCCTAGAAATTCTTCATCCAGTCACACAGTTTGTCTGATATTCTATATGCACGTATTTTGATCACTAGGCGGCAGTGAGAAACTGTATCGGATTCCTTTCAGAAGCCAAGAAAAACGTTATCCACCTGGCAGCTTGTATCAACTGATTTCTGTGTCTTGGGGGCATTATTAGATTCCCCACGACTCCGCTGGAGGATGCACTTGCAAATTCTGATATGCTTTCGACAGGGGAAGGATACATTTATCGATCACTGTTGATCATTAACTTCCGGCTTCGGGAACAATCGCTGTAGAGGGACAAACTGATTAGCTTTTCACTTAAACTGGAGATTCCCCTCGGCCACTTTCTCTTTTAGCTAACAACACTACTCTTGAAGCTGCAATCCCTGACATTAATTCTTGCGTTATTTTCTTTTTTAGTTACTGATCTGATTAAAATATCTGTAGGCGGCCGCGGTGGTCTAGCGGTTCTAGGCACACAGTCCGGAACCGCACGACTGCTACGGTCGCAGGTTCGAATCCTGCCTCGGGCATGAATGTGTGTGATGTCCTTAGGTTAGTTAAGTTTAAGTAGTTTTAAGTTCCAGGGAACTGATGACCACAGATGTTAAGTCCCATAGTGCTCAGAGCCATTTGAACAATTTTTTTTATATTTGCAATTTTCTGACTTTAAATTCACAAACGTAACTGAACTCAGAGTAGTCCGATATGGAAGAGAAAGATAGTCAGAACTTTCCAGAATTGACAGTCGAGTAAATACTGTCTACGTGATTAATAGAAGTGGGAAGGAAATATCCCAGTCGTGAACCCAAACAACATGATTGACGAAGCATTTTTTTTTTTTGGGGGGGGGGGAGACATGTTTCTAGGCGAATCAGCCTAATCTAAAACCGTCGAGAACACAACATGACAAATTTTCCCACTAGCGCTACATACACTCTGCATAATTCTGATGACTCTAAGATATGGTTGGATTTCGAAGTCTTATTTTAGTTTTTTTGTTTTTACGTAGCAGTATATTATAATCACGATAGTAATGGATGTGAGTGTGCTAGCGATTGTCGTAACAGTCCTCCAGGGCACACATTACCTTTTCGCCTTGTGCCATAACTGAATGAAATTGTATTCTGGGGCGCAAAAGATGTTGTAAAGCCCACGTTAGTTTCGTTGTGAGGACTTGACTGTATGTTTTTGAAACGTGCAGTACGCACCAAACAAAATCAATAACTTTAATTAATGTCTGCAGGCTGGCCATGAATTATTTGCGGGCGCTTTTCCCATTAAGCGTAATTGTATTTTAATGTAGAAACATGTTATGCATAACATAACAGCATCGCGTGCGTAGCAGAAGTACTGAAACCACAGATACGAATGGCAATCATAACTTCCAATGTCCAATGAAATGCACGTACTGTTGCGCAAAATTGTGTTTTTAAATTGGGCCCTTTATCATATAGCTCCGATATTTAATCTGAATGCTAATGAAAAAATTTCAAAAGATACTCCGAAGAAATATTGTGTGCGAATTACGATGCATTTACTACGACGTGACCCAGTTTTACCAGGTCACAGCAAGGCATGTGGGTATAGCTGGCGAGAAACTATGATGGAGTAAAGAACTATGTTGCAGTACAGATTTGTATGAAGGTACCGTTATGCTGCTTGAGGAGGGTCGAATAATGGAATACATAAATTGTAACAACGTGCTTATTGATTATGTAAGAACTAAATTATTATTATTACTATTACTATTATTACCATTTAAATTATTAAGTTTAGTAATCAGTGTTGTATGTGGTAGATAAAAATCAGTATTATTTGTCTTCTGCAACTACACATAACATTTTTTAATGCATTTACCAATTTTGACATTTTATGTGGCCAGCAAAATAAATTTATCTTTTAGTGATTTGCTTTATATATTTTTTTTATTTTTCGGGTAGTTCAGATATGTTGTGCTATCGGCAGTTTTAGGCTAAAATATGATACATGCTTAAAAGATGAAGCATTCTTTTATTCATACAATCAAGGCTTTCACGGCCGCATGTACAGGCTAACTGCTGAGTCTTTTCGAGTTATGTGGCCCTGGTCCATCAAACATTCCCGTTTCTAAAATTTCGTCCAGAGCAGTGCTAGGCTAAATGTCACTAAGATAAATGTTTCATGGGCTTCAGCCACACAACCTCGGTTTATTTGGCTTGTAGTTACTGGAATTTGTACATCGCCCTATTCGTTTACACTACTGCCCATTAAAAATGCTACACCACGAAGATGACGTGCTAAAGACACGAAATTTAACCGACAGGAATAAGAAGCTGGGATATGCAAATAATTAGTTTTTCAGAGCATTCACGCAAGTTTGGCACCATTTGCGATACCTAAAACATGCTTTCTCATACACAAACAGAATTTCACCGGCGTTGCCTGGTGAAATGTTGTTGTGATGCCTCGTTTAAGGAGGAGACATGCCTACCATCATGTTTCCGACTTTGAATTGTAGCCTATCGCAATTGCGGTTTATTGTAACGTGACATTGCTGCTTGGGTTGGTCGAATTCCAATGACTGTTAGCAGAATACGGAATCGGTGCGTTCAGGAGGGCAATACGGAACGCCGTGCTGGATCCCAACGGCCTCGTGTCACTAGCAGTCGAGATGACAGGCATCTTATACGCATGGCTGTAACAGATCGTGCAGCCACGTCTCGATCGCTGAGTCAACAGATGGGGACGTTCGCAAGACAACAGCCATCTGCACGAACAGTTCGACGACGTTTGCAGCAGCATGGACTATCAGCTCGGAGACAATGGCTGCGGTTACCCTTGATACTGCATCACAGACAGGAGCGCGTGCGATGGTGTACTCAACGAAGAACTTGGGTGCACGAATGGCAAAACGTAATTTTTTCGGATGAATCAAGGTTCTGTTTACAGCATCGTGATGGTCGCACCCGTGTTTGGCGACCTCGCGGTGAAAGCACATTGGAAGCGTGTATTCGTCATCACCATGCTGGTGTATCACCTGGTGTGAAGGTATGGGGTGCCATTGGTTACACGTCTCGGTCACCTCTTGTTCGCATTGACGGCACTTTGAACAGTGGACGTTAAATTTCAGATAAGTTACGACCCGTGGCTCTACCCTTCATTCGATCCCTGACAAACCCTACATTCGAGCAGGATAATGCACGGATACTGAAAATGTTCGACTGCTATCCTGGCCATCACATTCTCCAGATCTCTCACCAATTGAAAACGTCTGGTCAATAGTGACCGTGCAACTGGCTCGTCACATTACGCCAGTCACAATTCTTGATGAACAGTGGTATCGTGTTGCATGGGAGCTGTACCTATACAAGCCATCCAAGCTCCGTTTGACTCAATGCCCAGGCGTATCAAGGCCGTTATTACGGGCAGAGGTGGTTGTTCCGGGTACTGATTTCTCAGGATCTATGCCCCCAAACTGAGTGCTGATATAGTCGAATGTCAGTTGTAGTATGAAATTTTTGTCCAGTGAATACCCGGTTATCATCTGGATTTCTTCTTGGTGTAGCAATTTTAATGGCCAGTAGTGTACATTCACTGGGGTGCAAAGCTTAAGGTTCGAAAGTAGCTTTCGCAAGATGTGTTACAACCAATTTACATAATTCTGTATACTTGGACCTTACGTAGAAAGATCTGCAACAGTATTGTCTAGTACACTGAAAGAAACTGACTGAAATACGCAGAGAGACGAATAGAAACGACACTTTTACTCAAAGAGAAAAGTTACACTAAACTCACCATGATTTACGATATCCCCCTGGACATTACAAAAGGCGAGATATGGTTTTTAATACTTTGCCGTCCGCACGTCTCGTACAAATTTATTCGGTTGGTGCAGCCAGCGCTAATTCTGATTACTTGGATTGTCAACGGTCGCTTGTCAGTTTTCCGTTGATGACAAGTTTCAAACACATTGACTTTTGCACGCTTTAATTTTCCGGAAATCATGAATTTTTATGTATCATTCCATAAACTATAATTTTCTTTTCAAGTAACTTCTCTGCAAGTTCTACACTGTTATAATAACTATACATGCTGAGGTGATGCCACTTGCTGAGGTGATGCCACTTTCCATCAAAAGGTGTCAATAGTCCCATCACTGCTTTTCAGTTTCGCTTTATAGCAATTTTGACTGTAGTTCTTATGGTTTCGTTACTTATATATATATATATATATATATATATATATATATATATATATATATATATATATATCGTTCCCAATATATAATTCTACGATATCCTCGACGCCTTGTGTATGTTTGGGAAATATGTTTGACCTGGAGATCCTTCAAATTTATTATTGGTCCTCAGTAAATCAAAGTCTGACCACTGTGCACTGTATTCTTTGTTTGATACACCCGAATCAGTTGGCAATCGTAGCATTCGCCGAATTTTGCTTGAACATATTTCACTATGTCCCGACGATATCGGCCAAGTCGTCCGGAACGTCAGACAAGACATATGCGCATTCGTCTGCCATGATGAAAGGGCACAAGTACTTTCAAAAAATTAAAAACAAACTTGTTGATGTGTGTAACTTATTGTTACCTAAACAAAACATCAACAGAATTCGAAAGATACTGAAGTGCTGTCGCCGGCCACTGAGCGATACTATGCTCACGGCACCACTGTCGTATCGCCGGCCACTGAGCGATACTGTGCAGACGACACAACTGTGGAGTCGCCGGCTGTTGACCGCTGTTTCGCGCACGGCACCACTGTGTTGTCGCCGGACGGCAGTGTTAATAAGGTGTGTGATCAGTGTAGACGTCAGTGCATGCTTTGCAGTGTGGCCCCACACTGGCCACGAGATTGTCAAGGAGTCCTTGTGGTAGGGCGTTCCATTCTTCCGCCAGCGTGGTACTTAACTGCTGGATGATAGTGGCGTACGTAGATGTGCTGGAACGTTTTTCTCCACACGCGCTCGATGATATTTAAGAATTAAAGGGCATGTTTCGCTCTTCAAGACATAGCCTTCTGTTTGGGTTGATGCGGCCAACCGCGAATTTCTCTCACATGCCATCTCTTATATCTTATCTCATTGCTACCTTCCTCCTCAATTATTTGCTGAATGTATTCCAGTATCTGTCTTCCTCTGCCGTTTTTACACTCTGCAGCTTTATCAGTAATTCCCAGATGTCTTACCATCCTGTCCCTTCTTCTTGTCAGTATTTCCCACATATTCCTTTCCTTGCCGTTTCTGTGGAGAACCTCCTCATTCCTTACCTCATCAGTCCATCTAATTTTATCATTCTTCCATAGCACCACACTTCAAATGTAACATTCTCTTCCGTTCCGGTTTTCCCATAGTCCTTGGTTCACTCTCAGACAATGTTGTGCTCCAAGGCTACATTTTCAGAGATTTCTTCACTGAATTCAGGCCTATGTTACATGCTAATTAACTTCTCTTCGACAGGGCCAAGAGTTTCCTAATAAGCTGACTGACCCATGATTAAAATAAGGAACGAGTTACACAAAAAGAGGTGTATGTTCCTGTATGCATAACATGTTCCCAACTGCCACCATGTGAGGGTTCGTCCTGCATTGTCGAACATGATCGTTTATGTGATCCAGATGATATTGAGTGGAGGCATAATGTTGCTTGGGCAAAGTGACTAACAAATATTTGAAGAAGGCACACTGGGAGTCAACCTCTAGTCTGCTTTTTATGCTCCCCTTGCGCCGTCTGTCATAGGTTATTTTGCTGCCTAAGTAACAGAATTTATTCACTTCATGTCCTTTTTGATCACCGATTATGAAGCCAAGTTTCTCGATCTAATATCTGTACTCATTAGAATGTTCATTCGCTTCAACAGATACTGTAGTTCTTCTTCATTTTCCTTGAGGATAGCAATGTTACTAGCGAATCTTATCACTGACCTCCTTTCACCCTGAATTTTAATTCCAATCAGTACCACCTGAATGCTTCAAGAGACACACTTCGGAAAAGAGTACAGGTTTGTGCTCACGTTGAGAGGTGAGTGTACCGTGTTCTAATTTTTGGAATTCTCTACGCCCATGCAGCATTGTGCCTCCCCTCATAATATGATCTGCGTCACATAAACAATCATATTCGACAATGCTCGAAGAACTCTCACGTGGTAAGAGTTGGGAACGCGTAATGCATCCAAGGATGTACAACTCATATTTTGTAACTCGTTCCTTATTTTAATCGTGGGTTAGTCAGCTTATTCGGAACCTCTTGGTCCGGTTTCTAGGGGCAGTTTTCCTGGTCCACGTTTTAGAATACTTTACGCACTGAGAAATCCGTAAAGTCTATACGGTAGAGTGTGCTTGATAATGTTCAGCTTCCACACGGCTGACGCTATGTTCTGTAAGGCTCTGTGAGAACGCAACTTCAAAACAGTCTGAACTTAGATTTCAGAATGTTTCCTTAGAAAACTAAATCCTGACTGTCTCATGGCACTCAGCAGTGTGTTCATTGTGCTATTCGGTTAACATAATCAGGACCACAAAAAAACAGAAATATTTCTGACTAAGCTACAAAGTTATTTTCATTTCAAAAAGTGCAACAACATACAAATTAATAGATATTTGGGGTTTTGAGAATACTAGAGTATTACATCAAACGAAACACACACACAAGGAACGGAGTTAAGGCTGAAACAGTTATGACCCAACATTTCTTTGAAAACTGAGATGGTCATTAAGTAAAAAAACATCACTTCAGCTCCCTTTACAGTAAAAGACTCGACAAAAAACTTATCATGCGAGGAGAAACTGTAGTACGGTTTTAAAAGATAAGCTCCTCTACATATTTTCTCACAGCAACAGTGTTCGATAACTGCATTGTTTCACAGCCTGCTTGGAAAAAAAAAGTATATATTTGTTGCTTTCATAGCGTAAAGCCAATATCTACTGGGAAATTTACATTTACTTTAGGTTTCGTTGACAGAATATGAAGGTCATACTGAAGTAAAGAACAACCCATTATTATAAATATTTATAATTATTTTTCAAATTTACCAAGAACTTCGTCACGGTCTGCATTCTGTTACGGTACTTTAAAACAGAGTTTCCACTTATTCAAAATATTATACACACTTTTCCCAAAATTAGAAAGTCTGTTGGTGTACAATTCTCTTCTGGCTGTCAAAACGTACACGGCTTCCTTGATGTTACCCAGTACCTCACAGCATTATTCCGATACTTTCTGGAAGGAAAACAAGGAACGACCTTATCATACCTGTCTCCACGCGATGAAGTAAGCATTCGTTCATCAATCCCATGGAGAAGTGAAGATTATGATCTATAGTCAGAGTATTGATTTCCCGTTATCGCAACGCTCCAAATATATAAACAGCAACGATACACCTGGCGGTATAATTTTGTTGTATCTTTGACAGGATCTCTAGTGCGAAAATACAAGCCTGTTCATAATTTAGTTACACAAAAGTAATCTTTAACTGTGAAAAAGTTAAATAACTTACAGAAATGTTTGATACAGCACTGAATGCAGTACAGCTTCAAGTTTTATTCCCGTCTAACGCTGATTTCCTGCTAGATGACATTCCCGAATGAGTCATCATGGAGTCGTATAACGGTGCAGAGTAGGCGCAGTTGTTTATGATTTCATGAACTGAAATCCCGTAATACCGTTCAGAGACGATTTAGAACTATATATTGTAGGCCACCTGCTCAGAGATAATGTTATTAATTGGTCCAATCGTTTCCAAGAAACTGAATGTGTATCGCGGGTCTTCGACGCAGTTATGGTACAAGTTTGGTGGTCTTACAATCGTAGTCCGAGTAAATCAACGAGACTCGGCAGCTTAGAACTGACTATGCCTAGTGTTATAATGTGGAAAGTATTGCGGTATGGGCACAGAGTTTCTTTTCTGCAAGATGCCGCGCCAACACATTGTCATCGAGAAGCTGTCGTGCATATCCGTAGGTATGTGTCAACTTGTACTGGACCTGGTGGAACGATGTACTGGCCAGCATGATCACCTCATCTGATGCCAATGAACTTCTATGTATGCCGGTTTCATTAAAGACAAAATGTTTGTTCTTGCATTTCCAGGAAACGACGACGAGCTACGACAATGGATAACACAAGCAGTTACACCGTACATGGATGATAGGATTTTGCAGGAAATTGATTACATTTGCTACATTCGTCTGATTACAAAATGTAGCCACACTGAACATATTGTACATAAAATATGTATTCAGCGCTGTAGCAAACATTTCTGTATGTCATTTACCTGTAAAGGCTACTTTTGTATAACTAATTTATAAACACCCGATACTGATTACGATCAACTGTTTGCTATCGTCTATAAACCAACTACAGCACGCAAGTTCTGCTGGAAGACCTCTCGCATTCAAGCTAACGCTTGCGTCCGTTGGCACTTTTAAGAACTTGATGTGATGTCGAAATAGTTAACTTCAGTGACAGTGTGACACATTACTCTCTCCCGTAACGACCGTCTTATTGGTAAGGGATTTCAGTAGCACTTGAGTTTTAACTATGAAGATTATATCAATTAATGATTACATAACGTGTTTAATGGTAACACGGATTTCAGCTGACTTGTCGTCAACAGCCGTCCAACACTTCTTGGTCGACGTCTGTGTCAAAGCTCGCTTGGTGTCAATACTTCCTTGAGGCTCCGATACATTGCCTTCTCTTGTCTTCTCCACTGGAACAGCAAAATAATACGCTACAATGACGGAATTTCTGCATACCCATATCAGATCTACGTGTGTGTTGGGTTGGTATTTGGTAAACTATTCACGAGTTAGCTTAATCTCTACACTCACCAAGTCTGTTTCATTGAAGATAATTTGCATCACGCCAATAACACAGTCGTGGACATAGAGGACAATCATAAAATATAGGTGGAGCATCACTTTGGGTCATATTTGGTAAGCTAAAGTTGGTCCCTTCTGAGTAAAAGCACTACAAGCGATTTCCTGCATAGTACTGCACTCTGTGATCATGAGTTTTAACCAGTAAGCCAATACCTAGACTGCTTTTTGAATACAGGTAGTGTAAATGAAGTGGTGGACAGAAGTAGAATTGCTACTAATGAACGTTCAGTTACGAATTTTTATTTAATTTAGCAATAGCGTGTGCGCGCTTTTAAGAGTATTTACAGTGTTATTTAATGCATATTTAAATAGGGCATATTTTGAAATACTGCTTGTTCAGCATCTTGATACAATCGATCATAAGCATGCTAGCCATACATGTATTTAAGGCGATAAAGATTTTGGTCTGTGTGAAAATGCAAAGAAACCCTTCATACATATATTCATTCCGCCAAATAGCATGAAGGCAGTAAAGTACGTCAGCAGATAGTTTTCGGCAGTGGAACGGAAACCGGAAGCTTCCTTTTCATTAAAGCCACGGATGCCATTGCAAAAGATGAAATTGCTAAAACACTGAAGGGATAATATACAACAGAGGAATACCTAGTGGATCTGAATCAGCTAAGAAACTCCTCTAACAATGCGGTACAGGTATTCAGTAAACCGAGATAATGAGTTTATGGAAGCATACATTACGATGCCAAAAACCAGTCCTCCATCAATTCCTGTTCTACAGCCTTTGAATAAAAATGAGTTTTAAATAATCTTGGAGAAATAGAAAAATCTTCCTTAGACGAAGAACTACATCCTTCCACTTTACCATAAGTTCAATAACGATGTATTCCATTCGTAGAGAGCACTTACCATGGGTGTAGGAAGAGGCAGTTGAGACAGAAGAGGATGTAGTCAGAGAAGGGGACGAGTAAGACTAAAAAGGGCACAACACAATGGAGCAGGAGTACAACCGTTGCCCAGGAAGAACATTCTTCAAGAGATAACACAGAAACAAATGATTATGATTCTATAGACACTGGCTGTAAGGCTATCACAGAAATTTGCTACAAACTGTCGCATGTGCTGCAACTACACTAACATCTTTCCGGGTCGGTTTTTAATTTTACTTGCTATTTACGTATTGTTTTTCAGCCTGCTATATTAATTTATTTCAAATTACTCACATATCCTTCTTTTATAGTAAACATATATCGTATTATGTAGGCCTATGTCATACGTCTTGTACCAAAAATGTCTTCAAAATATAGCACAGCAACTAAAATGTTTTCGCACTTGCACCTGTTTTACTAAAACCGGTTTAAATGCAAGGAGTATAAGTATTGTAATATATTAAAATAATTTAGGGGCACTACAGTCTCTAAACAAATGTACAACTATAAACCGAGCAACTGACCACTGGGAATAAAAAATCTGATGTTTCCGAAGTAACTGACATAATTTACAAATGAAATTACAATGAATTCCAGACCATAAGCTGCTTACAGGTGACGGTAAATATCAACGGGGACAGTTGAAAATGTGTGCCCCAATCAGGACTCGATTCCGTGATCGCCTTCTTACATGGCAGATATTCTACCCAACATTTCCTTATTTCATTTTTTTCGTAATTGATGGTTATATTTGTTCGATGCGGACGACCTATGACCGTTGTTCAGGTTCAGTATTGATCCATTAACTCAGCCTTTTATTACAGAGGGCAGGTAGCCCGCAGATTCAGTACGCTGAGCTACTGTGCCGGTCTTAACCATCGAAGAAAGAGACGATAGTGCAACTGCAGGGACTTACCTCTGGCAAGCTCCCCGTGAGATTCACATTACCAAACTTATTGTCCACATACTCCGTATGCTCATTACTCGCGGCAGTCAATCTACGGATCCCCGTAAGAGTTTGAGCAATGTGAGTACACCCATACTGAAGAATACATTGGCCGGTAAGCCTTATGTATACGAAAATGGTATCTGTTCTCTTGGCCGGCCGATGTGGCCGAGTGGTTCTAGGCGCTTCGGTCTGGAACCGCGAGACCGCTACGATCGCAGGTTCGATTCCTGCCTCGGGCATGGGTGTGTGTGATGTCCTTAGATTAGTTAGTTTTAAGTAGTTCTAAGTTATAGGGGACTGATGACCTCAGATGTTAAGTGCCATAGTGCTCAGAGCCATTTTTTGTTCTTTCGGACATGTCTGAAAGAACAGATACCATCTTCATATAATTTACAAATAACCGCGTAACTCTGGCAGTGCTTTAATCAGTTTAGATTTATTTATTTTATTTATTTATTTATTTATTTATTTAACCTGGCAAGATTAGGGCCATCAGGCCCTCTCTTACATCTAACCAGGCATTCTACTTATTTTACAGTCATAGGTTTTAGTAGGCATGTTAAACTACATCTAATATAAAAAGTGAGATAAACAATTAGAAAGGTACACCTCGAAGAATACATTATTGAAGAGAAAGATTTTAGATAGGAGTGCTGGCAGCAGGGAGTATGAGGGAGACTCAGGGTGAAGGGAGGAGAAGAATAGAGAGACATGATCAAACATAATTTAGGAAAATATAAAGGAAAAGGAGACTGCGTGGCTAATAGAGATAGATGAAGAGGAATGCATCTCAGGAGCAAGATAGGAGACGCTAGCTTTGCTATTTGACAGATGAGAGGATTGGCCTTGCACATTAATTTTGTGGAGAATTTTATGCGGATGATAGTAGGAAATGCTTCAACTTCTTCTTAAAAGCAACAGGAGATTGAATTTTCCTCAAGTTAAGGGGCAGTTTGTTCCAGAGGCGGACAGCGGCAACTGAGAAGGAGTTTTCAAAAGTTTTTGTTTTGTGAGTGGGCACAGTTAGGATACCAGATAAGAGTGACCTCGTGTTTCGATTATGATGGCATGACAGGTTTTTAAACTCTGAGGCTAGGTACTGGGGTGCTTGCGCGATGAGGAGTCGGTGAAGTAGACATTGAGTGTGGTAGTCACGCAGTTTGTCCGGCCGCAGCCACCCTAGCTCGGAGTATGAAGCACTAACATGATCATATCGGCGAATGTTGCAGGTGTAACGCACACAGGCATTCATGGTTAGCTCTAGCCGTCTTTTGTTTTCACTACTCATGCCTTGTTGAATCACATCACAATAGTGGAGGTTCGGTAGAACGAGTGCTTGCACGAGCTGGCGTTTCAAGTCCTGTGGGAATATGTTCCGAAACTTTTTGAGAGCATAGAGACAAGCAGACGTCTTTCGGCACACTGCGACTGTATTCTCCGCCCAGTTGAGATGCTCGTTCAAAGTTACACCCAAGTTCTTCACTGTTTTCTGATATGGTATTGGAGTACCTTCGAGCAGAATAAGAGGTAGCCGTTCGCGGAAATCTGAACTTATTAATTTCTGATGAGCTATTAAGATTACTTGCGTCTTTTTTACATTTAATTTAAGCCCCAGGTTTTTCGCCCAAGTCACTACTGAAGACAGATCGTCATTCATCAGAGCGATTGCAATGTTTACGTCTTCAGGTCTGACGCTTAGGTAGAGCTGGAGGTCGTCGGCATAGAAATGATGTTTACAGGAGGACAAAACCGACGAAATATCGTTGACATATAAAGAAAACAAAAGTGGTCCTAAGACTGATCCTTGTGGCACTCCCAAAGAAACATGTTTCCAGGAAGATTTTTCATTTGCGCAGACAACACATTGCTGTCTGTCTTTTTAGTAGCTTTCAAACCATCTCATTGCACTATCAGAGAAATTAAGCTGTTGCATTTTTCTGAGTAATATGTCAAAGTTGACAGTGTCAAAAGCTTTGCTGAAGTCCAGTAGCGTCAATATTGTTGCCTTTCGATTGTCGATGGCGTATTTCAGGTCATCAGTTACTTTAATTAGAGCAGTGTTTGTGCTGTGATGTTTATGGAAACCGGATTGAAATTTGTCATATAGACTGAATTCATGCAAGTGTTCAGTGATTTGGTCATAAACAATATATTCAAGTGCTTTGGAAACAGCAGGCAGTATGCTAATTGGTCGGTAATCACTAGGCTGTTGCGGGTTTTCGATCTTAGGGATGGTTCGAATTATGCTTCTTTTCCATGCAGTGGGGTATATTCCGTTCACGAGGGAAAAATTAAATATGTCAGTTAAGACAGGTACTAAGATATCGGCAACATTCTTAATCATGGTTATACCGATACTGTCGTTGCCTATTGCATCAGAAGAGATTCTCATTATTGCTTTTCTTGCCGTATTTGTTGTTACATGTTTTAGATGGAAGGTATCGTTGTTAGTTATCCTGTTTGGGGATTCTTGTGGACGGTAATTATCAGCCGTGCTGGTATTCAGAGGTGCAGAGAAGAATTCATTTAATTCGTTAGCTGACACATGAAAAGTAGTTTCCGATTTTGCCTTTCCGACCCCCAAGCTACGGAGATTCTTCCATAGAGTCGTGGGTGTCAGATCGCTGCATACAAGGGAGCGAGCGTGCCTGATTTTGGCATTGCGAATGCATTGTTTCACTCTGTTCCGTAGCTTTCTATATTCTTCGAAACGCTCGGGTTTCGGATCTGCCTTGAAACGCCTGTGGGCAGCATCCCTATTAGTCATCATTAGACGTAATTCAGCTGTCAGTCATTGAGCAGGAGATTTTCTTACACGGACTGTGCGCACAGGTGCATGTTTGTCATAGAGGGCAGTGAGTTTATCACCAAGTTCATTAATTTTTCCGTCGATTGTAGGCTCTCTGATTATTTGATGCCATGAGATTTCTAAGCAATTGGCTGTTAGAGCGTCAAGGTCAATACGTTTCATGTTCCTACAAGTTATGTAACGCGATTTGATCCTTGGGGGCTGCACAGAGTATGCCAGGAATATTACATCATGTGCTGAGAGGCCAGGGGCCGATGATTGACCAACATCTCTTACTCTGTCAGTCTGTTTCGTTGCGATCACGTCTATAAGAGTATGACTGTGCGCCGTATGGTGTGTAGGTTGTAATGGAAGAATGTTCATGCTATTGCAACTAAACAATCTTCTTAGGTTTATTGCGAAGGGAGTGTCTCTTAGCAGGTCTATGTTCAAGTCACCCATTACGATGACATGTTCGTATTGACACTGAAGTGAATGTAATTCCGACTGGAAGGAACTCATTGAGCTTATTTTTGGCGGCTTGTACACGACGCCAGTCAAGAATTTCCGACTTTGTATATTTATTTCAATGAACATGAATTCAGCCTCTTTTTATTCAGCAGGATTTGACGTACATAAGACTTTCGCTTTGAGATCTGTTCGTATATATGCGCCGACCCCACCACCTCGCTTTTTTGATCTGTCTGCCCTAAGAAATGTGTACCCTGGGAGATGAATAGATGCAGAGGATATGTGTGGTTTCAACCACGTTTCGGATAAGAGGATTACGTGGTAGTTTAGTTGGTTGAAGAGGAGGCTAAGTTCTTCGTAATGCGCAGGTAAAGACTGAATGTTGCAGTGAGCTGCTAAAAGCTCGGACGCGTTCCGCTGAGCAGCCTGGAGTAGGGTGGCAGACTGGTTTGTCCCTTTGTTAGGCACTACCTGCCGCGAGGGGCACTGGCCGGTACTTCCGCCAAGTGACATATTACAGGGGTGTCCGAGATTTTGCGCGCCCTGTTTGTGACTCCGCGAGAGCCGAAACAAAAGGCGACTGCAAGAGATTTCCTGAGGTGGCGGGAGTATAGAAAATGGATTAGTGGTATTCGGTGCGGGGAGAATATGACCAAAATGGTGACGGCTGTGTGTCACTGAGTATCCTATGTCGTAAGAGGAAAAATGTAATTAGAGTATTTGAAACAGCTTAGGGTGGAAATAAGGGAAAGGGGAGTGATTTAAGAGGCCGATGCTGCCAGCAGAGAGAAGTAAGCTTAATATTTAATAGAGTATCGTAGGAAGCTAGAATTAAATTGAAATTTACTAGAGTGATACTGGTAGTGATTATCGTAGGAAGCTACAATTAGATTTAAATTTGCTAAAGTGATACTGATAGTGATTTTTGTTATGAACAATTTAAACCGAAGAGATGGTTGACTAATGAACTAAAGGAGAGACTAATAATTGCAATAAAACTATTACAGAATGGGAGAGAATAAACTGAGAAAATGAAAAAAGTATTAGCAGTAACTAAAACTAAGCAATGGCTACAGCTAAAGACACAAAAAAATAGTAAAAAGTTAATACAGTTACAAAAACAAATAGTTGAAGGTACAAATAATTAAAACGTTAATACAGTTACAAAAACAATTAGTTGAAGGTACAAATAATTAAAAAGTTAATACAATTACAAGACTATATCTGAGTATAGGACTGTTAAAATTTGCATATGGTGTTAAGTTTGACTTTTGGCTCGAGTAGGTTCACTTAATACTATTTAGTTCTGTCATGTTTGTGACTGTCTTCTTTCCAGCTGCAGTCTTAATGAGTTTACTTCTGTAGATACTGGCACCACTTGTACTGGCAGACTTTCAATTCGTTCGTACGTCCTTACCGTTCCGATTAAACAACCTAAATGTCTTTCCTCGTCCAGGAAAGACATATGACGAACGAAATTAAGTTTCACATCCCTGACACGTAACTGTAATGCATTAATTACAACCGTTGTCTTGATCGTTCTAAGCAAATTATAATTCTTCAGACATAGGAACCACCTGACGTCATATTACGTTCCCAATTAAATGAGTGACTGTAACAGCCCCTTCTTGGGAACTCGGCCGTCGTATTGCCAAACCTATAGAATTACACTCTACTATGACGTAAGTATGTGACTGTCCGGTTTGAAGGGCTTGCGACGCATTGGACACCGTAGCGGCGTCCGGAACCGCGTGACTGCTACGGTCGCAGGTTCGAATCCTGCCTCGAGCAAGGATGTGTGTGATGTCCGTAGGTTAATTAGGTTTAAGTAGTTCTAAGTTCTAGGGGACCGATGACCACAGATGTTAAGTCCCATAGTGCTCAGAGCCATTTGAACCATTTGAACCGTAGCGGCGCAGTGTGACGCGCGATGCCGCAGCGACTGCACGACACCCAAGTGCCGGTCTGCGTTGGTGGCTGGCGGCCGGCGGCCGGTTTGGCATGCGGAAGATCGCCTCCATAAAAAGGACGGGTCGCAGTGGCGGCGGAAGGCGGGAGGGACGTATAAGGCGCCCGTTTACCCCGGGGCCGCTCTGAGCGGCGCTGCGAGGCCGCAATAAAACCGGTGCCCGCCGCCTTCGCGGCGAGTTAGGCCCTCATCCATAAGGAAGCCGGCACTCCATGCCGCGTGCGCTCTCTGGGCTCTCCGCTCTCACGGTGGAGCCTGCAAGCGTAGACTGTTTCACCACTGTTGTAGACGATCGTGGCTACAGTTCCAACAGTGTTGCTTAATGCAAGGTTCCTCTACGTCACTAAAAGACACGACCTAAATGATTCGGAAAATACCACGTGGTTATGATTAGAGCGCAGGTATTCGCAGGAGATCTAGTATGGCCTGTAATATACCGTATGGAAGCGGAACTCGGTAGATATAATAATGCGTTAATGTGGAAATGATTTCCGCTGAAGAAAAGAAATTAGTTCCAATACCGGCCACCAGGTGCAAATCTGGCGCGCTGTATGGCACCTCACTGACGTCTCTGAAGCATCTACATCTACATCCATAATCCGCAAGCCACCTGACGGTGTGTGGCGGAGGATACCTTAAGTACCTCTATCGGTTTTCCCTTCTATTGTTCGTGGAAAGAAGGATTGTCGGTATGCCTCTGTGTGGGCTCTAATCTCTCAGATTTTATCCTCATGGTCTCTTCGCGAGATAACGTAGGAGGGAGCAATATACTGCTTGACTCCTCGGTGAAGGTATGTTCGCGAAACTTCAACAAAACCCCGTACCGAGCTACTGAGCGTCTCTCCTGCAGAGTCATCCACTGGAGTTTATCAATCATCTCCGTAACGCTTTCGTGATTGCTAAATGATCCTGTAACGAAGGGCGCTGCTCTCCGTTGGATCTTTTCTATCTCTCCTATCAACCCTATCTGGTACGGAGCCCAGCAGTATTCAAGCAGTGGGCGAACAAGCGTACTGTAACCTACTTCCTTTGTTTTCGGATTGCATTTCCTTAGGATACTTCCAATGAATCTGTCTGGCACCTGCTTTACCGACCGTCAACTTTACATGATCATTCCATTTTAAATCTCTCTGAATGCGTACTCCCAGATAATTTATGGAATTAACTGCTTCCAGCTGCTGACCTGCTAAATTGTAGATAAATGATAAGGGATCTTTCTTTCTGTGTATTCGCAGCATATTACACTTGTCTATATTGAGATTCAATTGCCATTCCCCACACCATGCGTCAATTCGCTGCAGATCCTCCTGCATTTCAGTACAATTTTCTATTGTTACAACCTCTCGATACACCACAGCATCATCTGCAAAAAGCTTCAGCGAACTTCCGATGTCATCCACCATGTCATTTATGTATATTGTGAATAGCAACGGTCCTATGACAACCCCTGCGGCACACCTGAAATCACTCTTACTTCGGAAGACTTCTCTCCATTGAGAATGGCATGATGCGTTCTGTTATTTAGGAACTCTGCAGTTCAATTACACAATTGGTCTGATAGTCCATATGCTCTTACTTTGTTCATTAAACGACTGTGGTGAACTGTATCTAACGCCTTGCGGAAGTCAAGAAACACGGCATCTACCTGGGAACCCGTGTCTATGGCCCTTTGAGTCTCGCGAACGAATAGCGCGAGCTGGGTTTCACAACATCATCTTTTTCGAAACCCATGCTGATTCCTACAGAATAGGTTTCTAGTCTCCAGAAAAGTCATTATACTCTAACATAAGACGTGTTCCAAAATTCTACAACTGATCGACGTTAGAGATATAGGTCTATAGTTCTGCACATATGTTCGACGTCCCTTCTTGAAAACGGGGATGACCTGTGCCCTTTTCCAATCCTTTCGAACGCTACGCTCTTCTAGAGACCTACGGTATACCGCTGCAAGAAGAGGACAAATTCCTTCGCGTACATACTGAACAAAGTGTGTAAGCATCAGTTAATAATAAAATCACCATTTTGTCTGTTTTACTGGTTAGACCATTCCTGTCGAATTTGTATTCAATGTGGAGTAACAGTTTATATTTGCCGTTAAACATGTCTGCATTCCTAAATCGTTTATTGAATTTTTCGAAAATTATTGTGATGCATTCTTTGTGTGACATCAACTTGCCCACACCTAGCGTGATCAGTCCCTTTTGTCTTGACAATGATTCCACACTCTGCAGTAAGAGACCAACTTGCTTTGTACACAGTCTCCCACATTAGAAGCTATAAATATCCCGTTTTCTTTCAATCTTAGTTTTCATGCTGTCGCGAATTTTCTATACTGCATCTGTTTACACGTCTCCAGGAGATAAGTTGCGCATAACATGATATTAACGAAATTAGCAGTCCTTAACAGTCTATGCAGAGCTTGTCTATCGCACCACATTATTATTCAGTTGCTTTGGTAAGATATCAACAACAATTAAGTGTTTTTCAAACTGATATAGTGTGATAACAAGTGAGTCGATCCGTCATCTTTCGCTGTGTTTGGCTTAAGTTTACGCTTCTACATTATGTAGCACTGATAGGCCTTAAGAGTGATTTTCTCATGGTTTTGTGTTCGATTATGCAATGTATTTCAGTTAGTTACCAGTTGTGTGTTTTATTATAAATGTGATATACCGTGATTATTACTTTTTCTTGTTGTCTAAATAAGTGTGCCTTACAAAATTGGTTACTGTGAAATGAATTGTACGTATAATAATACATATCATCAATAAATCAGAAGTAGCCGAATTTTTCACTCAGATGAACAATTCTTTACACAGTAAGACATTTATATTTTTGTAGATCACGGCCTTGATCTAGAACTACGATTTTTATGATTTCTGCTCTAGTTAAAGTTCTAAATATCTTTCAGCATATAAAATGGAGTCAGAATTTATCAGTTTTGTGTAATATTATTGTGTTCTGTCAGTCACTCGCTGTGCAAAGAATATATCAGTTACTACTACTAACAGTTGAGAAATTTTGGAAAGAACAATGTTATTACATTTCTCATTAATACGATGTTTAGAGAGAGATGGTATCGTGTGTGAACTACTATACAACTTTTTCTGTACGTCAGTGGTCTACGATTCTTACCTGTTTATGAGACTATCTTTGTTACATGAGACGCTATGGACAAATATTATTTTACTTGCTCAAATTGGTAGGCCTTTTGTTTTCTGGATGTTTGCGAGATATTTTGAGTGTACTATCAGTAACATTTTGTCATTAATTTACTACCGAAAAATAAACTTTGTGGACGTTGCGCATTAACAGAGCGTCTTTTGACACTGGGAGTCATACACAGAGGTGGCAAAAGTCATGCGATAGCTATATTCAAATATATAGGTGATGGTAGTATCGAGTACAGAGAGTATCAAAGGACAGCGCGTTGGCGGTGCTGTCACTTTGTACTCAGGCGATTCTTGTGAAAAGGTTTTCGACGTGATTCTGGCCGCACGGGAGGGATTTACGGACTCTTGAGTGCGAAATAGTATTCGGAGACAGACAGATGGAACATTTCATTTAGGAAATAGGTAGGGAATTTAATATTCCGAGATACATAGTGTCAAGAGTGTATTAAGAATATAAAATTTCAGGCATTACTTCTCACCATGGGGAACGCAATTTCTGACGGCCTTCACATAACGACCGAGAGCAGCAACTTTTGCGTAGGGTTGTTAGTGCTAATAGACAAGCAAATAATTCCAGAAATGTATGTGGGACGTACAATGAACGTACCAGCTAGCGAAAAATTGCGGCGAAATTTGGCGTTAATGGACTATGGCAGCAAATGACCAACAGGAGTGCCTGTGCTAACAGCACATCACCTGCCGCGCTCCTTCTGGGCTCATGACCATATTGGTCGGACTCTAGACCACTGGAAAACCGTGGCCTGTGTACAACCAATTTCAGTTGGTAAGAGTTGAGGTAGTGCTCGAGTGTGGTGACGACCGCACGAAGCCATGGACCCAAGTTGTCAAGGAGGCACTGTGCTAGTTGGTGGTGCTTCCATAAAGGGTGAGCTGTGCTACATCCAATGGACAGAGTCCTCTGGTCCATTGACTGAAAATGATTATGTTCTGCTACTTGTAGTATTGGAGGGCGGCGTGGAGGGTAAAAATCGTAGAGGGAGACCAAGCGATGAAAACACTAAGCAGATTA